>NC_089683.1:19144830-19878361 GCF_031753505.1 Anomalospiza imberbis | reverse complement strand
GGGGATTGCTGAAAACAAGAATAAGCAGCATTTCTATCAGTAAAATCATCTTGTCCTCTATATACAAAGTTATCTTTAGATCTCTCCTCCTTGTTGGCTTCAAAAATGATTTATCTTTCCAGAACTCATTGAACATGATAGATTGGGACCATGGTATTATGGTCTAACAGCTGGACTCTCTACATGAAACAATTACTGCCAGTAAGGAAAGATGTGAGCAATTGGGTAAAAGCCTAATGGAGACAGAAGGGAACGTTTTCAGCCCAGAGGTAATAATAGAGGGCCATGATTTAATTATTTCTAAACTGAGTAAAGCTAATAAATCTTCTAAATCTAAACTAGGCATGTTTAAAAATGAACTACCAAGAAAATAATATTAAATTTTGATGTTTTGATTCAAAGTTTTTCCAGAGAGAAGATGCTTCCTATTGAGATGAATGCCAAAAATATTTAGAGTTCTTTTTCATTATTCTTGAAATTAATACTATTTTTTCCTGTTCAGAAGTGAACTTTTGTGTTTTCTTCTCGTACAAAGAGCAAAATCTATTTTGAAATTTTACTTTATCATTTACCCCAGTTAAAGAAACATGGTAAAAAATGAAAGACTCAGAGAAGCTCAATATAGTATTTAATAATTCTGTCGGAATTTTTGCATGCACATCCTCATGACCTCACAGTCAATGGATTTGTACAGCTAATCACATAAAAAATTATCACTTTTTTGATACTAGAAGGAAAAAAAACAAACAAACCAAGAATTTAAATAATAAAATCCAGGGCCTTGTTTCCTTTTCAAGTTGCTTCTTTAAGAGGATATATTGCATGAGTTATACAAGAAAATATTCCAATTAAAATATTTCAAGATAATGATTACAATAAGAACAACATGAATTCTGTCTTCTACCTTTCTAACACTTAAAAATTCATGTAGTAATAGGTTCAGAAAGGTTCTTGTAGTGACAGCAGACTAGAAAAGTTTGACACAAAAAAAAACTATTTGAAAGTGTTGTCTTATGTAGTTCCTCTGATGCATAAAACTGATTTGCTGGAAAATATTTTTATGCAAAAATCAGTTTGTCTTGTGAGATGGAAGGTACAGAAGCTATTATATGTAATTACTGGTTGGTGATAAAAAGAAAAAGTTAAAAAGCTAGAAAAATTTGAAAGACAGTTTTATAATAAGCTTATGATATAACTATTGGTATTAAAATGAGAATGATCTTTGGATTTGCAATTGAGGCTCTTCAGACATGAGACAATGGCACCAGCAAACTGTACTTTCTAGATTCTGCAACAATGATCTATTCAGCAATGCATTTTTCTAGAAAAAACTTGTAAGTTTTATTCTAAGGCAGATGAAACTATCAATTAGTCCAAGCAAATATTACTAAAAAAAGATGTAACCAAAAGAAAATAACAATAGGAACTTTTAAAGTTGTACATTTCTATACAGATGTAAGAAAAAACAAGCAAAAGAAGGAGAGAGAGAAAATAAACCAAACTTGAGCTTGGGAAACTTTTTGTTTTTCTTCTTAAAAGTAGAAGTCTTGAATTCAGTTCCCTCTTCTGTGTGCTTAAATTTCAGTCTAGACTGCCTTCCTTCCAGGAGCCACTCTGAGTCTTTGATATTGAATTCTCCTGTCTGTTAGGAGTCTTTTTAACTATTGATATTTTTAACCCTCTAAAAGACAACTAAATTATTTTTCCTTTATCTGAATGAGGAAATGAAATAAACCTGGAGCAGGCCAAGCCTTTGGATCACATCAAATGGGAGAGCACACCAGTTTTAGACCCTCATCAGAAAGATGTACAAACTGGCAAGAGATGAGTAGGGGATGGTGATCAGTGAGGAGAGATCAGTGAGGAGAGGATGGGCATACTGGGTTTTTCCTCCAGAAGAGAGCACTAAGAGTGGATCTCTCTCCCGTGTTTCATTACTTGGTGGGGTGGATGCAGCAGATGGAGCCATACTCTTCCCAGAGGTGCAGGGAGAAAGGACAAAGTGCTGACCACAAGTTGCAGAATGAGAAATTGCAGCTGGCTACAAGGAGGAATCCCCTGTGAAAGCAACAGTCCTGGAAGAAGTTGTCCAGAGAGACTGTGGTGTATCTATACCTGAAATCTCTCAGAATTTAGTTCACATAACTTGGTCAGTAGCACATGCTTTTAAATTTCTTTCTGATGCAAAGGGATGAGGACTTCTGAGACAGAAAAAAAAAGCAGTATGTGGAAGGAATGAAAGACCTTTCTATCTGTCACTTTTTCCTGTCTCATATACCTCTGTTCAGTAATCCATTCAGGGTTTTATTTAGTTCAGTACAAGTAAACAAACATCAACAGAGCCAGTAAAACCTAACATTTCATGCCAAAATTTCAGAGAACTGTATGGCACCAGATTAATTGTTTCTAATAAATTTTAAAATATGCTGGAAAGAAACTGTGAAAACAAATACATTTTAATGTGCAAAAAATTTCTTAAAATACAAACAGCATAGAACCTCGGTTCAGCTGCGAAAGGTTTCTGGTCCTTTCTGTGCATGTGATAACTAATCAGCAGTCAGAAAAGAGGGGATGAAATGCTTTGTAACATTCTGTATGGGTCTAGTATGGTAGTTTATTTGTCATATTGCTGATAGTAATCCTGGAGATACAGTTTACTCAGAAATTAGTTATGTATCACATCTTTACAAATAAATGCTTTAGACTGTGATTTATTTTTAAGTATTTGAACTGAGTAGCTCTTCTATGTGAAATAAACTAGGAAATTTCTGTACATGGTGACACATTTTAGCCACCTTTATGGACAGAGCTAGAGAAGTTAGAGCATTTAGGTGTGGCATGTGACTTTGACTTTTCCTGCAAAAACACTATTTTTCTTTTGTGAGATACATAGACTAAATAAAGAGATGAAGGGCAGCTAATGAACACTAGTAAAATAAGAAACTTCAAGTATTTTTCATTGAGATCTGGAGCTCATTCACATAACAAACCACTAGATTAAAACTATGTGAGAAATTGTCCTTAATGCTGAGAAGCTAGTCTTTTTCCAAAGATTGGAAAATCAACAATAAAACAAAAAAGGATGCTATGCTAATTTTTGAGATTAAATCTCAAAAAATACTCAGAAATTGAGAGTTATGGAGATCGCGTATGATTATGTGATGCAGATTTTTCAGGTTTCTTTTTAAAAGAAAAATTCAAAAATGGTAACAATGAAGTGGTCATATTTTATTTATATGGAATACCTCTGATGTTTATACTTTTTTCATTAATATATCTGATAAAACCAGGACACATCCATCATATTTGTTATCATATCGAGCTAACACTTCCAATTAGTTCTTTCCGTTCATTAGTAACATACATTATGTGATATGAGTTGAAATGTTTATGTACTCAGTCACTGCTCAAAGAGTATTTTTGGGGGCTGTGCTATATTGCATTGCTCTGCAAAGTGCAGGACTGGTAGAAAATATTTCATTGGAGTTTTCTTCTGGAAGAAAATTATGTTTGCAAGACTGATGTACTTTGTACTACTCTTGCAAGTACTCTTGTAAGTACTAATCCTCAGAAGCAGGACTTGTCAGACTCACTGTCTAGGTTTTCCTTGTCCTGAATTTTATTTTACTTTGTTTATTGGTTGGAGCAGCTTTAAAATGAGATTTGTTGTTACCTATTTTTTTTCCTTTTGCATAGTTTTAATAAGTAAGTTTAAATTTAACACTAGTAAGAAGTAGCTTTCTCCTTTTTTTTTGGTGTCAAATGAATCAGTGTCATGATGCAGAGTAGAGGGTAGGGATGGGATGAGAGGAAGGTGTTGGAAATACAGGAACAAGATGCCATGTGGGGCAGGCATAGCATGGCATCCTCACAGTTGGGCATAGGAGGATCCTGCACCCCTAAGCCAGTGAGCAGCTCATCGGTGGTCAGCTGCAGAATTGTCAGCTTAGGGAGATGAGCAAAACTGGCTGTAAGGGTAAAAGAGAGCAAAATGCATGTATCCAGGATAACTTACAGTCTGTATAAAGTGAATTGAGCCTTAATGTGGCATTTTAGATCAGCGCAGAATACAAAGGTCTAGAAAGTATCAGGAAGTATGCATACAAAAGTATGCGAGTGGACCCACAGTTTGGAGAAGGAAACCATCAGTATCAAAGTCATGCTCCTCCTGGTGAAATACGAGAATGCTGTAATGCCCCCAGCCACCCTGCTCTGAAACCATCAACTGTGGGATGTGAGGCAGTGTAACAGTAGAGCAAGATGAAGCCTGAGTGAAAAAATTTAAATTTCATTATTAAGTATTTTCCTTTAGGGGAATTCTCTTGCTAATTTCTTTATTCTTTTCCTTTCCTTTCTCTTAAATCAGGTTTTAACTAATAATATTCCTTTGCTTTGACTGTGAAGTTTTCATCTGCACTTAGCAATAAATTCCAGGCTTTGTGTATAATGTGAGTTTCCTTTTATCTGTAGCAGCATTTTGAATACATTAAAGGACAAATGAACATTGTAGTCTCAGGGCTGAATTGATCCAATTGCAATTGCAGCAAACACCAGAAAAACCCCTTCACTGTTCCACAGGTTAGACTTGAAATGGAATTTTCTAGCAAAATAAAAGTTTCATGTCATCACTTGAGAAAAAGTCCGTAACCTAACTTTTAGAAAAATTTAAAACCTAACTAGTGAAAAAAAGAGTGATGCCCATTTTATCCCCAAAACCTCCACCAAACAAATCTGAGACAAGCCAAAACTATCCAGTCAGAGCTCATTAATTCTGTATTTTGGGGGAGAAGTGACAACAGCAATATATATCTAGTTATATTTACCCTTATATAACTGAAAGTAGTAAATAATGTTCTTACATTTGAAATAGCTCACAGTGACAAAGATGTAGGCCGAGATTCTCCTCACACACTTGCATGTGTCAATCAGATGTCAGGCTATTTAAATAAATGAAGTTACACCTGTGCAAACTCACTGTAATTGCAAGGAAGTAGCATTTCCAGGGTTATGATGGTAGAAGGATGTTATGTGAAAATGACACAATTAATTATGTCCTCTTCTCCCCGGTACAGCTGAGGGAAAGGCGGTGACAGCTCAGAGGTGGGAGAAGATGTGACGAGGGACAAGGGGAGGGAGGAGGAATGGCCAAATATCTGTCAGCTGGCAACTGCTGTCAGGCAGCAATATTGTGCTGGAGTAGCACAAATAAATGGGCGAAAACGAGGGAGCAGGATTTGAAGGCCATGTTAGGAAGAATGTGGCAAAGCACATTGTGTAAGTAACCCAATTAAGAGGGGAGAAGTTGTTTCAGGATTTTTGTGACAGATGTCTGACAGCTAGGAAAGGTCTAGGCCAAAAAGGACAGCTGGCTGAATCCAAACACTTGTCTAAATAAGCATCAGGGGTACCCAGACAAACACACAGGCTGTTCCAATGTATTTTAAAAACGCTCTTTGGAAGTGCTCAAGGCAGTGCTCAAGGCCAGGTTGAATGGGACACTGAGCAATCTGATCTATCGCATGGTCTCCCTACCAATGGCAGGAGTTGGAACTACATGATCTTTAAGGTGGGTCCCTTTCAACCCAAACCATTCTGTGATTCTACACAAGTAATCCAGCCCATTTTCCTGGAGAAAAGGCGTCTTGGCTCCTGTGAGTGACTGATGTGGTCCTGGTGAAGTGAGTCCTGATGTGGTCCAGAGACTGCAGCAGGCCAAGCCAGAGCCCGGGCTGTGAGGAAAGTCTCCATCTCTGCCTATGATTTTATATTTTAAACAGGGAAATTCATCTTTTTGGAAACCATATGGCAAGACCCATGTCCCAGCTGAAGCTACTGTATTTTGGTGATGGTGCAATGATGGTCTGTGCTCTCCAGAGAGAATGCTTTGTTTTGAGGCACCTAAAAGGGCAATAAAGCATCAGTAAAATAGTTTGAAGGGTTTGGATTCCCCCCAGAGGTGCCACAGAGATAAAGAGTGGGCTCAGTCCTCTAATCCTTATTCATGACAGTGTTTACCTGCAGAAGTTAACAAATTTAAGAGTAGGAAAACTAGGGTAGGCTAAAGTAGATGAATAAAATCATGTTCTAATTGTAGACATTTCCCTACAGCCTAAGCAGAAGCTGAAGAAGTCAAGCTTTTTGACTACAATTTGTTATCTTGAACAATCATTTTAGGAAAAATAATGTAGGGGAATAATTCTATAATGTACCAGTAACTGAACTGTGATCTAAACTACAAGATAGATGACACTAATTTTGCAATGACTTATTTTTGAACTTTGAATAATTCTGATAGAGTAATTTCTAAGAGTAAGTTTTGAAAAGATTATTATTTTTTTCAGAATACTCTTTTCCAAAAACCAAAAGGAGCTTTGACGTTTTTAAGTTTTCCCATTTTATGAGGACCTGAAAAATTAAAAACATTGATAGAAGCTTTTTTAGTAATTTCAGACAGAGAGGTGGATAAACAGAAACTGAAAGTGAGAATTGCTCCTATTAAAATAAGACAAGCAACTTTGCACAAAAAATACTAATTTAGTCAAATGATTGCATGAATCAAAATTAACATTCCTTTGAAAACCTGTTTTGTTGAAAGCTTTGAAGGAATATTTAAAATTTATTTAATGAACAGTGAGTTACTTCATTTATGCTTACTACCAGGCCATATCAATTACTATTTTATTCTGTAGTTTACATCTGACAGCTTTGAGTGCAAACTTAACACAGAAAAAACCCTACCCATTAGCTTCTTCTAAATAGTTCAACAATTGAGCTTAATTTTTAATGAATTAGTACCTCAGAGATTCTCTTTCATACCTCTTTTTGCCCCTCCAGCTTTTATTAAAGTACTTTTTCCAGCTTGCTTAGTTTTCTTAAAATACAAAACATTACAGAAAGCCACACAGCAAAAAATGCTATATGGGTAAAATGCTGTAAAATTACATGATGAATCCTTATTTTACTTCAATTCCCATAGGAACAAGAGAATCTGTAAGGGTTTCAAGGGAACAGGATACAAAAATTGAAAAAAAGTTCTTTATTTCTCACAATTTTTTTTTTTTGCTAGAAACATATTGCCTAACTAGAATAAATAGTGCACTCTTTCAAGCAATGGCTTCTTATGGACTGATCTTAAATCCTTTACAATTGCAAGTGAAGATTGTACATATGAGTATTATACAGCTGTGAAACCCACAATATATTTCCAGGGAAGTATAGGTGCTATTTTTTTTACAAGTGAAATTTCAAGGATAGATTTAAATCTATGCATTTATGCAATTCAGATTTTTAATCCAAAGCAACCATTTTAAAGAAACCTAGAAACCAGTGTTGAAAATCTGCTCTGGTAAGTGCATATTCTGGTTTGCATTCATGTTGGGTTGGCAGGTCTGTATCCCTCATACAGTGCCAGAGTGACAGAGACTCTTTGGCAATAAAGAGAAAATATCCTTCTCTTTTAAAAAGCTGTCTGATGATCATATAGGAATGCAAAAATAGATGAAGAAAAGCCCATTAAATCTGTGTGTTCTATTTCCAGGTTACCCTTATGTTTTATGTTTGCAGCTTTTTAATTCAAAATAAGGAAGATTTAGGCTTACATGTCTAACATTCATTAAACTCAGATAGAAATACACATTTCTATAGATCTATATTGATCCAGTAGTTCAGTGATACATTCATGGGTTCCTATTCTCTGTATGATTACTGGAAAGGAAAAATTATCAGAAATCAGATATGCTTTGCTTGTGCTGCATAAGAGAAGTTCTTAACTGGATAGGAAGAGATAATTTTTAGCAACCATAATATTAGGACTGAAGTAGGCTCTCTCTCTGCCTTTGTAAGTGCAACAATACCTGGCACACTGTTTTCCTGCAGCAATGGAAGTAGTCAAGAACACACTGACTACTGTGTCTGGACTGCTGTCTTCCTTCTCAGGCAGGGATTTCATTGTTTTTAAGTATAGATGTAGCCCTGACCTGCCTGCCCTGCTGTTCTCTGGTGGCATGGGAAACAATTTTCTTGCACCTCTAGACTGTCGTTCACTATCGGTGATTCACATGCCTGACATGCATTTGGATTTAAACCAGACAGACAGATGATAGTGGGTAAAGAATAAGGGATCAGAACAATTTATTTGAAAGCTGATGTATTTAAATCATGCATCTACAAGTCAATGTTCATGAGCTCATGGCTGGACTCCAGTGGGCACTGTGAAATGGGTGTTGAAAAAAGAACTAAAGTATGAGCCAAAATCTGAGAAAATTATTTCCTGTGATTTCTCTTTTGGATAAAAAATGGCTAGTAAAAAGTATAAAAGTCTTTCATAACTGAATATTTTCTCATACTGTGGTAAAAACCTGATGTTACTGGACTGTATCCAACATAAGAGCCTTAAAAATCATCTCACATGAGAAGAGTAAATAGGAGAAGACAATCAGTTTGACTCATTCTGTTCAAGCTGCAAGGAAGGATCACTGTTATTATTACAAAGAACACTTCCTTTCACCTGTTGAATCTAAATAATATGCAAACTACATAACAGCAAAAAGCATAATTGCCTTTAAAATGACTCTTTTAAGATGAAGGAAAAAATGTTAACCTTCTACAAACTCTTGTCTTCATGCCAAGTATTTTATTTTTCCTTGGTAACTTAATTAACCAAAACTACCATGTAGTCAAATGCACTGTATGTAGTGTTTAGATATATCAACACCAAAAAAAATGACAAAATACAAAGAAGTATAATTAGGAATTATCAAATTTCAGTAATCCACATGACCTCTATGCTTTTTGTATAAAGGAATAATAAATTAGCTTCCATTTAATGATGTGAAAAAAGAATATTGAAGAAACAAATGAAATTATTTGTGTTTTGTTTCATTGGTCCGCTACTCAAAGGAGTAGAAACTGATTGATAATCTTTGATTTACCTGTATAGGTTATGTAACAAACATTAAGGAATTTGTGGAGCATGCATATAGGCCACTTCTGCTTAAGAGAAAAAATTTACTTTAAAAGATTTCCAGTGTAAGCTAACTTGATAGAGATAAATCAGCCATCAGGAAACCAATAAGTCCTTATTAACCTTCAGCAGGAATCAGAGGGGAAGCTGCTTGTCTGAGTAATCATAGCTGTAAAAGGTTAGATGGTCCAATTACTTTGAATCAGTGCTCTAAATCTGCTTCTGAGGACCCGATTAGTCAACATGCTCCTTTACCCAAGACTTTAACCAAAACCTGTGGAAACTCTTGCAATAAGGAGACAGTTAATCAATTAGAAAGGGAAAAGAATGATCAAAGCAAGAAAAGAAAGTCAATAATGGAGCAAATATCACAATTAATTTCACAATAGCAATGCCAGTGCATAACTGTTTTAATATTAATTGTATCAGAAAAGTGTTCTTGGCAGAGCCAGGGAATATTTAGCTTATTGAACATTCAGGAGACCATTGTTCATTTTATGAAAGACATTATAAACTAGAGTAGCCTTTAGTATAAGGTAGTTGTATCTGATAAACTGAGCTATTTCTTTAATCCTGCTTCTTATTAATTTACAGCCTTAAATTTTAACACTTTGAAGTACTTCAGAAGATCACCTGGAAAAAAAGGAATTCCCATTGTCCCAGTATGTGCTTGAGTAATAACTGGCATTAAATAAACTTAATCCAACCTTTTTTGATTTCTAGAACCCAATAATTAATCTTTTAAAATTAGATATAAATGCATTGGTAATATACTTTTTAAGAGCTTTGGTATTTTTTCATGCAGTGTTTAATGTTGACCATTCAGTAATGAATTCCATGGCAAAGTGATGGCATTGCTAACAGAAGTGAAGTAAGGGCTCAAATCCATGCATAGACCAGAGCCTTCTTGTTCTACTCATTGAGTTTTATTTCCATTAGGTATTGTTTATTTTGCAAACAAGTTGTATTTATTGTGTTATTTAGACATTGTAGAGCAACTATAATCCTATAACTTATCAGAGAAATATCTTTTTATTCTTGAAAACTAAACTTTACTGTGTTTTGGGGCTTTTATTTAGCATTTTTATTATTGTTCTAGGACATTTTAAGCTCACAGGAAATAGGAATAAGGATTATTTAGTTCTATATTCTCAACTGTTTGTACTTCTCTTTGTTTGAGATGGTAAAATACATCTTTGTTTCCTTGGTGTCAGTGCAGGAGCATGGAGTGAATATGGGAAAGATAATATTTAGCTTTCTAGTTTGTATTTTAAAACAGTGACTAGTGGTTTTGATGGCAGTAGCCATTTGTGAAGGTAAAACATCATAAGAAGTCTGGCTTCAAAGGAATGTGTTCAGAGTTTTTAGGAGATTTCCATTATGTATCTCAAACTATAAACTTAGAAGTAAAGAAAGCTGAATCATCAGCCAGTTCTCAAAGTCTTTGTGCAAATGTTAAAGTTTTTCAAAACTGCCAAAATTACTTTTGAACCCAACTCAACTCATAATATCAAAAGCATTTAAGTCAGTTTGAACTCTATCAAACATTCCCATCTGTAATACTGTATTTCTCTATTAGTGCTAGGCAACCCAGGATAGAAATCTTTGTCTCTGTACATCCAGAATTCTTTTATCTGCTATATCTGCTCTTATTAATAAATGTTGATCTTCTTCCTTTTTTTTGTGTTGTTTTTTTCCCTAAGAACTTTATTTCCCAGTGTTCTTGCCCACTAACATTTTTTAATATGCAGACTTCACTTGCTGTATATCACAAGAACTTGCAGTATTTTGATTTGAATGTATGAAACATTCATGCTGTACTTATTTATGAGTTTTGACTACGAACAGCATGTTGGACTATTCACTTTTACAAAATGTGGAAACACAATGCAGAAATATGAATTCTAAAATTGCTGAGGAAAAGTAAAAGCTGGGAAGCCACATTTTTTTTTTTAGTTCCCATTACCACTTAGAGAAAACAGAGCCTACCTCAACTGTTCACCTTAAAATCATAGAATCATAGAATAGTTTGTGTTGAAAGAACCTTAAAGATCATCCAGTCCAAAACCCTCCACCATGGATAGGGACACTTTCCACTAGACCAGGTTACTCAGAGACCCACCCAGCCTGGTCTTGAATACCTCCAGGGATGGAGAGCCCACAGCTCCTCTAGGAAAACTTATTTCAGTTATAATAAAAAATTACCTTCTAACATCTAATCTAGACTTTCCCTGCTTCAGTTTAAGACCATTCCCCTTAAAACTACATGCCCTTCTGAAAAGTCCCTGTAACCTTTTTGTAAGCCCCCTTTAGGTACTGGGAGGCTGCTCCAACGTTTCCCCAGGGTCTTCTCTTCTCCAGACTGAGCAGCCCCAAGTCTCTCAGCCTATCTTCATGTGAGAAAGCTACCTGATCATCTTGATGGCTCTCATCTGGATTCATTCTAATAGGGCAATCACATTAACAGCTCTAGGAGCTATAATGTTCTGAAAGGACCTCAATGAGTGGAAGAGAAGGTTAGTGTGAAAAGAATGTGAATCTGAACTTGTTGATTTTGCCTTTGAAATAGACAGGTGCATTTTCCATTTCAGTGAACTTTTTGCATATAGCTGAGGCTTTGCTCTATAGTGAGGCTCCATCTTAGCTGTCATGAGCAGGAAAAATCAAGGTATCTCAGTCCCAGCTCAGGAGGTATGATTGTGACTGCCAGAGTGGCTTCTGGATGGTCAGACAGGAAAGCTTCCCTAACACAAGGACATCATGACCTGTCTTACAGTCATTATAATTAGAAGTGTTGACACAGTGCTCCTGGAAATATTTGCCAACCTTTTAAAACAAAGGTTGTTCACTGCTGACTTTAGTCGTTACAAGGCCATAGGGATGTCCCATTACCAGGAATCTTTTGCACAGCTACATCGAAGCTGCATTTGAAGATTATACTCAGTGTTACAGAAATAAAGGCTTTCTACCAAAACACAGACAAAATCAGCAGATTTTTACAAGTAAGTGCTGATTAGTCTGCCTCACTACTCAGTGACTAATAGGCATGACTCACAGTGAAAAGACATCTCTCATCATGTGAAGTGCCTGCAGAGTTAGGTTTATTCACAATGCAGCGTTCGGCTCTGGATAGACCAAGCTCTCTCTCCTGTGATTACCCCAGACCAGTGCATGGTGCTCAGTCAATCAGGGGTTTAGGACATCTTCTCACTATGATGTGTTTAGTGCATTGTGATTACTGCTGGCCAAAAGAATTAGAGGCAATAAATTCATAAGCAAGAAAAATTTAATTCAACTTCAAATAGTATCAGACAGTAATAGCTCTATTATTAACAGCTGTTAATACTGTTGAGGCTTTAATGTGGGCTAAATAAATAATTTTATATTATTGGGCATTAGTGATTTAATATTTCAATCTGAACCATGTATATATTGGGAGAAGCTTGGAAAATGAATTTTAATAGTTCCAGTAGCTAGGTGAAAAGATAAAACAATCATTTGCTGAAAAAAGTAGGATATTTAGGTTATTAATGGTTCTCTAAATATACCTTACTTTTTAACTGGGAAATGATGCTGAAAAAGTATGTTCACATTCTTTTTAGATAATCACAAAGGCTCTATTTATGCTTAAAATAAGTCACCTTTACAACATGAAAACTGAATTTGGACATATACTTGTATACTTCTGGGGAGATTCTGCTTCTAAGGGACTAAGTATTTCAAAATTTTTTACCTACCTAAATACCTAACTTTTAGTGTTGCAAAATAATGAATAGGTAAAGAAAAAAGATAAATATTTATATATTATTTTGCTTTAAGCATTACTACATTTGTTTTTGTCATGCAGTAAAGCTTAACATTTGGTGTTAATTATTTACTATACTAGGACATATCCACAGGGTTGTAAGACCTTTGACAATTTGTCTGAATTATCAGCTTTTGTTGACAATGGCATCTTTCCACCAATTCTAATTATTTTTTAAATTGCTTATGTGTCCTGCTTTGTGAGGTTTTTTTGATGGTAGTGGGCAGGAATGGCTTAAAGCAGCTCAGCATTACCACCCTACTGGGTGGGAAATTTGTTGGCTTGGACTTCCAGGAAGTGGGCTGTTTGCTGCAAATGACTGGGAATATTGCCCAGAAAGCTAAGAAGCTTCAGATATTTTATATAACATTTGCTTTTCAGATTAAAAAAAAAGAAAAAAAGTAAAAACTCCTGCTTTAAAATCACCACAGAAACCTCTCCCTGTTGCAGAGGCTGATGTTTCACACAAAGTGTGGGACAGTCTTCTGCCAGGATTAAGCTGAAACCTAGACCAAAACTAAAGCCCAGATTTTACACCTCACTGTTAGAATCACAAGAGACCCCATCAGCCCAACACCAAAGATAGACAAAGGCTGCTATTCTAACCTTTAGATGAGCAGCAGCCCCAGCAGGTGCTGCGGGGAGCTGTGAGCTCACTGCACCTTGAGTGGGACACAGCAGAAACGCTCTGACTGGTGTCTGGCACCTGCTCACCTGCCCTGAGCCAGCAGATACCTGCAGCTGGCACTCTGAGCATCCCACAGCTTGTGTGGCAGTGCCAGTCAGAGGGGCTTCTGGGGCTGGGGTGATGTCTGGCTGATGGGACCACGAGATTCAGGGTGAGTACTGCACGCAGAAGTACAGGAAGAAACGTGCACAGTCCCCAAGCTATTCCTGGATGTCCCTGGGCACACACACATGAAAGAACAGAGTTATGCTCTGTCACCATGTCCAAAGCATGTATTGAGAATACATTTCATCCAGAGGACAGCTGAAGGCATTTTCTTTCTAAAGTGTAGATTTCTGTACAGAGGCCCAGCAAAGTCACTCTTGGTCACAAAAGGCTGAGGAGAAAGACCTAGGTGAGGAATACTAGGCCATGAGAAAGGTGGGGTTGTGCAGCCTGGAGAAGGCTCCAAGGAGACCTTATTATGGGCTTTCAGGACTTAAAGGGAGCCTATAAGAAAGGTGGGGACAGACTTTTTAGCAAGGCCTGTAGCAATAGGGTTAATAGTTTTAAAATATAAGAGTGTTAATTCAGATTAGATGTAAGGATGAAGCTTTTTATAATGAGGGTGGTGAAGCAGTGGCATGGGTTGCCCAGGGAGTTGGTGATGCCATACCCCTGGAAGCATTCCAGGTCAGGCTGGATGGGACTCTGAGCAACCTGATCTAGTTGAAGGTGTCCTTCCTCATTCCAGTGGGGTTAAACTAGATGACCTTTAAAGCTCTCTGTTAACCTAAATTATTCTGTGACCTATGACAATAGGTTTAACACAAAGACAGCTAAAGGCAAAAGCAGCTAACTTCTTTTAAAGACCCAGAAAATGTGGGTACTGAAAAAACCCCACTGATGAAAAACTTATTTCTGTCTCAGATAGGAGCTGTTACCAGTTTCATACTCTTCCATTCTATAAAAATAAACCTGTCAATTAATCACCAAGTTACTGTCAAACTACACCTGTTTGACAAAGCACCTGTTTGTGCTTTCATTATAACAAGCACATATAATATCTGACAGACTGCTCTTGAACACTTGCATTTAATTCAGCAGCATTGATCATTGATTTTTAATTTTATTTTAGACTCATAAAGTGTGGACCAGTCATATAATTCACTCATATTTATCTGGTTGTTAGTTCTGATGAGGACCTAAAATTAAATTAACATAGGCCATTTATTTATAATCAGATATTAATATTGAAAAGTTACATCCATCTGGGGTAGAAGGAATGAGGAGAAGATGCAGAACTGTTTACATAAAATTCTAGTTGTTAGGAACATATGAATCAGGTAGACCTGATGTGTGATGAAGTCCAAGCTCTATCCTATTTTCCAGCAACTCCTTAATATGATATTTTTAATAAATGGCTCTTCTATTCTTCACTATGGGAGAAGTGAGATTCTGTACCGATTTTCCTGCTAAAAATTTGTTTGCATCTGATATTTTTCACTTTCAAGAACAGAAAACATTCAATAAACTTACAAAATATAAATTACACCATTGATCCACATATGTCTCCAGTGTTTGCCAGCATTTTAGAACCATTTTATTGACTAACATCACTGCATTTCTGTTTGTTTGGGGTTTTGGTTTGTGGGGGGGGGGGGGCTTTACTTGTTTCTTTGGGTTTTTTTTGCTTGAGCTTTTAGTCTAGAACTAGATATTTATAATTTTAAACTACTTACTATGCATTTGCAATTAGGATAGAGCATATAATTTCACATTCGTACTGAATGTTTTTTGTAGAAGAACCCATTTTTTTAAGAGAGCAATATTGATAAATCCATGACATGATAAAAAACACTTTTAGCTTATTCTTCCATTCAGTCAAATACTTGTTCGCTATCTTTCCTTTTCTTGGAAACAAATTTCCTAATTTAAGTCATGGCAGAAGTGATATTGCCTAAATTATGTAGAAAAAATTGTTAAATTATTATTCTTTAGTTGTGATGTTCTCTTGTACAATTACCTGATTAATCTTGATTATGACTATCAAGGATTATTTTTAATAAATTTGATTATGTTTTACTCAAAAACTATAAATTTATTTGATCTTTCTACACCACCATAGCTTCCAAGTGACTCTTAGTTGTGAAGAGCTCTGGTAACACTTATTATCTGAATGAATAACTGCTGGGCTTTACTTGGATTAATCTTTTTACTGATTTATTGAATAGTCATAGTGTTATGCACTTGGCTACTCATAGTCTTTGGTTTCTCAAGGTGAATTGCAGTTTTAAAGTTGAGTACAGCATATTTTCACTAATGAATTCATTAAATACCGTGATGTTCATAATATTTTACTTTATTCACTTATAGATGATTTTAAATTTTTGTCTTAAAATACTGGTTGCTATTTTTTCTTGCTTATCATGCTTGCTTTGAATTTTATTTCACTAGTCCAAAATTTCAGCCCTAGACTGAGACTACATCCCTATCCTGAGAACTCTCAAGAAAATATCCAAATGTTGAATGACAAAATACCAAAAATATAAGTATGTGAAATTTTGAGGACATGGTGGTTGATGTGTTCTATATATTTTGCTTTGTTACTGTTCGGCACCTTGAGAAGAAGATGGGTGGAAATTCTCAGAGATCTACAGACTGTCATGGTATTTAACAACAAAACTGGCAGGCCCTAAAAGTAGGAGTTGCACCATTATCTTAGTAATAAATAGGGAATCAGATCTTACAGAGTCATAACAGAGCAACTGTACAGAATTCATTAAACTGTTATTGTTAAATACTCTTAAATTTTCCCCAGACACTCACCTTAATACCAATTTACAAGAAGTACATTCATAATATAAAAAGTGTAACTTAAATGATGCTTATTCTTTTGTGGTCAATGTAATGCGACAGTGGTCTGACAAATAACCCATCAAAAACAGTCTCTGAAAACTCTTTTCATTCATCAATGGCATGAATATCAATCCAAAATTCCTTAAATACCAGCAGAAGTCTTGTGATACTGGACAATTGTTAAGAGTATTAGGGATTTATGAAATCCCTGATGAGTAATAATAATTCTGCCTTGTTCAGTCTAGGCAGATGATGAAGGTGACTGAGGAGTGGGAAAAAAGTCAACGACTTTCCTCAGTTTGTGGAATGGATTGTGTCTGGTGATTTTATTAGATTTAGGAAGTTAAAATAACTGTCAATATACTGAGCATAAAAAAAGAGGGGATTGTGTTAATATAAATCTGACTACTGCTAGCAAAAATTCAAATATATTAGCATTCATCTGTGTCTCTGTCATCTTGGCTTTTCTTCATATTGGCTTCATCTGTAGTTTTGTGAGTGATGCTCTGAGTAGAGAAAGAATGTAATATTTATTTGTTTAGTTAGTTATGGAAATCCAGTGCAGGTGGTAATGTGTATATGGCCACCTTCCAGAGATGTGAACAGAACATACGTTATAGTTTTGAATGGAAACTTGTGACAAAAGTGCCTAAGGAATTTATCTACTTTCAAAACCAGAATTAGAATGTTAAAGTCTTAAGTAATGGGAATAATAGTTATACAGTTTCTATATTTTGGATATTTTAGAGGTTTTTTCCTAAATCATCCAGAAACCCTCCACTCCACCATTGCATCCTGTTCTTCATCCTTTGGATTTCTTTCTCCTTTGTGATCCTATATTCTGTCAGGCAAATCCTTTGTCTTCTAACTGTATCTAACACCCCAGGTACAATTTAGTGTGGCATAAACACGAGTTATATTCACCTGTGGATAACATTAAATACAGTGTAGATTTCACAAGAGGATGGTTTTATCAATTCTTATCCCCCTTTCCTTAGTAGTAATATAGCTGCATGATAAGCAAGGAAAAGTAAAGTGTGTTCTTTATGTTCTTAGAGGCAGAGTAAAGAAATGTTTCTTCACATAGATTTGATGGGAACTGCTTTGAAATTAACCATAATAAGCAATGCAACTATCATCTGGTGTTCTGAGTATGCTGTCAAATAATGGATGTTCTGCAGGGTACATGTAAAAAAATAAGACAGCTAACTACAGCTACTAAAATCCTAACTACAAAATGGCATGGATAAAGCTCAAAATAATAATAAAAAATCCCACTCACTATTTTAAACAAACCAGGCAAATGATAAAAGTAAATGATAAAATAAAAATACTCCATGGGAAGCTAGTTGTAAAAAGCCTTTTAAATAATGGATAGTCATAGAAGTTTCAATTTTGACAAGAAACTTGAGTCTTTTAGACTCTGGTAGAATAATCAAAAAATAGTATCCCCAGTAAATTCAAAGAATAGGAGAGAATAAAACTATACTTTTCAGCTCTTTCTTTTATAGAGACATCTATTGTTTTACCACTCCATTAAAAGGCACATATCTTCACTGTGCTTTCCAGAACTACATTGTCTTTTCTTCTTTAATGGCCATGAAGGAGACCTGATTAGCAGGTCAGATCCTCTCTGATTAGCAGATTCTCACAGCAAAGCCTTTATGTGGCTGAACAATCAGCTTCTGCCTTAAGAAAAGGGAACCTAGAGAAGCATACTTGAAGACAAGTGGATATTTTTCCAAGCTCAGAGATGAACTTGTATGTTCCTCGTTCTCCATTCATTTAATTACAATTTGCATTTATCTTTAAAAGAAAACCATCAACTTCAATGCTGACATGAGCTTAATGCAATAATCAGTGCATTTTTTACCATACCACTGAAAATATACCTTTTTAAAACAGTTATCACGGCCCATTATGGCCCATCACTTCTTCAGTGGAGATACACTCACCACTTAAAATCATGAGATTTACTTTCATATGTTCAACTATGTGCTTTTGGAAAGCAAATTAACAATGAATACAGGAATACATTGACTTATATTATAGTGCCCAACCCTTTTTGTCTGATGTGAAGACAAAACATAATGAGCAATTCAGCAACAGTAATGTTTTTTGGTTATTTTGCTATCTGGTTTCCTCCTACTGACTGCAAGCTCCTGAAAAATGTAATTCACAGCTTAATTTGGCTTAAACTGAATTCTCTGACATGTACAACTCTCCTCAAGGGTTTTACTTTGTTATATTTTCTTATATTCTTTCATTTCTACTTACCAACATTGTTCATCCTCGGTGATATTTTAAAAAAGCTCTGGTATATGTCATACTATAATTCTTCTCTCAAAGGTTTACAACCCCCCCAAGTATCAGTTGGGGTTGGTTCATTGTTCTTGTTTCACCTCAATGTCACTTGTAATAGAAATCTTGGTATGGTTTCCAAAATTAAATCAGCCTGAGGTGAAACTTTACCATAGTTTTGATTTGCCTTTTTTCACTTCTGCTTGAAAACACAATTCATTTAGTAACCATCACCACTGGTGATGTTTTTGCAACACTATATTACTTCAGCAACGGCCTGTGTCATATCTGAATTGTGCAGTTCTTTATTCACAATGTTGCCTGCTTAATTATCAATACTTTCTTATCTCTTTCTTTGAAAGCTTTATCTCCATGGTATTGATTGCTAACAATCTCCTGGTATCAATTACTGTTAGGAGCTGTCAAAAAAGCAAACATTAAAAAGATAGGATATAGTGAAACATTTCTTGAGCCAATGATCTCTTTGGGTAAAGAGATGTGGCAAATTAAAGTTTCAGACTTTATTCAGGAATTTAAAAAAAAAATTAACAATTTCAAAAGATTATGTGCTTTGTGGGAGAACACTATAAAGAAGTGGAAGAATGCATGCAAGAAGTATGAGGCTGAACATGACACAGTGGAATTTCTAGAACAGAATCAAAGATATTTGAGTCATGCTATTTTCCCTGCCAAAACAACAGCTTGAAAACACTGAAGTTCAGCATCTTATCCTTTTTAATGGTTTGTTCATCCAAAGGATGATAACTAGTTTTGTTAATCACTTCAGGAACTCAAGAGGAAAAAGTCTGTGCCATAAATCAAGGTCTTTCAAACTGGTAGATGAACTCTGAATAATAATTTTATGCAAAGAATTACATTTATAATTCATTTCTGGAACAGCTCAGGAATAACATTCCAAACCACATTTTTACAGAATTGTATGACTAACATTAACGTTATGTAGGAAATATAACATGGAACAATCAGGTTAATACAGAAATCAAAGAATATTTCAATCTTTCTTATATATTTGGGATATATATGTTTCACACACATTTAAATGTGTTTCAAAGATCTAGAGACCCTTAGGGATTCATGTGATGATTTCCTAAAGTGACATGTATACTGAGCCTTTATGCATACTGAGCCCTTGAACTCTTTTTTAATAGCTTTTCCTGCAGAATCTCTAGTTTGCCAGCATCTTCTCCAAATCATTTAAGAAGGCTCTTTTGGTGACAATCTATTATATTGATCTTATCAACACTGTGTGGAAAAGGACTATCTCTCTAATTATTCTAGCTCATGTATATATGCAGAGTTACATTAATTACAGGTTTGCTCTGGAATTTCTATTATTTCTAAATGGTTTTTATTTCAGAAAAACAGCCTTCTCTCCTTTGTTGGTTCCTAAGGTCAAGATTTCCTCCCTGTTCACCTTAGCCTTTTAAAATTTCCTTTTCCTGCTTAAGTGACCTCAGTTCCTTCAACTGTGAGAGGTGGTTACTTACAGAAGTTGTTTAATCCAGTGCTAACATATGTAAATTGACTGTCTAGAGACTTCTCTGACTGAAGTCCTGTGTTTGAGGCAGTTAATATTAGCTGGGATTACTTCCTGGTGAATAGTAGAACAATTTTTCATTTCCCTCTATTCAAATGAATTTTTTTTGGATGAGTCCTGTTGTAGATGTACTTACCACAGAGTCCAACTTTCCAGACAGTCCCACAGACCAGTAGAGGCAGAACAGTACCTTCAGCCACAAAAACAGCATCACTCACAGACATGAGCAGCACAGACTGCCTGGTCTTTTCCAGCTGATTAGGTGGAAGTCACTGGTGGCAGACCCTTATTCACTGTAGTCCATCAATCAGAGACCTAAGTGTTCTCATTTTTGTTATTGTCTTCATTATCTCTCATTAGGCTTTGTGTACCTTGGTGTTCAATTTATTAATTTTTAGGTCTTTTGACTTTTTTTCTTAATTTGAATAACTGTTTACTCGATACCCTCAAAACTTTTATATCCTCAAAGGTCCTTACATTTCAGGTATTTACC
The DNA here is from genome assembly GCF_031753505.1 of Anomalospiza imberbis. NCBI lineage: Eukaryota > Metazoa > Chordata > Aves > Passeriformes > Viduidae > Anomalospiza > Anomalospiza imberbis. The sequence continues at coordinate 19,857,716 of NC_089683.1, read as the reverse complement.
TGTCCTTTACTTTACATATATATTTATATTATCATAGCAGTCCTGCTATGACAAGGAAAAAAAAACCCTTCTTTTTCATCATCTTTCATGTGACAATCTCAAAACATTTGATGAAAAATAATGAAAGAAAAACAGAACTAAGACATGTAAAATCCTGTGATGCAGACCTCTCAAATCTGAAAGGTAAAGAAAAAGAAGCCCAGTTTTATCTTTGCTGAATTCAGCTAAGGGCAAAACAGTACAAATGGTTTGAATTTAGCATAAGAGGTCACATTCATGAAGAGTTCTCAGGTATCTAAACCCCATTAGATTCCTTGGTAACTAAATATAGTTAATTGTGCCATATTCCTGAAAGACATGATATAAAAATCAGTGTTCTATAACATATGCTGTAACTAAAACTTTTACTAGAAAAATATAAGGTTTTTCTTTTTTTGTTTCCCTTTCATGGATTGGATTAATTGCCTAAACTTTGAAAAATAGATGTGGAAGTTTCTTTCTACAAAATAGAATTAATTTTCAAGATGTTAAAGATCAGTATGAAAGGAGAGCATTGACTCTTCTGAAACCAGCAATTATTCACAAAGAAGTCTGTGGACCTGAAATCTACCATTTTATGAAAATTAGGAAAAGCTCTCTCTAAATTACAGCTGAAGCCAAAATTCTGGCAGCTAAAGGGCAGAGTGATTTATTCTTGTGTAAAAAATAACTCACATCTGTCACACTTGCATACCTGGAAATCTATTGTATCTTTGCTGGCATATATTAACTGTTTAAATTCTTTTTATGTCTCAGGTAGGTAAACGAGAGAAATAATGGGAGTAGAAGAACACATAAGTATATAGCACTTAGTGTAGAGTACCTATTAGTACAAAGTTTCAATGCAAAATCACTGTGTGGTAATGAATATCATTTATATTCAAGTTGAAAAACTAGCTTGAAAATACTTTTGAGCAAATAGCTTCATATTTCAAGTCTGAAATGTACTCAGAGCTAGATTCAGTACCCACTGAAGTAAAATTATTTCCTCTTGGTGAACACCAAATAGAGGAGGAGAGAAGGAGTTGTGGGAATCATTAGAATAAAGTCAAAGCTCACATAAAACTGCAGAGAAGTAGAACACAACTCAAATCTGATTTGCAATTCAATGCCAATAATGTTCTGGTATGTTTTGCATATCTTCATATACCCCTGAGATAGCTGAAAAAACATAAATATGCAATAGAAAAGAAAAAAAAATCTGAAGCAGCCAAAGAAACTGCAGTATATGGAAGTCAAGACCTGTGTGTTTGTCAGTGAGTTTGGTTTTCATCCACCTCTACAAGAAATTTAGTGGTGTCTTCAGATTTATTGATGCCTGGCCACCTGTAATTTGCTTTTCTACTTTTACTATAGAGATTATGGTGTTATCTTTATAGTAGAGGTAATGCTAAAAGCCTTAAATCTCCTGAACTCCAGTATCTGTTGTAATCTCTTTGATCTGTGGGCACATCTTTTTGCCTGACTACTGAGAGTATTTCTTTGAGTGTGGTTAGCTGATCATGAAAGATAGGTGTAAGCTCAACAATTATTTAAACATGAAAAAGTAAACAAACTATAGCAATACTTGTGGATTACTAAAATGTGCAATGTGTAAAATAGTGACAGCAAGAGATAATACAGATCCTTTTAAGCAAAGCCCAAAGAACATTAAGAAGAAGGGTTTTTTCCCAGGTATGAAGCAACAAAATCTTTTCTCTAAAAATTGTCAAGTTGTGGTAGGTTAGCATAGCACCCCAAAGGTTTTCTGCCTTTATAGCAAATCAGGGATGGGATTTCCTGCTAGTTTATGTGGTCCTCAGATTTTAAAATGACAACTGCTAATTATAACCAGTTGACTATTAAAGGAAGAAAGGGCATTTTTAAATAAGTAAAAAAATAAGTAGTTAATAAAAATTAATTAACTGAGAGTCAGATGACTGAGGACATGTTCAAATGACATCTGGATATGGTTCTGGGCAACTGACTCTAGGTGTTCCTGATGGAACAGGAACTAGGTGACCTAGGAGTCCAACTACATTGGACTAGGTGATCTCAGGAGGTCAAATATTCTGTTACTTTGTGATCTTGTGAACCAAAATAACCAGCATTATCTTGATGGATAAGTCAAAAAAAAATTGGATGCAAGTGAGCATGGCTCCAATTTCTCCTAAAGGTTCTCAAGATCTTTTAGAAGCAGCTTATTAATATCAGCAGGAGATGACAGATACATCATCAGTTATCTGCTCCCTATTCTTTCCGTTCCTGTTGTATTTTGAAATATCTTTTCAAGCCATGCAAATTTTGTGTTCTCTTGACAGTTTAAAAGAAGACACAACTGTTAAAACCTCCTTCTGCACATCTTATTCAAAAGCCAGTTATTTGGAGCTCCTCCTAAATGTGCTTAGTAGAAACATCAGTAAAATATAATCTAAAAATTGATCTCCACTTCTTGCTTGAAAATCTATTTCATAAAACACACATCCTCATACACATAACAACACCATCCATTAAAATGTACATATAAAAAGCTGTAAATGAATGATTATTAATATAATGCTTATTCTTTCACTTTTTTATTTGTGTCCAAGAGTCAGTGAATTACCTCTACCAGTAAATTTCTGTCTTTTATATTTAAAATGGCAAGCAAAAAATTAGACAAAAATGATAAAAGCTTTGTAGGTCTGCAAAAGATTTTCTCCCGCAAAGCTTGAGTATGTTCTCTAAAATAGATGCATACTGTTCAGCTTCATATTCTGTTCAAATGCAAATTCATAAGTAGATGTATTTAGAGAACTGAGATGCTTGACTGATATTTCACAGTAAGAATTTGTTCTCAGTAAGTCTGATGCATATAATGCACATACTTGCTGAGCTAAACCCCCCTGTCATTTCTCAAAAGAATATCTATATTTAGAAGCACAGTGAAAGAGTTTCTAATGAACACAAGTCAATACACCATCTGATTTCCTCCTTTTCTCTTTGCCTATGTTCTAAGCTCAGTTCTCTGCTGCTCAAGACTCTTTAAAGAGTGTATTCAGTGACTTTAATATCCTTCTTTCATCTCTAGGTTCACTAAAATATTTTAATATCCATACATGCAGTGCCTTTGATTTACTCTTGTCTGTCATCATGTAATACTACCGCATCTACTATGTGGGGCATGTGACATTTCATAATACTGAGAAATTTTTGATCAGAAGCTGATCAAAATGATAAGCTGTAAAATATGATAGAAGCTGTAAAAAAGGTTAAATAATTAAGAACCCTATCCAATGAGGAAGACAAGTAAGCAATTGACTGAGCAAGAGAAGGCAGTAAGGAGTCTGTGTCTCTGTCTAAAAGGAGAGTCTTGCTAGCCAAATTGGGCTGTGCTCACCACTGCTTGCAAGCATAGGGTGAAGTTATATTTTCACATAGTTCTTCAACATCCTGATGAACTAAACAAAATTACAGTAGAGAAGGTATAACAGTTTTTCAAAAGTGCAAAAAGAAAATATGTAGAAGGGGAAGAGGGAGATGTAAAGAGCTGGAATGTGAAACAGAAGATTAAGACTGCCAACAGAAAAGAACATGTAAACATTAGGATAGAGAAGTGCAAAAGAAGGCTTCAAGACAGCAACTGCTCGTTGTTGCTTTTTGTGCTAACAATGTTTCAGACTCTTCCTGCTCCCCTTCTAGAGTGCTCTTTACCAAAATGCAAATTTAAAAGAAGCCTTCTAGTGTCTTTTTATTTAAAGTCCTTCTAGTCATTTTTATTTAAAAAAGGCTTAACTTTCACAGTAGTCAATACTTGCATTGTGAAGTAGTGAGGAAGTAGTTTGGTGAGAGAAAAAATTCATTCATGATGTCCCACATTTGCCTTAACAGTTAACAATTTTTCAGTAGTTCAGACTGTGTCTTTTCAATTTAAAACATTCACAGTTCCTCTTTCACTACAGGCATAAAGTTCTAGAAAACTTTAATCAAACCCATTTGCATAAATAAATTCCTTTGGTTTTTTTTTTTGGAAATTGTAAGTAGTTTAATATACATGAGAGGAAAGCAAAATGCTCCATTCTAAACTCACATTAATTAAATGCACACCAACATATTATGGTTACCATATCAATATCTGTTTATGCAGAATCCCAGACCTGAGAAAGAGAAGATTATTTTTTAGATAAAATGATGCATTATTTATGATAATATTTTAAATTATTTTGTCTTATCTATGCTTGTAAGAGTTATTCTATATTCTTTAATTTCAGCTCTCTGACATTTCCCCTGATTTTTTTTAAAAGGTATTTAATTAATTTTCAATTCACGAGAGAATTGTGCATCACTCTGGCAGACCTTTAATTTCCAGAATAGTGCCTATTTTCTTCTGTGCTACTTCATAAAACAATTTGCTCCCTCTAATCTGTAAAACAATAAACAAAATTATTATATCTTAGCCCATTCAGATTCTACTGCCCTTCTTAATACCATTTTGTAAATCAAGCAGTGAAGGAAATTACCAAGGTGATGAGAAAGAAATAGGAGACAATTATTTTAAAGAAATTAAAAAAAAAGGAGAATATAAATTAAGGCTAAATGAAATGAGAATTGTATTTATGCTATGACTTAATTTTAAACTAGCTCACTTTAACCTTAATTTTAAAAATATACATTAAATCAAATACTGGTTTAAAGTTATATATTAATTATGTAGAAGAGTATTCATAATCTGTACACGTAACATAACTGTGCTAATAAAATTTTTTATATCATTGATATAGCATGAGGTCTGAGAAAGGGCTAAAAGAGGATAAATATCCCAGAAAAACAAACAAACAAACAAAAAAAAACAATAAAAAAACCCCAATCCAACTAAAAAACCCAACAAAACAAAACCCAAACAAATAAAAAACCCCATAAATTAAAAAAAACCCAAATCAAAAACCAATTAAAAAAAACCCAAAAAGCACAGACAAAACAGAGTTCATTGTTGTCCTTTGAATTATTTTTTATTGCCTAAATTTGTGATTTTGTCTATTTAAATTATAGAATTACCTTGCATTTCTTTCATTTGTTTATTTGTCCTACACTGACAGGAGGACCACCTTCTGACAGAAAAGGCCTAGAGCCAGTCCCTCACTCGGATGTTTTTATATCAGCTCATCTTTTGCCGGGACCCTTGCACACATCTCACACACATCCTTGCACAGACTTGTTCCTGGGGTCTTACTAGACTATGAATGTTCAAAATTGTAATAGGGTACAAAAATGTAACAAATGAAAATATGACCTTGAGCTACCTGTAAGAAAAATATGTGCATGAGAACAGATATGTGAGCTCCAGCATGTCAGAGGAAACCTGTCCTTTCATTCCTGCTGGGGCAGACTGAGAGAAACCTTACACATGAAAATACTTTGATGATTTTCAGATCCTCACCATTGTGTTCTTCAACACTCTAGTGAGGCTGCTGCTCTGTGAAAGCCTAGGACAGGAAAAGCAGAGCTTTGGACAGGACAGGACATGAGTCACTCATAGCCTTTGCTGAGCCCCATTGCTCTGAAAAACATACATCTGGAGTGTTCAGACAACTTCAGCCCTGCTCATTCCAGCTGTAAAAAAAAAGGTGCAAATGCATAGATTGCTCTAGCTTAGTTGGCTAATGGCCCTGAATGCAATGCTGATTCCTTTAGACATTATCTGTACTTTTTTTCTAAACACAAAATGATACAGATTCCTTTTGAAGCATTGACCTAAATTGTACTAGAGCTTGTGTTTTCTGCCTGTCTATATTTTTACTGGTTTCAAGGGAACACATTTCCATGTTGAACATGCTGCTTTCAGGGTTTTAGTTGTAAGTGTTGCTGATTTTCACCCTAGGGTTGTTAAGATTTCAGTGATGGGAAAGTGATCCCTGTAAATACAATTTTTGATTAGTTTGTAGAATTTACTGACTTTCCCTGAAATACATCAGTTGTAATTATTGCCTTGTCTGAATTCAGACGCAAACATATTTATCTTAGATATTTTAAGGATGCCTTTGGAAGCCTAGAAGAGGAATCATAATCCTTTTCTTATAATCAAAAGTAATAAACTCCTTTCTATTCAGCAGTTTGATTTTAAAGCAAATAGTATATTCTAGCCAGAGGGAAACCTTATGAACTTTTACCTGAAAAATTACACTACTGCATCTCCTAACAACTTTATGCCCCTAACAACTTTAACATCTGTAACAAGAAAGCATTATTCAACCCCTCTACCATTTCAGGTTTAAAATTATGTTAAAATTAAATTATTTAATTAGAAATATATATATATATATAGACATAATATTTATGTTATAACTAAGACTAACTCTAGCTTCATATTTTCTAATCCTGTCCATCCCCATGACTATGGAGCACAAGATGAGCTGTCAATGTGCTACAGCTTAAATTCACAGTGCAGCACAGTGTTTAAGGATCAACTGAGGGGGACATTGTACTGCTCGAGGTAGGGGGCCATGTGAGAAATATACTGAAGTGCAGAAATACCTTAAAATTGAAAATTCTAGTTCTTACACTGTCTTTATCCTCACAAAATGGAGGGAGGAAAAAGCTTAACTAGAGCTTTTAATTTAAAGTCCTTGCAAGAAAATGTGTTCAGCTTATCCTTCTGAGAAGTCAAATCACAGAACAGACAAAGAATATGGAGAAACCTTTAGTCTAGAAGGGATGACTTTGCTTTGGTAAAGTAATACCAAAGTTTGTATCCATGTAAGAAAGTCGGAATAGATTTCCTTATTAGTTAATAACAGCATTTTGGAAAATTGATTTTAGTAAATTTTGAAATAGTTATGAGAACTAAATAGATGCAGATGTGCATCTCAACAAGGTTGCAAGACATAGTTTTTAATAATTTACATTATTTGTGTGTGGAATAGCATACAAAAATTTATTTTTATATTTCATATGAACTGTAGAAGATAAAGATTATTTGGTAAACCTGTGTATAAAAAATATAGTCTCTTGATTACATCAATAAACACTGTTTTAATAGTATTGTGTACTTCTTGGTGAGGTATGAAAACTAGTGGAATTTCCTTCCTTGCTTCTTACATGATAGATGGACTTTAAATGCATTTTAAAAAGCATGATCTATATGAAAATTAAAATCCCATAACTTTAGGTGTATAAATGCCATGTAATGAAGGCCACATTGAATTTGATGGAATTTCTCTTCATAACTCTCTGCTAACTGTATAAAAAAAGATGCTGAGAATCCAGAGCACAGGCAGGACTCTGAAGAAGTGTGTGATGCCTCTCTGTGTAAGTTTAGGGGGAATGACAGCCCTAGCTATGCCTAATTACAGCTGTCTATGTGCTCACCACTCCTATCTTTTCCCAAATTGCCTCATAGAACTTTTTGAATGACTGTGATCAAATCACAGACTTGTAGAAGAAAAACTTCCATATTCTTTCTTCCCAATGAGATTGAACTCCCTGCAGCCTTGTTGCTTGTGCTTGGAAGGTCAGACAAGATTCTCACAATGGCCCCTGCAGGCCATGTAATGAATGTAGTAACATTAAAATGTAGAACATTTCTTCATTTTATGTTCTGCTGAAGCTGCAAACTTTGTAACAGGCAGTTCTGGACAACAATCCTTATTCTTTTTAATAAGCATAATGTATTTGAACCAAACTCATTATTTTGCCCTAGGTTCAGCTGCTAATGTTCTAGTTTCTCAAAAGACTAGCACATGTGTTGATTTACTGATACTTCTCCCTTAATCTGTTTTTCCTACTTGCTCATTCAAACCTGTCCTGCTCAGAAGTTGGCTTCCATTAAAATGAATTGGCATGAGCCATGCTGTATGAGGTTTGAATTATGCAGAAATAGATCATCATCATATATTAACATTTCAAATTATTCCATAAAGTCCATCATCCTGTTTGGTATCCAGAAATGTCCAGAGCCTTCCTGAGGGCCTTGCTATAAATATTATAGCAGGTAAAGTCTAGTTTGAGATTGTAATTGCATTATTGAAAGACACACTGGATAGTAGCTATTCTAAACTAATAGGAAATAATTTGAAGATCCTTTTTCTATTTATAAGTTACATCATTACTCTGTTGAAATAAATCTAATTATTTGGTTTTTGTTGTTGCAGGTTTACTAGAAATAATGGATAGAAAACATTTCTTGATTTTGTAAGAGTATTTTTAGAAATTAAAAATTAAAATAATGTGATAATATATTAGGACTGTCTATTTCAAAGCATCCCTGTAAGCCATAAGTCCATTTGGTAAAGATCTGGTATACGTGTAAGAATCTGATCTGTGGATTTGATTGGATTGGAAGTGGAAAAATATTCTGACATGTATAGACCTTGTAAGCAAAACATTCTGAAGACCACTTGATGAGCATTACTGCCCTATTGCCAACATTTGTCAAAATAAATATTTTAGAAAAATTTTAGGAGGTCTAGTCCTAGCTATGTCTTCCCCTGCTTTTTGAGATAAACTTGCCTAGGGAATTGCTATGAAAAGTAGGAAATTTCATCAACACAAAAGAAATTTTTCATTGGAGAGATTTTGCTAAAAACCATTCATGCCCACATTGGCTCTGAAACCATACAGAAGACAAAAAATATTCCTAAAGAAAGAAAATATTGAACAGTAAATAAGCTTTCTCACACATTGGCACAGAATGAACACCAGCTGTTTTTTAAATTCCAGGGCTTTCCTGCTTGCTCCTGAACAGAGAATGCTTACGTGCTTGTTCTGGCAGTGGAAGAGAAGCAGTGTCCTGCATTTCTGTGTTGATCTATGCTGGTGTGGATGTGACTCTGCTTGTTGTATGCCGGGTTGGTTCATTTAGGGGTTTTAATAAATGTTAGTTAGATTGGTTCTATGTACCCCTATTTCCCCCTTAAAATGGTGTGCTCCAGGCTGTCTGCTACAGGAGCTTTCACCTGTCAGTCTTGTAACCACTCCCTTCTTCCCCTCGGAAAGTTCTGTATCAATCACTCCACCTCTGTAATCCCATTTGTCCCAGAACCCTGTACCTGCCTCTGTTATGTTCCCATAGGATGCCGTGGTCCGCGTCTCTCCCCTGTCGTCTGTCCCCATTGGGCGAGGGGGGCTTCTGCCCCTGTCTGCCCACCCCCTATTTAACCCCAGGTTCCCTGTGTCCAAGCCACCATTTTGCCCACGCACGCATGGGAACGCTGCTGCGACCACCGTGGCAGCCACACGGGAAATAAACAGTTCTCAGCCATGCGGGGCAGAGTGCACCTTCTTTCTCCCTTTGTCTCGTCTCAGCGTGCAGCTACAAAAGCGGCCAACCCACGCGGAGGCTCAGCCCTAGAGCTCCGCACACGCGGCAGCCCCGGTATCACCAAAGAGCAGCGTGCCTAGCCAGGCACCCCAGCTACCTGGGACCGGGGCAGAGAAAAACCAACGCCACATCTGTTCTGCCTTCACAGAACGATGTCAACTTCCTTATCACAGCCACTGTCAATTTCCCTCAGTAATAAATGTGATCAAATCCAGAAAGTGTAACTGCTTTGAGAACACAGACAGGTTTTTCCTTAATTATTATCTCCTTGTACTTTATCACCACAATCTTGTGCACTTCATGTGAACAGCCTAATGTCTTCTTTGCTGTCTACAGTGATACTGAGTATTCTCTATTTAGTATATTTTTTAGTTTATGGGTACAGTCCTCCTCTTTGAATTTTAGCATTCTCATTTTATTGATCATTGCTTCTTGCTTGCTTGTTTGTGATTTTTGAGGCAGAATGAAAGAGAATTCTTTTCCATGCAGCACTTTTATTTTTTAGTTCTTGGAAAAATTGTTCTTATGTCATTACATTGATATTACTTCAGCTTAGAGTTCTAGCAAACACTTTCTATATGATGAGTTTTGTGTTTCTTGTGAATAATTCTTTGATAGTATATTCTCTTGTTAGTATTGGAACATGTTTTTGCCTAGTCCTTCTGGTAATTTTTCTGCTTGCTTGCTTAATTGCTTCCTCCCTTCGTCCCCTTGGTTTTTTTCTTGCCATCCTTTCTACCTTTTTTCCTCTCACCTTTCCCTTTCTTCAGTCCTTTTGAACCTGCCTCCTTTTTTTTTCCTTTTTTAATTGTGTGGCCTCAGAGTGACTCATGGCAAGAAATCTAAGCCATAAAAGCACAACAAGATTCTTGCATGTGGCCATTATGCAGTCTGCAGCTAACCTCCAGCTTCAGAATATGATCATAAATATGGAATCTCAGCAAATCTCTGGACAGTTTTGTTGCCTGCTAAACTGCTATTTCACGTATGATTAGGTTGAATTCTGTCCACTTTTATGTTTAGGCAAAACAATCCATTTGCTCATGACCAAATGAGTGTATTTTGTTCATAAGTGCTGTTTCAGCAGCAAGAAGGGAGGACTTGGAAACTTGGAGAAAATACATTTTCTCAGCTATTCAATTTGAATATGCAAACTGTAAAGTCACTTGAGAGCATTTTCTCAGCCAATTCCAAGGAAAGCACGACAGCTATCTGCAGGAGAGTCATCCACAAGTAACAATGTAGGACCACAAATAATCACACTCTGATAAACCATGCAAATGTTTTTCTATAATGCTGCTGTTAAAACTGAAAAGACTAATGATCAAATTACTTAAATTAACTCTTACTAGATACTTTTTATAATAGCAACTATGTCACATGACTACTTTCCTTTGTCTCAGTTAAACAAATTTGTAAATAAATGTGTAAAAAAAATGTGTGGGTGAAATAAATGGTAGAAGTAAAAAAGGTCAAGGTTTTGAAAATATAATTAAAGGTTAAAAGGAAACTGTTTAAAAATTTTGTAGAGCTTTTAGCTCAGTTTAGATGGGCTTTTTTTTTTATTTTCTTTTTTCAATACAATAAAACACCCACTCATTAGCTAAACTGCTTTATGAGATCACAGATGTAATCACAGTATGCTCCAAATACTCCAAGTAAAAGGGAAGCACATACATGTGAAACTTCTTTAAAGCAGAACAAATTGTATGCCCTTGTTTCCCTGTGCCACTCTGGTGCTGGTTGCAACATTCGGTGAGTCAGTTCAACTCATATGGAAGAAATGTGTTTATTTTTTCACTGGATTATTGGTTGCAGGATTGGTGGGTTGGACTGGCACAAAGAGATACTTAGTGAGTACCGGATAAGCTGCTTCAGGAAAAATAAAACCCCACAGATGTGTCTATACAAAAGAGCACAGTAAGGGAGGAAAGAAGAGAGAAAAAAATTTTTTTTTCTTCACAGTCATTAATTGCTAAACTGTCTCAGACATCTTTCTTAGCTTCAACATCAGGCTTAATCAGGCACAATTTACTTTACAATGTCACTGTGTATAAGAAAGGGAAGGGTGATAACTTTACTGAATGGAAAAGATAAACTGATGGTTTACAAAATATTTAAAGAACATTATTTGAATTTTATCTTACGATGTAGAACAAACACCCAATATCTTAGATTCTTGGATCTATTTCAGCAATTGGGAAAAATAAATCTAGCATTTTCTTATTGAGGAAAAAACCCCATAACATTGGGCCCATAACATCAGTGTCCAGGGTAAGGCAATCCCTAATGTGTAAATGATAACATATTTAACTTCTTCTTTCTTTGAAGAAAGTCCAATCTTCCAGGATTTTTTTTAATGCCCATCAATAAAATTGCACATATTTCACACACAAGGATTATTCCAGCTAGCTGGTACTTTTTATTACAATTTACTTTAAATTTGGAAAAAAAATACACTCTCATCTATCATATATGTGTTTTATCATTTGTCCTAAAACCACGTTTCAAGAAACAAATTTACAGTATGTTGAAGGAATTGTTCTGTTCTGTGGAAGAAAGACAAGGCATCCATCCGGCAGGTTTTGCCAGCATGAGCTTTTATTTGAGAAACTAATGAATCAACTGTGCATGTTTCTGTGCTTCTATGCATGTTTCTACTTCAAAGAAGTAGGCACTACTGTGAATAAGGGATAAATCAATGTGAAATGATTTTAAATTTTCTGATCTCTATTCGCATTTCATCTGTCTTGTGTAGGAAAGCAGATGTACCCTACTGTACTTATGCCCTTTTTCTGGGAGTTGGTAGTCCAGCCTTGCATTCTGTTTTACATTTTCCCAATAATATTCCCATTTATTTCTCTTCTTTATGGACACTTGCTAAAAGTTGAATAAAACCCAAGAAAATGGCAACTCAGTAATCTAGTTTGGGAGTTTTTAAATGCTAATGTGATTAAATGGTAATATGATTACAAGAAACACTTGAAGATAAATAGAACAATGTAGGATTGATTAGAGCTTTTTTAAAAATATGTGTTTTGCAAAGAACCATCCAAATGAAAATCTTGGAATCAAAATCACATCCTGTAATAATAGAAACACAATAGCTGTAAAGGTAATGTGTCCACTGCCACAAATAGCTCCCTGACATCTTCTTAGAAACTATTGTTAAAAAGTAGATTATTAATTTTTTCATGCTGCTTCTAAGTCTGAGGTCTCCCAGTGTATTTAATTTCAAAGGCAATTCTTGTTATGCACACAATTGCTGTTTTGAATAGGGGTTTTGATTTTATGAACTTCTGAATTTTTATCTGGAGGAAAACCAAACCTCAGGCATGGGTCACCTTATTGACATGTTTAATAATTTGCAATTGCTTAGTTAATGTGCAGTAACAGAATGAAATACATGTTCTAGAAATGACTGGCTCCTGATGATGTCTGCAGGCATGCTGGGTTTTGTAATTGTTTTGTAGAGTATTTCCAGATTCTTTACCAAGTGCAAGCAGTCCACTGACCACAGGCTAAATGATTCTTTGGTTACTGGGCCCTCTTACATTTTTTTCCTTTATTTATTTTCAATCCTTTTTCAGTCTTAACAACCTTACCCGATGTCCACGACTTATTAAATACTGACAGATTACAGATAATAAAGGGATGCTACAAGGCCTACAGTGCTTTCTTTCTAGATTGTCAACAGATGGGTTTTTTAATGCCATAGTTTGTATCTACTTGGAGGACTGCTTTAACTAAACTACTTAACAATCAAATTTTATTTCTAAGGAATTTATTCTATTTTCTCTATAATTTGTTGTAGGAACCTGAGTTCCCAGAAATATTTTTATCCCTTTCTAAAATAGGCAGGCAAAATTAATTCCTTTGTGGGATAATTATGATGGCTGTGCTGTGCGTATATTTTTCTTCTGGCTCCATTAGTGTTGAAAGAGCCTAAAACGAAGTCCTTTAGTGGACTTAAACATGACAGCTGATTTTAGATTGTTTCTGTCAGGAAAACAGCATAAAAGGATTTTTGCCAGAGCTAAGGCATAGGCTGAATATCTGATGAGAGATTTGCCTACCATTACAACAACATCACGTCATGTTATATACGCATAAAGAGTATTTTGTTCAACTTAGAAGTATCCTTCTATGTGAATTTTCTACATTTATGACTATTTTCCCTTCATCTCTCCTATCCCCTGCTCTGTAAATCAGCCCAGTAGGGTCCTACACATAAATAGAATGTACTTCTCACAAAGTCTGAGAACATTCAGATGGTAAGAAAGAAGTATGAAGTTTTTTTTTGACTGATTGAGGTTTTCTTTGAGCCAGTAGCACCAGATGTTTATTTCCCACTAAAAGAAAATACATAAAATATCAAATTAAATTAATTTTTTGTAGTACATTAAATACAGTTTGCAAATTTTGTTTTATTCTAAAACCATTTAGTAAAGACATTATTTTTAAGAGCAGCTCAAAGTAATACTGTGTAAATAAGAGAGACCACAATTTAGGAATGCTTTTGGGAGGAGAGGTACTTAGGGTTTAAAACTCTTTACAGACACTTATGGTCTATGAGAAATTATGTATCTAAAAATAATTAAGTTCCAAAGTAATCTAATGATAATTGTTTAAAGCATTTCTCTGTACAATAAAAAATTACCTTACTTTTGAAAAACAATTCATGATAGGGGTCTTTGTAGCATGATTTAAAGACACAGTTTTCTGGATATTCTTCTTCTCTTTGGAATATACAGGGTGAGAAAAGTATTTTATTTCTATCAAGGTATAACATTCATTGCTCAAAGTGTTGACTGCAATTAGACAAAGTGTGTTTAATGAATAATGACTATTGGTGTGAGTAGGTGCTAATGAATGTGAGCAGAGTGGTATCAGACATATTAAGTGTGCTCATTTCTACAGCTTCTGTGCATCGTTCTGCCACATAAGAAGTCATGGCTGAGACATGGACAAACTTTCTAAAAATCACAGACCTGACTTGTTAAGAGCAACAAGGTATACACAACCTAGTTGAGACTTAGGGAGAGGGAGAGTTGATGAGCTGGTTTCTGAGGGTTTCATGACAACCATATCCAAAAAGCCCTGGCAGTCTGTTGCAAGGCTGGATGTTTTCTGGCACAGCCACTGGTGTTGTTGGCTCTCGTCTCCTTTGCACTGGGAATTTGGGTCTAACTGCTGGCCATTGTGCTACCCACAACAGTCTGTCTGCTACTGTCTTTCCATTATAATTTCTGGTGAAAATATCAATGTGTTTTCATTAAAGCATTAAAAAAAGCATCATTGGGAGTTGAAAATCAGTGATAGCATTCACATTGTGGCCTTGGGTCCCCATTGGGATGTAAATGAACGAGAGACATCAGGGATCTGTGACCTCAGGCGTATGCTGCAGCAGACAGTGCTACTGGATTAGATGTATCTTGTTTCAGGGTTTTATTTGGACCTGCTGAATGTGATTATGAAGCATAGAGAATAAAACAAAAGAATCATCACGATCTCATTATGGCATTCATTATTCTTGCTCTTTTTATCCTATATTGGGAAAAAGCCTTGATAAAATGACCTCCTTTAAAAAGATTTGTCATAAGTGATGACATTTTATACTCCTTTCTTTTTGTGTGTATTTGACCTCATTGTCCACACTCAAAAACCCCTCAGGTTATGGTACTTTTCAAAACAAGACAATTTTTGGAAGAGATCCCAGGGCATTTTAGTCCATGAGAAACTTTATGAGACTGTTCTGGCATAATTATAATTTGCCTAGTGTCCATAAGCATCTGAGTTTTGTGTCTTGTAAAAGTATTAATTGCACGTCTATGTTACTGCTATTTAAAATTTTAGGAGGCTGCACCAGAAATTATGAAACTACAGTATCAAATACTTGAGATGAAGTTATACAGAGTGATATTATTATTTTGAAAGCTTTGGGTTTTTTTTTAATTGCTCCAGTCAATGTACATTTTTATGCAGGTTTATGATTCGGACACAGAAACCTCTGAATGCTGGATTATTTTTGGTAAATGTGGAGCATAACTTAGTACCAATTCCTTGACTCCTGTCTCCTGTTTCTAAAGAACAGATATCACATTATTAATGTCAAGAGGAATTTACCAGGTACCTCAATGGCAACAAGACAAACTCTCAGAAGAGACAAATATGAGTTCCTACACTTTATCACTGAATTCAGACTTGTATTTCAAGTTCCTGTATTTTATTGAAATAAGTTGTCACACAGAAGATCAATCAATGCCTGAAAATACTAAACCAGGTTTTACTAAAAAATTAATCTTTAATTTATTAATCTTTCATTAATTCTAAGACATATTTCTTGAATCTGACAGAAAGGAAAATTAAATAAAAACTGAAAAACTGTGCTCAGTTCACAACTGTCGACATTCAGTATCTCTTGCTCCATCACTTCTCAAGGGATACTGCTTGCTCAAGCAGCAACAGATCTAAACCTCTTTTTTTTAAATGATTTTTAGTGTTAAAGCCCCCTAAAAAGGCAAGTGTTAAAGCTCCCTAAAAATTATTAAAGGCATTTAATAAAATTATCACTGGTTTTCCTCTTGTCAAAATATAGCCCAAGAAGAGGAAAGCATGTTTAAGTTGGAAGGTACCAGAACAGTTATCTAGACCAACAGTGTGACTGCTTCAGGGCTGATCAAAATTATATCCTTTTCTGAAGGGCACTGTACAAATCCCTCCTAAAAACTAACAGATTTGGGGCACCCATGACCTCTCTAGGAAACCTGTTCTAGTATTTGACCACCCTCTCTGTACAGAACTGCTAATGTCCAGTCTGAACGTCCTCTGGTGCAGCTTTGAACCATTGTTCAAACCATTGTTTGAACTCCATGTGTCCTGCCTGGGGATCCTATGGAGAAGATCTCAGCACCCACCTCTCCACTTCTCCTCCTCAGGAGGCTGCAGACAGCAATGAGGTCACCCCTCAATCCTTTTTCTTCAAACTAGACAAGCTCATGTTGTTTGCTGCTCCTCATAGGACATGACTTCTGATGAAGAAAGCAGCTATTGATCCCTGAATAAAGATGCGGCCTCTACACTATGCTGTTATTCTTTGTTGATATTTTCCCTTCCTCAATATATTATTTATAACACTCTGTTAACATATAACAGGCCAACCACTGGCAAGAGTCAATTATGTCTCTTTTGTCTTAAATAATTTCTGTATAATATTTGGTCTTTATTATCAAAACATTGTAGAGACATACAATTCAGAGAAAGTTTAGACTCAAAAGAAGTGCATCGTTTTCCTCATAAAAGTATTTATCAATTTCTGGAATTTCCTCTTACAGAAGTCCTCCCTGGTTCTTACTGTTTTTATGCCTCCTTACTCCTCACAAGAGCTCTTCCCTTCTCAGTCAAGCTGGGTCACCATTACATTCAGCACAGTTTCTCTCAGATGTTTCCAAAGAAACTCAAGAGATATTTAATGGGCTGCTCAGCATACTATATTCATGTACTATGGTTGGTATTTTACCATCAACCAATCAGGTATAAGCACTAAATGTGTGCTGTGAATGCAAGTGCTGAAAATGCAGTTTGAAACTGAATTTTAAAAAATTCAAACATTTGACCTTAACAACATGGTCCTTCTGAGCACCTTTGTCCATGAAAGCAAAGGCTTACAGAAAGAAACTAAGAAAGTTTGATGATTTTAGAATCATAGACCCATAGAATCATTAAGGTTGGAAAACACCTCCAAGGTCATGGAGTCCAGCCTTTGACCAAACACCACCATGTCAACAAAATTCTGGCACAAAGTACCATATCCAGTCATTTCTTGAACACTTCCAAGGGACAGTGGCTCCACTTCTACCCTGGGCAGCCCATTCCAATGACTGACAACACTTTCAGTGAAGAAATTCTTCCTAACGTTCAACCAGAACCTCTTCTGGTGCAGCTTGAGGCAATTTCCTCTTGTCCTGTCACTGACTACCTGGGAGAAGTGGTCACTCCCCACCTTGCTACAATTTTTGTTGTCCACTTGAAGTTGAACAGTCATGCATGAGTAATCTATTTATTTTTAGAACAACTGTAATCTCAGATAACTGATCTGAATTTCTTGCCAGCACCAGTGATATAAAGACTGAGCTGACTAAAATGTATCAGGTGGCAGAGACTTTGGACTGTGAATTACAATGTGTGTGGTTCAGGCTATTTGAATCAGCAGAACCTAAAAATTTTAACAAAACCAACATCAAATACAGGGATAATATTTTAACGATGTTTACATTTCCTCCATCTTCTTTTTTGGTCTGTTTTATTAAGAGTTTGTTTTTATATTTTTCAATAGGCTTCTGTGTGCTGTTGCAATATAGACTTTACAGAACGTTTTTATAAACCAGTTGTGACATTATTTCATGTTTCTTTATTTCCCAACAGTCTTCACATTTTGAAAGAGTTGTTATCAAAGTAAAGCAATGCAGCTAGTTTAGTATCTACTACACCTTTTATGCTGAAACAAGTTTTGTTCATGTAATGAGCTAAGTAACTCTTTGCAAAGGGAGCCGTATTTTTTGATTTATTTTCTTGTGTGAGTCCCAGCTGTGCCAGTTAGTGGCTCTGTGCCATTTCAGTCACTGCCATCTGACAAACTCAGGCAAATAACACAATCAAAGCTTGAGAGTTTTCTGCCATTTATGTGAGGGAATTTCATTTGTTAAAAGCACCCTGCTGGATTCTCCTGGGACTTCCTGGGGCAGAATTATCACACTGTGATGGGTTGCCCTTGACTGGATGCCATGTGCCCACCAAGCCACTCTATCACTCCCCCTTCTCAGCTGAACAGGGCAGAAAATAAGATAGAAAAAAACTAGTAAGTTGAAATAAGGCAGTTTGCTAAAGTAAAAATGAAAGGTTGCAAAAGTAAAAAGAAAGAAAAAAAAAAGATTTTATTTTCTACTTCCCACCAGTGAGTGATGTCCTGCCACTTCCTGGGAAACAGGGCTTCAGTACATGTAGTGGCTGCTCCAGAAGGCAAACATTGCAAATTATGATTGTCCCCCTCCCTCATCCTTTTCTTAGCTTCTATATCTGACCTGACATCATAAGGGATAGAGTATCCCTTTGGTCAGTTTAGGTCAGCTGTCCTAGTTGTGTCCTCAGCCTGATGACGAACAGAATGTTGGAGACAGCATTGATGCTGTGCCAGTGCTGCCCAGCATCTGACAAAACACACAAAACAGTGGTGTGTCACAGCACCTTTCTAGATACCAGTGCACAGCACACACTGTGAGGGTTTCTATGGGGAAAATGAGCTCCATCTCAGCCATTCCCAATACACACAGACTCTGACTCAGCTTCAGAGGAATAGTCTTTATTAGAACAATGTCTTCCCACAAGCATCAGTGATTTTCTTTGAAGTTGTTACTTACTGCTACAGTATCAATTCACATAAATTTCACGCTATTCAAAAAAATTTTAGTTTCTACTCTTTTTTTTCTTCCAGTGGGAAAAAAAAAAAAAAAGAAAACACCTTAATTGATGTCACCAGAGGACACAAGGTAAAATGACGCACCACAGCTCTGGTCACAATGAAAAGACTGATTTATTTCTTCTGACTCCAATCATTTATAGTTCTCAAAAGGTGACAGTGGATTGGAGGGTGAACGTGCCACGTCTCCAACGACACTGGACAAACTACCAGTCTATCAAATTTCTCCGCCTCTGTGAAAGAATGCAAAACAATAGGTTGTTTACAGAAAGTTGCATAAGAAAGTTCTCTGCAAGAATGTAAACTCAGAAGGCTTTAGAAAATCCTAAGAAATCAGGGCGACATCTTGACATTAATGTCTGGAAAAGATATAGTTTAAAACTTACAGTTATACAAAGTATGCATATTACCTTAGCTCATTATGAAAACAGTGCCCATGGATGCACACACATCCTTTTCCCTCTACCCTCCCCACTCAGCAGTAATCCAGACTATGTGTAAGTAGTGAACCAAATACATAGAATCATTGAATATCTTTAATTGTAAAGAACTCATAATCACCATCAAGTCCAATTACTGCTACTCACAGTAGCAGTAGTATGAGTTAAGTAAATCTTAACTCTTATGGTGAAGAACATCACCCAGATGCTCCTTGAACTCTGGAAGGTTTGATGCCATGATCACTTCCCCAGGAAGCCTGTTCTGGTGGCAAACCATCCTTCCAGTGAAGAACTTTTTCCTAATGTCCAGTGTGAACCTCCCTTGATGCATTCCACTTCCTCATGTTCTGTCACCGGAGAGACATCAAACACCTCCCTCTCTATACCTCATTTGAGCAAGTTCTAGACTATGACCCTTCAGCCTTCTCTTCTCCTAGGTGAATAAATGAAGTGACTTCAGCTGCTTCTCATAAGTCTTGCCCTCACAGACTTTCAACATCTTTGTGGTTTTTCTCTGTACACACTCTAAGAGTTTAATGTCATTTTTATATTGAGGCATCCAAAACTGCATACAGTACCCAGTGTGAAGCCACAGCAGTGCAGAGTGGGACCATCTCCTCCCTCAAACTGTTCATGTTGCATCCCAGGACACTGTGGGCCCTTTTGACTGCCAGGACACTCATATTCAACTTGCAATTGAGCAAGCCCCCAGATGTCTTCCTGCAGGGCTGCTTTCCAACCTCTGGAAGTCCACAGCCCCTCAGTCTAGTATCATTAGCAAATTTAATGTAGGTTCTGTTCCTGAATCCAGATAACTTATAAAAACACTGGAAAGGTGCTGACCCTAGCATTGAGCTCTGGGAAAGAGCCACCAGGCCCATTCATTGTAGCTCTTTGAGCCTGACCCACTGGCCAATTGATCATCCAATGTATTATGGACTTGTCTAGAAATGTGCTGGGCACATCCAGAAAGAAAAGTGAGAGACAGTATCAGAAATTTCAGTATTTGCTCACATAAAACCCCCCACATCTGCTGTCTTCCCTTGGTCAAATAGATGGATACCTTTGTCATATAAGGAAATTAAGTTGGTTGACCAGGACTTTCCCCTCATGAACCCATGCTGGCTATGACCAAAGAATGCATTGTCTGTCAAGTGTTTTTCAAGAATTCCCAGAAGAACATATCCTCCACAATTTCACCAAGCACTGAAGTGAGACTGACAGGACTGAAATTACCTGGGTGCTCCTTACTCTTCCTGAAAATTAGGACAACATTCTTTAGCTTCCAGTTGACTGGGACCTCTCTAGGCACTCACAAACATTGAAAAATAATGAAGAAGGCCTGCAATAACATCAGCCAGCTATTTCAGTACTCTGGGATGAATCCCATCAGACTCCATATACTTATGTGCATCCAGCTGGAGCAGCAAGTATTGAACAAGTTTAGTGCCAGCTGGAAGTTTGTCATTCCCCCAGCTATGGTTTTGAAACACAGGGCTACAGGGCTCCCAGGGGCCACCACAGGCATTAAAGTAAAAACATGAGTTAGTATAGTGGGGAAAAACACTTGAGGTAGGGTTAGACTTCTGTGGAGCTTGGTCTCATACTGTTGGAATTACTGAGTATGTTAGCTCACACATGCAAGAATGCAAGCACATGTGTGTATGCAAATATATGTATCAGTGACACATGTATATCTTAAAGAGAAACACAAAGAGACACACAATCACAGAGCCAATTTCTGAATGATAGAAGCATAGAATTGTTTGGGTTTGAAGGGACCTTAATTCCCCCACTATATGCATATATATGTTCAAGTATATGTGTATGCATGACAGAAACTCAAGGATTTCAAAGATTTCCTTTTCTCAGTCTTGAACTTTGTTGAGATTTATCCCAAGAAAATTATCTGTAGCCTGAGGGTTGGAGTTGGGTGCTGCAAAGTGGCTGACAAAAGAAAGGAAAAGCTACATAAAAAAAATTATCCCACAATAATTTTATTGAACTGGGATAGGTCTGACTGGGATTATATTTTTTTGGGTTTTAGTCCATAAAAAATCTTGAGTTTAAGGTGGTCTTAGCAATTCAAAATAGGAGAGAGTCAAAACGTAGTATACCATTTGGAGTGGAGCTACCGAGTTTGCTAAAGGAGGGCAGGTTGCACACAGTACTTCCTCTGATACCTGTTTAATCTGGGCCAGGTCAGGGGGTCCTTGGCTGAGGGTCAGGTTATGTGTAGGGTTAGGATTAGGGTGAGTATAGGGAAGGCAAAAGCTGAGGTGCATCTCTAGTGGGGCTGTAGAGAGTCTGTCAAAGGTAGGGTTAGCTTGTTAGAAAAATATTTTCTCTTGAAAACATTTTCAGATGGATCCTTGGGAAATGCTGGGTATAAGTTTAAGGTTTGAAACCTGTGACATATGTAAGGGTCCTTGGTAATGGCTAGAAACATGCCTGGAGTATTTATGTTTACTGTCTGGGAGAGAAAAAAATCAGACCTCCATTTGGGTGTAAAGTCACTAACTAAGGAAGGCTCACACTGTTGAAACAGCTCCTTTGCCTCAAAAAGAGGTCAAATCTTTGGCAAAGGATGCTCTCCTAGGGGAAGGTTTCAGAACGAAGTATCTTCAAAAGTACAATACTTTTAAGGTATGGTTACTTTGTTTTATTCCAATTATTATGTTGATTTATATCCGTTATTACATTATTTTATTTCAAAATGTATATGAGTTTATGCAGAAAAAAAATCAGTGTTTACAAAAATACCTTTTTTTGTTTTTTTCCAAGTGGTGTGTTTGAAACTCACCAGAACTCACACTACTACTTCTGTAGTTTGGGCAATTGGAGGACTGTTTTTTCTTTTTTGGTGTCTCTTGTTCTTAGTCTGAGTGTGGTATGTAGGAGAATACCTATAAATTGCTTTGTAGGAGAATACCTGTAAAGCGCTAATACTTGTTCTAGATTGACTGAGGAACATAATATTTCACTTCTAAATCAGCTAATTATATTTGGGGTTTAGAATGATTTGTCTCCTACTGGTTGATTGTGAAAAGTGTGTTTTCCTGTTCACAAAAGCAACAACTTTTCCCTCTCATCGTGTAGACTTGAACACTAAAAAATCCTACTGATAGACTAGACTCTGGAACTATATTTTCCTTTATTCAGAAAAGAAGATTCCAGAGGTGGATTGAAAATTACTTGCATCTCAAAGAATGAACATAAAGGAATGAGCCTATTAATCAGCAAAATCCCAAACAACTCACCTTTTTGTTGTTGTTTTTGAGAGAGGAAAATCAGAAATTTATTTTTTTCTTTCACTACAGTTTATTCTGAGCACATTTCAGTGCAGCAGGGAACATTGCTGCCAACCAACAAGCAAGTCAGACTTTTTTAAATGTGTGTGACTGACATTCTGAAAGCCATGTATTCAGTCTATTCACCTGTTACAGCAAGTCAAACCCTTCCTTTTACTATCCATAACAACCTAATAGCATTTCTGGTGGAGAAGCTTTTGATACAGTTCAAAATATAAGCAATAGCAATTGCTACATTTGCGGTATGAGACCATGAAATTTTAACTGTCTATCACACAGCAAGGACAAAAGACATAACTGAATTTTCACAAGATTCACTCTCATTCATGTTGTCCTCTCCATGTTGTCGTAACTTTATTTAATTCCTCTTCTCCAAAAGGTTAAAAAGGAGAAATATTTGAACTTTGGCATTTCTTTTCTATCATATTTAGGAGTCTGACTTTGTTTTTTATGTTTCTTTGTAGACTGGGTTCCTGAACTGGCCTTCCAAGATGGTTTGCCTCTCACAGGATGCCAAATGTTACTGACTGAACAGGTGTGACAGAAATAGTTCTACTCCAAGGTGATGCCACACTGCCTCACACAAGATACCATGAAACATCACACAGGCAATTCTGACTCTTGGTTGTTTAAATTATTTAGGTTATTAATATGAATGAATATTTGACTGAAATGCCATCATATTTCTTGTGTAATGGTAGGACAAATGACCTTATTATGATTTGGGTGAGGAACTGCAACAGAGGAGTTATTTGTAGTCACCCATCCCAACTTAAACCAAACAGGCCTCCCTGGTAACAAATGATTTATTCTGTCTTAAGTACTGTGGGAAAAGCAATGTCACAGCTGCTAGAGTGGAGACACATCTGTCTTTTGTCAAAGGAACCTTGTCATTCTCACCTCAACCAGCTGCAACACAGGCTGACATAGAGAGTAGGTTTGTTAAACAAGAATATTTGAGTAAATGAGCAATGGAGAGAGGGAGGGAAAGGACTGGGTAAAAGCTAGATTGGATTATTTACTTACCCCTTTGAGAAGACTAATGCCATGATTATAAATGCCCAAGGCATTGGGGCATTTATGCTGAAATAATCTTTGATTATTGATCCTCTTGGAACTTATTCTGAATTCCTTACTAACTCTTTCTAAACAGTAAAATTATCTTTATTTCCAAGCCTGGAACAATAGCCTTGTAAAATATATGACTCTTAGGGAAACTCAGATAGAGTCACTTGTTTTTTTCCATGGTAATGAGTAGACTTCTGTTCTTTTTATGATTTCAGAAAATCACTTCTGTAATCAAAACACTGCCTTATGCCATCAACCAGTCATGGCAGAACGTTACTTTTTATTGTCCTGCTTTTCAGAAAAGAAAACAGGCTCCTGGAGATTGAATAAATTTTCACAGAGATGCCATAACAAATTACACTTGCTGATTAAAACTTTGGAGGCATTTTTGTCATCGAGGTTTAGCACATAAGCTAAATCTTAATTAGAAACTTTACTGAATTAGAGTATATCAATGCTACAACTGGAGAATATTTAAACAGAGCAGAGAATTCAATGTAATCAGGGAGCAATTCAGAGAGTTTTTACCCAGAAGATCCTATACATCTGAAGAAGGGCAGGAAGCTCAATTAGCCCCCTCTGAAGCCAGAGAACAAATTCCCTCTGACTTCATCGCCTGCTGCACAGAGCTGAAGGTTGAACACCAGAGCACTGGGTTTTGATGACTTAATGAACAAATCAGTCATTAAGAAATATGCTTGTGAATGATTCCATTCATCATAGCTAGTAGTATATATTTTCTGAGTATAAGTAACAGTTAAGGATTTAACAGTTTAACATACTTTAAGTAAAAAGGTCCATATTTCACATGCATGATTTTTTTAACCAACTTCTAGATATTTATAGCTATAATTCCAACAGGCATTTAAGGAAATATTCATGCAGTTGTAAATGGTTCATTGTATTTGAAATGTGGATTTACAGAAAGTGAGAGATCACTAAACCAAGTCTATCTCTTGGCATGTCCTCAGTTTCATGCACAATCACTGTAATTTCTCAAGACCTCTGACTTCTGATCAGAAAGAATGTCCCTTATTGCTTGTACATTTTATTGTATCTAATAAATTACATTTTAAAACTACATGGTTATAATTTGGCCCTGCTAATTTAATCCATCCATATGATGGAACACACACTAAAAATTACAATTTCTTTGAAAATCTACAAATATGGTGCTAATAAGGAAAACTTTTGTGAATTTCTTTAATTAAGAGTCAGTAAGACTACAGCTGCTCTTTGTGGATGCTTTGAATGTTCCATTACCCAGCAACTTGCACTAGAACTGATGAAGGTTTCCAGTATTTGAGTCAGAATGCTGCAAGATACCATGATTTAGAATTCTTATAGAACATAGCATATCCACCACTTTCACAACAACCAGGTTCCTAATTGCCTGATAAACTAACTCAAAAAACAAAAAAAAAAACAAAACAACAACAAAAAAAACCAAACAAACAAAAAAAAACCCAAAAACCCAGGTGTCTCAAATAAAATACTTTATGCTTCAAAGATATCATTAAGGTTTATATGGGCTTAGGCAGATAGACCACTCAGAAATCAGTGCAGCTTCAGTGTCTGTGTATGAAAATTTCAGAGATTTCCAGAGGACTTGACATTAAGAATTCCAGTTAACAACCTTGAATAAAATAGACACTAATCAAAATTTTATCCTAATATTCCTTTGATGAACTGCATACATCTGAACTTACAATCTTTGTGCCCTCTAGGAAGAAAATTGCTTGAACTTGCAACCTGTCTCATCACATCTTCAATTTTGAAAGAAAATTTCAGAACTTTGCTCTAGGACTGTCTATCCATTGACTAATGACCATGTGGTTTGACCTGTCCAGATATAAATACTATGATGTTGAGAGTTAAATTCTGGAGCAAATTGCCCCTTTTGAGTCTATAGAATTGTATTGCATAGGCAATTGGAAAATTATTTTGCTAATAGAAGGAAGGTGACTTTAGAATTTTTTCTTTTTCAAATAGCCAAAAGTAGACTTAACCCTACAGTCAACCAACCATTTCTGAGATATAAGATAGCTCAAGAATAAGATATCTTACCCCAGATTCTACCATGTAATACAGTTGGACTCGATAATTTTACCTGTCTTTTCCAACCAGAATGATTCCATGACTCTATGAAATAAATAAATAAAAACATAGTAAGTAATTGAAATTTAGATGTGAGTGGGTGTACCTAGGACAAATGCAAAGTTGGAGTTTGAAAACTCATTGGTTGGAAAAGCTTGCCAGTATCTTTGAGTAATGTAGTTTTCCTGTAATTTACCTCAGTCAAAGCAAAAGGAAGTTCTGTGGAGTTGGAGACATACCTGGATTGCATCTGTTACCACAATATACATCATGCTGAACAGTGAGATCCAGCTGTTGTGCTTCCTAGAGATGCCCAGCTGCTCTCTTCACCATACCCATGGAAACCCCAGAAGTTTGCCAGTTTCTGGGCAGTTTATAAAGAAATTCAAAGAACATCAAAAGCAACTCACATGCTTTTAGCAATAAACAAAAGCAAATACCTTGCTTTATAAAGATGGATATGATAATAGACATAACATTTTCCAGTAATTTTCTTTGCTAAACTTGAAAAGCATGCAAAGTCTCAATTGCAAATACTGTAGTTCCTTCTCTGCCTCTGTTGGGATAATGTGGAAACCTATTTACATATCTGTGTATTTTTATATTTATGAATCCTTTATTAATTCAGCCCCAAAATAATTGGATGATTTGGAAAACATTACATGACATATGAAGATTTTTCAGAATGCAGAAACACAATGTTGCTTAGGGGCATTCAAGGAATTTATCTGTTTTTTCACTGAGTCATGATAATGTACTGCTTTAGTAGGTGGGAACCAATGCCTTTGATCTGAGAACATATGCTTCTAAGAAATTCACTGCCTGATGAGATGGAATGTTCAGTAATCGAGACCACAAAAATGCAATACCTTCAAAAAGAATATGCTAGCAAATTCTCAACAGCTCCTTTGGATCTTTCTTCCTGTAAAATTTGAACAATATTTGTATATGCTGTTCCTGTTCCTGTTCCTGATGCCTTCCTTTGTGCAGCTACTTTTCAATACAAAGGCACTACTGGCCTTAAGAAGCACCATACAGTAAAAGCTTTAATTATTTAATATTCTCACACTTTCTGTGACAAGTGTTTGTGTGCACTTAAATCTGTGAATCCATATGAATAAGGCAATAACAATCTCTACTAGAGGGAGGAGAAAAAGAGGAAAAGTGTATGACCTGTTTTTATATATATTTATACAAAATTGCATTGTCCACACAATGGAAGTAGATGAAAGAAACAACTTTTATTTAACTTCCCATGTAGGTTTCTTCCACAGAGGTTCTTTTCTGTGTAAATCCAAATGCATGGGTGTCCATACATATTTTAGTTGAAAACAAACACATGATGCTCTGTCTGTGTCTCTGGCCTAAAAATAAAACTCATTACTGGCCTAAAGTTAAACCTATTTCTTGCTGCCATTTCATCAAGCACAGGAATGCAGTAGGTGAATCCGTGCCTCTGTAGACCTTTTTGTTATAAAGAATCTTCCCCTTTGTAGAATGGGCCATTTTGCTGTGCTTCTGTTTCACTTCTGTGAAACCTTTTAATTTCACCATCTCCAACAGTTGTCTGCTTTTCCTTTCTCATTTCAGCTGATAGATGTTTTCAGTACAGAGTTCTTCATTACCGCACAGCTCAGTCCCTGGCATATCTGTGGCCGTTACTGACTGTACCTGGATGGGACCTCTCCAGAAGGCCCAGGAGCTGGCACTGTTTTCATCAGGCTTTGAATCCAGAGCCCAGGTGGGAGGCAGCATTACTTTTGGTTTGACTTAAGAACTAAATCAGACAATTCAGATCTTGCCTCAGTTAAACGATTTTCATTCCGATTACCTCCAAGGTGGCACACAGGTAGCATGGAAATCTCACAAAATTACATATAGCACTTAAAATACTGTGAAATAATTCATCAGCCCTATTTAATGCTGGCTTAAGAGTCATAAAAATAAATTTATTTTTAAAAATTAATAATTTGATTAAACATTGACCCTTTACTGGCTGCTAGATTAATAACTCTGTGAGTTGGATTATTGCTCCCTTTTCTCATCTGAACCCTGCAGTCAAGTAATCCCACCTGTTGTGCCAGCTTTTAGTGAGAATGTGACAGCAGAAGAAAGTCATGCCAATAACCTTTAGTGTTATATTATGAACGTTTACATATACAATTTAGATAATATTTTTCTTTCAGTCAAAAATACCTTTATTTTATGGATTTTTTGATAGCTTAGTTGCAAAATGGGTATACTTTATTTATAGTATGGGGTTTTTTTCTAATTTATGTATAATATAATTTGTATTTCCCCTTCTCTTGAAAATAAAACTGCTTGCTAAGGAAGAGAAATATTTCTTTTTCTCTTTGGAAAACACTTATTGCAACATTTTGATAAATGCATATATATTCTCACTATTTTGCTGTGTTGAAAAGATTTAGGTACTTGAGACCTACTACTGTAAAATTTTACTGAATAATGAAGGATATACTCTGCAGGGGAACTCCAGTAGTTAATTTTAAGTATATTGTGCTTTTCATTGTTTTTGTTTCACAGCATGAAAACCAGAAAGGGAGCAAAGTAATTTGAAAGAGCAAAACAAGAGTAGTGGTTTGTATGTCAGTAAACACTTTAACAAAAACTGAGGGCATTTCCAATACAAAACATAGAATCAAATTACTTTTCTGAGAATAATCCTTCATCCTTTTTTGAATTATGTGCTTCTCTTTAAAAATAAAATATTAATAAAACATATGTATGCAATGCTCTCGTTCTCTCATCTGATTAGAAATGGGAATCATCTTTTAGGTTCATATTTCACTGGGCTGCATCTTGATATCCATAACTTTTATTCACATTCAAAGCCTCTAGAAACAAGAAGGAAGTTTAATACTTGCATATCTGATCTCATATAAGACAAAAACCAAAAAGTCATCAAGTTTGATGATCTTCAGTCAGGACCTATCTTTGAGGGTGAAAACAAACACAGAAGGACCTCTGTATATGTGATGCAGGTTTATTTTTAAAAAGTAATTGGAGTAGAAAGGAAGTATGTGACATTTTGGTTATTTTCTTTAAAAAATAAAAATAATATCATGAAGCAAATATCGAAGGAAAGGAAAGAAAGAGAAGGAAAGACAAGAGTAGACAGTGGAAAGATACCACCACCCGTGGATCCAGCTATAACACTTGATCTTTGCAGTGTCGATGCCCATGGTCAGATCGATGGTCGTAGTTTTGATTCCTTGGGCCTGGGGGTGGGTGTAGCAGAGTTCTGTGGGTTATAGACATTCAGCCTTACGTGGGAATGCTCCAGAAGGCTTTTACATGGTCTGACACAACCCTGTGGAGATGAGTTATGGGAGCATTCAGAGATCTTTGATGGTTTGTGGCCCCTTCTAATGACATGACATGACAGCTGTTTTGCCCTCCTTCTTGTGACTGTGTAGTTG
This sequence comes from Anomalospiza imberbis, assembly GCF_031753505.1. Classification (NCBI taxonomy): domain Eukaryota; kingdom Metazoa; phylum Chordata; class Aves; order Passeriformes; family Viduidae; genus Anomalospiza; species Anomalospiza imberbis. The sequence continues at coordinate 19,828,572 of NC_089683.1, read as the reverse complement.
TGCCTTATAGCAAGGCATGGATGGCTAATAAATAAATTAGTTATCTAATAGAGGGAAACAGGAATAAAATTATTATTTCTAAGTGAGATAACTGAAGGAGGAAAAAGGAATATTATTCAGGATACTTTGAAGAAGACAATAGGCAGAAAGAGGACTGTAAAATCTATCAATTCTACATGAAGCTTGGCAGGGCATGAACACAGACTTGATGAAGAGTGTTTGTAGTGAGTTTATTGTTTTTCCCCTATATCTTCTTTACTAACCCCAGAGTTTTTATAAAGATGATTTGCAGAATATGAATAATTCTCTAGGGGCCTTGTAGCTGTTAAATATCGCATGCGTTGATAGTAAAGTGGCTTTCCACAGACTGAATGCAGCTTAGGCTAACTAGAATCCAGTCTACAGAAATGGTAAAACAAATTTTGTTTTTTGGAGTGAAATCTTTGCATTTTGTGTCTAGTGCAAGTTCTGAAATCTTATTTTGAACAGAAAAAATTACATTTTTATTCACATTGAAAAAAAATTGCAGATGATTCTGTGTTGATCTATCTACTAGGCCTAAGGTGGTGACCTAATGGGTACAAAAATAAAGGAATGGCGACAGAAGAGGTAAAAGGGTGCAGTTAATTAGTGAATTTCTGCAGGTCATTTAAACTTGGCTCTATTGGTATTTGTCAACAACAAAACTTCCCCCATATGCACATTTTAATTATTCTTTATATTCACTGAATCTTTAAATTGCATTCTGATTTTCTGCTTACTTTCAATTTAATCTAGGAAATGATCAGATTTTTGCTGTGAAAAATACTTCAACCAGACAAAATGCATTTCATTTCCTTGACGGATGCAGGAATTTAATTAGGGAAATATTATAGAATAGTGGCTAGATTAAATTACTTACAGCTTCATCTGTATGTATAACTTGAGGTGACATTTTTGTGACAGCTGTCTATTCTCTTGCTTGTGAATATAATCATTTAATTAAAGCTTACACCACAGGTCTATTAATAACATCATACCAAATACTAGGAATTTTGCCCAAACAAGTACTGCAAGTCAGATTCTTAAGCTATTTTGGCATTTAAACAAACAGACAAACAAAAAATAAACAACATATCAAAAACAGTTTAAAAAAATTAAGAAAATAATAGTTTTCATTATAGAAATAATTAATAACAAATCTCAAATAGTTAACTCAAGAGAAACTCAGATTTTGAATTATTTTCTCATTTGTAACATATTAAGTTTTATTTGAAATACAGGCCAGGCAAAACATCTAGAGATTGGTGCTTAGGTGATTCACATTCAGTTTCTAGATTAGTTAGAAATATTCCATTTCATTGTCAAAAAGCAGTTCTAACTTTAATCAGACTGAAGTGGAAAGAGTAGCTGATAATTAAAGAAAAAAAGATGGTTTACTTTTTTCCAGCACAAAATTTGTTCATATTTGAACAAATTATTACTTATGTGTAGTATAACGTTCAGTAGAAAGCTCCTGCCTGCATTCCTACTGTTTTTAAAGGATTTACTACACAAGATGGCAGATTATTTTTCTGGAATAGCTTTCTCAGGAATTTAATGTCTAAAAGAAAGAAACTCACAGCAAGTCCAAAGACAATGTATTGTGTCACCAAAACTGCCCCCAGCACTCAAGGTGAGGCCACCCCAGAGCAGATCAGAGCAGGACAATCCCTTCCTTGCCCACTGGCCATGCTGGGCCTGATGCCCCCCAGGACAGGGTTGGCCCTCCTGGCTGCCAGGGCACTGCTGGCTCATGTTCAGCTTGTCATTGACCAGGACCCCCAGGTCCCTTTCCATGGCAGTGCTTTCTAGAATCTCACTCCCCAGTATGTCTGTACAGCCAGGATTGTCCCATGCCAGGTGCACAATCCAGCAGTTCTTGAACTTCCTAGTGATTGCCCAGCCTTCCAAGCTGTTGAGGTCTCTTTGCAGGGCCTCCCTGCCCTAGAGGGAGTCAGCAGCTCCTCCCAGTTTTGTATCATCTGCAAATTTGTTTATTATTTCTTCCAGTCCTGTGCTGAAGCAATTTATGAAGATGTTGGGCCCAAGCTGGGCACAGGGCCCAAGTTACTTTGTTACGTCTTGTGGAATGAATATATTTTTATTGAAATAAATTTTACTTTAAATAAATATATAAATAAATACAAAGTATGATCTTATAATCATGCCAATTATTGATTTTTCCATGATACTGCTAAGGAACTTTTCATTTAGAAAAAAGTACGGCAATTGTTTTGAATATCTCATGAACACTAATATGGCCCCTCCCAAAATCAGATATCTGCTTGCCAGATTCACTACTGTCCTCTAAACCAGAAATACCTTTGTTCATTTTACTTCAGTTATTAAGCCTCATTTGACTAAGGCTACATTGAAGTGATGCAACTCAAAACTCTAATCTGACCTATTTTCTAGACATAGCTCTGCTTGATGAAATAATACCTGCACTTGCCTCAGGACACAGCAAATCACACATACAGATATACACACATGCTCAGGGAGCTTCCTGAATCTCTCTGTTGTCTAAAAAGAGATTCTAGATTACCATTTTTAACTAGGTGCCAACACTACACAGTAGCCAAAATAGGCCTGATAATTTACTCTTGTTCTTAAATGAGGTTAATTATTCTATTGAGCAAGTGAATCAACTGAGTTTTTAAATGTGAGACATATGAACAAACAGGTTCTCCTGAGTATTTGCAATGGTCTGACTTCATTTAGTTAGGCAGACTTCAGACCCAGTCCAATACTCTTTTTCTGTCTGTAGTATTGCAGAATCTTGAGCATTTAATAAAATAATGAGTCAAGATTAAAGACTAGAGAGTAAACCAAAACAAATAAATGATTATTAATATTTAAATGACTGAATGTTCAGGGGCCAGAGAGGAAAACCTCCAAGCTGGCAGAATGTTTCCTAAATGTTTGGACATTCTAAGCAAAGTGTATCACTTATATTTTAGCTGTGCTTCCTTTGAACCATTCGTGAAATGTGAATTCTTTGTGACTTGTAAATGAAGATAAATTTAAATTACTATTTATACTAAATCTTTCTTTTTCTGGTAAGTTTTTCCCTTTTCATTATCTTCTCTGAAGATCATTAATTCCTGATTAGTCCTAACTGGAATTACCTTTTTTTGGCAAAAGAATTGTAAGAATAGAATAATAGGTTAGCTAATGAGTTCTGCAATGAGAGAAAAGCTGGTGGGCCTAATGGAAGTTGAGCAGGTGTAGAAAGAAGTTGAATCAGACATTGCTGGACAATTCCTTGCAGACTATGGATGTTTACAAGATGCATCAGATACCAATCAGGTGTAACAGATGAGATAATCATATTTTTCTTCTATGACACAGCAACATTAAGCCAATATATACCACCAGAACACAAATCCATTTGTGATGCAATTTTATAGTTCTATGTATTCAGCTTTTCAATGAAAGATATATTTGATTATTTTATGCATAATTAATTATTACCCGATGCATTTTTTTACCTGGCATATTGAATGTAAAGAATATCACAAATACTATTTACATTAAAATATATTTATGCTCTTACCATGGGATCTTTTAGGTTGAAAAAGATGTTTAATATCTTCAAATCCATCTGTAAACCTAATACTGCTATGTTCACCACTAAACAATGTTCCAAAGTGCCACATCTGCACATCTTTTAAACACCTCAGGGGGCCACTCCCCTGGGCAGCCTGTTCCAATGCTTGACAACCATTTTGGTGAAGAAATTTGTCTTACTATCCAATCTAAACCTCCCCTGGAGCAACTTAAGGCCATTTCCTCTTGTCCTTCTGCTTGTTACCTGGGAAATTAGACCAACACCCACCTGCTTACAAACTCTCCTTGGGTAGCTGGAGAGAGTGTTAATGTCTCCTTGAGCCTCCCTTTTCTCCAGGCTGAAAAACCTCAGGTCCCTCAGCTGCTTCTCACAGGACTTGTGCTCCAGATCCTTCACCAGCTCCATTACCCTTCTCTGGACTCTCCAGCTCCTCAATGTCTTTCTTCTAGTGAGGGGCTTAAAACTGAACAGAGGCTTTGAAGTGCAGCCTCACCAGTGCTGAGTACAGGGGGACAATCCCTGCCCTGATCCTGATGGCCCCACTCTTGCTAATATAGGCCAGGATGCCATTGGCCTTCTTGGTCACCTGGGCACATGCTGGCTCATGTTCCACTGGCTGTCAACCTTGTTGAACCTCATACAATTGGCCTCAGCTCATTGATTTAGCCTCTCCAGATCCCTCTTCAGAGTCTTCCTCCTCTTCAGCAGATCAATATTCCTGCCCAACTTAGTGTCATCCGTGAACTGACTGAGGGGGCATTCAATCTCCTTGTCTGGATCACTGAAGATACTGAACAGAACTGTTCCTTACACTGAGCCCTGGAGAATCCTACTAGTGCCACCAGCTGGGCCCTGCTCTGGGGCCAGCCATCCAGCCAGTTATTCACCCAGCAAAGAGTGCACCTGTACGAAGCCCAGAGCAGCCAGCAGTATCTCCAGGAGAACACTGTGTGAAATATTGTCAAAGGCTTTAATGAAGTCCAGGTAGAAAATATCCACAGCCTTTCCCACATTCACTAAGTGAGTCACCCTTGTCATTGTGTTGCCTTTTTCCCAATCTGGAAATGAAACTCGAGATAATTTTAGTAAGGAGCTAATATAAGAGTGGATCTTTATTTGAAGGCCTTCAAGGGCAGTTATGAAAATATGTCTACAAAAGCCCACCCCCCCCACAGGAGTGAGTAAATTTTTATAGGTTTTGGGAAATTAGCATAATTGATAAAAAGCACCAATTAGGAGGACAAGTGGTGACGCAATTTCCGCCCCCCCACCCCCCACTCCGAGGTCAAGTCCCTTCTCTGGAGTCCCCTCTTCAACACTAGATGTACTTTGTCCATGAGAATGTATCTTGAAGAGTTGTTCTCAGCCTTGATTCTCGGGAAGAACAAAGATAGCAGAGGGGCCTTGTGCTTCCCAGGGCTTGGAGCTCTGGAATTTGTTTTGTCTTTCTGCCTAGGGAGAGGCCATGGAAAAATACTGGGAAACCAGATAACTTCTAGTGTCTTCAGGAGTTTAATTTTGTTCTTAAATCAGAAAAAAATACTTTGCCTCTCCTTTTATTCACTATGTTTGTCAAAACATTTATCATTGTACATGTGTCCACATATGGAATTCCATGATTTAAAGTCATCCTATTTTTGTATCTGTTGTTTTGCACTTAGTTTTGTTTTGGAGAAAATCAGCTTGTTCCCTCTGAGACAGGTGAGGGCTAAATCTGTAGAAGGTTTGTTAAGGAACAGTTCACAACATAAAGTGTTATAGAGGTATAATTGAATTCCCTTGTCCTGCAAGTTCTCATGATGGCCAAATCAAATAAATGTATTAGAGTTAATTATTTAGTAAGATAAATTAACATATGAAATATAACAGACAAAAGATCTTAATCAGAAATACTGCACAGTATAAAACTAAAATAACTACTAGTAGATTACAACATAGTATAAAACAGTGCACTATATCAAGGTACTCATATTAAAGCCAGCAAAAGAAAGAACATTGATTAGAAACTGAAGGTAACTTACTACCAAAATGAAGATAATGTACACAGATTCCTTCATTTACCCCTGGGGAGTGACTGTGAAATAGGTGTCTCTATTCACAAGGCGAACTCCACACATATCCAGGAAAATGTATGGAAGATTTCTGCTTTGTGGAATTTTGGTATGACTTTCATAATTATAAAGTGGCTGTCAGTCAAAATTTGGCTTATCTTGTTAAATCTAATTTCAAAAGTAAGATATTTATTGGCAGTTGAGAGATGCCAGACTGGAGTTAACCCTATGGTGCCAGCATATCTCAATACAATACGGTTTGTATGGTTTGAGTTATTTGATCAGTTAAGAAAGAGTCGATAAGCTTTGAGGGGTGGGGGGGTGGGTAAGATGTCCTGCTATACCGAGTCTTTGTGCCCTTTGACCGTGCAGACACAGCCCCTGGCTGGAAACCCCAGTCTGCTAGAGTGACTTAAGTCACCTTCAATAAGTTATAGACATATAGAAATTTCTGACCTCACAAAGACTTCAGGAGAATAAATATCTCAAATTGAGGGTGGATGTGGTCTTCTGTCCCTGTAATAAGGAGTGACCACTAGTTTTCCATCACACAGGACACAGATTCAGGAAAGGGGCCATCTCCTAGGATCAGGTGTCTGCAGAAGAGCTCCCCAGACCTCTGGGGACAGATCTGTCACAGAGGCCTCATCAAGGTAAGAGATGATGTCGTGACATGCCACTGCCATAGCAAAGGACCCATGTTTCCTTCTTCAGCTGCTCTGTTTCACTCCCCAGCCACCATGTCATTTCCAGCTGGTGGGGAACAGGGCTGTGACAACAGGAATGAGAAAGCACATTAATGCCACTCTCCTGGTGGCTGCAGGCATGTGACAAATGGTTCAGTGGGTAGATACTGCGGTGCTGAGGGCAACTATAAATGGACTGATCTTCATTGTTACATTTAACTACATGAGGACACCTATATTTTGCAGCATTTGGACTGTATTCAAAGTGCTCAGGAAAAAGCCATTAATTAGGCCAATAAATGAGAATTCGAATGATATAATTATTTTACCTAATCCCTACTGGTATTAATAATGCATTCTTAAGTACTCTCAGTTAGAAGTAAGGGTCTTGGTAATGAGTAACATATCAGCCTGAGAACATTATTAAGCTCAGATGAAATAATGACTAGCATGATGGAGAATACCTCTTACACCATGTAGCAATGAATTCAATAAGTGTTTACTTTTGCTGTTGTTGGAGACCCACATGCTTTGGATGTCAAGGTGCATACCCTCATCCAAAACAGGAGAATACAGGAGTGTCTATAAGTTCTGCAGGAAAAGGAGGAGGAGGAGGTGAAGGAAAAAACGACATTACAGAATGATAAATGCCATAGCCTTTATATTGCAAGAACACCATGAGTCATTTGCCTGAAAAAGTCAATCAAGTAACCTGAGAAAAGGTGCTGTGCCTCAAGCAAGTGGCTTGTTTTAAATCTCCTTTGTTTTTTTTCCTGGTTCCTATGTGGAAAATAACTTAATACAGGACTCTCTAAAACAGGGCCCGAAAACAAGTACAAAATAAAAGTATCAGTTCCTGAAGCCTATATTTGTTTGTCACACTGAGGGAACTGTCTCGTACAGCTATTGCTCTTCAAAAGGTGACTTTAAAAATTTAGAAATGTTAAGAGAAAATGCTGGCTAGAAAACTCTTACAGCTTTATTTCTTGGGTTTTTATCTCAGCCCCACACCCCTCCGCCAAAAACCACCCCTCCCCACCTGGTTTGACTTTTAGGCTTTTTCAACATAACAGAGTGTTTTTGCAGAGAAATTTGTATTTGTCAGGACAACGGCTTGGGGGTTATGAATTGTAACGTGGATACTTTGGTATACATTGGAATTGAAAAGCCAAACCCAGAAAGTAAAGCTGAAGAACGGAGATGTTGAGTCTTGCATTATCTCTTTTCTCTTACCCTTCTTTTTTCTCCCTTGCCCTGCCTTTCTATACATTCTAGCTTTTTCAGTCACTGCAGAGTGGGGTTTTTTTCATTTTATGATAAAACCTCAACAAATACGCTACAGTGACAGAAGTGCATACATTAAATAATCTTACATTTTCAAAAATGGTAATGAATAGTTTTCTCCCACTCATAATACTAAATTTAGAATGTGACTATTATAAAGAGAAAATCACTTTATTTGTAGCCATTCCCACATCTACAAATTATACCCTTTTGATTGTCTGCATATTTTCTATTTATTTATCTCAGAGACTGAAGTGTCAGATGGCAAGATTTATATGAATGTTGTCCATCTTCTGACAGCTAATTTGAGATTCCCAAATAAAACATTAATGGCTAAAATATATGCATTCAATAAGACATCTGGGAAAGCAACCTGGTTTTGGCTGAAGTAGAGTTAATTTTCTTCACTGTAGCTTGTACAGTGTTGTGTTTTGGATTTAGGATGAGGATAATATTGGCAACACACTGATGTTTTCATTGTCCCTGAGCAGGGTTACACAAACTCAAGGACTTTTCAGCTTCTCATGCTGTCTCACCACTGGACATGTTGGGGGTGCATAAGAAGCTGGGAGGGGAAAGCACAGCTGATTCCAACAGACCTAAGGGATATTTCATACCATATGGAATTATGTTCAGCATATAAAATAACACTGCCTGGTGTGCCACTGCCTGGGAACAGGTTGAACATCAGTCAGTTGTTGGTGAAAAATTGCTTTCCACTTGCAACACTTGTTTTTCTTGGGTTTTAGTTCTCTCTCGTTTTGTTATTTTCCTTTTAATGATTATTGTTGTTGCTATTATTTCTATTATTATTATACTACAGGCACCAGTTTTGGAGGACCATAAGGTAAGAACTCTGTACTGTTGTATTATATTCCCTGAAATATGTGAAGTTAACATTTGCATTTGGTTGTGGAGGACTTTCACCACTTAGACCAGAGTAAAAGTGCAGTGTAAATCCAGCGCTTTTTGTATTGGAAAAGTAAATTCTGACATCAGCAAACAGACAAATACATAGAAGGTCAAAATCAATTACGTATGTAGCTTAGATATATTTCAATACAGATGTCAATAAAACTCCATTTGAGCAGTCACAACAAATATTAATTCCTGACTGAATAAATACAAGAACAGTTTCTCTTGTTTTCATTAACATACTCCACATATCATTTTTCAGCACTATGGGCTTTAGCCAATGAAGTTAGCTATTTTTTCTTCTGAAACATTTCCTGATGCACATTCATAACTTACATACATTATTTTATTCTTAGAAAGGAGTGGGATGCATTCATGGATTCTTTGCTTTGGGTTTTGTGCAGTTTATGATGCACAGGGAATTGGAAGTCTGGTTAATCCTTAATTAAACTACTGAAAGGGAATACTATTAAGATATCTTTAAGTTTTAACCAATTTACCTTTTAATATCTTTAAGGTTCTCTCCCTGCTTTCTGTTGCATTTTCCCTCTTTTTTTCCAGTGTTTTTTCTTCTAGTCTGATGTTATTTGTTCCTGTAAAATGATGAAACCTACATTTTTAACTTCCCCACTAAGGACATAAAATATCTACAAACTTTGGGAACCACAGCTTCATTTTACAATGTCTTTAATTTGCATTAGGTTGTTCTCATCTTTTTTTTCCTAATGATTGTAAATCAGCTTCTGTAACAGTTCCTACCAATTAGTTTATTTTTAGTGGTGGAGCATGTAAATTTTTTTTCACTGTTGGGAAATATGAATTACAACCCACATGAGAGGTATTTTTACAATTTTGTTAAAATATTTATTTCCTGACACACTAGATAGTATATACTTGTCTTGCATTTTATAATGCAACAATTGACCTGGAACCCATGCTACATATAGAAATGAAGATAATTTATGTAATTCAACAGTGTGGAAGCCACTTGTGTGTTTACAGACAGAACTGGTTGCATGGGATATCTCCTGATGCCGTGACTAGTGCTTTGGGTCATTTTTCTTCACTTTTCCACCAATTTAACTCCATTGGAGAAGGCCACCACATTTTTAAGCAGGTTTTACCTCTGCTGAAGCCATGTTGGCTATCATCAATCACATTCATATTTTCCATGTGAGAAGGGTCTGCTCTGCATTATTACTGACTACAGACCTGGCCTCCCAAAGGTACCAGGGCAATTCAGTTATGGAATAATGAAACTTGACTTCCACTTTTGTTTATTAAAAAAAACAAAATTACTGCTTAGACACAAAACATAGAAAGGAATCTGAATGTGGCAGCATTTTTACCACAAAAAGTTAACATACTGCCCCAACAGCAAAATCTTTCACAGTAAAACTTCAGTACTTCCACACTTTATACTGGTATCAAGAAAACTCTGAAGGATACAATATAGCAACACTTCCTGTCATTTTCTTCTGGTGAAAAACATTTGCATTTCTAGCCCCCTTACATAACCTATTGGGCCATTGTGAAAAGGAAAAAAGTACAAGGTGGTTTGGGATTTTTATCTTCTGTAGAGAGTTTAAAATGCATTTAAAATATTCTTAATATATTTCCTTCCTAGTTTGTCTTTATTTTTGGTTTTTAGGGGGTTTATCAGAGCATAGAGATGTTGAGGTTGTAATTTTTTTCCCAGGGAAGAAGAAAATACTTTATAATTCCACAAAAAGAGCCTTGCTTCCAGCATGAGTTTTTTTCATTGAGTATACAGGGCTTCAAGTCAAGGAACAGTTCTTGCTTAGCTGGACTTTAAGAGATGCAAGACAAAAAAAAGACAAAACAAAAAAAATAGAATAATTGATCAGTTTAATTATTACTGTATTAATATGTACATTTTATGTTAATATGTTTTATCTGATCTACATTTGAAGCCTTTTGAGGAACAAATTGCCTTGGACTGCTGCAGGATAATCAAGTAAATAAGCATAAGGCAGCGATGTTTCTTTACCCTCTACTCTTCTACTACTCATATAAGTAGTACATTCAAATCTATCCTAGTGATAACATTAATCAGATCACATCTGTTATGAGAAGGAATAAACTGAAATGCTTTTGGAGCCTTCAAGGGGGACATTTCTAGCTACCAGCGACATCCATCCAATTCTCTTTTTATTTTTGTATGATTTTTTTTTTGTCTAGAGTAGGCAAAAGATTCATTTCTCACACATGCTGCTCAATTATTTATACTCAAAACAGCAGTAATCCTTGTCACTCTGGGCTGTTTACTGTTGTTTCTTTGTTATCAAAAATTCAGTGATAACTGCTTTACTCACAAAAATCAAAACATTAAAACTCAGTTATAATAGGTGAAGCAGTTATGGAGAGAAACAAAACAACCAATTTAGGTAAATTTAGTACCTGTTTCTTGTAAACAGTGAAGTGAATCTACTAAGATTTAGTTTTGTTTTCCAGGAAAGATTGTTTTTATCTAAAATTTCAACACATTATAAACTCTGGTATTCTTTTAAGATCTAAGTAAAACACAGCAGATGTTGAAATAGAAAGCAATGTTCCCATTGGCTTGACTATAAGCTTTAAAAAAAACCACAAGTTTAGTTGGAATACATTTCAGCAATATTTGACAGACATATTACTTCTTCTTTATGTGTTATTTAATGCCAGAACTTTTCCATGTGTGCATACGACAGCTAAGCAAGTTATAGAAAGCATTAATTCCTTTACAAAAAGAAGAGAGGTCAAGACTCTGCGCTGTTGGCACAGTTGCTGGAAGTATTTAGATTCAAAAACTGTTTTGAGTTGGAACGGACCTTAAAGATGATCAAGTTCCAGCTCCCTGCTATGGTCAAGGACACCTTCCACTAGACCAGGTTGCTCCAAGCCCCATAAAACCTGGTCTTGAGGACTTCTAGGGGTGAGAAGTTCCTTGTCTGTCCTGAACTGGGGAGCCAGATCTGGACACAGCACTCCAGTTGTTGCCTCACTGGGATTGAGTAGAGGGGCAGGATGACCTCCCTCAACCTGTTGTCAGTGCGCTCCCTAACACACCCAGGTTACCACTGGCTTGCTGGCTCATGGACAAATTCTTGTCCTGTTAGCCAGAAACTTTGGAGATTTGGCGGCTTACAGACACAAATAGTCATTAGTGTCTATCTGCATTGCCCAAGTTTGCAACAGCAATTTTTTTCTAGAAATAGCAACAGCAAATCCCAGAAGTGCTGGACATAGGATTTGAGTATTCTGTTAAAAAGTTTACTGACAACTCCAAACTGGCAGCTGCTGTTAACCCTCTTGAAGAACAAGATGCCTTGGTGGATCTAGACACATTGGAGCATCATTACTGGGATGAAATTAAAGAAGTCGAAGTGCTGGATTCCGCACTTGGGATGGAGCAATTATGACACAAGTATACATTTGGAGGGGAGTGGCTGGAGAGCAGAAAGGGATCTGGGGGTGCTGGGTGACAGCCTGTCCTGGGATCACCAAACCCAGCATCACCAGCTGGTCAAAAGAGGTGATTGTCCCGCTGTGTTCAGAGTTGGAGCAGCCTTAACTTCAGCTTGAGTGGAGTTCTGGTCCCCACCATTGAAGAAGGATGTGAAGGGGCTTGAATGCACCCAAAGGAGGACAACAAAGCTGGTGAAAGCTGGAAGGTAAATCCTATGAAGAGGGGCTGAGAGCATGTCCTCTTTGGAGAAAAGGTGACTGAGGGGTGACCTCATTGTTCTCTACAGCTTCCTGTAGAGAGGAGGGTACGTGGAGACAGGGGTGCTGTTTGACACACAATTTACTGAAATCCATTCTACAGAAACAACTGAAACCCAGGGGAAAATATCTGCCAATGAACTGGAATCATATAGTACACCGGATTATTTTGTTTGGATTGCTAAGTACTAGATGAGTGCCATTACATGTGATGTAATCTGTTGACATACATATGTAGAAATTTAAATACGGCATAATATTTACTGAATTTTAATGACAAAATTACTGGATATTTTCCAATATTAATGCTGTGATAAATATAAAAGCTTGTCAGTTTATCTTTACTCCCTTCAGACTATAAAGTTTCCTTGCATGAAGAAAGTAAAAATATTATTGTACTGTAATCAGTAATTATGTACTGAATGTACTTTCCCATTACACAAAGCATATATTTTCTGCTCTCACTGGAAATTCTCATAGTTAGAGATCATGTTTTTAATCTATATTGAACCAAGGAAGCTTGTCAGTTTTAGGACTATTTGGAACTATAGTATACAAATGTTTTATGTACCAAATGCTTGAGGATAAAATGATCTAGCTTTTCTTTTTTGTGAACCTCTCAACAATATAGCGTATCAGAGCATAAAGGCTGTTGTGCAGCCTGCTACACAATGCTGCAGACTATATGCTCAGTAATAGAGTTCCTCATGGTAATGGCTTCCCACAAGATTTTAAATTAAATTCCAACCTGCTGTTTCTGTGGTGCTCCAATATCATACAATATTGATATAATATTCTATGAGTTCTACCCACTGCCCTACTGAGCAGCCTCATAAAATGCTCATGGATTGTCCTTTAGACTGTAACACATAGAGAGACTGAGAAAATTCATCCTTCTGTTAATTTTCATACAATAATGTCAAACAAAGATTAGGATAAGTACCATATTGTATCTGACCTCTGTCTTTAATGTATGTTGCAGTCTGAAAAAAAACTCTCAGTGGGAGTTTTGAGGACAGATAATGAAACTGAAACAAAATTGAAAACCAAGAATTTGGGGAGAAATACTAGAATAGTATGACACCTTATCCAATGTGTTGCTTAACATAACAGGAAACTGGACTAGGCCTAGGCAGTCCTTTGAATTCTAGACTTTCTAGTACATTGGTGTTATGAAATACAGTACACCTTTATATATTACCTATCTAAATTTCTTTTCCTATTCTGGTTAAAAACCATCACCTATATATCCTCCCAAAATCTTTTACATTTAAAATTTTCTATGACTCTAAATCATAAGAAGACCTTGTAAAAATGAACATGAAGTTGTCCTTTTGTTTGGTTGTTTTTATAACTGTGTAGATATTGTGTTTTCTGCCTCTCAGAATGAAACCAGTAATTTCTAGACGTTCACATAGTTGAGAATAGAAAGAGGAAATATACAAGTACCTATAATAAAACAAATAATGAACAGGGAAAAAATGATTGATCCGCTGACAGAAAAATAAAAAATATTTTTGACAAAATAACAGAATTTCTTGGCTTATTAAAACTAAATAGTGTCACAGATGTAAAGGAGTGCCAAAATCATGGGGAAAATGTTTTTTTCATTCCCTCGGATGAGAGGGATTCTGCAGGTCTTTTCAAAACAAAGTTGGTTTCAACACTAGATCAAAACTAGCTTGCCACAGGGCTCATGCAGTTTAGTTCTGGACACAGCTAGGAATTGTTATCCCAAGGGTTCTGTTAGAAACCTGCTTCAGGACTTCACTATTCTCATGGTGGAGAACTGCATCACTACGCCTGGCTGAAGTGTAGTATTGCACCTCAAGAAGGAGTCTGGTTCCTGCTGCTGTATAATCTCCCTTCATAGAGCGGAAAATGGTAGAGGGAGATTTGCTTGCAGCAGGAGTTGCTGGTCTGTGACCAACCCAGTCAGAAAGACACTCAGACTCTGCGAAGTATCACTTAAACTGTTCTTTTGGAGTTAAAGAGAGAATAGCATAGATAATCTGACATTCCTTTGGATACTGGATATCTTAAGGATACCCTGAATTCATTCTATAACTGCTCAATGTACCAATCCATTGGCAAGAAAAGGTTTCAGTCTTTCAGAAAAGTTGTGCATGAAGAAAAAGGACTAATTTTGGGTGTTTCACACTTATTTTATCATTCTGATGGGTTGAGGCTCATTTTTTTAGTTCAGTAAGTCAGCATTTTTTTATGAACAAGTACTCTTTTTATTTTCTTCATATGAGAAAACTTTATAGTCTGAAGGGAGTAAGGGTAAACTGAATTTTTTTTATATTTGTCATAGTATTTATATTGGAAAATATCCAGTAATTTTGTCATTAAAAGTCTACTAAGAAAGATATATAAACTATGGCAGGTACTTCTTGTTTTGTCATTATATATGCCTACTCTTTCCTCTCTTTATCTTACATGGATATAGCGCATTCAATATTGTTAAAAAAGTGAAACTCCATCTTGGCTTCAGTAAGGTAGCTTAGGTTCATTCGGTTTTTTTTTTTTTTTTTTTTTTTTAATTTTTTTTTCTACTTTCCTTTTTTACCATTCAATATTAATGTACAAAGTGCAAAATAAAGTTATCAGTTACCCACAGGAGATTTGTGACACTTTGGGAATTAGGGTGTTTGAAAATCCAAGAACTCTACCCCAGAATTACTTCACTGAAATATTTTTCATGAAAGGTGGATATTGTATAAAATCAAAATAGGAGTGAAAGTCTTCTTTTGACTTTCCAGTACAGTTTGTTGTAAGATTAGTTCTTTTATAGCCAATAACTGAGAAGGTCCACTGCTCAATTTTCACAAACACATTATTATTTAAATTATTTACCATTCATATTTCAGCTGTCCTGGGTGTGTCCCCTCCCAGCTCCTCGTGCAGCCCCAAATTTTTGGGGCTGCAGTGGGGTGAGGAACAGAAAAGTCCTTGAGTCCACATAAGCACTGCTCATCAGTAGCCAAAGCATCCCTGTGTTTTAGAACTATTTTCAGAACAAATCCAAAACACAGCCCCATACCAATATACATGAAAATTCATTCTATCCCAGCCAAAACCAGCACAATATATCATTGAGAATCTGGCCACCAGAGAACAAAATATGAGTTGCAGACAGGAAGACTGTGAGATTCATGTTGGGTCTACATTTCCTTAACTTTCTATCAATTCACTTTGTAGGAAAATATTTTGCAAGGGTTGTTAAAGATTACAGAGAGGAGCACAACGGGATTTAAGTGTACCTAGACACTAAATCCAATTAACCTTTATTTCAAATGCCTTTAGGTTTTCCTGAAAAGTCTAACCTGAGAAAATACTCCAA
Organism: Anomalospiza imberbis; assembly: GCF_031753505.1. NCBI lineage: Eukaryota > Metazoa > Chordata > Aves > Passeriformes > Viduidae > Anomalospiza > Anomalospiza imberbis. Next base: position 19,812,972 of record NC_089683.1, on the reverse strand, counting down.
CAAGAAATAATACAGCAACACATGCAAACTTTGACAGAGAAAATAAAATTAAAGTAGAAAACAACTTTTTATCATGCAAAATATATGGCTTAAAATTTATATTTTTGCTTTTATTTTTTGTATAGTAAAATATGTCAGTTTTGCATCTACTGCTATCCCTGTCTTTTTATCCTTCTTCCTCTATGTTGAAGTTATTATCAATCATCCAGAATCCTTGCTCATGTTGAAATACTTACATAGCCTTTACATATTGAAATATGAACCTAAATATTTTCTGAACCTAATTAATTTCTGATATGGTCTTCCTGTTGCTATGAATCGTAAAGCAGCCACCAATGACATCCGTCTGCAACCTAGCACTGCAAATGTGTACAAGCAGTATTCCTACTAATATGACTGCTTCCTGGGTTTCAAAAAAAAAAATAAAAAGGGACAGGAAACTACTAAAATTAGGTTTAACTTGACTATTTAGCTATCACCAGACAGAACAGTCCCAGTTCTCTCAGCCTTCCCTCACAGGAGAAGTGCTCTATTCCTCTGTTCATCCTCATGGGCCTTCACTGGCCTCTCTCCAGGATGTTCATGTCTCTTTCTTGTACTGAGGAGCACAGAACTGGGAACAGAGCTGCAGGTGTGTCCTCACCAGTGCTAAAGAGAGGGAAAAAGTCACCTCCCTTGACCTGCTGGTAACACGGTCCCAAACACAGTCCAGGTTGTTGTTGTCCTTTCTTGTCACCAATGAGCATCCCTGGGTCACGTTCAAACTGCTGTTTACCAGGACCCCAGAGGCTGCTTTGCCCAGCTGCTTTCCAGCCAGTCATCCCCCTTCACGTGCTTGTGGTGGGGTCATCCATCCTTAGAGAACAGAACTTCTCAAGCTTGGAAAGCAACTTCACACTGTTCCATTTCAAATCTTGAAGCTCCCTGCCCATTTTGAAATTGATCATGTACTAGGTGATAGATTTGAACCAAGATATTGAAACCAATCAGCTATTTATACTGGTAAGCCTCATGCAAGTGCCAGGATTAACAAAAGAATTTTTATATATCCTTAGGTTTCATAGAATTATTGACCACCAGGTTGGAAGAGACCTCTAATAGCATATGGTACAACTTTTCTTGGCAATAGCTACACAGTCTAGCTGTCCAGCTGAAACATAAAATTGTCCAACTCTGGGGAATCCACCATTTCCCTGGGGAGATTATTCCATGTCTGATTGTTCCTGTGGAAATTTTTTTCCTCCTTTGCCCAGTCAGAGACTCCCCAGAAGTAACCTATGTCCATTGCTCCTTGCCTTTCCCATGCCTCCTTGTAAAAAAGGGGGTCCCCATCTCCTTTGTTAGCACTGTTTAGATACCTTAAAATACTGGAACACAGTGACAGATATTCTCTAAGCCTTCTTTTCACAAGGCTGAACAAATGCAGTTCTCTAAGCCTTTCCTCAAATATCAAGCTTACCAGTCTTTTAATCCTCTCTGTGTCCCTTTTCTGGACCCTCTCCAGCCCATTTACATCTGTTTTGTGGTGGGAATGTAACTGAAATAATGGATCAGAATAAAACTCAATAAAGCTCTGGATATTGTTAAAAGGACAAAAAATGGTCCATTTCTCCCCTTTTAAAGTCAGGGTAGCTCTAATGCCACCTGATACATTCAAACTAATCACAAGTGGATGCAGAAATCTGGTATAAACTGTATTTATGTATGTATGATTGTCTATGTCCACACACACAAAGTAGTGTACTTTCTTCCTTGCTGTGCCTAAAACAGTTATAGGTGGTGATGCTAAAGTGAATCTGTTTGAATTAATTCTGTTTACCAAAAGATTCAGAGTTCCAAAGTACTTATACAAACATTTTAGCATTGTATGCATTTGTTTTTTATCCTTTTACAAGTGCTTACCATCTGCACTTCGGTAGCAATTTTTATATTAGCTTCCTTCTCACTGATGACAATATGAGACACAATCAAGACTAAAGCAATCCTCTTGGAAATCTCCCATTTTGAAATTGATGTAATTGTACCATTTGCAGTAGTATTGGAAATGATGTAGTCTATTCTTAAATATAGCATATAGTGCCAATTCTTTATCATAATGCCATATTTTACTAAGTCTGCTTTTCAAATGTCTATTTTCATTTATTTTTTCAGAAAAAACTAATACTTGCCAGCCACATAGATTTGTAAAGGTTTATTTCCCACAAAATCTCTTCCATTCTTTAGTTATTTATTAACTTCCTGTTCTGTCTAGGGCTGATACTACACCATGAATCTTTGCATCTTCATTTGCTGAATATTGAAAGTAGTACACTACAGTACCAACTCGATATCTCTGGAGCTGAATGTTGGCATCAGCAGAAAGGAAATAATCTAAGTAAACTCATTTACAATGCAAAAAATGTTCTGCTTACAAACAGTCTCCTACACACTTCTGTGGTATTCATGGGATGGCTTCTGCATGGTTCTGTTTCTGTAATGTAGGATATGAATGAGATGCTTCTGCCTGCAGCATTTCTATTGTCCCAAGCTGATGAAGTTATGATAACAATATAAACTTTCAAATTTTAAAATAAGATTATACATTCAGAATCAAAGCCATGCTATATACCGGTGCAAGATTAATCTGCTGCAGTCTGTAGAACACATATGGAAATTAGTAATTTGATATTGTTGTGAACTCCTAATATTTCAGACAGTTTATACAGAAAGGCTGATTTTTGCCATAGATTACAGATATTCACAGGAATTAATTTTGTAGAGTAAGAAGTTTCCTGCAGGATTGTTGGTATAATGAAGAATTCAACGTAAAGGATAATTTACAGAGCAGGTGAATTTAACCTTTATGAGGAGGTGACATTTTTTACCTCTTTCTTCATAGTCTCTCAGCTAATGAAGGGAAGTTCTGCTATGTCTGGTAACCTTATGAGGAAGTTCAGTGGTTGGAGATCCATGCCCTTTTACTCTATTCAGTCTCTCTCAAACACAAAGATGCTGCATGTAACACATGGGATTTTTTTGTCCTTTTGTACTGACATTATGTGTTTTATTGTGTTTTTACAGTTTTATATTTTTTTCTGTAATGGATTGTCCCTTAACCCCCCATTTTCTCCTGATGGTTCTGCCCCGAGTTTTCCCACCTTTACCCTCAATGTCAGTCTCCCTGAAATTGCTTAGTCATCCCCCTGTTCCCCCCTTGGCTCCTTGTACATCACTTGGCTCCCCATCCCTCCCTTCCAGATTCTTCTACTTAGGGCGTTGAGTGACTGGACGGGGGCCAAGGGCCCCTCCCTTAAGTTTCCCCCATTGGTTTTTGTACCTGTCCATCCCCTCACCTTCCACTCCCCCGAATCCCCTCACATGGGCATTCCCTTCCCCGTTACCACCCCCATATTTAAACTGTTGCCGGAGTGAAGAGAGGGCCCTCAGCTGTTGGATCACCTGGTGTTCAGAGCTCCTCGGAGCCTGGATTAAACCAAGTTTGTTTCCCCAGCCTTGAGTCGGCTCCTTTGTTCTCTCCTTGGACGCTGGGTCTCCTCCATACTGGACTGACAGCGAAGCGCTCAGTCCAAGCCACTCCCCGAGTCTCCCGGAGATACAGGGGAGTGTCCCCTGCAGCTGTCTGTGTCACAGCTGGGCAGGTGAAGCCAGTGGGCTTCAGGTGGACACGACAGCAATTATGCAGATCCTCAATCTTTCAGCATCTTCATTCTTTTAACTGAAGAATGATCTAGCCACACCTGAGAAAAGATCATTAAGTACCAATGTATTTAATAGATTACAATTCTAAATAAATGTAAATAATAAGCAAAAAAACTAATAGGAAATGTACACAGATGGCTTTATATAATTCATAAACCCATCTCAAATTTTTCACCTATTACTACGGAAAAAAATATGTCTCTCATAGCAATAATAAATGATAGGAAATTTTAATATTTCAGCAATCACAAGTCACATTTTCATTTATAGAAAAACAATCTAATGTTGATCAAAGCATGTTTGTGTTTAGTCTTTCTTTCAATATCATTAGATAAGAATTTGAGAATCAGATTTTGTCTTATTCATGATCTTTATTTGATTTTTTTGCTATGATAAGAGATACTCTAATGTCAGTGCTTTCTATGTGCTTTCTATGGATATCTTAATGTTCCTTATTAATTCTGTGCTAGTGATTGATTTGATCACACTTTTTTCAGTGTAGAACATTAAATTAGTTTAATAACTAAAAAACAGTCTTTGAGACACTGGACATGAAGGGCTGGGAAGAGTATATAAAGTAAGAATTTATAACATAATTTAATTTAGGGAGACATTAAAAATTGCTTGTGTTCTAATAAGCCCTTCAAAGAAAATGAGGCTTGTTACCTCACTGATCTTCTGTGAAAATTCCCAGGGCTTCAATTTTAAAGAAATACTTTGTAAAGGTCCTGATAATTGTTGAAGCAATTTTGGTCATACCAGCAGTGCCTGCCATCATGTCTCAGAGTGCATCTGATCCTTCTCTGGTCACTATAATACAGAGAGGAGACAGTGATACCAGCATAATACTCCTGAGTTTGGTATAGCTTTGGTCCTCTTATGTTTGAGCTACATTTCACCATATCCTTGATGGAAATGAACTGAGTTTACCATTTTGCCAGCATATTGCGGCGGCTACCTTTCACGACCTCAAGCAGTCGAGATGAGCTGGCCAGCACTGCCTGTGTAAGGCCGGGTGGCCGCCACATGAGTGTGGGCACTCCAGGGAAATGGCATCTGCCACCCTGGTAGTGCTGAGTGCTGCGGTGTGGGTAATGCAGCTTTGGTAGCTTCACATGCTGAGAGAGAGACTAAGGGACGAGAGAAGGACACTTTGCTTGTGAGCCCAAAGAGTTTTATTCTCCCATGCGTAGTAGGAACAAAATGCTCTTGGAGGGAATGCAGTGACAAAATGCTGGGGAAAAAAGGGTGGCAGCAAATTAAGAAGGGGGTGGGCGGACAGGGGTGTAAACTCGTCTCGCCCAATGGGGACAAACGAAAGACAGGATTGCCAACCCATGGGGAGTGAACAAACCTGACTGATTGGAATAAACAAGGAGGAAACAGGGAGAGGTGAGGAGATTGACAGTTAACTGTGGATCCCAGTGGCGGGAAATTTCGGAGTAAACAACTTGGAACAGACCACTGTGAGGGGAGCAATGGCTGAGTACAAGGAACAAACCTAACTCACATTAATATAACTGACTAAACAAACCCAACCTACAACAGCATATGACACAGGGGGTGACAGGATCAGGCAGTATTTGTGAGAGGTAGGTTGCATCTCACAGCTTTCTTGCTCCTCTGATGTTTGGCATGTGTAGATTATTGCAAATGGCTGTTTTCTGACTAAGTACTGGAACAAGAAACCTACTGGAAAATAAACTTACCAAAATATTAATTGTATAATATGTCATGAAATGTAATAATACCGGTCATACTCCTCATTGTTAATTTTCTTAATTTCTTATACAATACAACTGAAAAATTACCCATTTCAGCTGAAGTAGAACTCTTGAAATTTGTTGGTATACTCGTTTTGAAATTTAAGTTGCAGGGTGCACAACTGATGACAGCTGACAGCAGTTTTACTCTGGTTTCAGCACAGATGCTCCTCATTTCTATAGTTGAATGTGAAATCAGAATTAGGCCCTCAAGAGTATTTCTTCATCAAGCAACTTCCTTCTTGCAAAACCTGCAAAGTTGCCCATCAGACAGGATGGGGGAAGTCATGTAAAGACACAGTCTTTATGAAAAACTATCTGAAAAAAAATGCACGTATTTTTATAAATGGGAAATATATATTTATAATGTCATCAATATACTCTGGGAGAACATACCATTTCTCTGCAGTCAAGGATGAGGTCAAAGTAAAGCAGCCTTGAAATTCAGCCAGTGCTGCAATCACTCACTAGACTTTGGCTAAACTAGGCTTCTTATCTCCATTTCAGCTACAGACTGACATTAAGGAGGAAAGAAATGGCTAGCACATACAGACTGCTGTGAAACTGGAAATCTACATTCAAGAATTCTTATTTAAACTTTTTTTCACTTTTCCTGGCATGTCAGGAGCAAAAAATAGTGATGAAGGCTAAAAAAATCAATTCAGCTGTAGACTGCTCAGGGAAGTGTGACAGGGTAGACAGCCCTGTTAGATATATATTATGTGACTGGTAACATTTTTATGGAATAAAAGTGGTATTTCTGCTGCTAGCTTGATTTTTTTTTCATCACAGCATCACCCTTCACAAATAAAAGCTTTATATTTTCCTAAAAAACCCCATGTTAACAGCTTAAATAATGCAATTACATAGTCAGTGGCACACATTTTCTGCTTGATGCCAGAAAACATCACACATCCCAGATACCATAGTTGGATGTCTCTTCCTCATGCCTCATACTGTAACTCACATGAGGAAGACACACCTAGCATTACATTTTCATTATGTTTTCCCAGAATTTACTGGTGTTGTGGTTCTATTGTACCCAAAAGTTTTTTCTTGATTATTGTGGGGATGATGTATCATTCCACTCTCAGGTACAGGGAGACTATGATTTCCAGAAGCAGTAACAGTACTGTAGCAAAATTTTAAGACAAAATTTAAGTTTTCCCCTGAACTTTGATTCCTGTCTTTTTGATTTTCTTTTCTGTTTTTCTCTTCTAGTATTCCAACTTCTTTAGTCATAATTTGCCTCTTCTCTAAAGGCTGATTAAAGTTTCTGATCTCACTTAAGCTCTGTGTACCTCTGTCCTCTTTCCCTACCTCTGGTGTACCCTGTCCTGCATGGAGACCTCAGCTCTGCAGGAAGCACACCGTCCCTGAGGGAAATGCAGGAGCTCCTGTGTGCTTGCCTCTCACCCTGCAGCTGGTAACACCCTCCACTTGTCTCTCCTGTGCTACCACTTGCACAGGTTGTTTTTCACCTTGGCACTTTTTGCCTTCAATGAGCTTCATCCATTCCTGCATGTCACTCTACCATGCTAGTAAATTCCTTCTCTCCTGCTTTTACAACTGTCTTCCATCCAGCTTCCTGGCTTATGACTTACCATCACAAACATTTTATACTCTCCCTTGGGGCTTGCATTGATGTTACCTCTGCTTACATCTCTCTCATTTTTATGCACATGTTCTGTGCTCTGATTGCTGTCATCTCAGTGGTACTTTCATCATTCTACCACAGATGTCTTACACACTTGATGACCTAGTTGAATGAGTCCTTTATTCCAGCCTGGACAAACAGTCTCTCCAGGGGTGCTCACCAGGCTGCCTCCTGTCTAATTGTGTTTCTCCTGGTTCTTAACTCTCACAGCCCGTTTGACTCTGATTTCTTGCTCCTTTGATATCATCTAGCAACACTGAAAAGTAAAACCCTCTGGGTGGGACTTTTTTTTTTTCAGGGAACATACCAGCCATATGCATGCTATTATATACAAAAAGTAATAAATAAAAGCAAATCTAGTGTTCCAGTATAATGAGAGATTGAATGAAAATGGTACACTTCCCTGTTTGTGTATGCAATTTGAGGGATAATCAGTCCTAATTAAGATAACTTAAGATTTTTATTATTGTTCAGAATGCCTTGTGATATCTTCAGATTTTAAAGAAGACTTAAGTGTATATTTTCATTTTTCATACCTAACCTATCATCTTTAAAGTCAATATGGAAAAATACCAGCAAATGAGATTTGGTTTTAGTTTATGTAGAATCTCTGTGAGGGTCAGGGCATTTGAAGAGGAAGACTGTGCATGCACCAAGAGAAGAGTGACAATGTGCATGGAGAGATTTCTGGTAAAGTCTGAATCTATTCATTGTTACACTGGAGTCTGTTTTTCCTAGAGAAATGAAATTGAATGGGAATTTATTATGAGGATTATATAAAACTGCAAGATTTAAAAAAAAATCTGATATAAATGGGGAGAATGATTACTAGAGACAACAAAGATACATGACACCAAAGACCTTGTAGAATTATTGTAGTGGAGTCAAAATATTCATCAGGAAAGAACACTATAAGTTTATTAATTATATTGTTATAATATTGTGGCATAATCTCTGATTATGTGCTTCTGTGATTGTTACAAGCTCCTTTATTAATTAAACTGAGAATATCCATCAAAATCAAATCCAATGTAAGTATTTCAATCTTCAAAAATAACAAAGCAAAACAAGATTTTATCAAGCAGCAATATGGATAATCAATGTCACTTTTCTTCTGTTAATCTGCTGATATAGTTTCCTAGTCTATTATATTGAAAGTGAGTCTTGATATAGTGATTTCATTCTTTATATCTAAACAATTTACCTAATTTTGGAAGAGAAAGCTTACAGTATATTAGCAAAACATGGGGATCTAAAACACCAAATGGATTAGATAATTGAAGAGAAATCCATATTTACATAAAAAAAATCTTTCTAAATTAATGTTATCTTCTAAATGAACTGCATCATGAATTAGGAAAGAAAAAGTTTTACTTAATGACTGTAAAGTAAATTAAATATGGAATGCTATTTTTTTCTTCAAGTTCTGAATATTGTGTCTTTTAACTATATCTGTACTACTGAATTATACATAACCAGGGAATTTGCTTCTGGAATTTCTGCATCTTACCTGACAAATTTTTTAATGGTGGCTAGCATAGTCTAACCCAGAGAATGGTACAGGGACTATTAGAGGCTGAACAATGATGTGAGGACATCAGAAATTCCTGGCTGGCTCAGAATGATTAATGTCACAGAATATTCTGTTTCAAAAAAATCCAAATGAGATGGAACAAATAGGCAAACCTGAACGATATTTTTAGACAATTTATTTCATAATTTCTCTAGCATCCACAATTTTTATATTAGAAATATTAGAAGGTTTATATTTCTGTATGATTAGAGAACTATTAGTTATTAAATTTCTGATTCTTTTTGAATCTGCAGATACAACATCCTGTACCAATGAATTCAGGAAATTCAATGTGCAGTGCAGTGAATGAAACAGTAGCTTTTAAATTTCATTTAAGCTAGTATGCTACCAGTTTTAATGACTGCTCTCTAGTTGTATAATTTAAGGGTTGTGATCTAGTTATATATTCATACTCTTCAGGATTTTTTAAATCTCACTTGCACAGTCTTCTAAATTCTCTGGTCTCTCTTCATAAGACAGTAATTCCTTCTGTCTTCTATTTTAGCTGCCCTCTTGTGTTCCTTTCCTTATGTCTTTGATTGTCCTTACCAATCAACTGTCAGGACTTGGTCACCTTAATCTGAAGGATAAGAGGATTTAATGAGCTATTTCAATCAGGAATGGTCTTGAGAGAAAAAAATGATTTCCAAATATTGTAGGAGGGGAAAAAACCATGACACTGAGCACATGGGCCAGGAGGCAGCCACAGCACACAGTGACAGAGCTCCAAGTCTTGCTGGGAGTGAGACTGAAAGGCACACTGGAGAAAGTACAACCTCGACCTGGTCATCAGCTCTTGGAGATCACAGTTTGAAAGACATCACTTTCACTCTGTCATAAGCACAACATATTTTCAAAACCTCAGAGCACCAGCAACATAGACAGAATGGACATTCCAGCAAGAGCCAAAACATGGGGCGGAGGGGGGGTAGTATTTTGACCACCATGAGAAAAGCAATCCTGTAGAGACCTCAGATTAAATGATTTCCATAGTCTATGCAAGTAAAATGGGAAACTGATTCCAGACATGGTGATCCTTTTTTCTGAAAACAATTCCTTTTTTGACTAAATTCCACTGAGCATGCATGCACACGGGATTTCCTCTGGGCTGTTTCCAAACACAGAGCTAAAATTGCCTTCTGTTCTTTGATCATATAGAATTTTTTTTTTCCCTCTCTAACCAGATGATATTACTTACTGTGGATTAATAAACAATGTCTGATTCATCACTGGAGGCTCCTACATAAGATATCTAATTTAATTCCACTTCTTTTTCCAATTGGTATTGAAACAGACCATGTTTTTTTCAGTTCCATGAGATTTCACTTTTCAGTATTTTACTGGGGTGTAATATAACTTAAAAGAATAATTTGTTTTTAAAACATTGACTCCTATTAATAATAAGCTAATATTAATGTTGCTGCTTGAATATAGTCCTCTGCACACAGTTGGAAAAAAGTTATCAATGATAGCATAACTTTGAGAAATTTTCCAAACCATTCACTGTTTTGGCATTATGTTATATTAAATTTCTTCTGGAAAATTGCATAATTCCTGAGATATGATCTCCCTAAGTTTTAAGAAAAATACTGTTGCAAAACATATGCTATACACCGTGGTCTGAAGTAGCTTTCCTGCTACTGCCTCCTTGTATAGATTTTCTCCTTTCTGTAATCATACCTCTCTCTTTCCAATTTTTTTTTCAACACAAGACTTTGACTGATACAATTAATATGTTCAGCAAAGAAGGGGATTTTGAGGGGCAATAAGATGTGATTAAATGCCTTTGCTGGAGCTTTGGAGGGTAGAAAATAGAATTCAAATTAGAGCAGTTTCTAATATTATTATTATTATTATTACTACTACTACTACTACTACTACTACTACTACTACTACTACTACTTCTTCTACACTACTTTATTATGCTAAGTACCACCCAGTCTTTGAAAGGTATTAAGAGCAAGTCATCTGCTAATGTCATTTAAAGTTATATTTTTCTGCCTGGCTTTCCATCTATAGGCCAATTTGTCCTGTTTTGTCATTGTTCTGTTCATTGAAGGGGTGTATGGTGTATGTTTCTTGCCATAAAACCAGCAATGTGTTTTCATTTCCAAGTAAAATCAGAGATAAATTATAATATGTCTTATAATTAAATTGATACATGTGTTCTTCAGCTGGAATTTAGAAATTATTGATAGTCTCTGAAGAGAAAATTCAGAGACTAATTTTTTTTATTATCAGATCCCAACTTTAATAAAAGACTGTGTCATATTAAATGTAATGCTGAGTATGTTTCAAAACTATTATTTTCTTTAAAAAGGTAAGTATTTTTAAACTAAATGCCAAAGTCTACTTAATTCCTGTCTACTCATTAAAAATCCTTTTCTGTAAGTTTTTCCAAATTATTAATACTGTTTATTTAGCAAATCTGTTGTCTGTATGTGCAAGTTTATATAGGATATACATGTATATGAAATATATAGATATGAGTATTTACCAATTTTTAGTATTTTTCTCTTCAGAAATAATTTTACTGAGACCAATTTGAGCTTTTTGTGTTTGACAAAAGCTGCTCTCATTTGAAGAGTCATTCTGTTCTCAGTATCACTCTGAAAAAGAGAATATTAACAGGCTGTGTTGTAAATTAATGCATTATATTTTCAAAACTGTATTTGCTTGGGTTTGAAACAGACTTCAGAGAATCATATTTTCTTGTCACACAATACAGCAATTAACAGAAACATCTTAGCGAGGGACAATAGGTTCCTTTTTTCCTGTTAAGTAGATCAGAAGACAAAGGGACTATTTTATAAATTTATTTTATCTGCTGCCACGCTTAGGGCATGAGTTGGATCCAGAGCTGCAATTCACTGGCCCAGGGATGAAGCAACAATGAAGCAGCGTTTGTCAGGATGGACCACTCTTCGTCCTGGTCACTGCTGGCTCCATGACCACTCCAGCAATATCCAGCAGCTTCTAGGAAGCCACTTTTTTCTTTTTTCCCTTTTTTTTTTTTTCCTTTTTGCTGGCATTTGGAAAAGCTTTGCAAGAAATGGTGCTGAAGACAGCTGAAACTCCTGAAGCTTCTGGAAGTCCAGACTCTGAAGTTTTGTAGAAATAATAGTGAGTTTTTCTGCCTACACACAGAAACTTTCTCTGTGTGTTACACTCACAGGATGGGTAAACAGAATGGAACACATACATAAAGCAAACATTTCTGCTTGTGACTGCTTGTGCACCCAAACTCTTATGAGTAATGACCAGAGACAGCTGGCTCGTGCAGCCCTCCCAGCCTCTGGAGTTTGATACCCACATCCAGTGTTTGGGTTTCCCACTGTGACCTGTCAGTCCTCACAAATGAAACCTGTGTCAGGGCTGGGATCAATGTCTTACTCTTGGTTCTTTGTTCATTGTGCTGGAACTGCTGCCTCTCACGCTGTGACTCTTCATTTCCCCGTGTATGGAGGAGCCCTTTGCCAGGAGAAGGGGCTGAGCCCGCGGCAGGAGTCGCTGCTCACACCCAGCCAGGACCCAGCTCAGGGAAGGGGGAGCACTGCCCTCCCCAGCTACAGCTCCCTCGTGGCCTTCTCGAAGTATCAAAGGACTCATGGGTAAAACTTTTGCCCTACTTCAGAAGTTTGCACCTCTGAATATATTCTGGCCTTAAAGATTTGATTTTTTTTTAACACACTGGATAAAATAGCAAATTTGGTATGCATTGTTATATTTTATAAGAATTATTCATACAAGCAAATTATGTATAATTATTCATACAAGCAAATTCATATAAGCAAATTACATATGTATTACATATGTATTATGTATGTACTTTTGTTTCATATTTCAGTTTTAAGGATGAATTGACCCACAGTTATTTGAAGTTTTTCATTAAAAAGTTCATGTTAAAATAGTAATGTCAAAATTTCTGATATTTAGAGAAGGACCACTTGTAAATTAACCTTATTTCAGGCAAACTGATGCTGAACTGTGAAAATGTCCTAAGGGATTAGATTAGTACTCTTGAGACTACTGTAGAGATCTCTGAGAAATTAGCTCATGTGGACACCAAGACATTTACATTGTACAGGCTTTCTTAGCTCATGAAAAAAATATTCCAACCCTAATTCTTTATGGATCATAGAAACCTAAAGATCAAAGTATAGTTCAGATCTAAAATTGCAGACACTCCAAGACTGTCACCACTCCCAAAAGAGTTTTTTCACTGCCACGTTTATTTTCAAAGAGGATCTGATGAGCAGCACACATTATTTCCTTACACATGCCTTTGCAAAGCGTGATTGTCAAGGTATTGTTATATGACTGTTATGCTTGCATGAACTTGTAAGCAGTTAGTTCAGAAGGAGCCAATGATTTCCTTAAATGTAGATACTGGGAGCGATGCTAGCACTATTTATTGTCTAGACAGAGACATTAGCACTTCTGAGGCTGGGGAAGTCAACAATCCGACAGGGGCAATGGTACAAACTGACATTCTGAAGAAGTGATGAAGCACCAGAGAGCTGTGGAGCAGCCAGGACAAATGTCTGAGTGTTAATGTAGAGAAAATGGTCAAACAAAGATTGATGCACCCCACCATCCAGATTTCCCTCAAGAAAAGCAATATCCAACCTGTGGATCTTGCCCTACAAATGCATTTCAGCAAGTAAATCATATCAGCATGGTTACAGTTTGTTATCTAAGTGAAACACATAGACAACCTAAAGTGTACTTACTGATATATATATATCCCTAAACACTGCAGTGCTTTATCTTAGTTAATTCTAGGGTTTCTAAAGATTAATTATCTACTTCAACTTAAATGCTGTCTGATGCAGAAATTATTTCAAAGAACCAGAAATCCATGCCTAGGGGTGAAGTGATTCATGAGACACATTCACAGTGATAAATGTTCCATCAGAAGTTACACAAGGTACCAAATGACTTGGGACTATTCTCCCTTTCTTTTTATGGCATAGTAACTTTGCTATTGGCATGGCAGAAATGTTCCTTCCAGTGGGAAATTCTACCCAGCATATATCAGGTATGGTACAACACTGAAAATGGGCCTAAATTTCAAGGATCATTGCTGGTCAGCTCTTATGGTTTTCACTCCTGAAATCATGGTCAAATCTGAGTTCTAGCTGAAGTTAATGGTGAAGTAGATTTCACTCACAAGGTTTCATCCTCATCTGAAGGTTTATGCACCCATCTCAAGGATCTACTGGACTTAAGCCTCCCTAATCCTGAGCTGTCTTCATGGATGAGATTGCTGCTTGGTTAATGGCACTGTCCCTCTACCTAGTGTTTTTAGCACCAATACTAAGAAAAAAAAAGTTTGTTTCTTTATTTATTTGTTTTCATCCATGACATTAGGAACTGTAAAAAAGAGCTATTATTTTAAAAAGAGTACATTGTTTTATGTCTGGAGTAGTTTACACTGCATTTAGTAAAGAATTTAATAGTACAAAAGTTAGAGTAGTTTTAGCTCAATGCTTCAGTAATTCAAGCTGTAGATTTAGTAAAGGTAATTATCAGTGTCCCTGATGACTTCTCTACTTTCACAAAGCAAAAAGGTTATTTTGGTAATTGGTAGTTCTACACTGTACTTGTTTACAGAAAAAAAGGAAACCTTCACATGGAAAAGTTTCACATCTGTGTTATTTGTCCCTTCCATACTGAGCACTACGTGCAAGATGTGGAACACAGAGTTGTTAAAAAAAATTCTGACAAATTAACTATAATAAAAAATCTTGGTTTATTGAACTAAATATGTTTATTCTGAAACACCTGCAGTTTCAGAAACTCTTACAAAAATAAGAACAATTTTGGAGGAAACCCTTTGACCAAATCCCAGGAAGACTGGGATGAAATAAATTGGAAACTGCAGATCCCAGAACTGCTTCCTTGTGGACCTCTTTTAGCAGGGATGAGGGACTACACTACAGTTATCTGCTTAATAGAAAGACACAATTCAGTTTCTTTCACAGTACCTCTATTTTTCAAAACACTGCCAGCAACAAACCTGAGAGGTCATCAGTTAATCAAAGCAACTGACTGGATTCAAGTTCAGAAAATTTAGAAAAATGTGGCTTCAGTTTAACCATCTCTTAGACTTCAGACTTGTGAAGTACAAATTCTTCAGTGCTGATCTGAATGTGCCTCTGAACTGATAGTGTTTCTCATCTTTCTGTGCTCAAGTTTCCCTTTTATTTCATTTTATAAACATTTTGAATATATTGATGTCTTAACTCACTGGTCAAATGTAATCCCTAATTTCTCCATAGTAATTACAGAGACAATACATCTTTTCTTGTTGCTAAAAATGTGTTTTATAAATATACCTATGATCTAAATAATTATGGGTCAAGTCCTTCAGTAACTCGTAGGCAAGAGCTGCAAAGACAACTCAGTTTCATGATGCCAAAAGGGTAAGAATTCAAGTTAGGGAAATCTAGGAAAGACCATAGAAGATTGTTAGCATACATGACAAATGTGGTCAGAAAGAGGCTGTATTGTGCAAAACACAGCATCAATTTTCTGCATCTGTATGAATAAAAGCATATATGAAGTGCCTTTCAGTCCTTGATGTCTTTGTAAATCTTCCTTAGTCCCCAGAGATTTTTTCCCCCTTTAATTTCTCTGTACCTCTTGAAGACTTGATTTTCTTATTGTCTCATGTTGGGAATTTCTAATATATAAATGCAATGCCTGTGCCTACAATGGAGCCATTAAACAGTTCCTGACTGAGAGATATGTGCCATTGTGGCAGATTAGCCTTGCCTAACAATGAGATCCCCACCCAGCGACTCTCCCACCCCTCAATACAATAATGAGAGAAATTAAAATGAAAAAGTTTATGTCAAGATGAAGACGGGGTGAGCACTTACCAGTTGCCATCACTGGCAAAACAAATTCAGCTGGGCAAAGATTTATTTAATTTACTGGGGTTTCTTTGTTTGTTTGTTTTTGTTTGGTTTGTTTGTTTGTTTTTCTTTTTAGTAGAGTGGGATAATGAGAAACAAATGCAAAACTAAAAACACTTTCCCACCAGTTTTCATTTCCTCCTGGGCTCAACTTCACTCTTAAATCTTCCACCTATTTCCCTCCTCAAGCACCATAAAAGGGATTGGGAAGAGGGGTTTAGGCCAGTCATAAACACTTCATTTACACCTCTCCTTCCTCCTCACACAGTTTCTCTGCTCCAGTGTGGGATCTTTCCCTACAAGAAAGTTCCTACAAGAACCGTTTCAGTATTTGTTCTTCTCACTAGGCTGCAGTTCTTCAAGAATTGCTCTGGTCCCAATGCAGGTCCCATTCATGGGGACAGGTCCCTCAGGAATAGACTGTCCAAAGGTGGGCTCTCCATGGGCTAATGTTTCCTTCAGGGCATGTCCACCTGCTCACATATGGGACCTCCATGGGTTGCAGGGGCACAGCTGCCTCACCATGGTTTGTACCATGGGCTGCAGGGGAACCTCTGCTCCTGCACTTTCTTCCATTCTTTCTTCACTGACTTTGATGTCTGCAGAACTGTTTCTCTCACATTTTCTTACAAACTTATGAATTCAGTTTACATCCCTGTCCATTCCAGTTTGATTCTTATCTCATTCAACATGTTTTTATCTATTGATATTTTCCAGTGCAGCACTTTTTGGAATGTAGCTGTGTACATTGCTTCTATCATCTGGGAAGGCTCCCATGAAAATAATTTTAGTTAGAAGGATGGAATGGAAAAATATTGTGAAAAATAATGCCTTTTTGGGAGTTGGTATAAGTGGTATTTTACACCAGATTTTACACCAGGTATTTTATGCTGGATTACTCATTGTAAATACCCACTGTTCTTTTAAGCCAAGTTTTGTAGTAGAACAATGACAAATTTCCGTTGACATACATCAATTACAAAGCAAACAGAATAAATATAGTACTCTTTTTCTGCTCACTTAGAAATTGTTCTCTTCTCTTGTTTCTTGTAGGATGAATTATCTCCCAATTTAATTCTGTGAAACCAAAAGTATGCCCCTACAATAGCATGCTTTTAGTTTATCACTGACATGAGGCTTTTATGGACTCCATAACTGTAGGAAATGGAAAGATAGAAACTTCCACAGATACTGAAGAGTTTGATTTGCAGCCTTGGAAGAAGCTTGGATTGATGTAAAAATAAAAGTACACAGACATTAAACAGAAAAATTATAAACTTATGTTTTAATAATTGTAAAGATGCTAAGTAAGAATATGCCTTAAGTAAGTTAGAAACTATATTGAGTAAGATAGTGAAGGGTTTTATAGTGTAGTATTGTAATTGTATAGAGTAAGCTAAGAGTTTAGATGCTATAATAGAAACATATGTGTGTGCATGTAACAGTAGCCCATTGGATACAAGTATATGCATTGCAGCAGAATTAAGTAAAGGCAATAGGTTAGAAAAACAAAATATACTTTGTGGCAACTTTCTATTGGATTAGAATGTTACATATTGCCTTGAAATGAAGAAACTTGCAACTACCTTGAGCTATGGCCGACTGTTTGCTCCTTTAAAATCTAATGACCTTTGAGGCTGATGTTTATCTGAGTAATAAATAGTTTTTAGCCTGACTGTAGTCCTTTCCCTTCAATTAAGGTGTCGATAATACATAACTACCGAGCAGCGCAGTTGATTGAAAACAGTTTGGATTTATGTTGCAGAGAAATGCATGTGGACCTCCATGATGTTGTAGAGAAATGCATGTTGTCTTAAAATGGCAAAAAAATGTCTTGTGTCTATATGAAAAAGCCTCCATCCAATATAGTAAATACAAGTGTGGAAGCACTCATAGCTGCTAGCATATGTATTGTGTTAAGAATAAAGTGTAATCGCTTTTCAGCAGGTGAATAGAAGAGAGATCTGAAGTTTGCCTTCCATGGATAACTGCCATTCAGAGTACCTCCACAGAGCTAAGTCAGTTAAAAATGAGAGAGTATTTGATACTAAGTCTTTATAACAGGCTAGAGGAAAAGCGCACACTCTTGAATGGATGGCCTTTATAAAAATAAAGTTCTGAAGTCCAAGCTATGTTCAACATGTAATGGGAGGAACGTTGAGCTGAGGTAAAGAGACTGCTAAGAACTTCAAGGACTCTTAGATCCCAGAAAGTCAAAGTCTTTTTCCTTACTTTTGGTTTGAAATTACTAAAGACCTTCCTATGGGATTATCCTTTTTTGCACAGCAACTCTTCCCACTGGTGTAAACAGTACTGCTTGCATCATATGAAATAGAACACTTGCATAAGTCTTTCTAGAACTAGAGATGACATATATCAGTAGTTTATAACAGGATTATTTTGATGCAGTATGGTCAAGTGTAATAAGTGAAATATTCAGCAAAGGAGCTGTGGCTTCTGTAGCATATAAATGAAAGAAATACAAAATTATAAACGAGGATAAAGATTATGATGAACTGAATGAGTTGAGTGATGAAGACATTGTTTTTAGCAGATACAGCATTGAATGAAGAATGGGATGGCCATTTATATGATGGCAAGAATTCAGGATGAGAGTTAAGATAAAATTAGCATTGACAGATAGTCGGGATCTGAAATAGGGGCTGGGGTGATATTAAAGTAAATATGGTACCTTCATTACAAAGGTACCATAACCTACAAGACCATCTTCCACTTCTAGGAAAAAAAAAAAAAAACAAAAAAAAAAACAAAATGAACCAAAAAGAAAACTCATAGGTCTTTTAAGCCTGGAGCAGACATTTTTTTCTCAGTTTTATAAAATACTGTCAAAAATTGCTACCTCTTGAACTGCACCAACAGTTGTGAATTGTATGATTGTATGGAAGTGTAAAGTCAGTCTTCTAAGAAGATGCACCTGAAAGACTGAAAGCTGAAAGAGAGGTGTTGGTATTCCCTCCAAAGAAAAGGAAGATCTGGAGAAGGCTCAATAGTGGGTAACAGGAAATATTTAATAGGAACCTAAGTATTTTGTTTATTTTGTTTTTATTATACCTATTTAAAGTGTATTAGATTTTTGAAAGGCACAGACATTTTGCTAGTTAATAGATGACTATAGTGTCTGTTGGCTAGTATAGATTGAGTAATAAATTTGATGATGTGTCAAGACGTTAAGTTTAACCAAAATTTTTCATCTTGACAATTTAGCAGCCAACAAGATATAATAGGGTAGAGTCATTGGACTCAGCATGCCAGGCATAAACTGCAAAAGATAAGGACATATTGTGTGATGTAATATAAGTGCAGTCACATGGAATCATTTACATACGGTGCTTTGCAATAATTGTCAAGCATTATACTAAAAATAATTACCTAAAGGATGGAAGATAAAAGGGGTATGAAAAGTTAGTATTTTGTAATTTTTCTTCCACTGATACATTGAGATGTGTGTCAATTATATTTCTGACAAGCCAAGTTTTTGAGGGAAATTGTATGTGAATTTTGCTACTATTATTGACTTTGATTTTCATCTTGTTCAGTTTTGATTGTGAAAATTGACAGATGAACAAGAAGATTTTCACATTTCAACAAATATAAAGAATTAATCTGGAATTGTAGGCACCTCTGCTTAAAGAGAAAATTGTTTCTGCCATTTTGTATCCTGAAGTACCAGTGCCTACCAAGTTGTCTTGGGCAAATTTCCTTTTCATTAGAATCATTAAAGTGTAGACTGGTGTGGTGGGTTGACCCTGGCTCGATGCCATGTGCCATCCAAAGTCATCCAAAGCCATCTGGTGCCTACCAAAGCCATCTTCTCACTTCTTAACAGAGCAGGGGAGAGAAAATATAACAAAGAACTTGTGGCTCAACATAAGAGCAGGGAGAGAGATCACTCACCAGTGACTGTGACTGTGACACGACTTGTGGAAATTAGTTTAATTTATTACCAACCAAATAAGAGTAGAATAATGAAAAATAAACCCAAATCATAAAAACACCTTACCTGCTCCTGTAATTTCTTCCCAGGCTCAACTTTCCTTCCAGATTTCTTAACCTACTCCTCTGCAAGTGGCACAGTGATCACAGAGAGTGAGCAGATAACTCCAGCATAGGTCCATCTTAGGGTCACAAGTTCTGTGAACAAACCTGCTCTGGCATGGGCTCCTCCTTTCATAGGTACAAAGGTAGAGTGCAGGCTTCCCATGGGATCACAGCCTCCCTCAGGCATCCACCTACTTCAGTGTGGGGTCCTCCACGAGTTTGAGGAGGATATCTGTCCAGCTGTAGTCCTCCATGGGCTGCAGGGGCACAGGTGCCTCACCATGGGCTGCACCATGGGCTTCAGGGCAATCTTAACTCTGGCACCCGGAGCATGTCCTCCCCCTCCCCCTCCTTCTCCACTGACCTTGAGGTTTCTTTCCCATTCTTGATTTTCCTTCTGGCTGAAGTTGCTGTTGTGCATTTCCCCCCACCCCTTCCTAGCTGTGTTATCCCAGTGGTGCTACCATCACAGTTGAATGGCTCAGCTTGGCCAGCAGCACATCCATCCTGGAGCTGTCTGGAATTGGCTCTGTTGGACATAAGGGAAGCTTCTGGCAGCTTCTCACAGAAACCACCTCTGTATTCCCCAGCCACCAAAGCTTTGCCATGTAAAACCAATGCAATTGGATATAGTATATGGAGAACAAATTTAGGGGCTTCATTCATGCCAGGAAAGAAAATACCAGAACCGAATTGTGTTCCTGAATTACTTTTAGAATTAATATACATAAGAGCGTAACCTGACCTATGCAGTTTGTAGCTGCAGCAGCAATGATTTCAGTAAATGCACTCTCTGATGCAGCTGTTTTGCATACTGTGTATGACCTTGGGCCAAGAGGAGGCTGACTATTCCTCTTTGTGTCATGTAACTGGAGTGTAAAAGTGCTTAAAGACCTTAGATCAGCTTTCAGACTGAATTCTCCTCCCTTTTCAAATTCTGCTTAAACACACATATTGTCTATATAATGCTTCAAAATACCCACTTAATGTCCGTGACCAACTATAATCAAAAGCAAAGATTACTTATGTCATAATGTATGGGAATAAATTCACTAGGAAAAAGGAAAGAAAAGTATATTTTAGTGCTCTCCCCATCACTGAACCTGGCAAATAGAAGAATGAACTCCAGTGAGACATTTCATGACTGCATAGTTCACCCATTTAGTCCTGGCTGTATCTGTTTCTTTTTCATTATGCCAACTGTACAGGTAAATATACCCTTGAAATTCAGTTTTCCATGTTGAAAGGCATCTGTATAAACAAGGTTTGATTACTTCCACACTATTTGCGGAGCAAATCTTCAACCTTTAATAGCCATCTCTCTGGTATTTATCATGTCAGGTGAAAAATCAGAGTGAAAAAGATGGCATCAACTGCTTCTCATATACTCCAGAGTTTAATTGCTTGTGAAGCTTCCAGAAGAATCTGATTGAAGATTCTCTCAGACAGTGATGAAACCAGGCATGTCTTTTGGGCCTCTGTGGTCGCACTCTGTTCACTAATTAGTCAAAATGACAAATCAAAACCTGCATTGCTAAGGGGCTCTTTCTAACTTTCATATCTTCTCCCTCTCCAACAAAAATCACTTTCTCAGTGGTTGTAAAACTTTTTAAAACTTCAAGCATTGGCTGCAGTTAAAAGGAATTAATAGATAATTTAGTATTATCTTCTGAATTAATAGATAACCTAGATTTATCTTCTGAATTTCAGTCTTTTTTTTTCTTCCATGCTATGGTCTCAGTAAACAGGTTTTCTGAAGTTTTCCATACATACAAGTTGATGTCTTCAGCTGAGTGGTGTTTAACACTTTTCACAACTAGGGGATCAGGGAAAAACTTCAGGAAACATAAAGGGATAGAGATGACTTTAGTTCAGCACTGTGAAAGAAGAAGAATATGCTGCTTTAGACAGCAGAAAGCCTAGATGATTTGAGTTCAGACTCCCTCTTGCTGCAGTTCCCATTGAACCATAAATGCCTGCCCAGGGCAGAGAAATAAAGGGGTATGAGGAGGCAGCATTTCAAAGTCATTCTTTCTTTACAAAGAAAGAATAGCCACTGATTCAGATGCTGATTATATGTGGCAGTTTTGTACTCTAAAAAAAAAATTAAATTCCCGACAGATTAGATATAGCTACATGTATTTTTCATTTCCAATAGGCAGGAAACTAGGTTGTCCTAGATCATCTATTTTCCTCTTTCTTCCATTCCTACCCAGAGCCTGGAAGAAGAAGCAAACAAACAAACAAATATTCATGGGAACGTCAGCCTTGTCATAATTAATGAAATATCATTTTAAATGTCATCTAGCCAAACAATTTAATCTATCTAAATACTAACTCATAAATTGTAGCCCTAGGTAGGATATTGCCTTGCATTTTAGGACAGCTAATATGCCATTTTCTGGCCTGCCACTGCAGCAGGGTCATCAGCACAACAGAGGCATTCTTGAGTGTTTTATTTTAGTGTGCACTGGAAATAATCCTAAAAGCTAGTGTCCATTTCAAGGATTTATTTTCATATAGGTAATAGTTTTGTAAACTTCTCTTTCCAACTTAAACCAATGAAAACTTTGGCTATAGTCACTTGTTTTCTGCACCGTTTTGTTGAGAAAATAACAGCTTTTCCACTACAAATTGCAGGTATCATAGAAAAAAAAGTGTCTTCAAGATGTCAGTAACTAGAGAAGTTTCAAGTCTAGTCCTCCCAGCATTACACACATCTTTACTTGTATGTGTGGTTTAATTGAAACCTCTACTTTGTGCACCACTCGGTGTATAATTGCATCTGCTCAGTCAGGGTGTAGTATTTGCAGAGCTTTCCTGCCCAAAGAAACAAGGGGTTGTAAGAAGTAGCTGTATATCTGGTCTGCCTACCTTCTGTGTCAGTGTTGCATGTTGTCTCAAGGAAAACAGAAAGCATAGAATTAAAGCATTATAGAACAGGAATTTGCCCAGGAAATTACACTTTTACATTCTTTTCCTTCCTGCACTACCTTTGCTAAATTGTGTCCTATGTTCTAAATAACAACAGGGAGCAGTAAGTAAACCAGACCTTTAACTTTCATGTCCAGTAATAGTACATATTTTGCATTTGATATTACAAAAAAGGGCTTAATTTTGTTTCGATTGAAGCATGAAATAAACGTTGTTTGGTTTGGTGCTATATCTATAAATATTTCTCAATTTTCCAGCTCCTGAAGGTCTGTTTAAATAGATAGGACATCAGATAGGCTCTGCACTTACTATCATTCAATCCTTCTTGGTGTATATTAGTTACTCAGTGATTACTTTCTGTTTCTATAACAGTCTACACATAAAGCTTGTGTAATACTAAGGTATGTGGCTCTCAATACCATTTTATCCAGCTGAGGTCTGATTGAAGTATGATGGCTGACAGTGGAATTCTTTCCTCTGACTGAGCCAGGCTAGGTCAACAACAAAAGGCAAACCACTGCAGTAGACATAAACATAAATTTTTTAGTAGATCTGTGTTTTTTTCTTCAGGGAATTTCCCTTTTTGAAAAGAGAGCAAATATATATGAAATTTTAATGCTAAAATAATGCTTAGTTTTCTTTGTCCATTTGTCTCTGGACAGCAAGTATTCTACTGTATTTTTAAAATGTCACTGTTTATCTTTTGTTACACTGCATTAGAAGAATCTCTGCATAAAATATATAAGAATTATGTATTTTATATAACTTTATATGTTAATTTAAAAAGGAAAGAGTAATAATGGAAAAGAGCAATCACCTGTTGCATTGTTTGTCTTCAAAGGAAACAAAACATTCAACCTATTTTTATCCCTTAGGCAGGAAATGTAATAATGTTAGACATTACATAAAGAGTGCCAAATACAAAATTTATTAAATTGAAATCATATATGGAATAGGTCAAATTCATGCTGTATGGAGCTGGATTGAGTTGAGCAGGCTTACAGCATCTATTTCAATTGTGCGCTATACAATAATTCAGATGGAATTGTTTGCACATCAATTGTTTCTAAGAGCAACTATACTCAAAACCTCAAAAACGCAGAAGATCACAATTTCATTATTCCCAGCTCCATTGCTTTCCATTGTTATGTTTTTTTGAGAGAGTAACTGGAGTTACATTTCAATGCTGTTATGCATTAGTTTAATCATTAAAGTGTATTTCTGCAAGAGACAGTGATAAAACCTATTATGAGAGAGTCCAGCTGCATTTTCTTAAAAACACAGCAGTAATTTTTTGTGGTTAGTGAACAGCCAGGCTGAAATACACAATAAATCATTGAAAATTGTAAGTGATTTTTTTTTTCCAAGGAAAGGAGCACTTGGAAATAGAGTTTATCCTAAAGTCCAGATACCTAAAGCTATTTGGGTTTAATTGCTCTCATGGGAGTGAGGATTTTAGTCAACTCTAAACATTTTCATATAAGAACCAAGGAACCACCATGTTGATGAAATATTTCAGTTCCCTTTGAAGTCAGTAGAAATCATGCAGCCCTTAAACAAGAGCATGTAGTTTGAAGGTTTGAACTGTAAGACAGCATCTCTTTTTTTAAAGATGAGTAATTTAAGTAAACTGAATAAGAAGAATTTATATTTTAAAAAATAAATTTAGGTGTGAATCTTTACAAAGAGTTCCTTAATATTCCATCTTGCCAGAATAGGTAAGCACAATGCATTTAGAACAAGACATTTTATTTGTCTCTAACTAAGGTTTCCCATATCATTCCTCATTTTCATAATTTCTCAATTGTTTTTTGCAACATGGGGAAAACTAAATGTAGTCATAAACTAAGGGGATTTCAACAAAGGTATCAGTGTGACACTGCTAAATGTTTCAGTAGCAAATATTTTCACCAAATGAAATCTTTTGCCTTCAGATTTCTAAAAAGAATAGGGGAAAAGTAAAGAAAAAAAATATAAAACAAAATTATTCACAGAATCTAATAATTTGAAAAATTTAGAAAGAGATAGAAAATTCTCAGGAGATGCACCTATTCTAGGTCAGAATTCAGTTCAGCCACTTTTTTTCCCAAATCTCTTTGGAGATTCAAGACAGGCCAGTGCTGTCCTTCACAGAGATCACAATTCACCATGCACACGGATTGGGTGAGTGTCTCTCAGCAGTATGTTACCTAGGCTGAGAAAAAAGTGAGTATTATGGCCTGGGGTTCCCAGGGTGTATCCGACCCCAGCTGCCGTAGGTGTCCCAGATAGCACTGGGCTGATAAGCCCAACCTGTCCAGGTGTCCCAGGCAGGCTCCCAGCCGCAGGCAACCTGAGCAAGCAGCTCAGATCTTAAGTGAGATCAGCTCTTTGGTGAATTCAGCCCTTTAGTGATTTCATCTCTTTGCTTGCTAAGTGCCTCGCAGACACAGGGATGAGAGAGGAGAAGGCTGTATGAGGTTCCACAGCGGTGTCTTTATTGGCAGCTCCTGAGAAGGGTTCCAGTGACAGCTCTTCTGCCAAACTGAGCAGAAATGGGGGTTTATATAGGGTATGGGGATTTTGGAAAATGGTCCAATAGTAAGGGTCTAGACGAATATGACCTATGGTCTTACAGAGAGATAAGGAGGGTCTGAAGGCAGAAGAGGGGCTGCTTTGGTCCAGTCATCACGACTAGGCATTCTTAGGCAACTGACCACCAGGGAGGCCTTGCAGGGTCTCTGTCTGCTACAAGTGAGCATTATTAGAAGGTATTGCCTGGAGTGTTCATTTGAGAAACCCAGTGTCATACCTTAGGACATATATTGTATATATCTGGATTTTCAAGACTCCTCTCATTTCTCTGTTCCTAAGAGATTTTTTTCCCATCTTTCCCAGCCCTATTGCAGACTTCAGTGTGGAAGGCTAGAGAAAACTCAAGTTTTTCCCCCCAGAACATTTCTTGCCAACTGGAATTGGGATTTCTTGCTTAAGGAATGGATGTCCCCTACCAATGGTCAAAAGCACAACTTTAAATAAAAACACAGCTAAAGATATTACAGGCAGCTAAAACCTTAATATGTGAAGGTTCTAGGGCTTCAAGTTGTGAGTAGTGATGGTTTTGTTCAGTACCAGGAAGGGAAGTGTTCACACCTACTAATGGTGATATAAATAAACCTAAGCAAAATTATTCATGTACCAAACACTGCTGTAGCCCTTAAGATATCAGATAGAAGCAGTTTAGAAGCAGGGAGTTTCAAGGTTCTCAGTGATGCCTAAATCTTAATTAGGAATCTGCATTGGAACAAATTCAACTAAATTACTTCATTAATTTGACACAGAATCACAGAGGAAGTTTAAAGTTAATAGGAAGCTGAACACAATTCAGTGATCTCACTATCAGAGCCCTCAATTTAGAGACAATTATTCAATATTTTTCAATATTATAAATATTTTTTAATACTCAATATTATTCTATCTTATTCAGTATTTTCAAAATTATTCAATATTCTAAACTAGGGTAAGTCCAATTAAATATATCAGTTCCCTTCTAGTAGTAGTAAATCAGTTGAGGAATCTATCCTCCATTTGAGTTTATTGTAAGATTGCCAGTTAACCTAACAAAGCCATTTTCTAAAATGCAAGGAGGTTTAGGCGTCTTCTGGTCATAAACACTAAATCAGTTCCCACACAAACACTGCAGAAACCTTAGATGACAATTTAGATCAAAATTGTTGACAGTCATCATACACAGAATGGATTGTATAACAGCTTCACATGGTTTTACTGATTCATGTATTGACCCAAACAGGGCTACTGCTTTATCCTTAAAACATTAGGTTTGATAACAGGAGTCTGCAGCTGTTATCAGCAGCTTGCTCATAGGTGTAGAAATTAAAATAATTCCAAGTAACTCAATAGATTCCCTAGCCCTGCAAGGAGCACCAGTGTTCAGAATTGAACATGCATGGAAAGAACAAGAGAAAAATGATAAGTTTTACTTAAATAATTAGCATCAATAAACGTTAATACATATTTGAAAATCATTGAAGTGTTTAATGATCTTTAAAATTAATTAGAAACTTTCTTAAGGGAAAATGCAAATGGAGGCTGTACATTAGTAGTATATTGCAAATAACATGAATACGTTTTGTTGCTGGAAAAATTTTGACTGAAGGTAGGTTGAATACTGCAATGATAGCTCCTCTGTCTCATCTAATGAAACCAGTTATAATTAATTTCCTCACTCAACCTTAATTTAAACCATTAAAGTGTATGGGAATAGTTTGCACCTGAAGATATTTCTGGGCCACTCTTTTGTGATTACTCTTTGTTTCTGTTAAAAATTCCTAGGCTCTACTCTAAAAATACATGCAAGACAATTGAATTGGATTGAACTCTCAGTTATAGACATCCATTAAAACTCCTGTCTATAATTTTCAAAGACAATACCAGAGACTATAACCCTTCATTACTGCTTCCCACCTCCCCTGTATGCTGTCAGTCAAGTCACAGAATTTAATAACACAATCAAAGGGTGGCTTTTCCACCTAAAATTTCAATATACTTTTATCAATTAGCAGTTCAGATCTATAACTGAGGATTGACAATAATCAAAACAGAGTAAGGTTATACTTCATCCCTTTAGGCTGATTCTATAAATGATTTATGGAACAGCATCACATATTTGCAGTCTAGCATGATGTTGTTTTGTTTTGCACTTGCTACTGAAGGGATCATCCCTGGGATTCAGCCCCACTAGTACACTTTTCTGTCTTTCAAGACATAAGCTTTCTTTAAGCTAAGATTTTGCTGTAAATATTTAACCGCTGGCTGAATTCAAGAAAAGGAAGGCTTAGTCATGTTGCCTTCAAACAGCTGTAATCTTAGCAACTTTTTGGTAGGAAAAAAACAAGACAGAGTCCTGTGTTCTGTTGCTATGCTTGCCAGAAGACCAAAACTCTCACAAATTTTTGAAATATCCCAGACTCCAAGGTCAGCATTCGGATCATTTAGTTAACCTTTCTGCTGGCAATACTTATTTATTCAGCTAATTCTTCCTTCAACTCAATTTATTTATAAATTAAATAATTGCAATAGGTAATAATTTATGTATAAACCTTGTAGTACCAGAGGTTAGGGAGCATAACGTTTTATTAGGAAATGAGAGGAAGAATGGCCATAGACATTTCTTTTCTTTTTTAAGTGTATTCAGAAGTTTAAGCAGCCCCAGAAAGAAGAAAGGAGTTTGGTTCCATCTGTTATCAAACAAGAAAGCTGAGATACTGTGAAAGTTGGTGTATCCATTTTGTTCAAGGACATTTCTGAAGTTACTGAAACATGAGAATAATATGCGCAGAATAGAACTGAAAGAGAGAGGAAGAGGAACACCTTCTCAGTGGTGTGGATGGTTTCTGCATGCTGGCCATCAAGAGGACTTTGCAGGGTGATGCACAGAAGCTTTTTCATATTATTCAATAAAGATTTTTGGTGAAGTTGTAGAGAACACATTTAGAGCCAAGAGACTGTGTATTCACTTGCTTAAATATCTTTGGGTATTCTGAGATTGTCCTGTTCACAAGCCCTGAACTGTGCTTACAGTTTATTGGACTGGTAAGGGAAAATATATGCATAATCAATATTTCATATGAGAACATGAGAATTTTGGTAATGACATTTATTACCAGAAGTATGTTAATATACTTTTTTTTTTCATTCATGTATTTAGATCTATGGATCATTTGTTTTTTCACCTCAGTGCTGTTATTTTTTACTTTACATTATTAGTACTCCTTATGATACACTCTTATGATTAAAGAGTAGTGAATTACTACACTTTTGTTGTTTCAGGAAAGAAATTTTGAATAAGAGCTGGAACTAATGACAATTGACTAGATGGGATGACTGCATAAGTGCATCGGCTACCTGCCCCAACCTCAAGCAGTCGAAATGCACCAGCCAGCATTGCCTGTGTGAGGCCAGGTGGCCACCACATTAGTGCAGGCATTTCAGGGGTCTGGCGACTGCCTCCCTGGTAGTGCTGATCGCTGTGGTGTGGGTAACACAGCTTTGGTAGCTTCACACACTGAGAGGGAGACGAAGGGACGAGAGAAGGACACTTTGCTTGCGAGCCTGAAGAACTTTTATTCCCCCATGCGTGGTCGGAACAAAATCTCTCAGAGCGAGATGCAATGCAAAATGCCCGAGAACAAAGGGTTAGAGCAGATTAAGTAGGGGGTGGGCGGACAGGGATGGAAACCTGCCTCGCCCAATGGGGACAAACAAGATAGGGTTTCACAACCAGTGGTGACATAACGGAGGTGGTTACAGAGTCCTGGGACAACTAGAAAGGCTAAGGTGGGGTGATTGATACAGAACTTTCATGAGAAGCTGGAAGTGGTTACATGATTGACACCTTCAGCTTTTTAGCTTTACCAAGTAAAGTAAGTGGAAGCAGAAATAAAAGTAATCTGAACAGATATATACATTTGTTATAAAGCTTGGCATCTAATTACCTGCACCCCTCTTACAGAACAAATGTTTCCAAGGGCATTTCCACTTACCCAAAACAGAAGTCTAACATATATCAATCATCCTTAGTACATTTCTATGCCTCCATTGCTTCTACTGACTCAGTTATGACACCTTTCCCGTGCTTATTTTTGTAATAAGATACTCTGCTACATTCAGAGAATAATTACTTGTTCTCATTTGTCAATAATTGTAATCTTTAAAAAGATAAAGATAATATTACAGTTGAACAGTAAAGAGTAAAAAGTGGAATATGCTACTTTGTGTATTTCCATTTTAATAATTTTTAAATCTATTTGTGATATTTAATGAGCTAGGACTTTTCCTTAATGGTGTCATAAAGCATTAGCAGATACATTTAACATAATCATATCTATTGTTTTCACAGTAAATGCATTTGAAGACAAAAAAACAGATAATTTGAATAATGTTAGAAAGAAAGCATATGGATTTTGTTCTGGGATTCAGTGACAGGTGGAGCCATGAGATAGACATCTCCACTTGAATTATTGATCTAGATTGCTTTTATAGCAAACACAGAAAAACATAATTGAGATGTCAAAAACTCCAACCCCAAAGCCAAAAGATGACTCACACCCCAGCAGTCCCGCAAGTTAGTCTGAAATCACGACTTCATTTGTAGATGTCTTCAAGATAGAAATCTAACATTTATGTTTTTTGTACTCTATGCCATATTCTGTATAAATTTTATATGAAATACATTGTTAAAATTAAAGTTGTTTTTTTTTTTACTCAGACACCTTTATTCTGTCTGAGCATTTTCTGGCATAGTATTTTCTGTATGTAAATCAGTACTGGAAAGCAGAACTGAACATTTAACAGTGGTGACATGTTTAGCTATTAAAAATTAATCTTTCTGATGGTAAGGGAGGAGAAAGGTTGAGTTTCCTGATTAAGGTCTTCTGGCCAGCTCAGAAACTTTAATTATTTTTAAAATAGTCTTTCTCCTCCTTTCCCAGATGTGGAGGAATGTGAGTAGAAAATCACAGTAAAAATAATTCTACTTGGAGTTATTTTTACATTAAAAAAAAACAAACGCTGACATTTTAATCCCAGAGATAAAGATAATCATATTCATAAACCATTTTTTACACTAATCAAACAAATTTTTCCTTAGTTTTCCTGCCAGTAATACTCTGTTTCAGCTTTTAACGCAACTAAAATTTGTGGGGAAAACTATTCTTTGCCTACTACTCTTCAGTTTAAAAATTGAGGCATTTTTCAAGCTTGCTATACTTGAAAAAAAAGTACTGATGAATGTTCAGATGAAAAATGAGAGGAGTTCTATGTAGGCATGTATCTCTTTGTCCAGCTGGCAGGATTTTGTGAGTAACCTGAAAGGAAGCCAGATCGTGACCTGCAAGATGCCTGTTCATATATTCAAAAGGGTAATCCTGTTCTGAGACTTTTATATAGAAGACAATTTTTTTAAAAAAAGGGAAATTGGGAACAAATGAATTCCCAATGGTTTCTGAGGTGAATTTTGAAAGTACAACAGAAAGAGCCAGATGTTCGTACTCAAGTCCACTAATACATTTAGTACCAACACTGCACAGACTCAGCCCTCATGATGACCTCTTTTCTATCTCTAATGGCCCAGCCTCAGCAAGAGCCCCACATCTCCTTCCAGCAGCCAAGAGGAGCAGCACTCTGGGCTGTTGCCTGACTTGAAAGGCACACCTGTACCCCTATAGTCAACATTAGAGAATAAGCACTAGCTTGTGGTAGTCAGTGTTTTCATGTTTTATGTGGTTTTACAACTGCTTAGTTAGCTATTTAATGTTAGTCAGTTCAGTTGGTTTGTTCCTATAGGTAACCCTATTTCTGTCCCTCACAGTTGGATTCTCCCAAGTTGTTTACCCGGAAGTTTCCCACCACTTGCCTGTCCCTCCACCTGCCAATCTCCCTGCTCCTCCCCAGTTGTCCATATATAGCTATGTCAATCTGAGTTGCACAACCCACCTCCCTTGTCAATCTTTATCCCCCCCACAGTTTTTTTGAGAATGTTCCCTGTCAGTTACTCCATACCCCGCAGATGATTTGTCCCTGAGACTTTGTCCTTCCCTTGTTTATTCCCCATTGGTTGCTGTGAGCCCTCCACTCCTCCCCAAGTTTTCCCCCATTGGCTGTTCCCAGACCAGTCCTATACATGCCTACACCCTATATAAGTTGTTACAGAGTGTTGTTGAATTGGCACTTGTTGGGAGTGAAGTTTTTTTGGCATGTCACAGAAGTGTCCTCTTCCTCGTTTCTTTGTTTCGGGATCCTCGTCTCTCAGACAGCTTTACCCACACAGCTCTCCACACCACTACCAGCTGCTCTCATCAGAGACTCTGGAGTGGCTACTCTCGTGGCTCTCCCCGGCCACTAAAAGAAACCTGATAGCTGGTGCCGTCCCGTCTCTGTGGCCACAGCCTGAGAGTGACACTAGCTTGCAATCATGTACCCTATTAAACTGTTAGACGGGCCTGGCTTGGTTTTGCAGAGCAATAAACAGTTCCCCAGTGCTGTTAAGGAGTAGACCCAAGAAATTTCCAAACAGATAACTTGATCCTGGTCATTCCACTTTGAAAGTTAGGAGCTTTCAAAGTAGACCATTTTGTCTCAGGTTTCAGCTCAGAGGACAGATCTTGATACGTTTAATCTCCTGTTATAGACACAGGATAATAAATAATGCCAAACCCTGAGAATCCAATCAGATATGTGCTCATGTGGGGGAAAAATCCACAGGGTGTTTTCTTTAATATCTTCAGAGATTAGTCAATGAAGGAGTAGAGGAACAGGAAGCAAAGCTGCCTGCTAAGCAGGAGAGAGAACCAACAAGAGGATTCCCATTTCCAACTTTTTGAATTGTCTTTAAAAAAAAAAAAAAATCAGTAGCCGCTTCTGCTGCTTACAAAAAACCAATCCATTGTAACATTGACTTGAAATAAGGTAGTGACTTGTAACCTTGCCTTTCTCTGAGTAGTTCTGCCTTAGGGTGTAATCCAGAAGATGATCAGTCTTACTTGACTTCTGATTATATCTATAGTCTATACTTTTGAACTCAAGGAAATGTCTTAATTGTTTCCAATCAAAAAAAAAAAAAAAAAAACACAGAAGTCTCTTGTTCACTTGGACCTTACATTAAGGTGGAACTTTAATCTTCTTGACATATTTGGACAGCACTGCACTGATGTTAAAATTAGCTACCATTTTGGACCTGAGCAATAATATTTAATATTTTCAGATTATGTTGTGCTTGTGTGAGTCATTTTATAGACACTGCATTAAAATCCTTGCAAATAGCAATTTACTGTGTATCTTTTACCTCTTCTGCTCTTTTGTACTTCATTGTCTCTCTGGTGTTAAGTTCTTGCAAATAATTTCTGTCCCCCTTTTCACACCCATAGTCGTCTAAAACTCTACAGGCAAAAAGAAAGTGCTAACAAATAACTCTGTCATCAGAAGAATTGATGTTTCCTGAGTGAAATTCACTAAATCAGATATTTCCAAACACATATTTCTGTTCCTGCAAAACTCATGCATTCTTTGAAAAAGAACTCTGGAGCTGACCTTATTCCCTCTGAAATTATCCTCCCACCTATGCAGGGGCACATACAGTCAGTTACTCATTGCAGATCTTCGGTTCAGTGCCCTGCAGCAATCATCATTGTGTCTGTATGTGTGTGTGGATAATTTTAAGGTGACTCCAGACATCCTGCTCTCAGGCATACTCAGACCCACCAAAACATGGCTTGCATGACCTAAGTAGGTAATACTTTAGGCGCTCCTCTGTCCCTCAATTGAATCAGTGAGCTGCTCTGGCTTGTGATTCTGACCATCCCAGTGGTCAGCTTAATGAAATGAGCCTTAACATTACTTTCTGGCTTCTAATCCTCTTCCCCTTGGGTCTTCTCTATAGGCCCTGTGTGGAGCAGATGAGTAGGGCAGGGAGTGAATGACAGAAGAGCATTTCACAAAGAAAACACGGAAAGTCACAAGCTCGGTATGTTTGGGCTCCACACTTGAGCTGTGATGGAGGTGTGATGTACAGCATGCCCGGGGCTGCAAGCAGAGGAGAAGCATGATCCCCAGGTCAATGGAGAATCACAGAATCACAGAATGGGTAAGACTGGAAGGAGCCACAGTGGGATCATCTGTTTCACCCTATATGCTCAATCAGGGTTGTGTAGAGAACATTGCACAGGTTTGTGCCCAGATGGTTCTTGAATATCTCAGGCTCGTCAGTGGGCAAGCACAGCAATGGACACAGGTCAGTGAAAGACACACACATTTTACTGCCATGGTAAAGATCAGGCAACGTGATGCGGCACAGGTTCCTGACTGCTGCTGTAAACAATGGGGTGTAGACCTTGCTGCAGGTTGTTGGCTTCCTTAGCTGAATCAGTGGAAATCTTCCATACTGGGCTAAGACATGTGCTTTTCCTCTGCATGCATCTGTGCTCAAAAAGACCTTTTATTTTGTTTATCAACACCACAAAATGATCAACATTAACAAATGTGCTTGCCACAAACAAAGACCTGAAATCAAAAGTGATTTGTCCTCAGTAAGTCAGGCTTTCTTGCTGTGAATGTAACATCTCAAATATTTAATTTTAATTTTAATGAAGTTGCTTTTCTTGATAAAGGTCAGTGCTGTCAACACAGAAAAATGTTGAAGTTCAAAGTAGCTTGTTTGCACAGAAGACTGAACTTTTGAATTGATGATATATATTAATAGCACTTATTGTTCACAGTAAATACACAGACAAAATTCACTAATCCATCCTATTTATTAGAATTCTGAAATAAATCATGGAAGCTTTTAGATAAATGTCTGTGAGGGTTGCTGGATTGGAGCATGTATCACCAGTGGTTTATTTCATCATAAATATTACAGTTTCAGTTTCTGTGTTATTCTACTTCTCTAGGAACTAGGATTTAACTTAATGATTTATGTATTTACAACTTTCTGAGTAAGAGTTTTTGTAAAATAGTTAATATGAAAGAGTTGCAATTCTTGGAAGTTCGAAAAACAATTTTTCTGAGCTTAGGTTTTATAGAAATGGAGTCAGCAGACCCCTGTCCTTTGATTTCTGGATCCTTCAACCACATGGTCAGATGGCTGGCTGTTGCTATGTCTTCATCTCACAGAATTTCTGCTCTCACTCTGTATACCCACACCAGTTGTCGCAGGAGCTCTCAACGAGGACTGCAATGCAGGACACAGAGTAAAATAAGGTTAAAACAACACACAAATCTCACAGGAGATGTTAGCAAACTGCTTCCACTATGACTAACACATCAAGCAAAATTTACTTGAGCCACAGAAAGAAACTACAGTGAGGAGCTGAGTGAAAGGTTAATTGGATAGACTTTCTATATAGAAGATGGGTTGCTATTATTTTAGTTACTTACAGAGATCATGATACAAAGAGGCCATTAGATGCGACATATGCATGAGAAACCATTACATTTCATCTGTTTCCCCTTTAATGAATCAAGTAACTTGTCTCTGATCAAACCATTACTTGTTTTGTGTTAAATAGATGGACAAATGCTTAGCGTAAGTTCAAGGTATTGAAAA
Organism: Anomalospiza imberbis; assembly: GCF_031753505.1. Lineage (NCBI taxonomy): Eukaryota > Metazoa > Chordata > Aves > Passeriformes > Viduidae > Anomalospiza > Anomalospiza imberbis. The sequence goes on along the minus strand of NC_089683.1, from coordinate 19,778,264 downwards.
CAAAATTGTGGTCACTAAAAGGCACAAGATTAACAAAAGAAACCCAAAATATTAAAAAACAAAAAAGAAGAAGGAGCATTTGAACAATGCTCTCAGGCATATGGTGTCATTTTTGAGGCTCCCCTGTGCAGGGCCAGGAGATCCTTGTGGATCTCTTCCAACTCAGAACATTCTGTGTAAATCTTTGTGTAAACTCTTTAAAAAGAGTGGATTGGAAGAGTCATTCTATGTCAAATATGACATTATCTGTTTCCAAATAATTTACAGCACAGAAGGAATCCCCTTCAGTATTTGTGTGTTCTAACATATGATATTAGAAGTATACCTGAAGTATAATATAGTAGATACTAGGTGCTGTTTGCTACAAACCACCAAATCACACTAGAGAACAGAATGTTGATTTCTTAAACATCTATTTCTGGTGGCATAGAGGGAACAGAATTGCTTATATTTTGTGACTTCAACCTGAGTGACTTCAGCTTTTAGATCACATGCTGCAGATGCTCAAACCTTACAATATCTAAATACCACTACAGTCAGTTTTTGAGTTCAGGAGAAGTTATAGACAACAGACTGAAATTCAATCAATCTTTTCTTATAGATAAGGAATTTGATCAGAGCAATAAAATTAGTTGCAGCTCAGGACCAAAAAAGGATGATCCCTTTATGTTTCCTCTGATAGCAGGAAAGAAAACAGTGCATGCTTTTGGTGTGCTAAATGTGACACTTTCATAGAGCTGGAACAAAAGATCCAATATATACAACTTAAAATGGAAAAAATCCTAATCTTAAAATATTTTCACATTATTATCTATATTAAAAATAGAAAAAAGATAAATTTGCTTCTCAAGACAGGCGTCACAGCTATTTTTTCTTCAATCACTCTATGAACATTCCCCCAACAATCCTAACCTGCAGTGATTCAGAATAAAGGTTATTTTGAGGAATTTTCCAGATTTTAAACATAAATGTAGTCATCAAATGGTCATTCCTCTGATAAGTTTCAGGAGAAGGAAAAAAGCCTCCCACCAAAGTCAGAGGTGCCAGCATGGTATCTTTCAAGACAGTTCCTCAGTATGATGCCTTTCCCTTCTACACTTCATTCAGAATGTGAATCCTCTGCTGAAGATCTGTGTTGCTTAAAGCTTCTTCTGTAGGGAAAATTTTCACATGACTTTTTTCCACCCTGTAAATACTTTATCTAGAAGAAGTTTATCTTAAGAGTAATTTCTAGAGGCTGATAAAATGGCATACATTTTCTCTTATGTGAATCAAAAGGCAAACTGTAGCCACCTGAGGTCCTATTTTTTTTTCTTTCAGATTTTAAAACAACTTTAAATATTTTTAAATTAATATTTTTATCAAAATATGTCCCATTTCAAATGGAGATTAATTTAAGGCTCTGCATAATATTCACACAGTCAAACTGGGTTACCCTATGGGCATGTTCTCCATGTTCCACAACCATTAACTCCAAGTATTCCCCAAAAACCCTAAAACTTCAAGTTGCAACATCAATGTAAAACATCTTCTATTCTCCTTAGTATTCTGTTCTAGTGGTTCATACCACTAAAATGAACATCTTATTTTTTATTTGAACTTGTTTGTTGTCCATATTCTCATTATAGATTTTATCAATAAAGTATTGCCCTTGCAGTACTTAATATTTCTGCTTTGTGAAATATATTTTTTTTAATCAAATAATTTTTTCATCTTGATAATCTGAAAGAATTTAAGCCTTCTGATCTCCCTTTTGAGCTCTCTCTTCTTCGAGTGTTTCTTGGTTCGGATCTTTTTGGAGTTTTTTGTGATCCTTTTAAATGTACAACCTCTGGGACTGGTTATGGTGATCTAATGCTGGGACTGACCAGTCCAACACCATTGTTTCAAGACTTAATGGCAAAGGTCCATAAAAATCTGTTCTTCATGATAACCTGTTCTATTTCCATTATTGTTTTTTTCATGACTTATGCTTATGTGGAGGAAAAAAAATAATGAGGTGGTGTCTGATGTTCAGTGCCAAAAAAATCCGATAAGATGAATAGGAACATGAAATACACTAGCAAAAGAAAGTGAATTTTTATTTTATAGCCTAAATAGGCAGTTTTGGCATGGGATACACAAATTATTTTTTTTTAGAATTGTACCTGATAGGTAGCAATCATGAGAAATGGTTTTTAACCCCTGAGACTTGGACCTACAGGACATGCTACAGTATTCCCTTAACAATAACATGCCTCATTATAACGCTACCCCAGGCTATACTGTAATCTTATGAGAAAAAAAGGACAAAATGCTGAGTCAAGTTCTTTTTTCTTGCCATAAGCAGCTCTTCTACTCTTCCTCAACTGAGAAAGGATGACAAATTTGTCTGTATAAACAAGAAAAAATTAAAAAGGTAATTAAAACTGATCTAGTGCTTTTATTGTAAATCCTTTGATGTTACATGCACAGTGCTGAAACATCAATCTTCTTAAAAGTTGTGTCTCATAATTTCATCTCTTCACTGAGGGCATTTGCCAAGTTTCTTTCTACATGGCAGTTTAGCCTTTAATAAAAAACAAACAGTGAAGGAATCTAGGAACATTGGACTTGCCATGCTGGATCAGTGTACTCACCTATCAAATCAAGCATCCTCTCCCATAGGATGTGTAATGAAAATAGAGGTTTACCTTGTAGAAGTTACCATTATATATGTTCTAAAGACAGAGTGAACAATGCCCAGTATACTAGAAATACTACTGCAACTTGTTCTTTTGAAAGTGATTTTTGAAGACATTTAGATGTGTGTACCTTGAGCCTCAAATAATTAAAAAAAAAAATATTTTTACCTTAATCAGTTTGATAGTTTCATAGATAATGAAGACAGCAAGAGCAGTTGTAATCTATATAGACTGATTTTTTTCTCTAAGTTATGTTATAGCTAATTTCTTGGATTATTTCCCATTTCAAGCACATAGCTTTCAGAAAAAAATTTAAACAGAAGTTTTTTTTTTCACTTTTAGTCATTATATCTAGATACTTAATGAAAATGCCATTGTGTTCTTCAGCATAATTTGAACATTTCAAGTAAAAAAAAAAGTTATAATAACAGCATGATCTAAAGCAGCCTTACAAGTAAATTTGTGGTGGGAAGAATAAGCAAGACCAACTTGGCAGTTCTAGAAAAGTTAAGTTCTCTGTTTAAAGGTTTCTCTAGCATGGTTCTCTACCTAAAAGAATACCAAACCTCCAAAATAAAATAAAACAAAACAAAATTCCCATGGATTCAAATACTCACTATTTGTAAAACTGTTAACAGTGACTTCAGTGGTAGCCCTGCCATTATTCTTCCTGATGTCTCAACCTTTAGACACAAGGAACAATAAAACTGTCCTCAAAGAATTGGTAACAATTTTCTTGGCCAGAAAGCTTCATATCATCTACTTTTGTCTTTTTACATTAAGCTTGGTAGCAGGGAAAATTTATGGCAACCTCTGTCTCCTTTAATTCATTTTCCATGTCACTTTTAACTCAAAGTTAAAAATCCTATGATTTCAACATCCAATCTAGGAAACTATTTATCCTAGAAACATTTTTCTACTCATGTGAATAACGAGCTAACAAGAAAAAAAAAAACAAAAAATACAAACCCCACCCAAAACAACAACAACAACCAACACAATAAACCAACCAAAAAAAACAAACCTGATTTACTTGTTTCTTCTTTGTCATCTTCACATCGCATTTAATGCATATTCATTATGGAAAATGCAATTTTGGGAAGAGTTTTCTTATGTTTATCTTAACATTTGGATGAAACATCTTGGATATACTGCATTAGTCCTTTGGGAATACTCCTGTGGTTTTACAGAATGCTACTAATATCCTGTGTCTATTTTAATAACAGATGACAAGAAGAAAAGAAAAAGAATAGGCAGCTATTCCTGTGATTTTTATAGCTATAGACAAAGATTATACTAAACTGTCTTATGTGTATCCTGTTTCCTTATCATTTTTCAGCCTTGCAACAAGATGGCCATCAGAAGTCTGGAAGCAATGCCTGTCCCTTTTGTGATGTGGTAGAGTACATGTAAATTCACTACTAGAAAATGAGTTGCAAGAGGTTAGACAAGAAAGTAAAGATTTGTAGTAAAATAAATCTTACTTTTGAAAGTAAGATTTGTAGTTAAAGTAAAGAAATACTGAGTGTTGGATGACATAGTACCATGCAAAGATTTGGATTGGGAGGAGCCGTCAAAGATCATCTAGTCCAACCCCCTGCCATGGGCAGGGACATCTTTCTTCATCAGGAAGCTCAAAGCTCCACCCAAACTTGACCTTGAACACTTCCAGGGATGAGGAATCCACACCTTCTCTGGACAACTCATTACAATGGCTCACCACCATCATCTTAAGGAACTGCTTCCTTATATGCCATCTAAGTCTATCCCCTTCCAGTTTAAAATCTGTGCCTTCTCTTCTGTTGCTACAGGCCTTGATAAAAATTTCCTCTTTAACTTTCTTATAAGCCTCCTTTATATATTGAAAGGACACAATAAAGTCCCTCTGAAGCCTTTTCTTCTGAGAGGTGAACCACCAAACACCCTCAGCCTTTGATTCAGCTCTTTGACTATTTTATCCAGCAAACTTCCAACAGGTCCTTGTATTTCCTGTACTGAGGACCCTGGAGCTGGATGCAGCACTGAAGGTAGGGTCTCACAAGAGCAGAGTAGAGGGGCAGAATCACATTCCTGGACCTGCCTCTTTTTCTGCAGCCCAGAGTATTGTTGTCCTTCTGGACTGCAAGTGCTCATTGCTGGCTCATATCCAGTTTTCACAACAGTATCCTAAAGTCCTTCTCTTCAGAGCTGCTTTTAATCCATTCATCATCCAGTGATGAATTGATAGAATATAGGCAGTATGGAAAAGGTCTGGTTCAAAATCCATCAGAATAAGCACAGACTTTTTTTATTAAATTAAACTTAGATTTGGAATGAACCCACAGCTCTTGATTCCCTCAACCTCTTGACTAGTGTATTCACTGTCATAATAAGGGTCTAAAAGATTTTATATTAATGCTGTTCTTTGGTGATCAAACTACAGCTGTATACAGGAACCTTCCTATAAAGTCTCTACAGTTGAAGAGAGATTTGAAACTGAAATAAAAGACTTGAAAACTAAATAAGAATAAAGAATTTATTTTATCTGCTATCTTGATTAAAATAGTAAACAAAATATTTTGCTGTGACAGATCAATGTAAAACTATAGCAAATCCTAATTCAGAGAATCTGCAGAATAATCACAGGCTACAAAAGTATCTGAAATTTAAAAGGAGTTGGAGGTTGTTTTTCTCTTTCCTCCACATGCTTTCAATGAGCATGGATGTCAATTACAAAGGTAATGCTGTGATGTTTAAGGTTGAAAGGGTTTTTCTAATACATACTGCTCAAAGCATTATTCTCTAGAAAACAAATTCTTATGTACCCACTGTGTATAACTCAATCAAGCACTTCCTGACACGGTGCAAAGAGAAAGTGTTTTGATGTTTCCTCCCCTGGAATATATTTTAAAGAGATTTTTCTCTATTTCTTCTGCATAGCTTTCTTAGGTTTGATGCTTTATCCTTTGTGAAATGTCCTGGCCTTTCTGAATTCCTTTAAATCCTATAGTTGTTCCATAGAAGTGAGATATTTTCTTTTAATCCTTTATTTTTTTATTGTCAATCACACCATTTGGCATTGATGTGAAAATACTCATAAGTTACTTAAAACGTGGTTCAATCATTATCTTAATTGAACATGTTTTTTATTTATATGTACAAGGCATTTTTTGCTCTTTAGAAGTGTTCAGTCTTCCCTTCTGAATTCTTACCTTTGCCAACAATGTAACAAACTCCCTAACAATGCAAGGCTTTTTCATTGCTATGAAGTTTTTGTGACTGAAAGGTAACAAGTGAAATACATTTGTCTGTCAAAATAACAGCAGTCACTCAAATGTCTCAAGGGATATATAATTGGATACGTGGTACTTTCAACTTATGACACAGTTTCAACCACCCTAGGTTAGCACTGAACAATTTTTAGCCTTTTTTTTTTGTGTCCTAGATTGATGGTCTCAGTTCACTTCTTAGACCACATGTGAGACAGCATTGTGATACACTTAGTGGTAAGTTCAGCTGAATTGTGTTACCAATGATAGAAATAAGAATGTGTTGTTCACCACTACTTTACAAAGTCACAATGGCTTCACATCTGGGGCAAAATGTCTGCTTTTGGACTTAACACTGCAATACAAGTATCTCTTTCTTGTGTAAAAGTTTGGTTGATAAAAAGCTCTCTCCCAGCTGAAGGAAAACTTTTTATGTACAGTACATACAGAAAAACTCAAAAAAAGTAGCCACTAAAGTTTACAAAAATTCATGAGTATGACTTTAAATATATACATAAGCTGACATTTAACAAATAGTTAATGGAAATAACTACTGTTTTGTGGAAATAAGAGGAGGTTTCTTCTCAGTACAACTAATGGTTTATCTGACACCCAGTGTAAAGCACCTTAGAATGTTAGTGAAGCCCACACCCTAACAGTTTAAATCTTAAAGAACATATAGTGTCATGTTAATAAAATAACAAATAAAAAAATATATTACCTTGTGCAGTGAAGACACATATTATGCCTGCAAGGCCAAAATGAAAATTGTATTGTCCTAACATATTACCATAAGAATTCCTGGTACTTTAGCTAACCTCTTTTCCTCCTTTTCTTCCAAATCTTCCAGCTAAGATTTACTTAGCTGACTGTAGGACAGCCTTTCCTACTGAATGTGTAATAGATAGAAATAAACTCAGATATCCTTAGGTATTCAAAAGTGAAACATCTGAATTTCAACTAGGCACCTTTGGATGCCTTTGTGCTCTGAAGCACAAATCATGCTATGTGATCCAGACACCTAAGGATGGGATGAATCACCCTACAAAGGTGCCCATTCTTCTCTGCTGCTGTAGTCTTCATTGTCTAACTTTTAAATGTATGAATTAAAAAAGATGGATCCACTCTAAATCAGTAGTGTATGTTGTTGGTTCCATGTTTATAGCTCGTAAATAGACTTTGCATTATGTTGCTTATTCTGTAGCTAAATCAAAATAAATGGTAACTTAACAGCACTGAATTTTGTAAGACACCTGATTGTGCTTAAACCACAACACTGGTATTTCCCATTTCCTATATGTCTGCGAGTTGCATAATTTCCTGTTCTAAAATTACTTTGTCTTCAGAAGGGAAAAGTGCAAATACTATTAATTGCAGTATTTAGGAGTGGCAGTCTTTTAGCAAGTCATTGTGACAACATTGCTAAGAAAGGAATATAATGTAGAACAACTTCAGGCTCCTTTTTACTTTTTCCTATTTTTTCTTTTTATTTCCTCTGGCTCTCCCTACAGGTTTTTCATTCAATGTACCCCTTCATAAATATTTCTCAAATATTTCCTCATTCAAAGTTAAAGCAATGCATATTTAAGTCTCTAAAATCAGCATACAATTGTTTTTTACCTTACTGTTCCTTGTGTCCTGTCTTTGTTACCACTCTAATGATCTCTGAAATGATTGTCCAAAAAGTAAACAGAGTTAAAATGAAAAATTGTTTCTTTGATTATGTTTCAGTTCAAGATGTAATGAGATAAAGTTGCATCATTGTCATGTTTATCTTGCAATATTTAAAATGAACTTTGACTTTCTCTTACCTGCCTCACAAACTATTAAAGGTGGCTAGTCTCTCATATTAGCTTCCAGAGTGTTGCAGATATTCTTTAAATTTATCTCTGATTATTTATTACCAATATTCTTCTCTGTCCATTCTACAGCTATGAGTAAAAACTCACCCAAACTTCAGACAAGCCACTAAGATTTTAAAGCAGAACATTGCTGTTTAGTTCATTATGACCAGTATAAATCTGAAAACAGATAAATATTAATTAGGTCTTTCTAAATTTCCTAGCAAGTTTGAAGGAAAAGGAAACATGCTTCCCCATATTTACTTATTACTAGTGTTTGTTAAAATTTTTATGCAAACATATTTACATAACATTGGCTGCTTAGTAAGACACATCATATTATGGTCATATAATATTTTGAGAATGCAAGCCACCATCTAGTTGAATGCTTAACATGATCCTTCTCATTAAAAAAAATCACAGAAATGGTATTGTTTTAGCATATATCTTCAAGCTGGGGAAGTAAAATCAAACCTATTAGGGAAGTATTAAAGCCATGCAATTACTTCTGATTCAATGAATGCTAAGCCTGTACTAAAATAGTTAATTTTCTTGTTTATGTCCTAGCATTTATTGTCCTGCTTAGGTAGTAAGTATACACTGTAAAGTTAAACACTACTGTTTAGAAATTTAATGCTTAAATGCTTCCATTTCTAAAATGTATCTTTCACAAAATTGCAAATGGCACATTTTTATTAGTTTTTTAAAAAAGCTTGCGCATAAAATTCTCCTGAGATTTATATGATTACCTGACAACTTCACACATTACTTCTCTACCTTCCTTTAATTTATACTTTCCTACCATTTCCTGTGTGTATTGGGAGACAGCTTATTTGTAAATATCATATTTATATTACCAGCCTCTTTCAGCAGTGATCATTTTCACCCAGAAATATTCTCATAGAACTCCCATGTCGATGTGTCAGCTAATTCTAAAAATTGGAGGGAGCTCTCAATTACTGCATAATGAAGACAAATATTTTATCCTTTTCAAAGATGTTGAAAAATAATAATAACACAATAAAACAAAACAGAAAATCCTGCATCCTAGTTGTCACTATTTTTATGTTGTAGTACTCAGTTGCTTAAGAACCAATTATGATAAATGAGGTAAATATATTTATAAAAAATCTGAAGCAACCTAAAGATTTTAAAATCTGAACAGCTGCATTTAGTGGTTCTTTCTGACAACAACTATTATTTTACTTATTCAGAAACATAATCTAGATACCATATAATATTTTAGTCCTCTACTGTAACCTAGATATGACCATACCTTTTCAGAAGAATTTTACCTCTTTAAAATTAAATGCCAAATGCTATGCCTTTTAAAGCAAAAACTGTTTTAAATAATTTTGAATAATCTGCTGGTTTTATTCTAGTGTAATCCATTGGTTTTCTCCATTAATCACCTCCAAGGTGCCTTAAGTCTATGTCAACCAAAACCAGCACACTTGCTAAAGTTAAAATTTTAGTTAAATTTATACAATGAAGTTTGGGGCCTGTGTTAGAGTGCTATAAAGGGAAAACAATGAATCTTTATTGTGAGTTTCACATTATGAATACTTGATATTGAAATCAGCAGAATATGAGCAGGGCTACTTACTAGCAACACATGAGTGCTGTAGAACACTAACCAGAGAGATAATGCCAATAAATAGAAGTCATAAAATTCAGTAAGATTTTGAACTTGCTTTTCCCTGAAAATGTTTGCATATTACATATATGCTCATCAAGATATTTTATTTGGTTTCAGAACACTAATGGTCAGTCTCTGCCAGATATTGTGATGAATCCTCTAGATTTGAACTTTTACACAACATTCTTTTAAAATATTTAAAAGTGAACTCAGAGGCTTAAACTCACATCAGCAGTGAATTTAGACAGGAATGCAAGGACACATTTATTACTTATTCTACCATAGTGTCCCTATGTGGAGAAAAAACTGGCAGCCATCCTAGCTGTTCAGTTCTTTCTATAGTAATTAAGACACTGATTTGCTATTTCCTTCTCTGCGTGTTTATTTTAAGTAAGCCAGTTAAATATGCTTCATCTGAAAGTTAAAATGTCAATGAATCACATTAAAAATATTATTTTCTACATGTAACTTTCTGTTTTCTGTCTATCAAATGTAGACAATCTGCAAGTATCTTGCACAGTCCAGCCAGGAAGGTACACAAGAAGAAAGAATAAAGCTTCAATAAAGCTTTATTAATTGAGAGCTTCTTCACATCAGCAAAGACACAAGAAGATTGTGGTGGCTAAAGAGCCAAAACTTCAAGAGAGAAAGTATTTGATGTATGAGCACAAAATATGTGAAACAATGCATTGTTTATCTCTCTCACTATTGCTGCTTAGCTGCTAACCAAATTTTTACTGGTGCAGTAATGCCTGGAGACAAGACAGTTTTTACACTGCATCAGTGCAATACTATTTATGCCTACATGCAGCAACATACAGATGTAGCTTTTAAGGGTTATAAGCCAAATTGTCCTCCACAGCAAGAGCACCAACAAAAATCTTCTCCTTTACATGAGCAGCAAATGTTAAAGGAGCAACTCAATTCAGCTAGAAGTTCTGACTCAGAGTCTTTAAGCTGTTGCAAAGTAAAAAGGCAAGAGATTTATGAGCTCCTTCCACCTTCCTCAGTAGCTTACAGAAAGACCAGGCACAGGAAATCATTGTTATGACCAGCTGATTAAAGAAGTGTGTCTTCTGAGCATCTCCCTTTTTTGCTCTTTTGGGATAGAAGGAACTGTCACCATGTGTAATTCACCACTATCTGCCATTCCACATGCCTTTCAGGATGCTAAATTGGCCAAGGGAGTTCTTTTGTCGGGATAATTATTTTTGTGCCTTTTACTGAGAAGATGTTTGGGGCACAGAATTAGGGCAAATTGAATTATCTTTGTAATCTCTGAGCAACTCAGTGTTCACAAATCCACAACTGTTTGTAACTGTACAACATCTCAGAGATATGCAGTTTGTCTCTTTTAAAATTCTTGAGTTTAACTGATAAAAATTATCATACAAATGATAATAAATGTAGTTTTTCCAATAAATCAACCTGGAAAAAGTAAATTTATTCTAATGAAACCAAAAACAAAAGTACATAGTGGTGTTTAAGTTCTGCTCAACCCTAGGAGTCTGGTGATAGCAAATGAAATGCTTAGCTACTCTGCTAAGAGTAGAGCTAGAAATCTCTCAAGGGTTTTCAGTTTCTTCAGCAGCCCTTCACAGCCAAGTTCACCAGGTTCTGGCAATTTACTTCCTTCTCCTTATCAAGAACTAAGATGGCAAGAGAATGAGAATTAATTTAATATATAAATAAAATAATACCTTAGGCTAATCTTTTGATTCAGTTGTAATTTTCTCATTAGCAAAAGTATACAGGTATTTTGATTGTGTTATATGAGGGATTGAGGACGCTGAATTTTGACTGGCTAAACACTTTGTGCCTGCACACCCAAGATTTAACAGTTATTTTGAAAGGTATAAATCTTCCAGAAAGTGTGTTAATAAATATATAGAAATCTCACATACACTGGTGCTTTTCCTCTGCTTTCATATTAAATTAAGAAGCAATTAAATGAGTTTTTGTTTGATCACAGCTGGAACAATAGGATCCTCTTCCCAAGGTGCAGACTGCTGCGGCAAAGTCTGAATGAAAGCTCAGCCATGTAGACTGAAAGGTTTCCTCTGAGGCTTTTTGCAGTTGTGATGGCCTTGGCAATGTTTTGATTACAGTTGACTATCTGAATATTTGTGGGATGAACCAGAAAGCAAGCTGACAGGCAGATACACAGTATGAATTTAGTCTTGAGAGAAATAAGAATTTTTTTCAATACAAGACTATTTGGAAAGACAGTCTTAATTTCTAAACAAGAGAGCTTCTGGATTTTCTTCTTTCTTCAAAACTATGTGCTATAAACTCCGTAAGAGCTTCCTTATTCTTCTATGATAGAAAGTTTTTTGTGCTTATACTTGCTAGCAAAAAACCCTCCTCTCTCCTCAGCCTCTCTGTCCGTCATTCTCTAAGCACCCTATTTGTTTAGCTGGAAGGGCATAGTTTTTGATTGGATACCCTATAAATAATCCACATGAACCCTAGCCCCAGAAAAAGTGTTCCAAAAGCATCTTCCGCTTGGCTTAACATGATTCAACATGGTGAAGCTGTGACACAACTCTAACCAGGGTTTTAAAAAAGAAAACAAAATAAAAAAGATACCTCACAGAGTGAAAGTAGAAGATACACTCCTAAAATAAATAACATTATAAAACTGGTTCTTTTATTTTGAAAGCATGCACCTAGAATAGGTGTTTAACACAGTGTGAAAGACAAAAGGCTGGCAGCCTTTCTACTCTGCCCTTAGATTATAGTTTCAGTGCAGTCATGAATATAAAACTCAGATATTAAACTGAATATTAATGAAAGTTGAGCATTTTTTAGGCTTAAAATAGACCATTTCACAAAGCTGAATTTCTAATTTCTTGGATTTTTAAAAACAGAAGAACTCTTATGAAGGCACAGAATTTGATTAAAATAATTTTTTCTAAAGCTAAGCTATCCATTTAAAGTTCCCTTTACACCTAATGAAGAAAAACATAACATGAACCATTGAATGCATTCACATATAATATGGAGAAGGAGTCTATTCTATTTTCTGGGAATAACTGAGAAAAGGACCTTTGAATTTTGAGTAACTGATAGAATAATCTAGCACAGACTAAATGAAAAACAGAGTGAGTAGGAAAAAAAAAAAAGTGCAAACTTGGTCCACATAGTGATGGTCTTGCAAACTCAGGAGTGAAATCTTGTTATTGTAAATGGTGATTCTATTGAAATGCTAGTGCAGTGCTCAATACTGGTCAGAAATACAGACAAAATGCTAAGCTTTATTGGGAGAGGTCCCATGAAAAATAAAAACTGAAATCAAAAAACAAGCCCAGTGTTTTTACTGAACATACACTGAAATAAAAAAGTATTGAAATATTTTAGACTGAGTATTGAAATTACTCTCAGTCTAAAAATTGCAGGTATTTTAGATTATAACTGGAGGAATGAACCAACAGAATTAACAACATTCCTCTGTAAAGGAAAAGCTTGATGGCTGGTACTGCCACTACTTCTGCTGCCCATGTGGACATGCCTAGGAAAGCTGAAGGAAAAGTTTCTCTTGGGTAGATATGACGGCTGTACCTGTTGGTGACATGACTTCACCTCAAAAAAATTTAAAAGAGCTCAAAGAACTAACCTTAAGTTCCTCATGTGGGATACAATGTCACCCTGTTATTTTAAAAGTTTTAAAGTTCTTTTAAAAGTTTTCTGTATCTTCTAATGTTTACATATTTCTACTAATGTTTCTCATGCTCTGTCATGCAAATAATGATTATTTTACATTCTTCTTTGTAAGAAGAAAGAATTAATGAACTGTTAGTTTAACCAGTGTAGTTAGAAAAGTAACAATTTTATCCTCCAATCCACTGTCACTTTTCAAATTCTATGTATTACAAAATCAAAAATAAAAGTTTTTTCCTTTTTTCCTCCTTTTAAATCTTAGTGTGTGCGTGAGTTATTACATGTCATAGTGTGACAATACAAAGTAAGTGTATCACAAGAACCAAATTACAATAAACACCAAAAAACCATGCAGACAATATTTTAGCAATAGCTGTCTTTATGTATGTGTACACATAACAGAAAATGGAACCATATCCTATATATTGCTGACATTCAAAGGCTTTATGTAAATTCCACATTATCACAATTTTTCCCACATTATCAAAAATGCATATTCATTGTCTCTTTCTTGTTACACAAGTTAGAATATGCTTATATAGTTGATTATATATGTGATTTTTATCAACACTCTTTATATGGAATGGTCCTCTCCACTCTGAATGTTCTGTTTCTTTGAAATGTGAACTGTCTGTGCTGGAATTCTCAGTGTTCGGGGTTATCTATGGGCTTAACTGTGATTTGAAAATTTATACTGTAAATAAAATCATAATGGCTAGGTATAAAACAGGTGCTTGAATTACAGGTGAAAAACTATTTAACTTGGAAAAGTTATGTGACCATATATTGCCGATAAAATGCATTTTTCCACTATTATATGCAATGCTATAGTGTCCATTCTCTGACTATGTTATGCATAAAATAAACAAGTTCTTATGATACTAAAGCAAGACACCCAGGATTCAGAACATAAAGCAAATGTAGACAAATTCCATCAAAAAATATAGTCACCCAGAAGGATATAATTCAGATTAAGCTTCTGCATAGAAATAAAAACAACTGTAAATCATGTGATATTGTTTTGCATTGCTCCTTTCAGCTTTAATCGCCCACAACAATGATAGGAGGCAGATGAAGATGTAGTGAAGTGGAACTAAGTGGATATAGCTCTCTCATTGATCCTGCTTGATACGGCCTGTCTGTCCAGGATTTCTCAATGCCAAATAGCTCATTTACAGTTGTAATAATTTTGAATATGCTGCATGGCTCCCAGAAATCCTAGGCAACTGTTCATTGCATGTACAAGCTGATCCACAGATCTGCAGTGTGTTTAATCTACTCTTTTTACATTTAGCATAAGTTGTCTGCAAATGCATAGCTGGCACCCTGTGCACACTGGTGGTTGTGCAGTCCTTGTTAGGTAATAGGATATATGCCCAAAGTTCTGTTCAGGTTCACCTAGGCTTAAAATCAGCTCAAAGCGTGTGCTTTCATGTCATGTGCTGCAATCTCTAGGCAAGGATCAAGGTACTCGTGTTCTGCAGGGTTGGCAAACTTACAAGGTCATAAGAGGAAAGATAATTTGTTTGTTGATTGCTGTCTTCAGCTACCTAATGGGAGGGCACAAGAAATGGACTTTTCTTGAAAGCACAAAGTAACAGTAGAAAAGGTAAAAACTACAGTTTTGGGCAAGGAAAATTCCTCTTAGATATAAAGAAAGACTTCACTATGTGAACAGCAAAATACTGGAGCAGCCTGCCCAGAGGCATTGTGGAATTTACAACATTGGAGATACTCAAAAGTCAGCTGAGTAATGTCCTGAGCAACCTGACCCATTGAGCCTGCTTCAAGCAGGAATATGGATTGGATGACCTCCAGAGGCCCTTCTCATTTTACATAATTCTGTTAGTCTATAAACTGCCTGAAAGAGACTGAAATTGGCTGCTGTTTAAAAGTCTGAAAGTCACAAGCTATCACCTTGTCATCTAGTGTCCTTGCTATTACTTATCATAAAATAAATGCAATACAAAGCAAATTTTTGTTTATCCCTCTGCCTTTGTACAAGGCAATAATTTATTTCAGAGACTCGCTTTGTCCTGATAATCATCCCAGTTTTATATTTCTCTTCTTTCCTTTGTTTTTTCCAAACTCACCAAACCTATGTTAGATTCCAGGTTGTTTATTCAAATAAAATCTATTACACTAGAACTAGTGTGAAATGCAGTCCTTAAAATTTTACAGTTCATATGGATTTAATTGATTATATTTGTATAAATTAGCATTGAAAAAATTATTTCAATTAGAAGTTTTAGAAGATCAGTCCTTTTTTATTGATGCAGGTTTTTTAGAAAGGATAGGCAGGAGAGATGAGGGGCACTGTAGCCTTTTATGTCAGTGACCAGCTGGAGTGCATGGAGCTCTGCCTGGGGATGGAAGAGAAGCCAACCAAGAGCTTATAGACCTGGATTAAAGGGAGTGCATGGACAGGGGACATTATAGTGGGGATCTGCTAGAGGCCACCTGACCAGGAAGAACGAGTGGATGGGGCCTTCTGCAGACAGGTAGGAGCAGACCTATATTCAGAAGCCCTGGTCTTCATGGTGCACTTTAACCAGCCCACATCTGTTGGAGAGACAACACAGCAGGGCATAAGCAGTCCTAGAGGGTCCTGGAATGTGTTGAGGGTGACTTCCAACAGTTTGGGGGTGCTGGTGGATGAGAAGCTCAACGTGAACTAGCAAAGTGCACTTGCAGCCAAAAAGCCAATCTTACCCTGTGCTGCATCAAAAGCAGTGTGGCCATCACATCTGGGTATGTGATTCTGCACCTCTACTTTGTTCTCATGGGTTACCATCTGGAGCACTGCATCCAGCTCTAGAGTCTCCTATATATGAAGGACATGGACCTGCAGGAGTGAGTTCAGAGGAGAGACATGAGGATGACCACAGCAGGGCTGGAGCACTTTTTGTGGGAAGACGGGGTGGGACAGCTAGGATTGTTCAGCCTGGAGAAGAATAGGCTTTGGGGAGATCTTAAGGAACCTTGCAGTACCTAAAGGGAGCTACAAGAGAGCTAGAGATGGACCTTTTACAATGTAGTGATAGGACAAGGTGAAATGACTTTAAACTGAAAGAGGGCTAGTTTAGATTAGATATATAGGAAAAAAAAACCTCTTTACTGTGAGGGTGGTGAGGCACTGGAACAGGTTGTCCACAGAAGCTGTGGATGCCTCATCCCTGGAAGTGTTCAAGGCCAGGCTGGATGGGAGTTTGAACAACCTAGTCTTACTATAGGTGTCTGCCCATGGCAGAGGGGTTGACATAGATGATCTTTAATGTCCCTTTCAACCCAAACTATTCTATACTTCTATGATATGATATGGAATTGCTTGCTGGACTTTTTTTTTCCCAATAATTTTATTCATTCTAAGTGATTATTACAAATATATTTATTTGTTTCAAATAGTAAGTATGCACATATATTGAGTGTCCTAATAAATCTACGGTCAAATATTAGCAGAACTTAACTAATTGATTTGCCTTCAATAACATACCTCCTGCATATTCTTTAGGTACTAGAGAAACAGCTTGCGACCTCAAAGTGTAATTGATTGGTAGGAAACAGATTTTAAGGGTAGTTTTAGGCTCACAGCTCTCAGTGAATTCTAGTAGAAAATTAAAACTCTGGTTTTGATCAAATGAACAGCAACATACAGAGTCAGGATTTGGATGAAAATATAGGTATCAAATAACTTAGAATGTATTATCTCTGATTATTCTCCTTTTTTGTTTCTTAATACAAATGACAAATTGTTCATTCAGCTCAGTGTTAGTGATAACTGAACATAGGAAATACATATTTGTACTAATGGTTCTGGTTTTCCATCTGTATGACATTTTGTGAACAACAGTTGTTGATACTAGCTTAGATTCCCTTCCCAAGATACAGACAATGGATTCAGTGGTTTTGATTCAGCTCATGACATTTGGGAAATTAGCCTTAGGTCAACATTGTTGGTTTGGCAAATATTCATGACAGTACTACTTTTTAAATTACCTTTCTTCTCAGAAAATACAACATACTAAAGAAGAGAAAAATGCCCAAAGATTCTTCTCTTGCTCACAGGGCATATTCTGCTGCTATTTTTCAGATACAAACATTATATCTGCAAAAAAATCGGTTTATACCAACACAGATAACAGCAGAGAACATTACTCAACTTGTTGTCTGTGGTACTTCTGGGGTGTTTCTACATAACAATCACATCCCATTTTATTGCATTCTTTTTGCCCCAAAATCTTTGCCACATATTTCTCAGTGATCTATTTATCCTGAGATGAGCTCAGTTGGTTAGAGCATGGTGATAATACCGCCAAAGTTGCAGGTTTGATCCTTGTAGGGGCCATTCATTGAAGAGTTTAAATCAATGATCCCTTCCAATTTAGAGTATTCTGTGGTTCTGTGATTATAACTTCAGAATTGTAAGTGACCAATAAGGCAGTCACCAGCTGGTCTAATATATAGAATTGTTTATAAGTGTGTCTGTAATAGGATCTGGTTTGGATCCTGATACAGATTCTTTTCGGAAGGCTCTGGGTCCAGACAATTCTTGGTACACTTGAATTACTTGACTTAGGCAGAATATTAAGGTAGCAGGCTAGTATTTGCTAGGGATGTATACAACTTCTGTCAATGTTGTACCACTGTCTCACAGTTACGGTTGTGTGGTAGCCAAAGAGTATGTACAAGCAATATTTTCAAGTGCCACAGGAAATCTAAGTGAAAGAACTCAATAGCTATGGTTTAACTTTTGTTTTATTCTAGAGCTGGTGTTAAAATCTGTTGGGTTTTTTGAGCTGTATATATATTTAGCAGCTGCATCCTGTCAGTAAAAAGGGCTCCTCAGAAGCTGTCCAGTCATTTTATAGTTTTGGATCTGAAGTACCAGCAATTGTCCCAGCTGTAAATAATCAAGCTGGAATTCTGTCTGGCAGATAGCTGCCATAAACTCAGTTTGTCAAATGCCTTTCACTGTTGCATCATACTGGCACTAGAACTTGCTCCCAGCCTTGCATGAAGTTTAACAGCTGCTGGGGCTGTGCTAATATGTGTGGGCTTTTTGAGACATTTGGCCACAGGCTGTCACCCTGCCCACATTAGGGAGGAGTGCATTATGGTTATGTGTACTGCCTATAAAATGCCTCAAATGGGCAGCTGAGACTTGGCACTGAAATGCTCAGGCCATCTTGCTTCAAGCATGGCTGTGTAATTTAGTGGCACTTCCCTGCAAGGGCTTTATTTCTAGTTGAGGAGAGTCAGTGCTGACTGGAATCTGAGAAGCAGTGCAGAAGAACAAATGCTTACTTAAATAACCAGTAAAATGCTGTTTGGATACAAATCTTTTTAACTCATTAATAATAGTCAGTGTGACATGTTTTATTCTGAATTTGAATAGCTAGAACTCCTAGGAACCAGAGCAATGGAGTGGGCTTCTGTTGTATTAGTGTATAGTAAAATTAAAAAAAAAAAAAAAACAAACAAACACCCAAGAAAAAAATAACTAAAAGCAAAAAAAAAAAAAAAAAAAAAAAAAAAAACCCAAAAAAAACCACCAAAAAAAAAACCCACACATCAACCAAAGAAAAAAACTAACCAAAAAACACAAAAAACCACAAAAAAACCCCAAAAGCAAAACCATGGCCTCTGCTCCAGGCACTTACAATCCAAGGGCAAACGCTGTTACAATCCAAGGACAAAACAAAATGTAGGGAAACTGGAAAAAAAGGTAACATAGAATAAATGCAGAATTTAGAGGAGGTGATAAGAGGGGGGAAAAAAAGCCCTATTCATTTCTTAGATCCCCTCAAGAACATATGCAACCAACTGCATATCATGATCTATGTAAGCAACCTACCCTACTTCTTAGCAAAACTTATTAGGTTAAGAACCAGCTTAAGGAAGATCCTGTACTCGCAGGAAAATATCCTGAAGGATGCCTTGTGTACCATCAGCTTTGCATCAGGACAGAACTTGAAACTATTTGCACTATAGCTAAACATTATAGATATACATAGATATAAATATAGATGATATAGATAAGAGATATAGATATATAGATATATACATGAGAGGCCATAATCTCAGCAACATAGATATCAAAAAATAGATCAGAGGAGGACTTAAAAAATTCAAGTAACTTTGCAGATATCTAGAATAATTAACAGAGGTCATAGAGTTTGTGTGAAAGTGTAACATGAGCTTGGAGAGACTAGCATCAAATGTTGACCAAGGGTATGAAATTATTACTTATGGCAATGCCTGGAGGCTTAATTAGTTCCAGTAATAAAGTATGAAGGACCAGGAATGTAAAGGTAAATAGTCTCTGGAAGATGAGAACAGGTGGATGCATGTTTTGCCCCTTGCAATGTGGGGCAAAAATGCAGAAGACAGGTAAAAAAGTCTTTAGGGTAACTGAGATGGAGGATATTTATTATTTAACCAACAGAGATGTGATAAAAGAGACAATAAGAAAAAAGTATACAATATAGTCAGAAATTTTAATGATTTTGAATAAAATATTTCTTCTTTATGGTCCTTCAATTTGAAGAAGCCTGCAGATATTTACAAACATTTTTCAGAGAATCATTTGGATAATGAGTATAATTCCCATTCTGCATTAGAATTCTCATTCTACAGTGCAAAAGTCTACACACCATTTAGTTTCACTCCAGCTAAAAAAAACAGAGCATAAACATGACTTAAGTGATGCACAGCCTTATGCAAGTCCTCTGCAAGGGTGAGTTTCATCCTAAGGGAAGGTTAGGGAGTACATTGTGTATTTAAATGAATGGTTTAGTTCAAAAATTCTCAGAAAAACAACACTACCAGCCATTCTCTGCAGAAATGTGAAAGTTTATTCATGAACTCATTGTCCAATAATGAAATACCTACAATATTTGCATGTTCTTATAATCACCAAGTCATTTCTGCATAGTGAATTGACATACAAACCTTCAGACTTCTATTTCAAGGGTGCATTTTATACACCTGTAGGACTTACACGTACTGGTCAGACAGGATTACTTAGGTTTCGCAGTGGGGGTCCCCAGTCTGCTGACTTTGATTTTTTCAAGTTGCATGTAGTCCATTAGACTGATACCTCTGTCTTGTCCATTGGATACACTCCTGTAAGACCCTGAGCATACCATTACATATGGGCAAAATAACAGAAAAATTGAAGTCTTAGCCTTTTTGTGCTAATCCAGGATCTGTTTGCCCACTTATGTCTCAGTTATTGCTTCAGCTGTTCCATTGTTTCATTAATCACATCAGTCCAACAACAAAAAAAAAAAAATATATAAAATAATTTGGACAGAAATGCCTGTAGAAATACTCTGACTGCCTCTTTTTTTTTTTTTTTCTCCTGCCTTATCTTCTGTGTGATTTTGTTACTATTACAAGAAAATGAGCGCATATCTGGTTTTGGTTGCTGCCTGTTCTCACCTGCATTTCTTTGTCTTCATTCTGTGGAAATCCAGGTTAAAGAAAGTTTTAGCATGAATGTGTAATTCAGATTGTTTCTGAGAAGTTCAAAATGTAAATTTCATTCTTTCAGTGCCAATATAATTTCTTTTCCTGTAAAAGAATAAAAAAAGGGAAAATTTAAGTGTCATATTTTACCCTTTTCCCTTTTTCTTTCTCCAGACCAGGAAATAAATTAAAATGTAACAATTTATTTTCCCATTTACTTTCTTCTCACTGGAAAATATGAATGCTGTTTTATGTCAGTCTAGACTTCCAGACTGAATGGAACCAACCAAGCTAGAATGGTACCAACATATACTCATTTTCATGTCAAGCCATGAAATCAGAATCTCTCCCTTCCTAACTAATAATACATGTCTCCGATTAAGAACAGGTGGCTATGTGTAAAAAACTATTGCAATTACTGACATTCTAGCTCTATATGGAACATTGAGAGGGGAGAATTTTACTCCTTGATGTGGGGGGCTGAATTCCTTATGACTATTGTCCCCCTAAGAAAATGCCTTGTTTTTTCCTATTACGTCCCATTAGGGCCATGAAAGACAGTAATTAAATCCCCTTTTACCCTACTCCCTCAGTCACTTTTCATATGCAATGTGTTCCAGATTCCTAATCATCTTGGTGGCCTTTTGCTACACTTGATCCATTTTATGATTAGTGGACTAAAACTGGACATGGAATCCCAAATGCAGCTCAGTAGGTGTTGACTAGTGGGAAATAGTCCCTTTGTCTTAACCAGTTGCTTATGTTTATGGCAATAAAGTTTGGCCTTCATCACTGCAAGGGCACATTGTTAACTCACATACTATTATGCCTTGTCCACCAGGACCCCCAAGGTCTTTTTCCAGTCCCTTAAGTTCCCAGTCTGCAGTGGTAGAGGATTGTCCTGTGCTCCCTCCCGGCACACTCCTCCAGTTGTTTGGCCATCTGGGCAGAAGCACGGGCTCCAGTGTACCAAACATTCCCCCAGGCTATCCACAAAGCTGCAACTTCCACATGCCTGGCACTCAGACACCCTGCTTCTGAAATGCTTCTGAGCATGCTCAGGTGCATATGGGTATTTAGGGGTTTTCGGGATGAGCAGGCACCTGATGCTGTATGCACATTTCCATAGGATGAAAGGTAATGCAGGGAATCTCTGTGGAACAGAATTGACTTTGCCTGAGAAAGCTTTTATTGTTGGATTACCCATTTGGTTTGTACACCAAAATGAATGGATGAATGATGGCCCAGCAGAAGAAAAGCACTGACACCTCCTGTTGCTGGAGCCCTATAGATGTCACTACATTATCTCTGTGCCACATTTGTTCTTATTCCTCCTCCATTTCTTACATAAATCTACACAAAATACTATCCCTCACCACCAAAAATACCCAAAACAAACAATAAAAAACCAACTAACCAACCAAACAACCAACCATGTCCCCCAAATGAACCCAAATTTGGCTTTCTCATTCCTCTCTGAAAGGCAATATCCCATGTAAAAATGTAGTTGTTGCTGATAAGATGTGAATATGCATAAAAAACAGAGAAGTTAATATGCTAGTCTGAGCATAGAGAACAGCTGTTTTCTCTTTTTTATGTTGAATGAAAATTCTGTGTCTTCTGTCAAACTCCCGTTTTCCTGCAAAATTTCACTACAATAAATATTTTAAAAATTTAAATCTTCTTTGCTGAGATAAATTAACATAGAAACTAATCATCTGTTGATAATGCTGCAGTATTATGAATGGTTGTGAATTCATTAATTACACTACTTAATCTATAGGGCCAGGTGTATGATTTATTTTAAAAAATCAGTTGACCTCCATTTTTCCTTGTATAATCTGCCTGTATAGTAAAGCCTATTCCACATCTTACTTATTCATAATAATTTTTTAGAATACTCTAAAAATACTCAATGAGAATATTGTTTATCTGTACTTTGAAATGTTGACTGTTGATTAGTTAGTTTCCAATAACACGTTAGCTCTAATTGTAAATTTTAGCATCAAGAACTTTATGAAAATTTTAAAATGCTCTGATAAAACAAAATTTTTTTAAATAACGTAAAATTTTAAATAAAATTTAAATTAAAAAATAAAATAAAAATTAAATCTTGCGATAGTTTGTCTCTGTTTTCCTAGCAATATTCAGTACGTGTGTCTTTCATTCAGATTTTTTTCTCTTTGGAACCTGGCTTCACAATAATATTGAATAATTAAAAGCAGAAATTCTTACACATTTGCTATGAAATTAGTGAAGGAAAAGGAAAAATGTTCAAATTTATGTTTGCATTTACAGGCTATGTGTTTTTGCTCTATGACAAAAATAAACTGCAAGGTTTTATTATTCATAAGCAATGCTTCAATATACACCTAAATTAATTAAATAACAGGGGATCTTAAGAAGGGGGAGTTTATTATATATATGTGGTATTCTTATAAGAAAATTTAATGAGAAAGTCACTTCTTTACTTCACATCAATCAATCTAATATTTTATCTAGCAAGAGGAAATGAACCTGCTGTTTTAAGAAATCTTTTCATATTCCCTCTGCTGGACTTTTAATAGTTGTTAAACTGATGAAGGCCACTCAAGGAGCTTGTAATCAGTCTTGCAAATTTCTAGTAGATTGTAACTCTAATAAGCTCAGATTTGCATCTTAAATCAAATTTTTCCCATACAGTTGCAAAATCTCCAAGGAAAGTTTCTAGCACAATCAGTTCTACATAAATTATGAGACACCTGGCTGTCTAATGGGGAAATTAAACCACAAGACAGAAAATCTATAATTTTGTAATTATTGAGATGGCAACTTCAGTGTCATAGGTGGCAGGAAGTAAAAATATGTAGTAAAGGAAATGAAAGAAGTAAGAAATATAAGGATATTTCTTATAGGAAATAAGAAGAAGTAAAAATTAGGAATATATCCTATAGACAGAAATATACCCTGTAGATAGAAAAAATCTTATTAGCTTTTTGCTTTCTGTAAATCTTGTTCAGATATGTTAGAGTTTCTGGCTATTTACGTAATTAGATAAAAGTTTACATTTTTAGACTACCCAGAATCAACCTAAATTTTCTAGTATAATCATCCAAGTATTAGAATCAGTTTCAAGTCATGTACTATGTGTATTGGGGTAGAATTTTCCTTAATCTTTATATACACTATCAGAGGTGCTCAGGGAATTTGACTTATCTAAGCGTTGGCTATTTTTGGGTGACTTTCACAGTATTTTTAAATGGTAGCCTATATTTAAATATAAAAATAACAAAGTGAAGAGCAGGTTGAATTTAATGATTTCCTGGGGCACCATCCAGTCTGAATTATTCTACGATTTTGAGATTTTGAAAAAGTGATGAATGGAAGGAAACGAACCCATAGATCGTATGTCTGCACAACTTTTAAGTGATGCAGGCTGTCAAAAGCATAAATTCTGAACATGAAAGCCATCTGCAGAGGTTTGCAATAACTCCAATTTTTCATGGTTTAAGGTGAGGGGATTCTGCCACTCACCATTGAAAAAGGTTAAAACAGATCTAGAGTAACCTCCTGAGTGATGACCTAATCTCTTTTTGTTTTTTGCTATTGATGGTACTTTAACAATTCTTACTGTGGGCAAGAAAATGCCATCAATTTTTAAACAGAAGTCCTCATTAATATAAATAGTTTTTTTCTACTTAGCAGGAGAAAAGACCCTGAGTTTTAACTCTACCTTTGCTATCTTTTTTCCTTCCTTTTTTCCCCACTCTAAACAGACAGGAAATTTTTTATCTTATATTCTACTTCCTTTTACTTTTTTTGCTTAATCCAGTTATTTGATTCATGTCAAATCCTTCACCTTGCTTGTTTAATCAGCCTCCCTGAAGGAGCAGTGCACTGAAATCTATACTTCTCACTCTTCCTCCTACTTTTCCTTCCCTTCCAAGATTTAATTCTCTGTTGTATTCTCTACCCATTTCTTCAAATGAATATGTAGTAGAAATACTTAATTTCCACTAATCATGGAATGGACCTCTTGTACAATTTACCAGAATATAATTCACCTCAGATAAAAAAAAGCATTCCATATTAGTAAACCTAAATATATTTACTTGCATTATTATTTGCATCTTTCCATTGTATTTATACTCTGTATTTAGCAGAATGCCCAAATTAGATGGAAAATATCTAATGAATATAATGGAAAATAGTTTTGAGATACCATTTGTAACTTTGCTGCAGAAGTCATTTAACACAGCAGTAGAATACAAAAATAAATGATCTAGGAAAAATGACAGAGTATGTCATTTCCAGAGTATAATATAATATATTCCAGAGTATATTATGGAATCTCTTCATACACACTGTAAGCGAAAAAGATTATATTACAAACATGTTTTGGCTTCTTAATGAAGCTTTACAAGAGTATGAAAAGCATTTGAATAAATGCTTAAGATAAGTACTTATTAGAACATTCAAAAATCTACTCAGTGTCACACCAGCCTGTTCTGTGATTCTGCTGTCACATACTTACCTTATCCATTCTCTGTCTCCTGATAATCATCTATTTTTACCATATGATGTTATTCCTTGTGCAAGGATTTTCTTATAATTGTGTACATATTAGTGGAAAAATCAGAGAATTTGACTTTCAGCTGACATTAAACCTATAACCACTATGCTTATGTAAACAGAGATTGTTCAGAAGCTTACAAATGGAGAACATAATAATTAAATTTACATCAGGGCAGATATCTCCTGCAACCATGCAAAGAGCTGTCAAAATATCAGGTTCCATTTTCAAAATAAGGGAGGTGCTAAATCTTCTCATTTAAAAAGCTGCAGGAAGGATTTTGTATTCCACTTTAAAAACTTGCAGGACCTTGCTGCACATTTGGAGGTTGGAGAGCTGAAAAATACCATTCTCAGAGCTGTAAGGATGACCTTGGTTGTATCTTTCATCAGCTCTGTGTGCCAGAGTATAGGAATGATTGGTGATCTCATACATCAACAATCTGTAACTACACGGAGCAAGTCCCTCAGTGGAGCAGCATCACAGTGAGAGCTGTGCTTTAGCTATTCAGTGTCTGTCCTCTTCCAAGTAGAAATCTGCATTGACGTAAGTGGGTATTTCTGACCACCAATCAATAAAAATATCTGACCTTCATTCTTCTCTCTGTTTTCATAATGTTTATTTTTTACTTTCTCCTGGCAGATATATATTGGTTTGTCTGCTGCCACTAGCCTCCTGTTTTGAGGTTACATCACCGGTTCCCCTCTATGTCTAATATTCCCTTAATTTATTTTTTATCCTATATTAATCCTTTGCAAATTGGTGCTAGTTTTTCCAGAACTGATTAAAATTTTATTTAAATAGATTGTAATTGAAAAATTCAGTTTGACTAGTTAAACTCTCACACATTTCTGATTCTTTCTCTTCATTGTAAAATTCTATTCCCTATTTTCACAACTGCAATGTTGGTTTTCCAGTTTATTTATTTAATTTATTAGTAATAATTTTATATATAAAATGAACACTAGAGTTTCCTGAACAATACTTTAAGGGAGGATTCTTCATCTTAGTAGAAAATGCCAACAAAAGGATTAAAAATTAAATAAAAATCACCGATCTGATACAATTTTTAAATGATGATACAAAAAAAAGTTTTCTCATCAGTCTTTTCATTAATATAATATGGTTTTCTTGAAAGGAGGTTACAACATCATGGATTTTACTCAGTTTCTGGTTCTCAAATCAGATCTGAAAATTGGTTTTTTACTTTGGGCAGTAGCACATCTGGACTTTCCAAAGAACAAGTGGAGTCATTGCTTTTGACAGAGGATAGGGACATAAGCTTCTATCGTGTCCTTGAGCAATAAATGTTAAAGAATGGAAAGAAGCCTAACAAATAGGTCTCAAGTTTGTAATTCCTGGTTGTTCAGGTCTTCCAACATGGCTGAAATTTGAGATTTGATCCTGGGAGCTACGAAAGAACTTCACTAGGCACCAACTCACCTTCTAAGATTTTGTTTCTTCACTAGTGCAAAACAGCTCACATTATCCACACTTGGAAATGGGGATTTCACAGCATTAAAATGGGTAAATACTACTCAAAGATTACATGAAGAGAGCTTATCTAAAATACTGTCAATAGATAATTCAGAATTAATATATATGTATATATTGTTCTCACATTATTTAAAAGATGCCATATGTTATTTCAAAAAATCTAAAAATTTAAAACTGCTGATCAAAGTCTACAGTTGAAGTGGGTGATAAATAAAAAAAATACAAACAAATAGAAGATGCTCTTGTAAATAATTGTGTTTCTTTTAGTTACCAGATCATAGAAGACTATTTTCAGAGTGCATTGAATTAGCCTATAGGGTGCTCACAAAAACTGAAATTAAAAAAAATATTCTTTTTCAAACAATGAATTTAAGATCCATTGACTTTAATTATCTAAAATGTATTTAATATTTGGAACTGCATATAATATCTATCCTAGTAGGAGACAAAACTACTTCTGAGTGTCTATTTCTTTATACTTTATACTTTGCAAACAAAGACCAGAGTGATTTCCTTAAATGCTTACATTTAATGTAGCAGTTCCCTTGCTTTTTGTAATAAATTGGTACTCTAAAGAAAAATATATTTCTCATACTTCTTACTTTCATTCTTTACTCTTATTAACATCAACCCTTTAAAACCTTGTAGGAAACAGTGACATGAATTACATAGTTTTAGAAACACAAATATGGATGTTCTTGAACGTCAGTTGAATTAAAGCTGAGATGACTATTTCAGTTTCTGTTTTCTTCATGATACACTGGCAAAACTGTCCTACATATTGCACATCAGTTAGAAACCAAGGGTTAGCAAGATGGTCTCTTAATTTCTTTCTCTGCGCTACACTGAAAATAAAAGCCAGCTTCAAAATAAAATAATCTGTGGTAGTCTGTTATTTTACAGTTTGTTCTTCTTTAGTATTTTTTAATATTCCTTGTTATAAGTTTGTAATGCTTCATTCCATGTACCCCATTTGGCTTCCCTAATGGTTCAGTCCTGAGTTGTTTACCACAGTTTTCCCCGCCAAAATGTATGTCAATCTACTTGTCAATCCACCTGTATACCTCCCTTGTTCCCTTGTCTTACCCCTGTCTGTCAAAAATACCACACTCCTTTGGTTCTAGAGTGTTCCCTGTCTTTCATCCCTTCCTCAAAGCAGAATTGGATTGTAAGGTTTGCTCCCTCCTCGTTTTGGCTTCTATTTGGGATCCCTTACCCTGCACCCGTCCCCTAATGCCTTTCTCTTGGTCAAAGGCTGTGTCCTCCCTGTGTTCTCCCTGTCCTTTAAAAGTAGCCCCTTCAGGTTCAGATTTGTCACTTGCTCTGCCCCCACTTCGAGATTAAATCTTTGGAGACTCAGGCAAGTGTTCTTCCCTTATTCCTCTGCCTCGGTTTCCCCGTGCCCTGTGCCTCTGCTGTGCTACCCACGCCGCAGTAATCACTGCCACCTGCAACAGTCTTGGCAGAGACTCGGGGTGGCCACGCGCGTGTCTGCCCTGCGGCCACAAGCGGGACAGCGAGCTGGCCAGCCTTCATCCCGTGGCCGCTGAGAGCCAGACACAACAATCTTCCAAAATATATTCGTCTTTATGTTGATTTCTATTTTACAAGACTTCATAATATCCTTTAATTGTCAGCAAGGAAGAATGCATGCCCTGATAAAACTTAATAATCTTAAAATTAAAAAAAATGTTTCATTTCTCCTCATTATATCATTGTATTATGTGGTTGTCCCCAATACAACACTTCTGTTGTAGAAAACAAGAGCATATTTATGGAATAGCAATGCAGAATGATTCTATTTGCATCTAGAGATTTCTTGCAATGAATGCCACTCTTCATTTACACCTCCCTCTCTGAGGGAGATTTCTTATTACATGAAAAAAAGTAACATTTCTATGTTGGAAGTTGAACACTAATTTGATAATGTGTCATGATCAAAATAATTTTTACATAAAAATAAAAATAAACCCAAATCTCTACAGACAAGGGATTTTTTTGAGAGCTCCTAAAAATAAAGGAAAAAAAAATTTCTTAGGTTGTTTCATCCTATTAGTGTGCTTTCATGCTAAAGAAACTATTTAAAATAGAAGCTAAGATGAGATTTTTGCATGTTGCTGATCATTATATGTAATTTATTTTAATTATTTTAAAGAGGAAACTCATTAAAGAATTTGAAAACATAAGAAGATTCAGTATGTAGCATGGGGTAGATAAACTCACAATGGTCTGAAATCCAAAGTTGGTATCATACTCAGATTCCCATGCAGTTAATGAAAAGAATATTAGTCTAAAACCCAGAGCAGAATCTACTGTTGGACAAACACTCAAAGGAACAAAAAATGAGTTATCTTGAAATAGTGTTTCAGATCAAGAGATCTTGTCAAACTGTACCATATTAGTGCTGACAGAAGCAGATTATTCATGTGATTTATCTGGTATCCAAACTGTTTTGTAAAGCATTGATTGATGTAAGGTGGATAAGTTACACTAGGTGTGAAAGAAAACTGTGTAAAACCAATGTATTTCTCACTTCATCTCCTAATTCAGCCCATCTGACTTGGGAATGTAATTGCCCAATATTGCCAGTTTTGATAGAGGGAACTCACCTCTTCCCCTTCCTTGAACCTGCATAGAACTGAGGCAAATAACTTGCCTCCTAACTTAGATGCTTCAATACCTTTAAAGAAACCTGCCAGACATAATTATTTTCTATTTCTATTCTCTGTGTGCTGAGATACCACAAAATTACTCTAACTCTGATATAAACGGAACAGATAGTTTCCACTAGTCTTTGAAGGACCACAAGGGCTGGGTAATACACAATTTAATACTGACAAAAGAAAAAAGAAATTATGGATGTGTATTTCTCCTTTACCCAGATGTGAGTGGAACTAATGCAAACTGCAAAAGAGCATGTAGAAATACAGTGCAGTCAGTGTTAAAATTGTCCAGGTTTTTCAACTGCCATTGTCTGATCTGGCTTCCAAAATCAGTTTTCAACAAATAGATTACTATTTCTCGTATTATATTTCAGCTTTCAGCCAAAAATCTTTTATATTTTTATGTTAAAAAAAAAACCCCAAAACATTCATTTGCAGCTATGAAGCTTTTTTCCAGTGAGTATCAGATCTCACCATAATCTGTGATATAGTCTCTGGTCTGGCACCAGTGAGGGGTTTTCAGAGAAGTTATATGAAAGCAGAATCATAAAATTATTTGACTTGAAAGAGAAATTTAAAAATCATCTAGTTCAACCCCACAGCAGTAAACGGGAGCATCTTCATCTAGATCAGCTTTCTTAAAATCCCTGTCTAATCTGATCTTGAATGTTTCCAGGACAGGGCAATCTATGACCTCTCTGGACAATCTGTTCCAGGGTTTCATCACCCACATTACGAAAAACTTCTTCCTTATATTTAGGCTCAATCCATGCTCTTCTAGTTTAAAACCAACCCCTCTTGTCCTATCACTATATGCTGTTGTACAAATTTCCTCTTCAGCTTTTTTGTAGGTACTTTACGTAGTGAATGAACATAAAAAAACATCTCCTTGGAGCCGGCTCTTCTCCAGGCTGAACAATCCCCAATTCTCCCAAGCTGTTCTCACAGGAGAGATGTTCCAAACCTCTAATCATGTTGATGACCCCCCTCTGGACCCAATCCAACAGACTTACGTACTTCATGATCTGGGGTGGTGACCTAATTGAAGCCTTTCAATCCTGAAAGGATCCTACAACAAAGATGGAAAAATACTTTTTAAAGGGCACGTCGTGACAGGACAAGGGGAAATGGCTTCAAAATGAGAGTAGTTTTAGGTTAGATATTAGCAAGAAATTCTTTACTGTGAGAGTGGTGAGGCACTGGAACAGGTTGCCCAGAGAATCTGTGGATGCCCCATACCTGTGTTCAAGTGTTCAAGGCCAGGTTAATGGGGACTTGAGTGACCTGGTCTGGTGAAAGATGTCCCTGTCCACAACAGGGGGCTTGGAACTAGGCAATCTTTTTCTCTTCTTATCCAAGCCATTCTAGGATCATATTATTATATACAATTTTCTATAGCTTTATAATTCAATATGTGTACCAGTTTATAAAAAGTAGAGAGTAGATCTGTCAAAAAGTAACATTAAGTACATGAAAATAACTGAGAAAAATAAGGAGGAATCTAAAAACTATTGTGGCATCAGTATTTTATTTAATAATTCTGTCCAAAGAAATAAATATTCCAAGTATGCATAGAGACTGGAAGACTGAATCACTCTAAATCTACACAGAATCTGTTTAAATGTACAAAATTTTTTGCCTTTTTTTTTTTTTAAGATTACAGTAATTTTTCTTCTCACAAAACTGTACAACTGTGCAACACAGGGAAAACTGTTGATTTACAGGTTTAGGTGGGGACACCCTGGGTACGTGAAACTCATACAAAGTGATTGATATTCCTTGAGATGTAATGTGAGAAACGCTTGGAGGACTATTCCTTGTTGAGTAAGTGCTAGCTGACTGTGAAGCACTGCAGCATTGACGTGAATTCGGTCCTTATTGTGAAGAGTACTGTTCTTAGAGACTTAGGGGTTCTGTAGAATATATTATAGCAAACCAAATAAAAACCTCTGCTGAAAGTTTCTGAACTGAAATCATGCTCAGAAGAAGGGATTTTGCAAGATATTGTGAAATCTGTGAAAATTTCTCCATTAATCAAAATAGGCTGAAATATATGAGGGTTTGAGATCACTTTATCTGATGTGGTTCTCCATTCATTACTGTCAACATGGAATGCTTAAGGACCTGAATAAAGAAAACCCAGTAATTCTGATGATCCTGATTGCTTACTCCACTGCGCTTGTACTTTTTTTTTTTTTCCCCCACTTTTTAAAGTTTTACATCTCTAAGTGTTATGTCCATGATTCTTTCTTTGTGGTCAGATATTCAAGAGAAACACAGAATGAAAAAAATTGGGAATTAAAAGAATAAACAGTCTTGCAAGGGAATTAAATCTAAATCATGACAGGCTACTTAAATGTATAAAAATCCAAGAACTCTGTCAGGGATTAAGAGATGAGTGGGAAGCTAGTGACAGATACTGTAGCTGACAGCCTGAAATAATTCTTTGCTTAATTTTTCACTCAAATAAGTGGAGGGTCAAACCCCAGAGAGTAAGGAATGGTAAATTTCCTGTGGAGTGAATTAAGAAGTGGGAAATGGGGAAGATTAGAGGTTTCCTGTCTGATAGTTCAAAGTGGTGTATTAAATATGTTTGAGGTATTGAGCCTATGTACCGTGTAGCTGTGAATGATGATGTAAGTAGCAGGGGATCTAGGAAAGGTACTATACAGAATTTTGAAAGTATAAACAGATATGGAATGTAGCAAGCAGAATTCCTCTTCCTCTTGGCCACTGAGCAGAGATTGTAACGGATACGATCATTTACACTTACTAGAGGACAGAAACTGGCTTGCTGAGGAACAAAAACGTTTGAAGATATTCCAGCCAAAAGTCTGGATAGGGATAGAGTAGGTCTTTCTGCTACCCACAGCATCCCTCCAGCTGTGGTCCCAAAAGATCTGCCTGTAGATGTCCTCTCACCTTCTTCAACTCAATCACTACTGAGCCCCCACTGTTGCTTGAAATTCTGTGCTGACAGTTAGGAAACTCCCTGGAATTATGTGTGTCTGGAATCTTTTCTCTTCCAGCCTAAAGGAATAACACAGAAATACATGAAATTAAACAAAAAATGCTTAAGAGTAACAAATCCCCTGATGCAGACTAGAGAAGTCTTGGGGAGGGTTTGTGGGAGTGTGCCTAACATGCACTCTATAGTCCCACAGCAGGCTACATTGGGAGTTTGCACTGGGGATTGGAAAACTGAGAGCTGAGGTGCCGCTACCACCACTCTGCAGCTTCTCATGAGAGACTTTATTGGTCCCTGCATACCTTACAATTCCACTTTTGCCCACCTGTTTGTCCCAGCTATACCAGCTCAAAGGGGCTGCTTAAAAGGTTGCTCTGTAGCATTCAGCTCTGTGACTCATTTCAGATGGGACATGAGACATGGTTAGGAAGTATGTAAAAAGGACTTTGTTTTATCCTGTTTACTTTTTCCTACTTCGTACTGTTTTCTTAGGCAAACTCCTACTAAAATCCCAAGGAATTTTTGTTTTAATACAACTTTCTAAACTGAGCTATTTTCAATCTAAAACAAAGCTCTCTTACATATTGTAGTCTTAGTGCAAACTTGGGATGCTCCTGGGATGACATGTAATGTTATTGCCTAAAGGTCTCTCAGACAATATGCATTTTTTATCTATTTCCTACTAAGAAAGTATTTATATTGCTTCTTTAGCATTTGGCCCAAATTTTATTTCT
Organism: Anomalospiza imberbis; assembly: GCF_031753505.1. Lineage (NCBI taxonomy): Eukaryota > Metazoa > Chordata > Aves > Passeriformes > Viduidae > Anomalospiza > Anomalospiza imberbis. The sequence continues at coordinate 19,745,329 of NC_089683.1, read as the reverse complement.
TTTTTTTTTTTTATTTTACATATTTTGTTCTGTATTTAACTATGTCAGCCACTGTGGCATGAGTCCTTAAGTACCACAAACATTTATAAATGTTCATTTATCAATGTAACATTTGTGAATGTCTTACAGCCTTGACTCAACATGGCTAGATTTATACTGGATAATATTTATTTCAGCATTCTTAAAGTATGGTGATAAAACTGAGAAGAAAAAAATGCAGGCCTTAGCGTTGCAAACAATCATATCTGAGCTCCATTTTCAGCATGTGAGTTGTCGCAATTCCTTCATGCATCACATGGCTCAAACATTTGTTGAACTCCTAGCAGAACTCCTGCTTTACTCTCTAATAATGTTGGTATTTATTTTAATTTTTGTTTGTTTCTTATGGCTTTTGATAATATACTTCCAGTTTTCTATGAAACTGTCTTCTAACTCCACATCATCATAAAAAAAAAGATTTTTCTAACCATATGTGACAATTTCTACAGCTTTTAAAATATTTTAATGTTATTACTGTAATTCATAATGTGTTTAATAATGCAATTCTGAAAAAAAACACAACCCTCTCTTGTAAAAAATAATTGAAAACACAGTGGGGACCTTTTAAAGGAATTATCTTAATTAAAAAGTCAGACATGAAAGTGCATTTCTGCTCATTTATTTTACACTCCCTGGATTATAAATGTCTCTTGGTTTTCCATCTGGTAATATTAAATTCAATTCAAAACAAATAGACAGAATGTATGTTTTGTATTGATTGACTTAATGAAGGAAATAGTTTCATACCTAGAGAATCTTTGTTGGCTCATGCTTATTTCCACACTTTTCAGGTTTCCTATTCCTATTCCTTTTTCTATCCTTTCACAATTTTAGAACAGTGCACTGCTTTCTAGTAACTTAAATTTTATACATTTTGCCTTTTTCCCTGCATGAATTAAAGTAATTTGGGAAAAATATTTTAACAAAACGTTCATCTAGCACAAATAACTGATACTATATGCAACTATACTTATTTCATGCATCAGTGATTTAATTATTCCAGTTACTTTTACTAGACAGTCTGGGAAGGGCAAGTAAACCCAAAATTCTCTCTCTGGAAAAACTGCACACCAACCTGTCTTTTCATTAACAGAACATCTCTCAGTTCAGCTCCATCCAGGTCTAAAAAGTAAAATAAAACAATTCTATACACATAAGTTAGAAAGGTTGTTTATCAGGGTACATCCAGGAAATAACTAGCTGTTAATAATATATTTTTTCTGGGAGGATCTATTTGTTTTTCCTTTAGGGGAAAAACAAATAGCTCCTTTCCTTTAGTGTTTTGGAGGAAAAAAGTATGCATTCCTCCTAAGTAGGAATAAAGAATGTTCAGTCTACATGAAAGGAAATTTTTTTTTTTGCCCAAATAGATTGTGGAATCTCCATCATTGGAGGTACTAAAACAGTGAATATGGTCCTGGACAATTGCCTTGAGCAGGAGGTTGGACACAATGACCATCTGAGGTACCTTCCAGTCCTGCCCATTCCAGTTCCCATGAAATGTTTATAGTCTGAAACTCCAATGGACTTTCCTGTTTTCATTTATCATGGGTAATTCTTGAAATTAAATTGTTTTTCAATTCTACATGGGAGAAGATTTTTCTATCCAAACTATTTGTATGTGAGAAACTGCTATTAAAAACAAAGTTAATTAAAATATATTTCATATTAACTTCATCAGAAGGGAAAGAGAAGGAGAAGAAGAAATAAGTCCCCCTGTTTGCTTCAAACTAATTTTCCCCCTAGATTTTTTCTCTTCTACTATAGTCTGAGTAAGATCACAGAATCACAGGATGGCCTGGGTTGGAAAGCACCATAAAGTTCATCTAGTTCCAAGCCCCTTGATGTGGACGGGGACAAGTTTAATTAGAGCAGGTTGCTCAGAGCCCCATCCAAGCAGGACTTGAACACTTTCAGGGATTGGGTGTCCACAGATTCTCTGGACAACTTGTTTCAGTGTCTCACCAACCTTTCAATAAAGAATTTTTTTCCTAATATCTAATCTAAACCTCCTCTCATTTTTGAATGCATTTACCCTTGTTCTGTCACCATATGCTCTTGCAAAAAGTCCCTCTGACAAGCACCACATCACACTCTGTTCAGTGTAGCATGAATTATCAAATATGCTATTCAAAGCCAATACCCAGTAGATGAGAAATCTATCAAAAAAATGAAGTGAAATATAAGCAAAGTGCAAATTCTGAAATACATTGGGATGACACTGAGAGATTGATCTATAGCAGTTCTAATTGCTTTACTTGAGAGAACTGGAAATATTTCTTATATATCTGGTTTATAGTCAAGGGAATATTTGAGTTTTTTGTCAGACAGTAAGAGGTGAGCAATTGAAAAGACATGAAGATGAATCCCTGATATGTAACTTGTAGTGAAGCTTTATGTAAATAGTGGACTGAGAATGCCAGCTCCTTCATCTTTGGCTAAGTGGTGAAAATGAGGTAAGGGCCATTCTTGTTCATTATCAGATCAATATGTCTTATGAATTCATCTACACTGAAAAGACATTAAGTGTGCCCCTGTATCACCTGAGACTACCCTTCTGCACTCTCAAATGTTGCTCTTAGTGCTGATCTCATTAAGAAAAATGCATTTAAGTAAAAAGTCCTTTTCTGATGGAGATTCTCCAGACAACTTTTTAATTCAGTAGGAACAGCAGATACTGAATGTCGTGTTTCAGTTTTGCCACAAATATTCAAGATAAAGCAAGACTGGGGTGGGGAGGAATAAACGACAATGAAATTATGAAAATAAAGGAAAACTGTCACACCGATTACTTTGATTCATTCCACCACAACACCATCAGAGATTACTCATAGATGCCTGTTGGAATCCATTTATGAATGCTTCTGAGTACTCATCTAAATCATAAATAATATGGTTCATATGCTTCATTGCTTAAAATCTGACTAGACTAACAAATTCTCAGTTCCTTTTTGAAAACAGTATTATTATTATTATGATGCACACATACTGAATGTCATTCTGAAGTTTTATATCAAACTTCTTTTTGTGGTATTTAAAGGCTTCCCACTAATGATTGTCATTAATATTGTCACAATACCAATCTTTTCAGTCATTCTCAGTAACTTGTTCCTACTCTTAGACATATAGAATGTCTAAGAGTAATTGCTAATGTTAGTCAAAAACATAATAAAGGCTTTGAAAGGATAATTTTTCCAGAATTGTCAGAAACAATACATGCATATTCAGCTCTTTCAACAAGTTAATTTAAAAAGAGCTGTCATGCATCTCACCTTAAGAAAGATGTTGCTTTATTTCAGAGATTGGTCCTGCCTTGTCGGTATAAAGAAAGTGACAAGGCAATAAAGTTATTCTGATGAAATACCAAGTTGTTATCCTTTTCACTCTGATACTGTATTTCATGTCATATAGTTATCGATATCCTTTGACTTCAGCAGCCATATGACATTCAGAATTACACATCAAACAAGGCTGTGCTTTGACTCAATGCATAGTTGCAAACCATGATGAGATTCAGTATAATATTTTGATGTTTATAAATCAGATTCTCCTCAGAGATACCACACGAATAAATCACAGATAGTTTTCTAGAAATCAAATTCTGAAAACCAACCTGACTGGAAGTGGTCTTCATCACAGTCACACAGGCACAACTGTTCATTTGAAATTTGAGATATTTTAAACAGTAGTTAAACTGCATCCCATCTAGTTAAAACATATTGTGCTCATGTGCATAAAACATATAAAATATCTAAAATGCGAGGAAATGTTGATATCCTTTGGTATAGACAGAATAATGATCAAAGTAAAAGACTGAACTGTGCTCTTATATGGTTGGTTTTAATTTAGTAAGCTTAATATTGAAGCTGATATCTCTTAAAAACTATCTATTGTGTTTGACATGGAAAAAAACCTTCTATTTATTAATATAAATTAAATACTGAGATTAATTTTACAGTATTTGATATGTCATGTGTTTATAGGTTATGAAACATTTTCGCCCTTAACAGAAGTGGCTAAAGGAAAAAAATTCAGACAAAAGAAAATACCACAAGTGCACAAAGATTCTATCGGTCATCAGTAATGATGAACTTTTAGTGCCAATTTTACTGTCTCTGTAGATGTGTTAAGCCACAATTGTTAGAGCTACAAGTCATGAAGGGCAGAACACTTAAAAGTGCTGCATGTTGTACTAGTACAGCATAAACACTGACATGAAACCAGGTGAAGAACAGTAAAACAAACAGTCTGAAAAATACAACAATTAGCAAATCTGAAAAGATAGGCAAATGAAAGTAGACCAAAAATGACAGATAAAATAGGCCGGGTTATCCAATGCATTCAACACCCTTTAAAAGGCATATAAATGGATTTCAGTCATTCACAGCATTGTCAAGACTTAATCAGGTAACACATTGCCTGTTTACAATTAACTTATTTATGAGTCTGTGGAGTTAATGCAATTATGCCTTATCAACCAGTATGCAGTGCTAATTTCATTTTGCCACATCCACAATACTGTAGTATGCTAAAAAAAAATCACTGTGGACTTCATTTGTATCTCATAAAGACTTCTGCATCTGTATTTACATGTACATTTTATACTAAAACATGTAAATCATATTTCATGGTAGCAAATTAAAATATATAAAGAAGCGACTGCATATGAAAATATGCAATAGTTTGCAAATATGTCAAAAGTTTACAATAGTTAGAAGTATATTAGTTGTTTTATGAGTTCCAAATCCAGTTAATATGGAAATTATTTGAATAAAATTTTTTAAATTATAGATCTAGCCTCAGAGGGTTTTTTTTTAAGGATGAAATCCTCAGACTTTGAAGACATAATTGTATAATCATGATGCCATTTTGTGACATTCTAAAAGGTTTATAAGTGTTAAATCTATTAAGGCATGTGTATCTGAGATTTAAAGTTCATAATTTTAACATCAAACCTATATAATGCTGACATAAATCTTCATTGCTTTGTCGAGGTGGATGGCTTTTGTTGAAATTTATTCAGAAGACAACACTGAAATTTAAACTGTGATTTCATCTCAGTCCTAGTTAGCAGGAAGAAGTAAGGCTCCAAAAGGAATGTTCAGAATTTTTCCCTGTGTTTTAGTTTAATGCTTCAAGTGACTTTCTGTACAAAAATTTTTACTTTGGACTCTTGGTTTTGGATTTTCTTTGGTTTTGAAGTGTCTTTGGGAATTTTTGTGAGGAGATCCAATATTTCCAACTTTCAGGCTTCAAAAATGAATACAAAGCATTTAAAAGACCAGTCATGCTGGAGAAAATCACAAACTTTGCCACGGAGAAACAGTGGGAGGTTACATTTTCAAGTCTGCCTTGCTAGCATTACCAGCAGCATTCTGTTCTTAACTAATATTCCACCTAATAGTTTGATCCCAGTACCTGGAAGTTTTGAAACAATGCAATAGGCTGCATTCACAGGGAAAAGCAGTATCTTTTTTTTTTTTTTTTTTTTTTTTTCAAAAATAGTATAAATACTTTGGAAATTTTGAAATTTGTTATAAGTCATGAGGTTGTAAAACCATAAGTATCACTGCAAAATATAAGCTTTAAATTCACCAAAAGTCTATAAAGCCTGCCTGCACATAGACTTACTGAAATTCTTTACCATTATGTAAATAAACATACCTTGAAATAATGACATCCCTCTCTGTTGCTGCCACTATTCATCTCTGTTTCTCTGCACCCTTTGTTGAAGAATTATGAAAAATCAATGCCATTAAGAATGGCTATTTAACAAAGTTGTGTATTTTTATTTGTGTAGAATGAGGGCTGATTTCATCTGTGAAATACATTATATCAGAATTTTTTCCCCACATTTTCTTCCTAGAGGACTGTTAAATATCTAAGCCATGCACATAAGAATGCCTGTACAGGTGGAACACTGTGTAGTAAGCAAAGAATGTTCACACTATGAATGTCTTAGGAGTGAAGAATAGCTACAATTCCTTAATTTAGAATTGAAAAAAGACCAATCAAATTGTATCTTTGTTGTAGAGTTTCCACAGCCCATTTGGATACGAACAGGAGAAGTAAGCTGGAATATAAATAAGCTAAGAAAAACAGAGAAATAGAAAATATGCACTATAACGAAGTAGGAAGATTGCAACTTAGGAACTGAGAAAGTACAGTTAGTCTTCTATTCACAGAAAGTGTAAACAAGCATGTCCAGCCACTGCCTTTTCAATATGAAAGAAAAGAAATTATTGCATGCGGCACTGCAGGTTACATTTCACAGAGAGACAGGAAGATACTATCAAGATTTTGCTTGGAAGCAAAGTCACAGTTCTAGAGCCAGGATGCAAAAACACTTTTAGAAGAAGCTGGCAAAAAAATAGCAAACAGATTTCTACGAAGCCTGAATCCAAATGTGACTCCCTCTCATAAATCATTGCCATGCATTATATACAATTAAGACTAGAATAACCCCATGAGGATATAGAGGGAAAGAAATATGACTGGATCACAGCTGCCTCTTGGCTACACCAATGAAGGATCACTTGTAGAGATAAAGAAATTTGAATCAGATTTGGGGCCACAAGTGGTATAATAAGAATTAATCAGATCCTGTTGGGGAGTTCAAAAGAAAATAGGTGGAACATACAGCCAACTTCTCTTCTGAATAGAGAAATTCACTTAGGAAATCAAAGCCTAGTTCATAACAAGCTTTTTTTTTTTTCCTGATTCAGTGGCAAAATTTATTGTAAATATAGAAAAAATTTCACAGTTTTTTTTATCTATCCCTATTGTGCCTTATAAAAAGTTAAATGAACAAACAGTGTTTAATCAAACTATTTGTGCTATCTTAAGATTTTCAACAGAAACTTCTCCCTTTTCTGAGATTGATTATGCCCAAGCACATAAATTCATTACCAAGCACAGAAGTTTTTAAAGGTATTTAGAACTGGCTTGTGAGGCATGTTCTATAATAATACCTCAAAAACTGTTTTCCAATGCTGAATATATTATAAAATTATCTTCTTTTTTTTTGTTCCCACTGAAATGTAAAACACTTGAGAATTTTGCAATTCACAACTTAACTAAAAAAAAAAATTAGGTAGGATAGAAATAAAGACCAGACTTTTCCAGACTGGACTTTAGGGGCTGGGCTTTTTTTTTTTTAATTTATAATTGCAAGGGAACAGTGGTCCTGCAAAAACCAAAAAAGACCGAAGTATTGACTTTGGGTAATCAGCCCTCCAAAAATATTTCTGTCTTCCTGTCTAATATGATCTAGATCTGAATGCTAATGTTAATTAGCATTGTCATGTTCATAAAATGAGGAGGGGCAGATATGGTTTCTGAAGCATTGCTATGCACCTGTAAAATCAATGTGAGTTTTTTTCCTAAAACTCACTTTAATTTTCCATTTCTTTCTCTCCTTCTCTCTTTCTTTCATTCTTGTTAACATTTTCAAAGTTGCTATACAATATTTTTTCTCATCTTACCATCTCCAAGCCTCTTCAGTGCTACCTTCTCTAGGAGACAATATATTCATGGAAGTAATACTGAAGTACTGCAGAGCTCACATTGACACTCCTGCAAACTCCATGTGGGTGGAAATCTCCCTCTGCCTAAAGCAGCACTGACTTCATGGGACAACAAAGCTATAATATGCTAAGTAAAACAGAAGCATTGCCAAACTGCAGCATTTCCTTAGGCTTTCTGAAAAATTAAGACAAAACCTGGTGCACGAGCTTCATTTGTAACAAAAGGGGCTCATAAGTTTTCTTCTCTAGATCTGTGTTAATGGAGGATAAGATGCATACCATCACCCCTGCATTTGTTTAGTGCATGGCATTTCTAGCTCTGGGCTTGAATAAAATTATGTTGCTTTCAGTACTTTGAAGTTCTGAGAACTAAATAAAGCCTACTGTATGATGGCTTAGTAACACACAGAATCTTAAAAAGGTGTCATGTCATGGAAAAGAGTAACATATTTCTACTGTACTAACTTTTCATCAAATATGACAGGCTCTCACAACATTTGGAGATTTGAAGACAAAGCAGACTCAGACTCTTGCAAAAATGTACTGTTGTTGTAACAGTAGATTTAAAAAGCACTTGCTGGTGCATATAGCTTTTTCTAGGTGTTATTACACTGCTGTAATTATCAATTGTCTTTAAAGGGGAATATAACATGACTTCCCAGAATTTCTTTCTAGAATTTAATTTGGTATTAAATCTCATCTAATGAGACACTAGAACGTCAGTCATTTTCTTAAGACCTTGAAAGGGGTATCATTCTTTTAAAGCAAGTACACAAAAATACAAAAAAGCATGAAAATAGCTAGAAAATTACTAGGTTTGGAAAAAAAAAAGCACCCAACCATTAGATAAAATCACATTTTAGACCACTTGCTGTTTTTCCGTGGTGTAACACAAACTTTTCTATACAAAGAACCTGTAATAAAGAGCTTTAAACACCAGAAATGGAAAGCTCCAGTTCAAATAGAAAAATTGCTCAATGGCTTTCGTGGTTATAATTAAAAGGAGGTTTTTCAGCTCACTGTCCACAGTCCATGTAATTAGCACCTGAAATAACATTTCAATACAATTGAACTGCATAATAAAACTTCTTCACCCTAATAATAAGCAAGGTTAAATGTAATTTGTTTAGCACAGAAAGAAACCTTTAAATACCTTCCTAGTAAGATTGACTCAAATCAGGAAAACTAATCCTCAATAGAAGCATTTATTTTATATGTCCTTATTTCCATGTAAAACAAAAGACTACATATTTCATAGGAATTTTCATAACCACATAGACTCAAAAAAAATTAACATTAGAAATATGTTTTCAATAAACCTTTTTTTCCTCTCACATTTATTTAAGAATAAAAAGTACATTTCACACAAAACTAAAAAATGCCAATGTTATGTGTGCCAGATAATCAGTTGTATTAGTTTTGCATGGCCTGATTTTGGTAGCAGGAGGGCCTTCTCTGTGAGAAGCTTCCACATGTCCAGCATGTCCAGCAGAGCCAATCCCTGGAGGCTCCAAAGATGGACATGCTGCTGGCCAAAGCTGGGCTAATCAGAAATGGTGGTAACACCTCCATGATAATGTAGTTAAGAAGAAATCAAAACAAAAAATGGTGGCACGCTTTTAATTGTAACTAGAGAAGAGCTGGGCGAGAACATGTGAGAGGAACAGCTCTGCAGACACCACGGTCAGTGCAGGAGAGGCAGGCGGTGCTCCAGGCACCAGAGCTGAGATTCCCCTGCAGCCCATGGTGCAGCCCATGGTGAGATCTACCTGCAGCCCATGGAGGGGATTCAGACCTGAGCAGGCTGAGACCCTGTGGGAGAGCCATGGAGAGAAGGCCCCTGCTCTCATGCTGGAATATCCTGTTCTTGGAGGACTGCATCCATGGAAGAGTGACCCACATCACAGCAGTTTGGGAGGTTCTGTTGCCTGTGGAATGGACTCACACTGGAAAAGTTAATGGAGAGCTGTCTCCTGTGGGAGGGACCCCACAGTGCAGCAGGGGAAGGATGCCTCTCCCTGAGCAATGGGGGAAGCCACCAGTGATGAACTGACCATAAACCCCATTCCCTGTCTCCTTGCAGTAGAAGGTAGAGCTGGAAGGAGGGAGGTATGGGAAGAAGGCGTTTTTAAGGGCTTACTTTACTTCTCATTATCCTGCTTTGATTTTGTTAGTAATAAATTCACTTTACATCTCTAAGTTGAGCCTCTTTTGCCTTTGATGGTATTTGGAGAGTGATCTCTCTCCCGGGCCTTATCTCAACTCACAAACCCTTTGTTAAATTTTCACTCCTCTGACCATCTGCAGAGGGGAGTGAGTGAGCAGCTTTTGCAGGTGCCTGGCATCGGGCCAGCGACAACCCAAGGCATCAGTGAAAAAATTTTCTTTTCATCTTACAATTTGAAGATGTAACATATTGTATTATCGAGTTAGTTCACATTACTCTCTTATTTCATGTTTTGCTGTTCAATGTTGACTTCCGTTAGACTCCTTTTAGCCGGCCTCCAGTTTTATGAGCAACTTCCAATTTGAGGGGGAAGTGTTTTCCCAAATATTACAAATCTAGTCCTGAACTGCTGCTGCTGTCTCATACCCATATCCATTTATTACACTTTCATCTCTTTTTAGAATCTGGGAAAAAAATATTAAACTGGACTGCTATAATATTTCATTAAAGCTATCTTTTACATGCTTCTATGACAATTTAAAAGAAATTAGATAATGTTTTGTGAAATAAAAGCAAAGTTTGTTTTTTTCTGATATACTATGGCTTTGTCTTCATCATATGTGCAAATAAATAGTCCTAAAAGTCTGACTAGCACTGTTTGTGTGTTAGTAAGGACACCCATAGGATCTTTCCTGGATCAAAGTCAGTTCCTCAGAACTTTAAGGAATTAAATGCAAATTTCTAAATTGGGGGTTCTAAACTATGATACCTAAACCTTTATGTGAACTGGGGGACACTTTTCAGACACTGTGGGATGTCTCTGTACATGCATAAATTACAGTATTTTTAAAAGATAGAAGTTTTTTCAGCAAAAGCTTTAGGATTAAATTCCATTATTTCCTCAATTTATTCTATTTCAATTGAGCCTCCCAGTTGTGGTGGGGCATTCCCCTCCACCTGCTCCTTGGGCCCACTCTATGACCTTAGGAATTCCCATCAGGCCTTGGCCTTTGTGTAATGAGTTGGGCAGGGGAGCATCCCTTGACCATACCAGGAATTCTTGCATGCAAAGGTAGGGGTGACACTATCCATATCAGGAGCTCCAGTCACCTGACCAAGGTGGGAAAAGAGAGACAATTTCTCTTCTCCTTGAGCCTAAGAAAAATACTTACCTGAATTGCAACCTGAGTGGAATCGTGCCATTGTTAATGGACTTTTGAAAAATTCCATAACTGCTGAATTGTATTGTGGCCAGGATGGAAATTCACTGATGACTAAAGCAAATCAGTTAATGACCCTATAAACAGCAGTCCTAAGTGAGGTCTTTTGAACTCTCCTGGCCCTCAGCAAGCTGCAGCACCTCCCTCCCTCAAACCTTGCAAACACACACATATGAGATCATCAGAGGACCATCGCTGAGCTGGTGATGGGGCCTGGACCAATCCCCATCACTCCTAAAGGCTCCACCCTTGCCCACTGAGAAATGTGAAGGTATTCAATGTGAATATTTCATTGAACTTGAGGGGATATTTTAACTGGTATATACCTTTGTACATGTATATATATATATATATATGTGTATATATATATATATATATAACTTCATGTCTGCATGACTGTCTGTGTGGATTATTTAAACATTTTCTAGCAGGTACACCATGAATGTTGCCATCTCACATCTATAATTAAGTCACTGTTGTAATTGTACTAAATCCTATTTAATCTCTTTGTAAATGTTAAATTATTTAATCATTAAATGTTGCTAAATCCTTTAGATATAAAATGTTGGCCAAGTCTGAGACTAAGACTGGATTTAGCCTCACCTCAGACCCATCAGGCAAAGGGACCACTCTGAATCTTGTGACCAAACAGGAGGGTCTCCTTTACCCTTTTGTGTCTTTGCTTTCTGGGTAAATTACTCTAAATTGATTCTAACCTGGTTTTTATTTGTATGTTTCATCTATGTTGTAATAGAGGGAACTTTGCCATCAAACTTTATTAAGTTGTGCTTTCACATATTTATATTAAACCTACTTTTGCTAATACCTTTGTCAGCGATCCTTTAGGCAACCTAAGCCGTTCATTCATGACAACTGTCAAACCCATGTATCAACTCTCTATAATTGCAGCAACTAGCCATCCTAAAAAGCAACTAGGACACAACTAAAGTTTGGACTATATTGTTACTGGAGATTGGCTTTCTCCTCATGCCATCTGCAAACAAAGTTTACATGACATTGCTTCAAGTGCAATGTATTTAACTGCACATCAGTACTGAGATACTGAGATAAATTATTTTAACTACTCCTGAATAGAACACAAAATAAGACTACCAAAAAAGAACAGAAATGGATCATAAAGTTAAAAAGAAAAATATTTATGTATAGTTTCTTACTCTCATAGTATGCAAGAAGAAGTATGGAAGTATAATGAGTTTAAAAGTAGTGAACAATAAAATACATACTTTTTAGCAGCTATGATTTTTTTCTTGACTCTTACTATCATATTCTGTTTAACACTTTTGACCCTTTTAGTAGCTTTAAAATCATGTTCTTTAACTTATATCCCAGTAGTTGGCAAATGGCAAGTGAATGTAGCTATGACTAGAGTTCAAAGCTGCTGATGCCTAATTATTATTGCACAGAGATGGTAAATAAAATTATATCTGCCATGTGGTCCTAGTTAGTTTAATGAAGTTCAAATAACACTCTGATTATTAATAGCAAAGTGGAATCAGATTCTACTGCTAAGAAAAAAATGCTTTTGGGGAGAAACAATACATTTTCATATTTTAAAAGACTTGAATTTTTTACCCTTTTCTGTAGAAGAAAAAGCATACTTCATCTTCTCTCCCTAGGGGTTATAAACCTAAGATCTGTGTTTGTGCAAGTGAGTTGTAATTGAGATGCCATAAAATGATCTAGAAAGTAAGACAAGTGGGAGGACATGAGAAGATTCAATTGAGAATGGGAGAAGAGACACAAAAGATAGGAAATAATTACTCACACAGACAGAAAGGGGTTTCCATGACAAGGTTTAGGTACGTCTGTTACTGAGCTGCCAATAGTAGAAACAGTGATACAAAGCTTTAGTCAGCTACATTTAGGTTACATATTTTCGTGGGAGTGGGGGAGTTGGGAGGGTGGAAATCTCTTTATTAGTACTTCAAGTAGCAAAACAAGTTTCTACACTAGTTTTAAAACTTTCACTAGGGACACAAGTGCAATATAGTGAAGACATCTGACAGCTGTATTCTAAAATGAATCAAGTCCATTCTGCCGCAATGTAGGAGGATGGACAAGGTATCTGTCTCTTATCTCAAATTATGTTCTCTTGTTTTCCATGTGGAACCTGACATAATTTTCATTTAGGTGAAATAATAAAAAAGGTGAAAAGTTATTTTACTTTTTTTGTAGATCCTGACTGGGACACTTCAGGTATTGTAAAAAGATACATGCTACAAAATAGATACAAGTAGAAGATAGAGAGTGAGAACAGAATCATAAAACACCTGCTGCTCCAGACTCTCTTACTCTCACTGTTGCCCCAAATCCCAACATCCTGTGCCCTGCTGGCTAGAACCTTGTGTCACAAATGTTCAGTTCCTGGTGAGTTTGTAAAGTGGTACAGAAGGAGAGCATAAAATAATTCAACAGTAGTATACAGTAGTATATTTCTGATAAGAAACCTGCGGTTTTTCCTAAAGCCTCAGCTGGATGGAAAACAACGTTCTGAGTGAGAAACACTAAAGGGGAAACCTAATAAGCCAAGCTGAATGAATAAGCTATTAAGTCATTGAGTAATTAAAGTTTGAGTAGGGGTAATTTCCATAGGCCAAATTCCTGAACAAATGAAGACTCCTTTACCCAATCTACACATCCACTTAAGGAGGTGAGAAATCACAAAAATTCCGTTTTTGATTTTAAAAACTCTATACTGCATGACTGATCTTTCCAAAAGTGACGAAGTTGTCTAGTTTCAAACTGGTACAGAAGCCAGTCTTCCTTACCCTGGAAGAGCAATGACTCTAACCTTGGCCTGAAGATACCTGTGAAATTCTGAGTTTGCTCAGATTGCAGAACACTAAAACCATAAAACTGACAGTGGTGTCACTGAGCAGGTATAAAGTCTGAATCAAAACATGTTGTTGTGTAAGGACTGCTACCTCCTCAGTACTACTGCTTATTGCCAGAAGATTGCTGACATGGAAGAATGCAGGCTATATAAGCAATCCTGGAAAAAGTTAGTAGCCCAACCAGACAGTCTGTGCTACTTCAGCCATGAAATGCATTAAATATTCACTGTCAATTGCGCCCTTATAAGTAACTGAAGAAACCTGGAGATTGTTAAAGATATGGAAGAAATTTAGGTTCTCAGTGGAAATTTTAAGTGAAAAATGATAATTTATTATTTGTGAAGGGAAGGGCTACTGGGAACAATAGTATGCATTTTTATCAAGTTCTGTTGAGTAATAGGGGTCAAATGAATACATTATGTTACACAGGTATTGTTAGCTATTTTAACAATCTATGGAGGGGCAAAGGAGAGCAAAAAATATTAATAGTATCGAATAGTCATATTTCACCATCTTTTGTTAAAAGAAACTGTTTTAACTAACAGCTAAATAACCATTAGCAAAAGCAAAAGCATTTTCCAATGGCACATGGAATGGAAAAGTCAATGGCACAGCATTCCTTCTTCAAGTAAGCCAAAGAAAGGTGATCTCCTTTTAGCTGTAGAAGTAAATGTCATTCCAGGGACTAATGCTGCAAGGTGCTGTGTACCAGAGCTTGGTGATAGACCTGTTGTCATGGTTCATGAAGAAAATTAACCCTACCCCAGCTAAAACCAGCACACCTGTTCAACACAATGGCAGAAGCAGGGAAGGAGTCATGTTCTGAGGCTGTTTGCTCCAGGGCCTGGAAGATTTAATGAAAACAAGTAGCAGTATAGGAATGAGTTAAAAAGGCAGAGCTTCTGCCTCCTGATAATTAGTGTAAGACTCTAAGGAAACCATTCCTCTGTTCAAACCACATTTTTACAGTCCTTTTAAAATTACTTTGCTCTACTAGGCAGATAGCTCTTCATGTAAATGTTCTGTGTAACTGAAATGAAAATGGTAAATAATGCGAAAGTAAAATTTGCAAATCTGGGGAACAGCCTATCTGCAACAAGAGTATCATGTATTGTTTTATAAGTGTTCTCACAAAAATATTTTAAAAAGTGCCTTTGGCATATGTGTTTTCAGTAAGAATGGTGGCAGCTGGGAATTAGTCCATAATTAGCTGTATTGTCTACCAGATGTGTCCTGTATCAGAATGTATGGCGTATTAGGTCATTTAGACCTTAGAGCATCTTACAGTACCTAAAAGAGGCTAACAAGAAAGCTAGAAAGAGACTTTTTACAAGGACATGTAGTGATAAGACAAAGGAAAATGGCTTTAAACTGAAAAAAAAAGTAGCTTAAGACTAGGTAATATCTAGGAAAAAATTCTTTACTGTGAGAGTGGTGAGGCACTGGAACAGGGTGTCCAAGGAAGCTGTGGATATCCCATCCCTGGAAGTGTTCAAGGCCAAGCTGGATGGGGCTTCAAGCAACCTGGTCTAGTGGGAGGTTCCCTGCCAATAGCAGAGGATTGGAATTAAATTATTTTTCAGGTCCCATCCAATTCAAACCATTCTATGATTTCATAATAATTAGGTCAGTTAATTAAGCGTTTTGGCACCTTATTTAGCAAACTGATGCACAGCTAAACATTTTGTTAAAATTTATGCAAAATCTCTGTAACCCTGATCACCTTCTGTGATATCGTGGAGTGTTCTGAAGAATTAGACAAGAATGCTAGCATTATGAGCTGTATTATAACTGCATTATAAACTGTAATATAACAGCAATATAAACTGCTGTAAAAATTGGCAATTCTTAAAATAAATTTAAAAAAAAAGAAAGAAAAGAATAGTCACTCTTTACACTACTGTGTACTTTTTAAAATAGACAGTTTGCCTAAGGAAATCTCTGCCCTTTCTTCATTCTCTAGGGATTGCTGTTGTATCTTTTTCTACCCTTCTTGCTATATTTTTTATGAGAACAGAATCAAAACTACAATGATAGCAGTAGTTTGGGTTTTGTTGTGTTATTTTGCTTTTCAACACTGCTAGATGGATCTGAGCGAGCTCTGACTGGAAACAAGAGTTTAAGCTATTTGTTGTTTATCATACACATTTATCTATAGTTCAGATACAGAAGGTAGGCACATCTCACATCTTGTCAGAATGCCACACTTGCTGTCAATTACCTGAGCTCTCATACCTCTTGTGAAGGAACAGATCACATACCTGAAACTGTAACATCCCAATTCTGACAGTTTGGCTGGGGAACATTTATATTCATTGATTGCTGCTATCACACTATCTGCTTTGAAGACATGCACACATGAAGACACACAGAAAAATCTGTAAGACTAACCTACAAGCATGACCTGAGCTTTCTGATTACTTACACCTGCTTTTCCACCTAATGACCTGAACTGAAATACCAATTAAATATTATTTGTCCCAGGAATTAATAGCTCATAATTATTTCTAAAACTGTTTTCTATTTTTAGCCTTCATGATTGATCAGATGTTTAGAGTATTGGCAACAGTGAGCATTTGGAAATCAGGATCCATTCCTTGAAGCATCATGTGTTAAGGGCATTAATTTTTTTTTTTTTTTTTGTCATACAACAACTCAGTATATCTTAAGCATTTCAATATTCCTCCTACAGTCACAAGAGAATGGAAAATCTGCTATATCTTAATACTTTTTAAGGAGAGGCAAGGTTATTACATCATTGTGTGATTGCAGGAGAGAGGGATTTGAATTACATTCTAAACACTGTAAGAAAAAAAATTGGGCAGTTATCAAAATAGATAGCACAAAAGTAGAATGAAGAGGATGATATGACTTTTCATTATTAGTAGAACCAGCTGAGAAAATTATAACATGGATAAATCTCTCTACTCCATAATCAGAGGAGGAAGCAGAAGGTGTGAATTCAATTTAAGGAGGCAGTGCCAAGAAAAACCTGCACAAAATATAATTACAACAGACTAATCAGGATGTCATCCTCTCATGTAGGCACTGCAAAATCCTCCTAGAGAATCCTAATATTTGGTGTTCAAGAGCACATATGCCAGGGGGAAGGCAGCAGTTATCTCTCTCCTTGCATTGGCATCACTGTGCTAAGCTGACCTGTATGTCACAGGAAGGCAAAGGTGATGTAGCAGAGCCAGCCCTTCAAGCCTTACACTGCTGGCATCACACACCATTGCCTGGAACACCCAAAGCTGACCGAGCTGGGAAAACAAGGTCATTCCCTCTCAAACCAGACATGGTGTCTTGGGATATGTCATGGACACTTTAAAATAATTGTCTTCCTGTGGTGTTATATTTTAGTTGAATGGTATGCTCTGTCTCACCCCTGGAAAATGTCTGGTTTGTTCCAAGCCTGTGATCCTCCCCTGCAGTATCCTGTGTCTGTAATGCCATTGGCCCAATCTGTTCCGTACCCACTTCCGTACCCACTTTGAATCTCCCTGTTCAGTGTGCCGGGGGGACGGTTCTCGCTCTCTTCGCCGGCTCTCCTGGCCGGTGCTCCCCCAGCCCCTCTCTCCCCTCACTCTCCTTTCCCCCCGTGCGGCCCCGTGACCACCCTGCGACCGCAGCACCACCGGCCCAGCGCGGTGCAGCCCCGGTCCCGCGCGGGTGTGGGCAGCACGGCCCCGGCGCGGCCCCGGCGCAGCCCTGGCACGGCACGGCACGGCACGGCACGGCACGGCCGCGGCACGGGCACGGGCCCCGGCCCGGCCCCGGCCCGCCGCGACCCCGCCGCTGCACGCGCGCACCCCGGCACCCAGAGAAGCCACGTGGAGCGCACCCGGCCCCTGTCTGGCAGCGGCAGGGGAGCCCCTTCAGAGCGGGCTGACCGTGCGGAGCGCCGAGCCCAAGCAGCCGATGTCCTGGACCACAGCAGCGGCGAAAGCCCACCAGTTTCCATGAGTGAGCCACCAGACAAGCTGGGCACCGCACCCCCCAAAACTGCTTTCGTCAGTTCTGTGACCTCCTTCCTCAACTCTCTCCCTCCCTTGCTGCCCCTTTTCCATAACTACATCCCTAACCAGCCTTCCCCTAAACAAAACCCCTGGATTATCCAACATAGCCACGACCACGTGTCAGCCAAGATGGCTCCAGCCACGTGGCATGGCACCATCTTCTGCTTTCTCTTTCCCTAAATCCCTTTCTTCCTGCTTTTTCTCCCCCGTGCTCCGCCCCTTCCCTGTCTCTCATGAACCAACCCCCCTCTTCAGCTCCTAATTCCCACCTTCCGCTTGGGGAAGAAGCTGAGAAACCAGAACCCAAAGCTAAAATAATTTTGTAATACCAGTTTTAACAGCCTTGTATATTTAGTTGAATCGTAAATTGTACTTAATGATCTCCTTTTCCTGTTTTTCCAAGAGCAGGATAATATCCTTCTCTGCAATCCATACCCCTTTTTTCCTTATTTTGGGTAGTTCACCAGGAGCAAACTGCTCGAGGCCGCAGGGTACCCCAAAAAGATTTTTCTTTCGCAGAGTCCCTGGCTCCCCGTAACCTCCCCAGTTACCAATCCATATCCACTTGTTCTAGCTGAAAAGAGCTCATCAGCTAGAACTTTTATCCTAAAACCCTCTAACCTTTTTATCATTCTTATCCCATACCTGTCTTCTCTCCATTTCCCTCCCGTCCCCATGAAGTAGTTTTTACAATTATGCTTTTCTAGTTTAAGTGTGTTCATATTGCAGATTGTCTGTCCTGTTTTCAGTTTTAGAAAGCAGGGGCCTGTCAGGTCACAAGGGTAGATCCAACCAGAAGCAGTTTTCAATTGTTTCTTGAAGAGCGAGTGTTCAGATAGTATTAGACTGCTGGACCAGAATTGCTTTTGGGTTTATGCTGTCCTCAGTAGGTTCTGAGGGTGACTGATAACCTAAAATGGTGCCTGGGAAAGTATTTTGTGATTTTTTTATAACCCCTACCTCCACATTCCCATGGGCCCTGGAGATCCGGGCGGGAGGGAAAATGAAGGAGGGGGGCATGACCTAAAACCGGGGGTCTTCTGGGTTAAACCGGTTGGAAGGTGGAAGCAGTGGTAAAGTATTTTGTGATTTTTTTTGTGATTTAGCAGTGGTAAAGCTCAGATCCAAGGGTGAGGATCTGAGGCCACAAACCTGTGTGGAGTCTGGGAGGCTCCAGCTGACCTGTGTGGAGTCCAGGGGACTCCAGGTGTTTTCCTGTCCCTGAGAGGGGGAACAGAAGTCGATGCCATAGCCTAATACTGGGGGTTGTGGTGGTCCGAAAAGCCAGTTGGAAAAGGTAAGACACCATTGGGCCAGTCACGTTGAAAAGGCCAACCCCAAAACTCTCATATGATGCTTTAAATTCGTTTAAAAATCTGCAATATGTACCCACATATGCCGTTTATTACAAGTAAATACTTATTTTATCTTTGTACTGTGTTAACACCATTTCAGAACTGAACAATACCTACCACCAAAGGCAAACAACAAGTCAAATGGACTGTTTATTGTGTATTCAATTTATCCTCACTGCAATTGTACTTATTTTATTCTGTAAAACTGTGTAATTACTGCTTCATTTTTAAAACTGTTAATTATCATAATTCTCTTCATTTTTTCTCTAACAAAAAAGAGTGAATTGTGGTGTTATATTTCAGTTAAATGATATGCTCTGTCTCACCCCTGGAAAATGTCTGGTTTATTCCAAGCCTGTGATCCTCCCCTGCAGTATCCTGTGTCTGTAATGCCATTGGCCCAATCTGTTCCGTGCCCACTTTGAATCTCCCTGTTAAGTGTGCCGGGGGGACGGTTCTCGCTCTCTTCACCAGCTCTCCTGGCCGGTGCTCTTATCTCCCCCTCCCCTTTCCCCCCTTGTGGCAAGCACATTTCTCTCTCTCTCAGGATTTTTATAAAGGTGCACAGAGAGAAGTGAAAGAAAAAAACAATTTCTATTTCTGCTCCTTGTTTTTCTCATGTGGAATGATTTTGGAGAATTGTTTACCTAGAGCGAATGCCTGGTTGGAACACGGTGGATTGTTTGGGCCTGATGGCCAATCAGATCCACCTGTGTCCGGACTCTGGAGGACAGGGTCACAGGTTGTGAGTTAGTTAGATATGATAGAATAGCATGTAGTTTTTAGTATCCTCTTTTATATAGTATATTAATGTATCATAGCATAATTATAATAAAGTAATCATTCAGCCTTCTGAAATAAGTCAGACATCATCATTCTTCCCATTGGGTTCACCGACATCTACAACACCCCCTCACTGCCCTTTCCCCCCCTCTCCCTCAGAAACTATGCTGCCTCCCTGGGGTAGGACCCCCAATAAACCCTCATCTAATGAGCACCCTCAGAAGCCGCGTGGAGTCTCCTTGCCTGCCTGCTGCCACCAGCCAACTCACAGCCTAGGGGGGGCCCCCTGGGGACACCCCCAGGGGGTCCCACCCCAAAACACACTGCTACATCCTCCCATGGAATAATTAATATTTTGTGAATATTCCTGTCCTTCAGAAGGTGGCAGGTAGAGGTAGAAGCCAAAGAGAGTGTTCTCCAGGAGTTGCTCAGGCCCCCATCAGAGTGTGCAGTTACAGGTCTTCAAAATCCATTTGAAAAATAATTAATTGGACATATATTGGACAATATACAATTTATTGGACATATATTTTTAAGTAATAGGTTCCTACTAGCTAAATGGTCAATTAGCTAATCTTGGAAAAATAGGGAATGCATGTAATTCTATAACAGTGTCCCCACTTTAAAACCTTGTGGGGCACATGTTCTAAAATCACACATGACAACAGCTTCCAGGTCAGCTGCAGGGACAGGGCTCATTTGAAGGCAGATGGGGAGGTGCTGTGCCAGTTGGGCACAGGGCCTGGATGGTTTTCACAGTGTTTCACTCCAATGCCCCACCCATAAACTAAGCCCTCAGTAGCAGTGTGTTTGCCACAGGGCAGAGAACCTTCTGGAGAATAATATGGGAATGCCCTATTGCATCATCAGGTGCCAAGGGAATTTAAACCAGTCAGAACCTGGGTAATGGGTATTCTCTGCTCAATTCCCTAAGTGGTAGGGTCTGAGGTTACTGTGGAGATCCAGCAGAGAGCCCACAGGGAGTGAATGTGAATGTCCAAGAGTTCATGGCAGAGGATGCAAGGAGCTGAGAAACCTGTGCTGATTCTGCCAGCGCCTCCCTGGGCTGCCCTGTTCCCCTGCCACATGTCAGGGATGGGCTTTCTGCCTGAAGTGGGCACCTCCTCACTGTGGGACCTGGATGTTGAGTCCTTCATCAACATTAAAATATCCATGACTAAATGTACTTTGGTACCTACACTCGTCTAATTCCTACACTGTCAGTTTTATCTCAGACCGTAACAGATGCCAATATCTCAGGGTCTGGGGCAAGCACTGCCACAGTGTTTGTTCTTGCCATGCCAGCAGTTTCCTTGCTGGGCAGGGAAGCCACCCATCCCATCCCATTATCATGCTATTTCCCATTTTTTTCATCCTCCTTTCCAGCACACTTGCACCTCCCTTTCCCCATAGCAGGCCTCTCACAAATGAACAAAATTCCCTCTAGGTATTTTTCCTATTGTTCCTCATTTTGCTATGTCTCTACCAAAATCTGATATTTTTTATATTATCAAAAAATAATCTTGTTTATATATATAAAAAGCACTACTTTTCTGGATATCTAAGTAGCATTAGACTCACTGGTGTGTATTACCCTGCAGATCCTCAGTACTCCTCTTCAACTACATGGGAAGTACAACTACTTCTCACAGAACTTCCCTGTAACCACTTTTGAAATTCAGGAATCACTCATAGCACTATCCATAATTTCTGTCAGTTTCTTGCATGGTTAATGATGTCTGGCAATTTCTCATGTCATTCCTCACTGTACCTTATGTCCTGTTGATACTTTGAGAGGCTGCCTAGAACAGAGACTAGACAATGTTAAAGGAATAAAGTAGGTATTTATTAAAAGGCCTTCAAAGCATACAACTTGGGCAGTACAAGAGCCTAGCCACATCCAAGATGGATGACGGGTCATGAGTTTTCACACTTTTACAAGTTTTGGTCCATTTACATATTGGGGTTAATTTTGCAATTACAGCTTCAGGTCATGAAGTCCCATCCTCTGAGTTTGCTCTTCTGAATTTGCCATTGTCTGCACTTTTTGGGCCTGAAGCTGCAGTGGTGTCCTTGGTTCTTGGGCTGGAAAAGAATTGTTTTGTCCAACTAAACTGTGAGGAGAACTTGCTAACTCTGTATGACGTTCAGAGTTATATACTTATGCAGTACAGTATCTGGATAATATGGAAGCTAAAACTTAAGGCATCACTGTTCTGTTAGCTTAACCTTAGACCAGAGACAAACCTGTGGCTTAGGCACCTGCCTGCACCCTAACAGCACATATTTCCTGGTTTTTGCACCAAAAAAAATAAACAGGAATTTAAATTACATTGGAAATGTGCGGCGTTCGGTTTTTCTCTACCTCGGTCCCGGGCAGCTGAGGGTGCCCGGCTAGCACGCTGCTCTCAGCAGAGACCGGGGCCACCGCGTGTGTGCAGAGCTCTAGGGCCGAGCCTCCGCGTGGGTCTGCTGCACTGTAGCCAGATGCTGAGGCGAGACAAAGGGTGAGAGAATGGCGCACCCTGCTCACGTGATTGAGAACTCTTTATTCCCACATGGCTGCAGCGGTGGACAATGCAGCTGTTCCTGAGCCCGCATGGACAAAATGGCCCTGGGACACAGGGAACAGGGGATTAAATAGGGGGCAGGCTGACAGGGATGGAAGCCCTCTTTGCCCAATGGGGACAGAGGACAGGGGAGTGATGCGGACCACAGCAACCTATGGGAACACAACAGGGGTGTGTACAGCGTTCTGGGACAAATGGGAATGCAGAGGTGGGGTGATTGACACAGAACTTTCTGTGGGGAAGGGAGTGGTCACAAGATTGACAGGTGAAAGCTCCTATAGCAGACAGCTTGGAGCACACCATTTTAAGGGGAAAAAAGGGGTACATAGAACCGAATTAACTAACATTTATTAAAACCCCTAACTGAACCCACCCTGCGTGCAACAGAAATTCAGGAAGACTCTCAGTAGAAAAAGATCTTGGGATGATTTATATCTAGAAATTATGTTTATCAAGGCATGGAATTATGTATATTTGAGACACCAATCTTGAAAACAAAACTAAATAAATATTTTTTTTGCTGCACTTGAGGGAATGTACAAAACTGGCATTTAAATGACAGATACCTCAGTGCCTTTCAGGAAATTCATCTGTTTAGTTAAAATACATTCTCTCATAGTTCCTGGATCTTACAACTTAGGCAGATTTTTTTGCATCGCTAAACCAAAACTTCCTTTCTTTGATATTTTAAAGCAGTTTTTAAATATTCACTTTCATAATCAAGCATCACTGCTAGCCTGCTGCCTTTTGCGAAAGCATTTACCATGTGTTGCCCCTTCGCTTCCATTTTTTCAGAGTGGGCAGACTGACAAGGTGAGCTGCTTGCTAGCAAGGGTTTTATACTGATGCCAAATAGTCTTTCATTTTGACATTACATTTCCTATGTTTTTCCCTTATCAACAGATTTTTCCACTCTGTTGGCCCTCAATTACTCTAAGCCTCAATGACTCATCTCTTCTACTGTATATTATTCTGTCTTACCTATGGTTGGATATATTTTATTCAAATGGCTAAAATAATGCATATCTTTGAAAGTTGCTGGTTAGTTTTTTCCATGATGTTGAGTTACAATTCTTCACACTCATTCAAAAATATGTTTCCCTACTAAAAAGAAACAGAATAAAGGGAATCTGTGCTGTGTTTTTTAAATACTTCCATTCATTAAACTGAGTGGGAAGGGAGTAAATGACATGGAGAGAAACTTGAAATTACAGTAGAAACATATTTTGACAAAGCAATGCCCAGCCTTGCCAGAGGAATATGAGACTTTTGTAAATGTAATGTGAGGTTAAAATTGCTCCACAGGCAGAGGACTATATAACCATCAACACAGATAAATCATTAAGCTGGGGGCTTTGGCAAGTTACCACACTTACAAAATGAGTTTCAGTCACTATAAAATGACTAAAATAGCCAATAATTTACAAAGCCTTATCTATTAGTAACACAAACTACTGTCCTGCCCAATAGATATAATACTTCCTTTCAACACAAAACTTGAGTAGCAGTAAAGTAGAGAACAACTCAACATTATTGCAGACTACATTTATTTTTTTTTTAATAGTTAAGTCTCAACCATAACTAGTTTTGTTTTTTTTTGGAAGGGGCAGGGTGGGTTATGGTTTATTTTAATGTAAAATGTATTTCTAGATTTCTTTCAGGTTTTTTGGTTGGTGGGTTGGTTTTGGTTTTTTATTTTTTTACTCCACATGTTTTCACAAACAGCTTACAGAGCAGAACTAGACGGCAATGGAGAAAGCAGTAAGACTTTTGTCAGTTTTACAAAGTCCTGCAGAGGCTGGTCTGCCTATTGTCTTGAAAGAGCCTTTGTCTTCAATTTTGTTTCACTTTTTATAAAAGTAAAATACAAATTTTCTTGTGTATCCCAGAGTAGCACATGGGTCATACTCAGAGGTGTCTAACCAGTGATATTGCTTAAGGGTCCATCATGGGACTTGTCCTGTGTGAAGTCATCAGCGACCCAGCGATGGAGCGGGCAGTGGGCACTGGAGCACAGTTGGATCAGACTGGCAGAGGACACAGTCTGGGGAACACAGATGATATTCTTGAGGACAGGGCTGCCACACACACAGCCCTGGAGAGGCTGGAGGAATGGGACAATAGAAATGGAAATTCAGCAGTGAAAAGTGCCAAGTGCTGCAACTGCGAAGGAAGAGCTGCTGGCAACAGTACTGACTGGGGCCTGTCTGCCTGGGGAACAGCTCTGCTGAAGAGGGCCTGCGGTTCAGCTGGGCACATACTGAGCTGAGCCAGCTGGGAGCCCCGGCAGCAGGGATGGCCAACAGCATTCTGGGCTGTGATAACAGAAGCATGGTCCCTGGTTTGAGACTATGTCTTAAAGCCACATCCAATTTAAGTCCCATAGTACAGAGAAAACATTGCTAAAAAATATAAAATTCAGTACAGAACTGGAATGGTCAGATATTGCAGTACTTGCCCTGTGAGAAGAAGCTGAGGGACTTGGACACATTCAGACAGTTCTGGGTAGGAGCAAACAGCAGCCCTGCTACATCTACAAGAATATTAGGAAGATGGAGTCAGGCCCTTTGGTCCTTGGCAGCAAGCACATATTTTCATAAGAGAGCTTCTGACAGGACTTTAGGAGAAACATTTTGTCCATGATGACAGTCTGGCAGTGGTGCAAGTTACTCAGAGCAGTTGTGTAGTCTCCATCCCCGGAGGTTTTCAAAATATGACTGGATTATGTTCTCAGCAAACTAGTCTGAATTCATAGTTAATCCTGTTTTGAGCAGAAAGCTGGACTAGAGACCTCCTGAGGTAATTTTCACCCTAAATTATCCTGTGATTCTGTGATATTCTTGTGAATAAAACAGAAGCCCTTAAAACTTTAAAGCAAAAATGAAAATAGTACGAGTATAGTTAAAGTGTTATGTGTTAATCATATGCATCTCTTGGAGGATATTTTATTTTACTTGTTCAGACAGTAGTCTTAGCTGTCATCCTTTGTGGCTACATTAGAAATATCCTTAAATCCCTAACTGAGTCCATTTGCCATTTAAATGTAGGAAAAATATATGTAACCATCTTGGTACTAGTGCTTTCCTCAGCT
Organism: Anomalospiza imberbis; assembly: GCF_031753505.1. Classification (NCBI taxonomy): domain Eukaryota; kingdom Metazoa; phylum Chordata; class Aves; order Passeriformes; family Viduidae; genus Anomalospiza; species Anomalospiza imberbis. Next base: position 19,719,704 of record NC_089683.1, on the reverse strand, counting down.
GCTTTCCACTGCTGTATTCATTGCTTATAAAAATTTTGGCTTACTGTAGCTCTGAGGCCACCCACATAACCAGAGAGTGCTGTGAGCCTCATTCTGCCAATCTTGACAGTTAAAGCAGGCATGAAAAGCATCAGCCTGAACTTCTGGAACAAGAAATGTTAAGTGAGACCCATTTATCTTTCTGGTCACTTTGCTCATTTCAAAGAGCTTGATAAGATTTTTTTTTTTTTTTAATGAGCTTGTCTCAGCATTAGACAAAAAAAAATTGTAAGTGGAGGTTACATCTATTTACAGAGGTAACAAAAACAACAGTTGCATTCAGGAAATAGAAATGCTTTTAGGCATATCTCCTTCAGTATGACAAAAATATCTTATCCTTCCCTACCAACCGTGTTTGACTATATCCAGACCCTATTGTACTCACCAAAATGTATTACTGCTTAAACATTATTCCATTTGTGGAATAAAAAAGTACATATTATCTACTAATCCAAAATACAGTGTTTTGGAATAATATTTCATTTCTCCAAGATTTGTAAAACAAATCCTGAAAGGGTTTATTCCAGATATAAATTTTTTAGAAGACCAAACTTTTTGTTCCCTGAATTTTCTCAGGGATCTGCAAACAGCATCGAGGCATTAAGACAGCACTGGATTTTTAACAGAAGTTTTACCTAAATTCTCCATAAATTAAATGTGAAGTTCCACACTGGCACAGTCTTTATGTGACTGAGGTCTAAAGACAGAGTAAATGCATTGAACTACAGGCTGAAGAAATAAAGGGCTGGGTAGGAAGATAGGGAAAATTATAGGGGACTATTTCTGGCTTGCTAACACCTGCCCATTAGTCAGTGCTGGTTTGCATTTTACCGGAGTAAGCAGCAATCATATTATGTCACTGCTCAAAACCAACACTTTTGTGGGAGCAACTGAAAATTTCTCTATGCAACAAAACCCACCTTTAATATAGTCCTAAATATAAGAAAAATATGGCAAAGCCAGCAAAGGGTGCCTTCTATAGTGTGTAGGCAAGGGGACTTTTTAACACCTTTGTTTTTCAATTCTTGCCTGAAATTTTGATAGCAATGATCATAGATCATAGAACTTGGGTCCCTTGGGTTAAAGGGACCTTAAAATTCATGTCATTTCAACCCCCCCCGCCATGTGCAGAGATACCACTCACTGGAACAGGTTGCTTAGAATTCCATCCAACCTGGCCTTAAACACTTCCAGGGATGGAACATTCATAGCTTCTCTGGGCAATCTGTGCCAGTGCCTCACCACCCTCTCAGTAAAGAATTTCTTCTTAGTATCTGAAGCTATTTCAGATGCTGTTTGAAGCTATTGTCAGTTTGAAGCTATTTCTCTCTTGTTCTATCTCTATATGCCCTCATATAAAGTTCTTCTCCAGCCTTCTCGCAGGCCCCCTTTTAGGAGCTGGAAGGTGCTCCAGGGTCTCCCTGGAGTTTTCTCTGCTCCAGGCTGATCTCCCCCAGCTCCTACAGCATGTCATTTTATGAGAGGTGCTCCAGCCCTCTGATCACCTTCCTTCACTGGACCTGATCTAACAGGTCCATGTCTTTTTTTTATGCTGGGATCCCCAGAGCTGAAGACAGCACTCCAAGCAGGGTCTCATGAGGGCAGAGGGGCAGAATCACCTCCCTTTACTTGCTGGTCACACTTCTTTTTATGTGGTTGCTTTCTGGGCTCCAAGTGTTTGTTGCTGGGTCATGTCCAGCTTTTCATCCACCAGAACCCCAAGTCCTCTGCAATGCTGCTCTCAATGAGTGAGTTCTTCTCCCAGTTTGCCCCAACCCAGGTGCATCACCTTGCACGCAGACTTGTTGAACCACATGAAGCTCTTCTGCGCCCAGTTTTCACTTGTGCAGGTCCCCCTGGATGGTATCTCTTTCTATGAGCACCACTCAGTTTGGTGTCATTGGTAAACCTACTGAGGGTGCACTTGATCTCACTGCTCATGTCATTGATGATGATAATAAACATCTAGGGAACACATAAAGATCACAGGAGAGAGCCCTGAGAGACACCATCCATCACCAGCCTCCACCTGGACATAGAACCATTGATCACAGCTCTCTGGCTACGTCAGTCCAGCCTATTCCTTGTCCACTAAAAAGTCCATAATTTTTATTCATATCTCTCCAATTATGAGATTTCTTTTTGCAAGCTATGAGGTCTCGAATGCTGCCTGTTCCATTTTTACCATCTGTAAAACTCCATTTATTTAAAAAAACAAAAACAAAAAAACAGAATAATTATTAGGTTTCGGTTAAGAATTTTACCTGTCAACATGGTAAAAACCTCTCAAGAAAATTAAAGATTAAAAGTTTCATTATGCTATTGCTTTGGCCAGAGGGAGAGTGTTTAACCAATAGAAAATTAATAGTGTATTTTTCAAGCAATTCAACAATAACTTCTTCTTTCCCTTCCCCCACACCAATTAAATATTTGTAAATAGACAAGTATTAGTATAAAGTCTGTCTATTCTTAATAGAATAAATATATACCCACATGGTAGCATCTTTTACTACTTTGTTTTCACCTCCTTATTTTTTGCATACCTAGAGTATAATATAACTTTCTCAGAAAATCAAATAGAAATTACTTTTTTTAAGTACCAAGAACTACATATTTCACCAGGAAAAAAGATATTTTTTTCCAAGGTTGATAAGACAAGAGGTACATAAAAGAAGAAATCAGTAGATAGGAAATGCAGTGATTATGAAGCTAGAGGCTGAACTGAACAGTGAAGGTTCCCTCAGGAAATATAAAAAGGTTTTTAAAATTTCTGTATGTGAATGGATTTCCTATCACATTCTTAAACATTAAAAAAACAGTGTTATTTAACACAAATTAAATAGACCCGTACAGAAAAGCTATTTTCTGTCCACAGAGGAGCAGAGCAAGAAAACCAAATTATATAAGACTCTGTAGGATAACCTGTTTTAAACTTGATTTCCAAAGGTCATCTGTGTGAGAAAAATCAGACTTTTTCAGTGGCTGTTAGATAATTTTTCTGAGAATGAAAATCTGTCTCATAATGTAAATGCGAACATCTTTTTTATTTTTTAAGCAGCTTGGCCAATCAAAAATCAAACAATATTACAAACTAGATTTCATATAAATTGCATTGTTATGAGCAGAGAGTAATAGCTATTAATGTATACCAACCAGAAGGGTTTTGACCCTCTTGCACTAAGCCTGAAATATTCTGTAAATCCTTTCCCTATCCCTGGGACTCTCTTTACTCCTTTTCAATTTTCTAATGACAGTGTAAAACTAAAAATTAACATATTACTAAGATTCACTTTTTCTTTCTCTTTATACTTATGCAAATATATATTTTTCAGCTCAGTACTAAAGTAGATGTGAAAAGATGTGTGTTCATATTTTAAGGCATGTCAATTAAAGTGTTCATCTAATGCAAGAAGTATTTGGAAACAAAGATAAGCATGGCTGGTAAACGCCTTCAGTTTCAGAATATTTCCTGGCATAATGAAAACAAAACATGTTCAACTAAAACTTCAGAAGGATAAAGTCAGTAGGAGTTTTTTAAAACGCTTATATAGGCCAGCACATTAAGGAAAGGTCAACAAAGTCAATATTGAAGGCAAAATGTTTAGCTGATGCCGCCTCTTTATCTTAGAAATTTCTCACCTTAGTGACATATTGGCAAGTTAGCACTCTTGTTTTACTAAGTTCGTTCAGATTTCCATCTGTCTTCAATGATGACTAGAACAGTTATAAGCAAGAAACCTCATCTCTTTCTCAGCACAGAATCTGTACTCCTAAATTGTAAAACATAAGACCCAAGACATTTGCTATTGAGTTCTTGGATCCAAATCTGTTCTTGAATCCAAACAACCTCTGCAAAACCTGCATATGTTAAACTTCCATATTTGCAGTTAAGATTTCTGGCATACTTCAGGCAGCACCTTTCAGATGAAATTTTTACAACAAAGCAGTGTTTAAGAATCAGCAAATGATAAGCAGAATAGGTGAGATCTGTCCAGAAAGAAGTATTTTTTTTCTCCTGAGAAAAAAAACCAAACTTGCAGCTTTGCATAGAGACTAAGGTCTTTGGTGCCAGTTTTTTCTGAATCCTCTCCTGGATTATGACTAATTCTCTAAAGCTGCAGAGATCACATCAAACAGCACACAACTCTCCTGGAGTCCATGGCAGAGCTCACAGTATCTTCTACAGATTCTGGCAGCCCTATTTTTACTCATTTACGTGGCATGGCCATTTAGTTCTCCCACTGATGTTACCATAGTTTGATTTCAGCCCTTTGACTCTAAACTCTCTGAGAATGTGTGTGAAGATGATTTACTTTCTTTCTAATTAACTAAAAAAAAAATAAATTAATTAATGGTCCCAGTCCAGCATTTTTAAGTGTGCTGCAGAAAGACAAGAATGCTGTCCTTTTCTTCAGGAAGTGTTATAGTGCTATATGAAAAGTATGTTGGTCTCCATTCACCAAGTGAAGAACAGACACTGAGCGTGTGCTATCGCTGGGCAGCATAACTATCTTTTTGTACAATCACCTTTTCCAATTTAAGTTCCACCCCACTGCTGTCAGAGTAATAAGAGGAGTTATTCGGCAAAAGGCAGAATGCCCGAAAGCAAGAGTATGTCAGATGAGCAAGAATTATTTGGTCTCAGAGGAAATCACATTAACAACTGCCAGGATAGATATACTATTCTGAGTTAAATGAGCTGGGGTACTGGAAAGCTGTGCTTTAATTCGAGAAATACACACTAGTGACCAGCTAGATCTTCTCCACTGGCATGTCTGTCTCCTCTCTTATCTCATTCGGTTGTGACAAATTGGAGAAAACCATTGGCAGAGACAACTATTGAGTCCTCCACCTTTTTAAATAGAGTCTGACTTCATCTATGTTCAAGTAGTTTAACCTTAAACTGTTTTTTATCTAGACAGGTATAAAACATACATTTAGACACTTTAATTCCATATAAAGTGTAACACAGTCTGATTATTTTTAAAAAAAAAAACTTTTTGAAATGTTCTAAAATAAATTGAAGAGGCCTTTTTCCTTTCTCTCATTTTCTTTTTTTTTTTTTTTTTTTTTTTTTTTTAATAAAGTGTATATATCTACTTATTCCAGGCCCAGGTTTACTGCAGGACTGAAAGACTATGAAGAGGTTGTATTAGGGTAACTTAGTCTCTATATTACCGTTGCTGGTAACTGATAGTGACACTATAAAACCACTCACAATGCTGTCCAGTTTGGACATTAACGTCGAGAATACATTCAGTTCTGCACAGGATTTCTGTTAAATGTGTTTTCAGCCTGTGTTCCAAATGGAGAGATCTGAGAAGACAAAGTATTCTAGCCTTCCACATCTGCTATTCCCCACATACTTTTAAAAGATCAGCATTCATGTCTTAACTTCTTCAGAAGTGAATTCTCTACTCAGAATCCCTCCCTGCAGGAAGATGGCAGTTTCAGTATCTTTCCTCTTTAGAGTGAATAGCTCCCACAGAAAAATTCCCAGTTTGTTCTGAATTCAGCAGGAGCTGTAAGAGCTCAGGAAGGCAGTAATACAATTCAAAACTCAGCAGGACTCTTGGAGTCTCATAGAGTCAAATAGAGTCTTCAAAATGCAGCCCTTCCTGTTTGCAGCTCCTGAGGAGTGCTGTGAAAGCCCACCTTTTGCTGAACTGGGAGCCATTATCCCATCTTTTTGTTATCTCAAGCTTGGCTTAGAAGTGTTCCAGTAGTTACCTTCACTTCAGCCACAGCTCATTTCTTCTATCCAGATAGAAAAAGGAGCAAGAATTTCAAAATACTGCATGCAGTGGTCTTTGGACTTGTTTTTAAAAATATCATTCTTAATTATACAGCTCTAAAGTCAGTAATTTACCCAAGTCTGAAGCATATTATGATTACATCTAAAATAGAGAGAGAAAAAAATTTTAAAAACCAAAATCAAATCCAGAATTTTATTTAAAATGCCTCTGTCATTCACAGCAGAATTAGTCTTTTGGAGTTTATATACTCCAGTTATAGTTTGAAGGAAATAGTTGTGTTTTTGTGGTGGATCTAATATAATATCCTAGTCTTAACAAAAAATCAATTTTTGGGGAAAGACCTATTCTCTTTCTGGAGACAGAGAAATGGGTTTCAAAACTAATTTAATCTTACACTACCACTGTTGAGAGAAATTGTGTGGCACCCTAGCAGCAGTTACTTGCAGCCTTCTGTTAGCACGTGTCTAGCCTCAAAAGGAAATGTTCATCCACATGTCTTTTTATGTCATTTTGAAGTAACAAATAATAAGATGGATTCCCTTGTTCTAAAAGGCTCAGTGCTACTTTAAATTAGTGTGACAGAATCCTGATCTTCTCATGAGCTGCATGCAAATTCACAAGAAAATTCACTTATATGAATAATCCATCTCCTGCTGATGTCACTTTGACAGGATTAGTAAATAGTATTTCATCAAAGTGCATCATGTGTAAAGTTCAGCGAGATCAGAGACACTGACATGCCAAGTGTGATTTGCAAATCAAATCCAGATGGTATGGTGCAAATGTTTTTTTTTCTATCCTGAAACTCTATCATACCTTCTATAATCCATCTGGCATAAGGACAAGTGTTTGACAATCAAATTTGATTCCATACATTTTAGATCCGACCACTCTCCAAGTGTTTCATATTAACCTGTTTCACTGTTTCATACCTTAGACAGCCAGTGACAAAGCTATATTTAACAAATGTTTGTTTACATTAATGTTTATGGTGTGTCTTTAATTAGTATTTTTCTTTAATGTTATTTGGAAATTTGTACTACTCTCTGGCCATGTTTCTGAAGAATAGATAAAAGTAGCAACGTATTAAAAAAAGGAAAATCAATTTGTATCTCATTGTGACTGTAATTTCAGTATTGCCTGAGAAGCAATAAAATATTTTTGATTTTTGTAAAAGAACTGCAGAGTAGCACAAATCTATTTAAATTTTACATCCACAGGAATCTTACAGTGAATCACTGAGAAGATGGCCTATGCCATTCTAAAGACCTCTGTAATCTCCAGAAATGTCTCTATCACAAATAGCATCATTATTATGGTACTGAGACAGACTTAAGATCCAGACCAAATATTAAGTGACCTTCTGAGAGCCGTTCAGCTCTCCAGTTCTCTCTTTACACATAAGGCGACTTCTTACACCTACAGTGCCTGATGTCATAGGGCCTCCTTATGCAGCTTATAACAGCTGTGCAAAATATCTTCTGCCAAGTAAAAGCAAGTCTTATATCATTGTGTGTGTGAGACAGAGACATACAACCATGCTGTATAGTGACAGAATTTTAATAAACTCAAGGTCATTGCTGATTTTTTTCTTCTGCACCTTAAAAACCTCTCTCTCAATTTTTTTCCTTCTCCAAGAGCTTCTGTACTTTCCTTTATTCATTCAACAGAAGCTTATGCTTCCTAAGAACCATGTTTAGTACCTGGATGCTAGAAAACCTCTCTTGCTTCTACTGGTTAACAGTAGAAGCACATTCAAGTAGTTGCTCAGTGTGATTTTAGAGTACATAAAATATTGTACATCAGGAAGCCGTAAACTGGAACATTTTTCTTGCAAGATCATATTAGCGTCAAAAAAAGGAAAACATAATTTTCAGTAGCTGCCTAAACAACATTTCCAGATTGCGTCAGTAAGAATATCTTCTTCCAAGAACAGAAGGAAATTTTGTTTTATTCCTCTATTACATGTCTTCTGCCAGCAACATACAGGAAAATATTAAAAATTTACATACAAATGCTTATACAAAACAGAGCATAATAGACCTGTCTAAAAAGTAATACTAAACTGAGCTGACTGATTCCATGGTAAAATGACTTAATGCTACTCTAAATTTTTCTTTTAAAGCATAATAAATTTAACAACAATTCTAGGAAATTAAAATAACTTTGTCAATAACACAGAATTGGTTTTAAATAAACTCTTATTACAAAATATTAAGAACAGCCATTGCTCTGTGACAAAGAGTCTTCTTCCATTAATACACAGAGGTTCAAGTAAAACAGATTTGGATAGATCACTGTGCATCTGTAAGAAATTGTTTCTTATAGCCTTTATACTGTAAATAACTCAACAGAGGTTTATTTCAGCAAGGAACAAAGTTTCACCGAACACGGTCCAAGATCACGAACTAAATGGACACACTAGCAATCACATTACTTAATATTGAAATATTTCAAGCAGCTATATTAATAAAAAGTTGTTCTCACCCCTGAACTGTATCCTTGTGGTAAGGTAATCCTGTTTCATACCTTAGACAGCCGGTGAAAAAGCTGTATTTAACAAACATTTGTTTACATTAATGTTTATGGTGTGTCTTTAATTAAATATTTTTCTTTAGTGTTATTTGAAAATTTGTACTACTCTCTGGCTATTTTTCTGAAGAACAGGTAAAAGCAGCAACATATAAAAAAGAAAATCAATTTGTATCTCACTGTGACTGTAATTTCAGTATTGCCTGAAAAGCAATAAAATAATTTTGATTTTTGTAAATGAACTGCAGACTAGCACAAATCTACTTAAAAATTGAATTCAATGTATGGCTTACTGAATTCACATACTTAGAGAAATCTTACTTGTTCTATTCTAAGTCTTAAAGTACAAATTTATGAAATTTAGTGGCCACTATTAGCTCTTCATAAGACCATGGTCTCTTTCCAGAACATTTACATCTACTTCACCAATGTAAAATCCACTTAACTAACCAAAATACATAAGAATTGATGATTGTTAGGTACAATTTCTGGGCTGCAGAGATAATAGAAATAAAAAAAAATAAGGGCAGTGTTCCAAGAACAGTAAAAACCTTTGGATGCCCATAAACATCTTTTGATAGACATTACAATTACAGACTCAGAAATAATTTACATATGTTAGCAAGGTAGGGGAAACATTGTATTCTAACGCCACAGAGCTGCACACTAATGTGCAAATTCAAAATCAGTGAAACTACTTTGTAAATACCCTTGTGCAACTGAGAATACGACCATGCAACAACAAGGAGTTTACCACAATCTGTTGATCAAAGAGACTGAAGCCACAAAAAATAATTTCACCTTGGTTCATGAACTTGTGTCAAAATCTAACCCTACCAAGCCCTGCTTGTTTGTGTTCTTACACCATCATCACAAGTGGCACAGAAAAACTACTCCTTATCCTACTGTACCTTCCTCGACTCTCTGTGCCCCTTGTAGTCCCAGCTTGATGCTAATGCTTCCTGCCCATTTTGACACGAGTGCTGTTCAGGGAGTATCACAACTTATAAAGAAACTATTTGCCCGAACAAAAGTCAGAGAATGCTGCCAATCATTCTTATGTTTTCCTTATGGCAGAGCAGATTTTCAGGAAAAAGTTGCCAAGCCAAGGAATTGAAAAATAGTGTGCCAGCATCTAGGCAACTGAGGGTGAGGGAGAGTTGTAGATTCAAGTGACTTAACCTAGTGTCAGAGGAGGTCAGGGTTTTATGACCTTTATCTACCATCAGCTTCTCCCTTCACCGGTTGATATAAAATCCTCTCTGATTTCACTTCCATCGGGATTTAAAAAATACATGAAATGGGACATTCAGTTTTGTATTCTTTCCCTCACACTGAACTAACTTCTTCCACCTCCCAAAGGAAAAAACCCCAAAATGAACAAAACAACAAACCAGCAGCAAAATTCATTATTCTATCCTAATGAAAAAGGACAGTAAAAAAATATATTATCATCTCTGAATTAGTCCCATGGAGGAGATGTAGAAGCTTTCTAGATGCAGTAGTTTGTAGGAACCACATTTTTGGGTAGGAATTATAGTCCCAGTCGGAAACAAATCATTAAATGTAAATCAATGAAATAGCAAAGCAGGAGTTGTGTTTCTCTGTCATGTATCAGAGTCAAAATGCTCCCCAGGCTAGTCCTGCCTCTGTATAGCACATGCACAAACCCACCCTCACAGCCATACTTAAGAGGAATTCTAGCCAACACTGGTTTACAACTTGTCCTACTTCACATTCCATTATCTGTTCCACACTTACGACCTGCACACAGAGGTAATTTTTGCTTAAACTAAAGTGGAAAACTGAACTCATTAAAAAATAAGTAAAAGCCAATAAGATGCATATAATATCCCCTGAAAATGTTTTACAGAGATCATGTACACCACCATGTTCACCACTAAAATATGTCCTCAGGTGCCATACCCAGATGGTTTTAAACACATCCAAGTGTCAAAAGTAGGTGCTTTAAGGTCACTTAAAGAATCACCAGCAAAGGTATGTAGAAACAGTTTTAATAGCAGTAATTTCACTGCTTTCCTGGTCAGCCTATTCCAATTCCATCTAAACCTCCCTTGACACAAATGGACACCATTTCCTCTTAACCTGTCATTTGTTACAGGGGAGAAAAAAAACTAACCCTTATCTGACAACCTCCCTTCAGGCAGTTGTAGAGAGCAACTTCCCCTCAGCCTCCTGCTGTCCAGGCTAAACATCCCCAGGTCCCCTGCCTGCTCCTCATGATATGTACTGTCTCCATAAATGTTGGAATTTACAAAGCTGCAGGTAAGCAATGTAGATCTAAGATTTAAAAGCTTTTCCTTTTTTCCTTTACATTTGGCTGTTTTCTGGAGATGATGTCACACCCTTCATTTCTGCAGTTCCAGTAAAATGCAAACTCAGATAAATGTCAATAACATTTGGACAAGTGTTAAGTAGTTTCTAATTAATGATTCTGGTTTGCACTAAAACACCTTTAGACTACTGAGGGTATAGTTTGATCACTGTCTATTCAGTATAATCTTTCTGCTTCTACATGAAGGGGCTGCTCAGGGTTCATAAACAGGTTCTGGCATCAGTCAGCAAGTGGTTAGCATTTGTATTGTGAATTCCTTGGTTTTTCTTAGTTGTTTTTTATTATTGTTATTACTGCTATTACTAATTGTTTCAGCTTTTAAACTGTTTCAATCTCAAACTACAAGTTTTACCTTGTATTCTCTGCCCCATTCCACTGGGGTGGGGGAAGCATCTGTGTGAGTGAGTGGCTGTGTGGTGATTGGTAGGCAGTTTGGCTTAAACCATGACAGGACTTTTATATACAGTATTAGATTTAATAGAGATTATAAGATTTTAAGCAATGAATCTTAAAATCCAAAAGTATCACCTGGTTGATTTTTTTTCAAATAAGTGTAATAAACCAGCAATAAGGACAGATTTTTAATATTTCAGCAAAACAAACATTTCCATTTCCTGGAGATAAAAGATAGGTAACAGGGATTACAAAACTTCACCATATTTTCTGTGTGATTCCAGAAGTATGAGAGTATCTGTTTCAGCTGTAACTATTTGATGGTGTGCCCTGTGATGCATAGCACCATGGAATGCTAGAAGGCCATCTAATGATGTTATTGATCAATGTACATTCCAAAACTCATTGCCTACTAAGGAAAACACTGTAATTACACCAATACACCATATTCAGTGTGAAAAACAAAACTTAAAGAATTGTCTTTCTAGGCAAACGACTGTACATTTACAGATGGAAATATTTTTGCCTTTTAAGAATCATACATCTCATGAGATTAGCACAATGGTCTCTAAAATCTGGAAAACCATATAACAATCACAAGTAAAAATAGGGGGTTTTTCCATACATTTTCTGCTTACTTCATAAAGCCACTCTTGGACTGTATTCCCCGTGCACTACCACTAATAAAAGCATTGACAATACCTGTCAGAGGGTGTCTCTACCTTCTGTCTGCACATGACCACTGATGAGGCAGCCTGGAGCTGCAGTGAGGGATGGCAGGGCAGGGGGGCATACAAGAAGGAGACAAGAGCACAGCTCCCGCAGTGCAGCAAGGAGAGGTACATTGGGGATTATATGGGACAGCTCACGTGACTGCAGTGCTAGTACAGATGGATAGAAGATCTTCAGAAAGGGCAGGATAAGAAAGCAAGGATGGGACAAGGATTTCCCTCTATGTGAAGGAGCAGCTTGGGCTTATGGACCTCTTGTAGGGTACTGGCTGAGTACTAACTTGTGGGTCAGATCAGAGGAGAAGCCAGTGAGAGTGATGCCTTGGAGGGAGTGTATTACTGATCACCTCAGGGGTGTGGGGAAGCTCACAAAGTCTTCTCCAAACAACTCAGCTTAGAGAAATGAAGGCTTTGAGGATGTCCTGAGGGAGGCCCTCAGTATCTACACAGAGGTTGTAAGGAAGAGGGAGCCAGGCTCTCCACAAAGCCTATTGTATGTTCTAGAAGTATGAGTAACTATGAGCACAATTTGAAATGAGAGATTCAGGCCAAATATAAGAAGAAAATTTTTCCTCATGAAGCCAGTCCAGCAGTTTAGAAGGTTGTTCAGACATGTTGTGTTTCTGTCTTGGAAGTCTGCAAGACCACACTGGATATGGCTCTGCCCCAGCAACATGCTCTGACCTCATAGCTGATCTTACCTTGGACAGAAGGCTGGGCTAGAAACCTCTTGTGTCTCATTAACCCAAAGTTACTCTATGAACCTATGAAAATGGTCTGCTTCTACAACTCCATCTACTTCACAATTGTGAAAGCAGTGGCACTAAAGCTCAACAGGAATATAACATGTACACTAATTGTTGTACCCCTTCTGTATCATATTTGTCAACATAGAAGACTAGATAATATTAAACAGAGCAGCTCCAAAGGCACAAATACTACAGATTACCAGTGAGACCAGAAGAGTCTTTTCAGGATAAAAAAGAAATTTGAAACATCTACTGTAGTCAATAGTTCAAGGGTTTGCAGTTTTTACACCAAATGACTGCTAGCAAGGTGTGTGAAGTTCATTATGGAAACCAGAGATACACATACTTCACAGGCCAATACACTCCAGAAAAAAAAAACCTTCAACCATTTATGCAGCAACATGTAGCTGTTCAAGTTTGATTCAAAGTTCAGCAGTCTAAACAGAAGGGCTTGCTATTCATGTCTGTTGTTAATTTCATTATCATCAGAGCTTTTGATTTTCATGGACACATTTAATTTGGGAATTTTTACCAGTCTAAAGGGGGGCACAGGAGATGAGGTAAAATAATTAATCTAGTTAAATTTCCTAAATTGCAATGTGTTTATAAACAGTGTCAGTTTTCCACTTGAATCCAGATCTGTTTAACAGGTCCCATAAAACCACTTGAACACAGAAGAAAGCCAAGTTAATGCTTAAGCATTTCAATTTGTGATTCTTTAAAAAAAATGAGCATTAGGCACTTAAGACTATACTGTTAAATTAAATTTTACTAAAAGAACACATTAGAATCTATTAATTGACCATGAATTGTAAAACAAGGCAAGAAAGGTTAATATAGAAAAGAAGTCAGTTCTAGGAAAACATAGGGCCAGAATTATCTCTGGGTAAAATAACAAATTTGATGACCTATCTTTTCACCAGGAACATTTTCTTTGTTATTTTACTGAAATATCAGGTACCACAAACCCTAACTCCACTGCATTTCATGCTTTCCCTAACATGAAAAGACACTTTGTCAGAACTCATCCCCATACAGGTCACCAATTGTCAGTGTCAGTGCTTGGCACCAATCGACGGTGGATGAGAACTGATTGTCACCATTAGTTTATTATCTTACTGTAAGATTTTCACACCTTCTCTCTGGGAGGTCTCACCACACTGACTCCTTTTCTCTTTCTTCTGCACAGCTGGCTGACTTCTTCCTGTCCTTATCACAAACACCTGACCCTTGCTCCTCACAGCAGCACAACCAACAGACTCCAACTCTCTTTCCAAGCAGCTAACACACTTTTTATAATACCCATCCTTATTGGACACAGCTCTGACCTATTAAAGGCAAGGCTGTTCCTACTCTTTGTTAATTAGTACAGCTGCAACTCCTCAGGGGTGCGATTGCCTTCAGCACTATCTCTATTCTCTCATAATCCATCCTCTTACAACTCTTAATGTCCCAAAGAGCTTACAGACTGAGACATGGATGGAAGAGTGGAGGAATAGGAAAAGTAGTGCAATAACAAACCAAGACTGTTTGTCACCCATTGCTCCTAACACAATCACTGATGAGAAGTCTAAGAATCAGATTGGGTGGCCTTTGCTTTTGTATTAATTGCAAGATTTGATGATTTTTAAGATGGTACCCCAAATGATAGAAAGCATAAGCTCCTACATATGGGAAAAATTGTAGTAGTTGATTATCCCGTGGTGTTTTTGCAAAGCACCCCAGAGCACTCAGAATGCTAGTCTGAATGCTGTGTAGTGCTATGCCTTCCCATAAAGTACCAATGTGTTTACTGAAAGGCACGGAACTCTTTCACTGGAACAGAAAGATCAAAACCTTTTTTGGGGATTTAGAAAGTGCAAAAGAAATCAAAGTCATTGCCTTCTCTTTTTTTTCCAGTTTCTTCACATTTGCCATTTATCTGCCTACAAAGAAAATGAAACTCAGAAATACCAAAAAAATTCTTCTGTTCCCATAGAGTTTCAAAAGAAAACTTGCTTTTAAAATGTAAATCAACCACTGTATTAATATGAAGAGAAAAACAGGTACAGGGAAGCAAAAATTAGATGAAATAAGATAATATAAAATATCTCTTATTACAGCTAAAGTAAGATGCAAACAGATCAATAGATATAAAAATATGCAGTATATAAATTCTTCACCAAGTGCTGATCTTCTGATGAATAGAAAAATATGCCTAGTATTTCTGAAAAGAGTGTGAATAAATCAGATGTCACAAGTTAAGCAAAAATAATTTGTAAGTCTGAATAAACTTTTGAATAAACTGGGGACAAAAACAGGGAAGAAAAGTTTATTCAGACCACAACACAAAGCTGTTCTGGGTAATGAAAGTGAAAAGTAGATATGGTTGTGATTTTCAGAAATTACTGTAATAGAGTAATAAATAACATTAATTGTAATGAGTACTGAAGGTTTTAATAATCCTAGACAGCTTTTCATGTCTGATGGTTCTAAACAAGAGATAACCTTTAAAAATTGCAAATAAGTATCCTTAATGAAATTTTCTTCCTTTTTTTCCCTCCAGCTTTTTAAAGGCATCAGTGAGATGAGGTTTTTCAACACTTGAAGATTTAGGGAAAATTCAAGTGTTTTACAGCATGAACAGCAATGTCACAGAGGCAGTGAGGATCTCTAAAAAGAACAAGTGAAGGTGCTGCCTGTGGCAGCAAAAGAAACTTTTAGGAATAGCTGATCAAGTAGCCATCACAGATGTAGGTGCCTTCAAGTCCATAGCCAGATCCAGCCTTGTTCTAACATTACAAATTATTGAGAAAAATATATCTGAACATTCAGAGTACCCACAGAAAAGCTAAAAGTAATCTCAGTGCTCCATGGGCTAGAGCTGTACTTCATGCGAATTAGCACATCTCCACTGAACCTGACAGAGCTACTCCAGTTGTCAGGACTTAAAGAATGCAGCTGAAACATCTCAAAAACTGTCCCTATAAGATAAGCCACCACAACAGGCACAGGTGGAAAACAGGAGGGTGTTAATTTCAGGCCTACACAGAGGTTGCAGGTTTGGAATTAACACACCGGACAAAATTCCAATGTGCAGACTGTAGGAATGGAGACAGCAAAAACAGGGAGAAGCAGATCTGGATATCTTACCCAGACAAAAATTCCCACCATGGAAAACTGTAGAAAAGGAAGCGGCTGCTTACAGACACACCATCTCAAGTTGTGGGAATGACAAGTTATGTCTCTGGATACCTGGGACTTGGGCTGAACTTCCAGGACACTGCAGAGGCCCCCAGCACTGAGATCAGAAGGGCCAGTGGGATGCTGCAGGCACTCATGTGGTGGTGATTATAATGTCTTTCTCCCTCTCTCACTCTCTTTCTTCCCTCCCCTCTTCTTATTTCTCTGTCTCACACACAGTGTGTATACTGTTAAATAAAATCCTTGCTATTGACTTTGGCAAATGGTCTCATTTGTACCTTAATTCAGGCAGAGATATTTTTTAATAATTGGACTCTAATACTATTTCAGAAATAGCATCCTAAACTAGTTTACCCAGACAAAACAACCTCGGTATGAAAATGAGAGTCAATGACTACAAAAGCTGTAGTATCCACAGGACACACAAACTCACTGTGCTTGTAGCACAGGACACATAGTTTTAGAAAGCATCCCACATGTTCTCCTAAGGAACATTGATGCTGCCTCTCTTTTGCCATCTAAACTTTGTGCCAAAGACACCTCCCTCTGTGATCAGCAGAGAGTCAGGAACTCATCCAGAGGCAATTCAGGTAGCATAAGAGGTCTTCTGCCCTAAACTGAGCTCTGGAAGAGCATGCTTCTCCTCTGTGTGGCGGCACACAGATGTTAGTGCAACCATCCTCCTGCTGTGGATTCCCAAAATTAGATTCTGTGACTCCTTGACTTTCTTTGCTGGAGAACACAGATTTTAACAAAAGAAACCATTGTCCAGCACAATTTCCTTAAACTCACCAGCTATTCACCCTAAACCAGAGTGCTGTTGCACAGTATTCAGCTGAGGAAATTTCAGAGTCAGCAATCTCCTTTTGTCCTCCCTCACACAGATATCAAGCTATATCAACGCATCTTTCCTATTTTTCTTTTACCACAAAAAAAAGCCAAATCAGACTAAATTCACAGGAGGTTTCTTGAAGAAGGATGTGAGTTTTATATTTGAAATAAAAAATAAAATAAAAAGCTTGGAGAAGAGCAAAAGAAACATATATCTGTGAGAAATAAAGAAGAGGTAGACTATTAAAAAGTTTGCAGAGGTCTGAATAATCACATGAATCTACTGAGACAAATTCAAACAGAACTGTTTGATGTCAGTCCCAGTGCAGCTGGGACATGATATGGTAGGTGTCAGCAAATTCATGATTAGAATGTTACAGACCCCTTCAAATGACAAAGTGAGAAAGGAGACAATGAGGTAATCCAAAATGTAATATTGGAACAATCATTCTGGCTGAAGCTGAAAACAAAATATGTGGTCTAGCCCACTGAAAAATAAAGACAAAAATACTTTTAGTAACTCCTATTAAAACCTTGATCAGGTGAAAAACTCTGTTTATTTTTCTCAAACATAGAAAATGCTAATGTTTCCAAAGAGGCACTGTTGACAGGATGGTCCTTTGCAGGGCCAGGAGTTGGACTCAATGATCCTTGTAGATCCTTTCCAACTCAGCATATTCCGTGATTCTGTGACAGTGGCACCTATGGTAAACAGTTACCAATTTATTTATTAATTCCATGTTCAGCAAGATGAATGTGCTTGTCCTTTTAAAATGACAATATTTTGGAGAATCAAAGCGTCTTAGAACAAAAAACAACAAAGAACAAAAATTTTGTTCTTTTATCTCTCTCTTTCTCTTTCTCTCTTTCTCTTTCTCTTTCTCTTTCTCTTTCTCTTTCTCTTTCTCTTTCTCTTTCTCTTTTTTTCTGTTTTATCTCCTTTTTCTTTTTCTTTTTTCTTTTTCTTTTTCTTTTTTCTTTTTTTCTTTTTCTTTTTCTTTTTCTTTTTCTTTTTCTTTTTCTTTTTCTTTTTCTTTTTCTTTTTCTTTTTCTTTTTCTTTTTCTTTTTCTTTTTCTTTTTCTCTCTTTCTTTTCCTTTTCCTTTTTCTTTTTCTTTTTCTTTTTCTTCTTTTTCTTTTTCTTTTCCTTTTTCTTTTCCTTTTCCTTTTTCTTTTTCTTTTTCTTTTTCTTTTTCTTTTTCTTTTTCTTTTTCTTTTTCTTTTTCTTTTTCTTTTTCTTTTTCTTTTTCTTTTTCTTTTTCTTTTTTTTCTTTTTTTCTTTTTCTTTTTTCTTTTTTTTCTTTTTCTTTTTCCTTCTTTTCTTTTTATTTCCTTTTCTTTTTTCTTTGTATTTTTCTTCTCCTTCTTCTTCTTAGTCTTCTTTTTCTTCTTCTTTTCTTGTATTAGTGACATTATCATAGCTCCCACTAGAATTACCATACTCTCAAAAATTGTGCACTCTCTCATTGGGAAGGGAAGAACCAATTTTTGCCTAAAAAAATACCCTGAACAAAAACAACAACTTTCACGCATGTCTTAATATTTTTCTCTGCTTTTATGTATAATGCCACAACTTCATACTCTGATTTTAGTAAGAGACTATTCCAAATAACTGCAAAGCACAATTTTGCATACTTGTGTAACACTCTGTGCCAGACTTCAGCTCTTGTAAGGGATGTTCAAAGTCAGTCTGTAAAATATAGAAAAATGAATTTACTCACAATTTATACCTTTTGCTCTTGTATGATGGTCTGAATTTATGAAACTCAGTCACAGATCTTCCTGTACTTTTTATTTACAGTAACTCCATTTGCAGCACCAAAGGAAAGTGGGTGTGATTAGAGCAGTAAAAGGAGCAGTTTTTGCAATGGAAAAACCCTCAGAGTCATATATAACAGAAAGAGAAAACCACGAAACGAACAAACTAACTAAGTAAATAGCCTGACTAAACACGTGGCTAGGTAAAATAGTTTCTGGGACTTTCGCATCCAGAATTTCAATATTATAGTAACCTTGCATCACCAATAATTTGCAATAAGGTGGTCGGCTACCTCTACTAAAGAAAGCTGCTATTTGCACTTAGCAGTTAGAATCTTTTAGCATTCATCAGAGGATGTTCTATCTGGGAAGAGCTGAGTAAACAGATGAGTAAACGTTCTTTGGACAAATATTTCTGAACACATATTTTCCTTTTTCAAAAAATTCATCCTTTGAAATCTGTGGGTCGTTCCTATTTTTCGTGCTCTTGAGATAAGGAGAGAATCTACAGCTTTTCTGGTCACATGAATATTAGTATTCACAAATTTCTGTGTCTTATTCCCCAAAGCAAAATTTGTGATTACTGATATTCACGTGACCAGTGAAGAAAAGCTGTAGATTCTCTAGGGCATTCCTTAAGTGTGTGAGTTTCAGCTTCACAAACCTAAGCGGAATATTTGGCATAATGCCATCCTTGATTACCCTGCTGATGTAAAATACAAATTTGATCCAGTTTTCATAGACTCTGCCTGTTTTGTTTACTTTTTAACTATCTAATCTGAAGTTTTGAAGACTCATCAATGTCCTCCTCTGTGTGTTGTAGCCTCAACTTGAAATACCAAGTCAGAAGAGGCAACATGGGCTACTACGATGGACCAGTGTTAACCTCCTAAACCAACAGAGTCACAGCTTTGAAACTAATGTTTCAGTATGTTAATAAATGAGGAAAAGTCCTAAATACCTTTCTCCCTCTCCTGCAGTTTTTCATAATTCATAAACAAGAAACCACCTTTATATGTTTTTTCTTTTTACTTTGCAGATGACTGCCTCTATGCATCTTATGTTCTTGAAGAGAACAGTTCTTTAAGAGTTCTCAAGAGTTCTCATAAAACCATTGAGCTTGCAAAGAGGCAATGTCCCTTTTTTTAACTTTCTGGAAACAGATTATTTTGCAAATAAAAGCAGTCTTGATAGATTTTTCTGTCTTAATGTTGTCTTAATTTCTTTGGAGAACTTGAAAAAACTCATCTCACCTAAAATAAACTTTAGCTATTTAGAAGTTGCACTTATAACTAAGTCTGTGGTGTCTAAGCAACCAAGACATATTTTTTTGTGATATTACTTGTCCATCAGGGATACACATTCTAAAGTGAGCATAGGAAATATGATTAAGTCTGACTAAGTTAGACAAGATGCCTAACCTTAGATGCTGAAGTTAATCTCACCAGCATTTCAAGAATGCAGTCAGGCAGTGTGTACTGAATATTAAATATTGTCTTTACAGCTTTATGCATCTTTGAAAACGAGAGAGACACAGATGAGTCCCAGAAGGAATTTCTAGAATCTGAACTCTGAGACAGCACTGTCATGCTAAGCACTTCTATTGCTCTGGAAAGCAGCACAAGAAGCCATCAACTGGGTTTGACTAGAAACTACAAAGTAATACAGTGAGTCTTTCTGAGGAACTGACTGTACAATGTCTGCTAAGCCAAGATTGAAGCCTGCTGCCTTCTGAAGAGGCCGGGAAAATCATGAAGGGAAGGCAGTAGTATAAGTGCCTTGATGATGCTCATATGTAATTAATTGGAAAGAGAATTAAATAGTGCATGCTACACTTTTCCTCACCCAAAGTGAATCTTTCTGCTTTCATTGCTACTGCACTAGGATTGGGGAACTCTGCTTCTTTTTCTTGGTGAAATTAGTCCTATTTCTTTCCATTTTAAGTTACCAAGCTCCAACTGAACTGTGATGTGAATTTCAATAAATGTCTTTTTAGAAACAATTTCTCATTGTCATTTTAGGGAGATTCTGCTTAAAATCAGATGCATGTGTTTGCAAACAAGTTTATAAATAAAATAGTTAAGTACAAGTAGTTTCCTGGATGAAAAGCCAGTGTAGTAGACACACAAGTGCTGTGTGATTGATAGTGCTTAGAAATGACTATAGATGGCAAATGGGGATTATGACATGCAGCTCCTGCTACTGTCACACAGAAATGTAGATAAATTTCTCACATGCTGTGCTCAAAGATAATCTCCAAGAATCTGATGTTCTCTCTTCAAATTAGCTTATAATAGAATTGACTTATGATAGCCATAGGGAAAAAAAAAAAACCCAAACATTTGGCAATGCAAAAAATTGCATCACTCACATTAGCTTGATAACATTAATTCTCCTGCTTTTTCTGGTGGTTGTGTTTGCTTTTTATTTCTGTTTCTCCACTGAAACCTCATCTTCTGTTGTATTCTGGCTTTACAATGGTTGTTCTTACCATCAATTTAAGTACAATAGATATCACTTAAAAAAATAGAGTCTTTTTGTCCCTGTCTTTCTGAAAAATATATATTGGGAAAAGTTCAGAGAAGGGCAGGCAAGGCTTTTAGGAAGTTTAAGTAACAGATCTTATAAGAAGTGATGGAAAAGAGACTATTCATACAAAAACAAGAGTATTTTACAAATAATTGAAGATATATATGTACCCAGATAGTAGAAGTATTTAGGTATTTGAGAAGTTAAGGTATTTGACAATTATAAATTACATTAGGTTTTGATATGCAATAAATTAGATAATTTCCTAATTTTTTAAAAATTTATATCTACAGAATAGACAACAAAAACAAACAAAAAAAAAACAACAGAAGCACAGACTCAGAAGATCTAGATCTCATCAGAGTAGCTGTGTAATCGTCTCTATATTGAATTACTTCCATGTTTGAGACCCATAATCATGCTGTTACATAGCCTGTAAATTCCTGAAAAATAATTAGCACTATAAAAAAATCTTAGGCCTGTTGGTGGCAGTATAAATTTCTCATTTTCTGACTATTTTTGTCCTTGATACTGTGTGCCTTTTTTTAAAACCCTACTGAGAGACTAATTTTCAGCCTTATTTATCTATCACAGTTAACTCTCCTGATTTTAAAATCTACTCATCTATGAAATATTGAAAAACATAATAATTATGGAAATATAATTAATACTAAATTTTAAATATCAACAAAATAGATTAGTATTAACTGTAGGATTAACATTAAGATTTTTAATTAAAGTGTGAATTTTCAGTTTGATATCACTATGCTTGAAGTTTTTTAAAGAAAATATTAGTTGTGAAGCAAATGAAAGAAAATACTGCACTTCACATATTCTAAGAAAAAAAAATGCCTCATGACTTCTTAAATGTAGAAGAGATTGCTTATGGAAATATAACATGGAAACCAGCAAGGAGTCCATTTGACCTCATCCTTTCGACCTCATCCTTTCTGCAAATACTTGTTTTCAAAGGCTGCAACACATCCCTGTTCTCATTGCAGAGCTTCCTTAAACTGCTTGTGGAATGATAGATTAATATTAGAGGATTCTCCCTTGTAAATATTGAAGGCTAAAAATTGTGTAGAAAAACATGGAGGGATCATCTTCAGTATAAACAATAGACTGAGTTTAGTATATTTGAGTGACTGCAACCTTTGGGTGTGCAAACTCCATCAAAAAAGGAAGAAAATTGGTGGAGAAATTTGAAAGCTGGGTAAGAAGATAAATTAATTCCATTATGGTTATCAAAGCAAATTAAATTTAATTTGAGATAATTATAGGCAAAAACATTTAGCATGCTGCTAAACTGATTCATCAGTTACAAAAAACATAAAACTGAGTTTAGACAAAAGGTTAGTGCAATAAATTAATAAAATGAGTTCACAATAACAGTAGCATGTCAGGGCCCTGCCCTGACAGTACCATACAGTACCTCTGAGAGTACCCCTTTACATGGTTCTCTGCCCCATAGTGCAGAGCCCCATTTCAGCCCTGCACTGGTGACCCAGCTGCCCTGCTCCTGGATGGGAGGTGGGATGTGCCCCTCTGGCCACCCTGAAGAGAATGCACTGCTCCCTGAAAATATACACAGGGAGAGAGCTGCAGTGTAAACCTCTAGAACCAAATAAAACATGTGGAGCAGAGTGGGAGCTAGAAGTTCATTCTACCTTACAGCTCTTTATGAGCTTGCATGTGTTCCTTAACATCATTCACCAGAGAAATACAAAAATGCATACCAGAACCATGGCCACAAGTTGTTGCCAAATACATGCAGAGTCTCTCATCATCCATAAATCCTTATAATTTCAATCTACAGCTGTCAACCAGTCCTTTGGTTCATTTTACTAAGAGTTCTGGGAATAAAATGAATTACTGATCTTTAAATACTTCTATATTTCCATAAGCCTTTGTATTTATTCTGTTTTTAGAAGGAATTAATGTGGCAAAGGGCCTTAAATTCTGTGTTTAAGAAAATACGGTACAATTTAAAACTACAAGCAATTTTATTGTTTCAAACAATAAAAACCAGCCATTTTAGAAAATCTAATGATCAGTTTGAGCTATGGAGCTGTTCTTTCTCATAAAGCTCTCATAAGTCAACAACAGGGTGGAGTCTTTCTTGAATCAGAAATTAGTTTTTGGTATTCAAAGATGCCCATACTATGATAGTGTTACTTTTTTCATTACAACAGCACTTACATCAAACTGATGTTTATAGTCAGAAGCATTTGTGTTTCTAATCAGTTTTTTCACACCCTCTGTTACACAAAAGGTCTTCTGCAGGATGATTGTCAAGGCTGGACCAACCTAATCAAAAATCTGCTCACACTGGAAAGAGTGATACATTGCCATCTACTCCAATCACTTATTCCTGTGCTTTTCATCTATTCACTTATTTCACTTATTTGGGTGAAATAATTTTCATCTAATCTATCTTTAGATATCTACTGCAGAGATACCTACCTGTGAGCTTCCCCCTCTATGTTACCTTCACAATTAGTAGAAAGAAATAGACACTCCAGGCCATGATTCATATGACCTACTTTAGGCATCTGCTTTGGGAGATGAATTGCACCCTAGAGGTGTCAATCTCTCCTTTGATTATAAAGAGTTTTAAATCACTAGCCACACGTACAAAGAGATGTCTAGATTTGGCCAGATGAATCTCACCCTCAGTGACATGACTGAATAGGGTCTGAGCCAGGCAAGCTTTCTCTGAAAGCAGCTCAGAACTGGCCGCGGCAGAACTGCAAACCATCAGTGACCTTGAGACATCCTGTTATTCTAGTCCAGTATTAAAAAAAAAAATGCTAGTATCTTGACTGTATTGATTGTATTTTGAACCTTTTCTGTCAGATTAAAAAATGTACATGAGATTTATTGCAGAGTATAATCCACCTCTTTTCTTTGATCATATTTTCAAAAGAGTTGTGCTCATAAATCACATAGATTTTGTATTATGTACTGGATTAATATAGTAACTATATTTATTCGTGTCAACTTATTTAAGGTTTTTCTTTATAATGAGTGTTGCAAAGTTTTTTTTTTTGATGTTGTTTGTGGTGTCTTGTGACTCTACATGTCATTTCAGAGATTTCATATTTTTCACTGCTAATACTCTGTTGAATGCAAAATGCATTTTATTCTGTACAATTGCAGTTTGCACTGAGTGCATATTACAACCAATTATTCCTCATAACAATGTAGCTGTCTACTTATGCCAGACCTCATTACTGTGTCTTAGAGTCAGAATTCTGGCACCCAGTAGTTTAAAATATTTGAATACAAAGTAAGAAACCCATGGATCAACAATCTTTTATTTATTTTTAGCTTCCCATTCTCATTAGACTGATATTTTAAAATAATTGGACTCCAAGACTTTGACTTCCATGCTCTTGGATAGTTGGATGCTAGTGCTGTGAAATGAAATATTATGTTTACTGAAAGTTATGCAATTAGTTTGTGTTTCAGGAAAATCATTCATCAGATTGAGACTTTAATAAGTTAGAGAATAACAATTTTAAAAATCCTGATTACTTTTAAAAAATACATTTTGTCTTATGCTTTATGACTACATAAAACTCTGCAGCAAAAAGTATCAAGAGAATTTACACTGAATCGTTCTTGAACCGCAGGGATCTAAATATCATGTAGGTGTTCATGTAACTACCAGGTTAGGGAACCAGGTTCAAAACTCACTTCTAACCTTAGTTACTCAGAGAGATTCTTGAGATCTCTGAGCATCCTCATTTTCAACACAGTTTCATAGAATCACAGAATCATAGAAGAAACTGAGCTGGAAGGGACCCACAAGGATCATCAAGTCCAGCTCCTGCCCCTGCGCAGCACCATCCCCGAGTCACACCATGTGCCTGAGAGCACTGTCCTGGTTACTTTGCTTCATGAGCTCTGTCAGCCTTGGTGCTGTGACCACTTCCCTGGGGAGCCTGTTCCAGTGCCTAAACAGCCCCTGACTGAAGAACCTTTTTCTAAACTCTAACCTAAATCTCCTCTGACACAACCACATGCTAGAGAGCAAGAGGCTGGAGAGCAGCCCAGAAGAAAGGGACCTCAGGGTCCTGGTCAATGGAAAGCTGACTATCAGCCAGCAGTGCCCTGGCAGCCAGAAGGGCCAACCCTGCCCTGGGCTATCTAAATTTCCAGCTATCTAGCCACATACTACTATGAAGTTTATCACAAATCAGATTTTGTGTTGACTTTCTAGGTAATTTCTGTTTTGCTTGAATTTGTAGATCTAGAAAAATAAATAGCTTGTTTCAATTGCTGCTGTGGATAGCATGGAGCTAAATAAAAGAGATATAGGCACCAGCATATGAATTGAGGTAAAGATTTAATAATTATATTTTAAAAAGTTTTAAATGTTAAATTTAGTAACCAACTATGTTCATACCTATGTATGAATGTGTACACACACATGTATGTACATGTGATATAGGTATTTTATGGAAAGACATAAATTTAGAAAGAAATTTATGTCTGCAGAGATCTAAAGCAAAGAACTCAGTGCATTCATTGTGCATGGATTAGTTAATTATTGATCACTTCACTTTGCCAAGGTGATCCTGGCAATGCTGCATCTAGAGGAAAAAATGTTCCTCTACATTATTCACTGGTGGAAGGGAATAGGAATTTACTCTGTAAATAAAGGCCATGAATATAACATATTAGTTCTTTACAGCTTGTTGCAACAAATTATTTCTCTCTACAGCTCATACATTATGTACCCTAACAAAGTCAGGCTAAAAATATCAAAAATCACAAAGTCCACCAAGCACAGGGGCTATACGGATCACATGTAGCAACTGGAAAATGCTGGCACAAGAACTTGTAACTCTCTACTGGTGGTTTTTGTGATAGATGAAGGGATATTTGAGAAACTGCCTCCTTCTCTCCTGCTCACGACAGGAAAACACTAAGGTGATGAGATGTAAACTCTTTGCCACCCTAGGTACCTCATCAAAAAAAAAATCTAAAGGAAGCATGAGTTGCTTGCCTCAATTTACTAAAAACAGTGCTTTTAAGTGCCAAAAGAGAAAGAAGCTGCAGAAGAGAAGAAAGAAACACTGTCAGTTGCAGAGTACAGTCAAGAGAACATGCTTGTTCAGTGGAAGCCTTTGAAAGGAAAGCAAGGATATAAATGCATATTGCATTACTGACACTCAGCTGGATACTGTACACCTGTGAGTTTCAATGCATGTCTGACTTCTCAATGTTTGTGGTTTCTTTTCCTGTTTATTTCCCTTTCAAGTTTTTTTCTTTCACAGCTGACTTAATTTTTATACTCTCTACATTTTTTACTCTTTATACATTTCTCATTGTATGGTCATTTGTCATTTGTTCCTAGTCTTTCCTAGTTAATATCTTAGATGTTCTGCGTTAAGCTATCTTCCGAAAGGATGGAGATGCTGCATCTCCCAGAAGACAGCCAAAAAGCCCAAACTTACAACAAAAACAAGATGCATAGCACCATTGTCCTTAATATTGATAAGTCTGGTGTCCTGGGAGTGCACAGAGCACCTGTCTCTGGGCATATGGGCACAGGGCACTGCTACCCTGGAGTGCCAAGACGAGGGGATGGGGAGAGCAACCAGATAAAGCTCTGTGCAGAAAAGATTAAGTTAAAATTAATGGGGGGGGGGTGTCGAGGAATTAAAATTAACATATAATATAATATAATATAATATAATATAATATAATAATATCATAATATAATTTTATATATAATATAATATAATATAATATAATATAATATAATATAATATATAATTAATATAATACAATACGTGTTATATTATAATACAATATAATGTAATACAATATAATATATATAAAACAATATATTGTTCTGGTAAGCTCCATAGTTTCAGGAAAAAAACAAAAACTCCAGGGGGGTTCTTTACTATGCTCACCTTGTGAAGTCATTGCCCAAATAACTGTTTCCTTTGGAGTCAGTTCTGTCTCCTTTGCTCAAAATTAAGAAAGTACTTTAGGTAAGCTATAGTGCTGGCACTAAAAAAAAGAAAAAAATTATTACTCAGAACAAAAAGATGTCTGAAAATCTTTGCTGCTATATTATTAATTCCCATGACAAAACATTTCAGCATAGTTTTAAAATTTTTTATGATTTTACTTCACAAAAAGTAACCCATATTTTCACTTTGCTGTGCAAACATTAATTATTTAATTTTTTACCTTGTTTTATTTTGGCAATTTCTTATTGTTTTCACCATTTGCCTGAAGTCCATTATACTGTTAACCAAAATACCATACATTTTTAAACTGTTTATATTTGTGTTCAGCAACAAGTTCAGAAAAACCAAATTTATTTACTATTAAGAAAAGGATAATTTGCTTTGTGAACAAGGATATAAAACTTTTTAAGATGTGAACCAATTTTCATGACAGAAGATGTATGCTATTATTAGGCAACAGAGGTACCTACTTCAAATGTTTCCCAGGGAAAACTATAACTTCTCTGATCAGTTATGAGGACCATGATATTGATAGAAACAATGTAAAATATGGTATAATAAAAGAGTTAACTTCAGTTTCCTGAAAAAATCAAAATTCAGTCTGCAAATTGCATCTTCTAATCACTGAATTCAGTAGCAAATTTGATTATTTTTATAAAATAGAGGCAAAAAGTTACTTTTTTTCTGTTAAAATGCTTTAAATGCAACTAGAATAATTCAACAAATTTGTAAAATGGTCTTAAAAGATCCATATTCAAGAAAACAAGTTGCACAGGTACACCTTTGCAACAATATAAGATAAAGAGTTCCTTAAAACACAGTGGCAATTTATTTATTGTGCCAAATCTTGCAAAGGCCTTTAGTTCATGTAAAACTGTTATCCATATAATTGATAATTTCCATGGGATCTTAAGACAGAAAGTTAATTTCTGAACTGTACATTCATAAGTCCCTTATCAGCAAATTTCTTTGTTCAGAATTTTTCCCATGGAAATAGCTTCATCTGAATGGAAAAACTATATATTGTTCTACAGTTTGAGAAAAAAAAAAGAATGTGGAGATTATTACAGAATTGCAATTTTCAATGCTGCAACTACCTCAAAGACTCTACCTCCTAATGTTTTAAAGAAATAATGTTGACATTTATTACAGAGACAAAATCATGTGATGTTCCAGACATTTCTAGTGCAATCACATGTCTAGTTTAATGAAAAGTCATCTTCATTCTTTACTTCAAGAGAACCATATTAATAATTTCATAGTGTAGCCATTTATTAACACAATATTAAATATGTGTTTGAGTTCAATGCATGATGTCCATCAAAAATTATGCTAGGTCTATCAGAAAACTGGAAGCAGTGTACTGAATAGATAATTCAAAACACTATTTTTGTAGAGTTTATCAAGGACTTGTTATCATAACAGGCAACTAGAACAGAAACAAGTTTCAGAAGTTTTTTCAGAGCAAATTCACTGAATATAATAATCTGTCTTTGCAATAGATGTGATAAATACAAACTCAGTATAGCTCAGTGACCCTGCTCTTACTGTTTCCATAAAACATGATTAAAAGCTCCATGATATATTAGAAAAATAGTCTCTCTTCAGTGTTTGAACAAAAAATGGAATAATTCTACAATATTACAAGCAAAATCATCCAGACTAGATTACATGAAGTAAATCTCTTGAAGGAACTAATATTTCGGACAAGATGGAGCTGTTCCAGTGTTTTATTTTAAAGATCAGAGATAGGTTTCTTAAGTAACTTTTATAGATAAGAGTAAAGGAAAATATATATGACACTTCATTTCTGTTACTATAGATAAGATGCAGATAAATATTCTCTACAAGTGAATTATGCAATGCTCCATAAATAGTTTTTATTAAAAATAGTCTGTCTGCTTAACAAAGAATTATAGGTCCACTATTACTTCTACCACCAATATAAGTAAGAAGCAGGAAGAAGAAACCTGAGTTTATGACAACAGGCAAAATTGCAGGTAATTTAAATACAACATAATTAACCAAAATCTGAGAAAACATGGTGATCTTAAACAAAAAAAACATTTTAGAAAATTTATGCAAGAACAGTTTGGAGGAGTCAAGAGAATGAATAGGCAAGGAAATACTCAAGGCTCAAGCTGAATTTCAGTGATAGGAAAAAGACCACATTGCAGTGTCTGAACACACCAATTAGGCACAACATGGATGAATAACCAAAAGAGGTGGATGAATACAAACTCAATTTAAGAATTTTTAATTTAAGGTTTTGCTAGTATTTAATTCTAACAGTAGATATGAAAGATTTTCAGGGAAAGAACTAGAACTGAGTAATAAGCAGTATGAACTTTACCATGGAATCCATTAGATTAAGCAAAATTCATTTGATTAAGCAAAATTACGCATGGATTAGAAAACTTTCCTTTTGTATTCATTTATATAAGTTATTTTAATTTTGCACTGTTATTTCCTATTATCTTTCCTGCTAATCATTTGGTTTGATCATGTTCAGTTTTGTGGGGACATATCAAATCTGAGTCGTCTCCTATAACTCATGCAATATCTTTTCACTATAATTAAATCCTTTGTCGAAATAATTATTTCTTATTACACATGTGCAAAATACAGTGGGACAGTGATATAAATTTTAAATATGAAAATGACTAAACTACTAAAGGATATTTAGTATTTCCTAGTGCATTCCTTGAGGGCCCATTTCACTCACCTGAATATCAATACCTGTACATCCAGCCCATAGAGATGCTCTAAATTTTCATTTGAAACTTTAAAGCCTATTTGTCTTCACAGTTCACTTAATTAAGATTTGCTTTTTGTCACAGAGAAGAGAAGTCTAGATTTCTCAGATTAATTTTAAATGCAAGTTAAGCTTAAAATTAAACTGTGTTTTTATTTAGAAGGAAGAGGTCATGTTTCTGAACATTCTGGAAGATAATATACTTTGTTATAGCATAAAAGGGGAAAACCCCCCAATTAATTTGATCTTCATTTGCTGGTTTGTTATTGTTTTTTGGATTTTTTGTTATTCTTAGCCACTGGATTTCCCTCTAGCTGTTCCAGGTTTCCCCAAGGTTAAACCAACATGGAGTTTTGTCTGTTCAATGTCACTCCAGCCTCATAGTTACTTTAATCTCCTTGACTGTAGGCAGCTAAAGCTCTGGCACCTTCTCCTCAGTTTCTCAAATACAGAATTCTTGCTGCCTGCAAGATGATCTTTCAGATCACCTTCTCATAAACTTATGCAGCTCCAGTAACAGAGATAACTGTTGACATCCTCATTTTCATTCTTTGCTTTTGTGTTACAAACGGGTGATTTAACAAGTAGAACTTTTATCCTTCCTGTGAGCTTCTTAGGATGTACCCTTCCAGTGTGTCCAGCAATTACTATTTTGCTTTCAACTTTAATAAGGATAAGATTTGATGTCTGTGTGTATCCCTTTCCAAAATCGTAGCTTCAGGCTTACTTTGACAGTTTTACAAAGATGACAAATGATGCTTTAAAAAGAAATTTCTGTATTGAGAGCAATTTTTCCTATTTTCCTTTACACCGTCTGATAATTCTATAAATTCATGCCATCAGGATTATGTACTTAAAATGTATCAGTGGCTTAATCCTACCTTTATCAATCTTTGCTGGTTAAGTAATATTTCTTGAATAGAAATGTAGAAGTGGAAGTTAAAAAGAAAAAAAAGAAAAAATATAACTTTTTTGTTATATTGCAAACTACTTGGGATCTCCTGAATAATAATAATACATTTTATAAGTGACTAAATGTGTTTATCAATTTTGTTTATTCCAATATTTGACCTAAAAACAACCCTAACTTTCAAATTAGATTCTTATCAATCTCAGAAAGCCAAAGCAGGAACCAGAACTAGGGGGAAAGAGCTAAAAGGTGGCTGAGCACTATTTATTTCTGGCTTCTCTGCTGGCTTTTTTTTTTAGCTTACAGTGGAATATCAGATATTAGTGTGAGAAAACATTAAGTTACTCTAAAGGAGGTGTCAGATTTTTTTTTTTTTTTAATGAAGAGCTCATTAAAATTAAAAGGACAGAGGGAGTCCAGGCTATCACACCTATCCAAGAAGGTTCAAGACACACAGTTCACTTTGTTACAGAAGCAACAGCAAAGCAACATTTACTCTGCTGAACATCTTAGGTGAGGAAGCTCTAAAACCAGGCTTGTTTCCAGAGGGCATAGCATCACTAGTTTTAAAATTCCCTTGAATGAAAAATTTATCCTTTATATGCCAATTGATTCAGTAAAAAGATCAACTCAGTTATTGAAAGTAAGAATAAAAAAGGAAAACCAGAGGGCGGAGGTATCATAAGTGGCTTTATGAAAAGAGTAAAAATAACTTTCAAGGAAAATGCTCCCCATTCCCATTATAAAACACATCTCTCAGCTACTCTGGCTTGAGGAAAGGTATGCAGTGGAAGAAAAGATTATTTTTTGTTACCTGTCTGATCATGGCTGACAGACTAGTTTGTCAACACAACATGTGAAATAGTAAACATTTTAAGGCTCATAAACAACATATAAATGACTGCTGCAAACAATCTTTTGTGTGGAGTTTAATTTCTTCCTGTGCCCATGCTTCTATTTGCATTCAGTATCTGCAGTATTTAAGTTTATCTTCACAATACCTGTTGTTATGACAAATAAATCAGTCCAGTTAGCCTTGGGCAGCCTTTCAAGTGTTAGTAAGTATATTGAAGTATACTTTAATGGGGCTCATAGCATATAATATCTCATGCATCTCAGCAGTTGTCCTATCCCAGAAACTGTTGAAAGAATTCATCTCGTGGTAGTGATGCCTTCATTATTTCTCTGGGATGTGGAATATCAAAGCCTCCATCACTCTCCAGTAGCACGATGGCATGCACTTACCTTCAAGTACTGGCAGGTAGCACCAGCAGTCTCTCACACTGCAGTTTCTCAGTTCTCCATTAAAATTAAGAAAGGAAGCAAGGTTGTAGTGTGAGATATCATCACTTGTATCAGTGACAGACTTCCATTGAGCTACTAGATATCTAACCTTTATATTTATACAATATAATAGTTCCCAAATAAGACAGAGAGTGCTTCTTGTACAAATTATATGCTGCTTAAGTATAATTGACTTGATCCTACTTGCATCCTGAACATGCCCCTCCCATATACTGGATGGGGAATTAATGGTTATGCACTACAGATTACTGGAGTGTTACCCATTGTCATTTGGACCATAAAAATTTAATCTGAACCTGAGAGATCATTCTTTACTTGATTACTGTGTAACTGTCCCTTTTGGAAGAAAAAAAAGTTTATCATTTATCATTCTGGAATTTTATCACAGAAACTGGATACTCAAAAAACACTTGATGAGCCTTAAATGGAACATGGTGCAAAAGTTCAATAATTTTTATTAGCATTGCTGTGCGAAGGAATATTTAAAAATTTCCTTTTAAAAATGCTGTAACACTCTTCATTTTTGCAGGTGACAAGATAAAAATTCTATGAAAGCTAACGTAGAAGAAAACTACTTAATAAAGTGGTTATTCCATGTACCCGTCTTGCTCCCTATCCCTGGACTGCCCTTATATGAGATGATAGAAACGGGAGAGTAACATGGGGCAGAGTTATGGCTGAATCTTCTATGCATGATCACTAATGTGATCAGGTGGGAGGGAAGTCAGCACTGTAGGATAAAGACTTTTGAAACATGAGATATTCAAAAGAAAGGGAGGACATAGTTTATCTGGAATCATTCCACTGTCATCAGTAGAGCTTTGATGACTGAATGAATAGAAATTTGACCCAGACATCTAGCACTAGCTTTCCATTTCATGAACTCAAAACCAGGTCTGTGCATGACCCCATGATGAGGTAGGCTGGAGAGAGCATTCCAGGTGTCTCACTGAATATCTATGCTCCTTTCCTCTAAAAGCCCTAGGACCCTGCCTCTGCACTCCCACCCCCTAGCTCCCCTTCTCCCAACATTCCCATCTCCCATGGTTGCTTTTACTCCCAGGAATCTGGTGTCCTTACTTGTCACTGGTTGCTTATCTCCCTTCACCAGGTTCATCACTGGTGGGTGAAGATGTCCACAGAAGAGGATGAGGGTCTTTCATTAACACCAACATGCATGAGGAAACAGCAACATGGACAGTATTTATAATCTCAGATCCTTGGAACCAGAAATCGGATGAAAAATGCAATATAAGAAAAGTTAATTGTTATCTGACTCCAGAAAAATGACTAAAATTCTGTTTTCCATCTGTCTTTAACAGAGGTTAAATAAAAGCCTTTGAAAGTTAATTATATACTAAAATCTCAACATCTATAAGCAAGTCTTATAAACTGTAATTCTTGTTTTTGAGTAGAACCAGTATTTTTTATTTTATACCACAAAGATTCTGAAAATAATACCCGTCATATTAAAGTATAATTTGCTTTTGATAAAAAATTTTATTTATTACCAAGACATTTCCTACAAGGGAAGGGCTGTAGAAATCTCTTGGACCATTAACTCCTGCCTAATTATAATTAATTATTGTATCACAATAGAGTAGATATGCAAAAGCACCTCAATGCTCCATTGTATTGGGCAGTCAATTCCCACATACACAGAGCAAGAAACAGCCCTTGTCAGGCAGAGATTCTGATCTGAACACAGAGGAACAGATGGTTAGAGATGAGGAAAGTGTACAAAGTCACAAAGCAAATAGGCACTGGACCAGCAGCCTGAATCCCTAGCAGAATTCCTCTTCCATGTTGCTTGATTATCTGTGTGAGAAAATTTTAAGGACCCTTTTCTAGGCATAAAGTATTTTCATTACAAAAGATCACCCAGTGTTGGTCCAGTAGTAAAGACAGAGGATCTGAACAAAATTATAAAACTGAATGTCTTTTTTTTGACCTACATCTTTTGGAGCATGCAATTTACCAATTTGGAAGACTTGTAAATGAGGCTGCAATGAGTAAGCTAGTCACTACACTTTTATATAGTGTATTTTTAAAAGGATATATGATATCAATGACTTTCAGTTAAGTTATACGGGAAACTTTGAACCAATGTAATATAACATCAGACCCATCACAGGAGAGTAAAAGGTGGTGTTCTGTTAAGAGAAACAAAAATACTGAGAGGATGTAATTTTCAAGGAAAAAGTCATATATATTGAGTTCAAAGCTCTTGGATGAAGAACTTTTTTCAAGGAAATGAACTAATTGTGCTATCAAAAATGTAGCACATTCCTTCTTCAGAATAGCAGAAACATTTATCATTTTCTTTAACATTACATCAATATAAACTCCAGGAGGGCTATCAATCTCTAGAGGAAAGGAGTCTGTTTTAGCAGGTGGGAAATAATAAATGTCATCACAAAAAAACAATGGCAATTATATTTAACAGTCTGCTGATACTCACTGAAAGTAATAGTGACAGAGGTTTTTATTTTGGAATGACCTACAGGTTCATTTTAGAAAGCATCTTTTCAGAAAACCAGGGTTTTATCTCATCAATTTGTAGTAGTAGTAGTAGGAATAATTAAGTTCTTGTTCCTTGTAATAGAAATACATTGAATCCATGTTCAATGAGGCATGGACACTGTATGCTTCCCTTTGGGGAATGGCAATTGAAGCAGTGAAGTGAAAACTTCTATTTGCTGCTTTCTCACCAAAAAGAGCCATTTCTGTGTGTATTTACAGCAGAGCTTGTGGATCCAAGATGATTGTTAATAATGCCTCTTTCTGCTTAGCAATTCTTAACTGGTAATGGTAAAGAAACAAATTATCTGCTCTAGTAAGAGCCAGAGAGAAGGCTCTCTGATAATGAAAAATACCAAACCCAATAATATTTAGTTTGGAAAGAGAAATAAGAGGACTGTTCTAGAGGTATTCAGAAGTGAAGAATCATAGTAAAAATTAGCATCCTTTTATATTTTTCTTCTTTTTTTTTTGTCTTATTGTTTGGTTGGTTGCTTGGTTTTTTGTTTTGGGGGAGTTTATTGTCTTGTTTGGGGGGTTGTGTTTTGGTTTAAGAATGCTATGCTATGTGTTGTGGTTTTGTGGGAAAAGAGAGCACTGAAGATACATTTACTATGTTTCAAAAAGAATATGCATTTTCAATTCCTTTATAAATATCTAGATGTCTCAGAGCAGGGCCTGCTACAGGATGGACAGCAAAAAGCCACATGTCTAAATGTATTGCTAAATTCTATAGTGTTCAAAGGAAACTGAGAAGTACAAAATATGTAGTGCTTACATTAACTTCCCAGAGAACCTGTACATTATTATAAAGAGAGACTACAAGTAAGCTGGAGAGGGTCTTTTTATGAGGGCAAGTGGTGATAGGACAAGGGGGAATGGCTTCAAATGGACAGAGGTCAGGTCTAGATTAGATATTAGGAAGAAACTCTTCACTTTGAGATTGGTGAGTCAAAGGCTGCCCAGAGAAGTTGTGGGTCCACCAACCCTGGCAGTGTTCAAGACCAGGCTGAATGGAGCTCTGATGGAAGCTGTCCCTACCCACAGAAGAGGGGCTGAAACTAGGTTTTATTTAAGGTCCCTTATAAGCCATTCTGTGATTCTGTCCGGATGTTCCAGAGCTTAATTCAGACTACAGGTTTTGTCAATAGCTTAACAGATTATTCATCATCTACTTTTCATTCATATTATAGTTTCTATTGATTGCAAAACTTTTTGTCTCTTCTTCCTTCCTTTGTATAATTTTGAGAAAGCTTTCTTTTTTTCCAACAAAACTAGAAGATATAGAATTCTACACACTAATTTCATTAATTATATGTATGCATATGTATTTTGTTAGATTTCTAATGATATTTTTCCTTTAAATGCATTATATAATTTTCTCAGAAAGGGTATAATGAAAATTATTTCTGGAACAAGTTTTAGTTAAACTGTTCAAGGTTCCTAATTTGAACATGCTATTTTTAAAACTGCAAACTCTAAATGTATGTATTTTTTTAAAAAATGAGGCGTGAGACAACTGTTAGACTGGGAATAGTTTATGAACAAAGCAGGAGAATAGCAAAAGATCAGAATTCTTCTCCTCTCTGTTTTCCTTTAAGAAGAAAGGTAAGCAAGCAAATGCTGCAGCATTTCTCAACTGAGACCCTAAAATTGATGGGTTTGAAAGCTCCTGAGAACCATTTATCTGTCTGCAAAAAGAATATCAAAATAGCAGCTTCAGAGCTGTTGTGAAGTTCAAAGTCTTTCAATGCCTTTTATTGAGAGATATAAAGCATTATTATTCACTGACCAATTTGCAAACATATGCTGTTGCTTTAAACTATTTTTATTTTAAGTGACTGGAGCAGGTAAGCATATGTCTACTAAAATTAATGTTTCTCATAGGACCCTCTTTTTTCTTTATCAGACAGCTCTGCACCATATCATGAAGCAAAACCTATTAAGATACCGTGCCACTCTATCTGATAAATGGAAACAACATGTTTTCCAAAGTTCACTGTTCTTCTACATTCTAAAATAGAATGAAAAAATACTTATCTTACTTAAAATCTGAAAGAAGACATTTCAAAATGTCTTCAAGGGTATTTCAAAATACCCTTAAAAAAGCCAGATTCACTTATATTTTATCTACTCTAGAGTTAGGGCATGTTGATATTCATTGATTATCTTCAATGAATCAATGCATTCAATGAATGAATGACTCAATATAATATTGATGTATTCTATCTACACATCTATGTGCACAAACATATTTTCTCACTGTGTTGGATTATTTTATTCTTTTACCCTCCTATTACCTGAAGAGTAAGAAAATATTTCTGTTTTGCTTACATGGTGCAGAGACGCTGTGAAAACCAGGTCATTTACCATAAACCACTGAAAAACACTAAAATCAAAATTGGTTCTGTGATCAGGGAGCCATTGTGCTCAGAGCACAAAACAAGCTACAGAACCTGCCTTGGGGAATTTACAGAATTTATCCTCGAGGTAAGTTTGACAGAGATGAGCCTCCAGAGACTCATCTTCTAGCTGCAGGCTAATGTCAGACAGACATTTCTTGTATTCCTGCTCCATTTCAATAGAAAACTTCTTTTCCTCCTGGATTTCATTGCACTATCACCCTGTAGACCTCCTACAATGTTCTTCTGCACAGCAATTGCAGATGTTGCCATCTACTCCTCACTTTCCAGCACCTACCCAACACCACCAATCCATCACCCAGAGGACCCTGCTTGGTTCCCCTCAACTTTCTCACTAGGCAAGTTTCTTTTCTTCATCAAAAGAGATTTACTGAAATTACTTTTTTTTTTTTTCAGTCTTACTTATGTCTATACATGCTATTTGAAAGAAGAGCAAATTTTATTTAAAATGTCAAATGTCATGTCCAACTACAAATGTTTTACACTGTTCACTTCTAGAATTGTGTACATGTATTCCCAGACCTCAGGCTACTAGATATTATAAGAAACGTAAACCAGGATTTTTTAAAAAAGCATATTTCTTTTGATATTCTATGCTACAAATTCCATAATTTCAGAAATTAACTGTACAGTAGTGGAAAATGCCTCACACTTCTTCCTGTGTATCTCCTTTCCCTTCTCCATTTTTTTGTTTATACCTGATATGATATTTTTTCTGAAAGCCCTTGATGTTCGAGAATGTAATATCAGACTATGTTTCCTGGATATCAGTTTAACAGTTTTATCTTCTTACCTCACCTTTCTGAATATATTATTTTCTTTGCAATATTTGTGTGCTCAGGAGAAATATAAAAAAATATGTAATTCAATATTTTTCACCATATTTTGAATAATATTTATTTCATTACTTAGTTGGTTGTAAAAGAGAAACTTCCTTGGTTAGCTACATTTCCCTGCAGAGATGTTAGTTAAGCTTCTGGATTCACAAAAAATTATGTGAAATTTTTTAACTCATGATGGCTTTGAGTTTCCTTCAGCATTGTATGGAATTACTGTTTTTAAAATTATTGTAGCCATTCCTTTAATTCAGGTAAAAACTTTCTGGATAAGGTCTCCTACACCTAAGTCACCAGATGATTCCCTTATGATATGAATTTAGAGATACCACACAGAGAATGCGTGAGATTGCAGAAATAATTGTTTTCTGCTCCAGCTGATCCCGTAGAGGTTCCAAACAGAAAGAGTCTGAGATGGAAGAATAGCCATATGAGCATCTTTTTCTTTCAAAGTACTTAAACAGCTGTCATCTGAAAAGGGGAGCTTTCTTCAACCCTTAGTCTGAGGAGATTTCCGTGACCCTTAGTGTTTAATTTGTCTTTCAGCTCCCCAGGAAAGCCAAGACCCTTGTGCCTGAGGAGTCTGTCAGTGTCCTGTTATGGGGACCCTTCAGTGAGCAGTCCTGCTGGATGGGAGGGCAGGACTGATGTGTTCAGGGAAAAGCACCAGCACCAAAAGGGGTCCCTGCTGAGACCCCTCAGCAGGTGTTCCACTGTATTTGAGTATGTTAGTGACAGTGACCGCCAGTGCCCATGAAGGACTCACACCTACACTCTTTATAAATATAAAATTGTGACAGATTAAGTTTTGATAAGTGATAGTATCTGTTTGCAAAAATGTATTTAAGCAACACACAGACAAGCTCTAATCCCTGATATAATTATTCAGCTTGCACAGAGTGTGATTGTTACATGACAGGTGTCCCTACAGAGGAGAAGACAGGTTCAGTGCATCGACTGAACCCAGCAGTTAAAATGGGGTCTTCCCTGACTTTCAACTGGATTTTACACTATTTCTCTATCTTTAGGTGGAGCTTGAGTGACTCTAGTTATACATGTCTTTGTTACTGATTGGTGTAAAATTTTCTTTCTTTGCTTTTAAAGATACAGTCAAAAAGAATTTTGAGTGCATGGCCAGTGAGGGGTGGTTGTACCATGGAGATGAGTAACTTTGGGATGGAGGTGTGTGTTAATATTACAGTAAGGGTACAGTGAACCGAGTTCATCTGAGGAGAGAGATTTCACCACAGTTGTTGGCTCAGCAGCAGGAGATCTCCTCCCCTATCTGCCCTGGCTGACAGGTGTTATGTGGTTTATCAGCTGCAAAGTACC
Organism: Anomalospiza imberbis; assembly: GCF_031753505.1. Taxonomy (NCBI): domain Eukaryota; kingdom Metazoa; phylum Chordata; class Aves; order Passeriformes; family Viduidae; genus Anomalospiza; species Anomalospiza imberbis. The sequence continues at coordinate 19,680,774 of NC_089683.1, read as the reverse complement.
ATCAGATTCCTTTCCCTTCAAGGATTTCAACAGAGCCTGGCCACGGTGTCTCCACTCTGCTCCACCCTCTGTTCCATCCCCTTGGCAGGTGTGTGTGCATGGGGAGTCACTGTGGAAAAGGTTTTGAGCATGCCAACTGCAATCCAGACAGGCAGCAGTTGTATTTTACCCCAAAATTCCTGTACCAGTACAACTTCTTAGGATGTAAATATAACTCCTTGGTTTTCTCACTTTTTTTTTCCCCAGTCATCCTTTCACAACAGCATTTTTAAAAACTAAAATTTTTCATCTTTTCCTTTCTACAGAAAGCAACACAGATTCCCACTGATAGGTCTTGCAGGTCAAAGCTTGTATAGCAGGAACAGGTATGCCTAGATTTTCCAAGCTCTGTCTTCCTTCTCAGATTTTAAAATAACAGGATTCACATCTTCATGGCCAGGTGACTATTGGAAGACCAAAGACTACTCCAGATAACTGAAGTTTTATATCTCTCACCTTGGAGACAGATTTACACAGCCCTCTAAGGTTCACGATACTACTTCAGAACACTCTCACATAAAACAAATTTTAAAGAGAAACTTTGCATACAGCAAATATTTTCAAAATCCTTTGTTCTGAAAGTGTTTATGATTTAAGATTCTTTATCAGAGAGGTTTCAAGAAGCATAAAGCTTATTCAGGTATGGTATTTTAACTGTGCCTTCAATTGTTGCGGTGCGTTTTGGGGGGGCACCCCACTGGGGTGTCCACAGGGGTGCCCCCCTAGGCTGGGATTTCGCTGGTGGCAGCAGGCAGGCAAGAAGACTCCACACGGCTTCTGAAGGTGCTCATTAGATGAGGTTTTTTGGGGTCCTACCCCCGGGAGGCAGCATGGTTTCTGAGGGAGAGGGCGGGAAGGGGAGTGAGGGGGGAAAGGGGAGGGGGAGAGAGGGACTGGGGGAGCACCGGCCAGGAGAGCCAGGGAAGAGAGAGAGAAACGTCCCCCGGCACACTGAACAGGGAGATTCAAAGTGGGCGCGGAACAGATTGGGCCAATGGCATTACAGACACAGGATACTGCAGGGGAGGATCACAGGCTTGGAATAAACCAGACATTTTCGAGGGGTGAGACAGAGCATACCATTCAACTAAAATATAACACCACATTCAATAATAGTTGACTCTTCAATTTGCTCTGGTCTAGTTCAGGGCTCATTAATATTTCTATTATAAGCCTTGACTACTCTGGCTAAGGATATCAGCTGTTACCAGCCTCACATTTGAAAAAAAAGCGGGTTTTCTGCCTTGAATATATTTTAATTCATTATTAGGAAGTGTTTAATGGGCAACTGTTTGAAAAAGTACCTTATTCATGAAAAAGATGCAGTGATTCAGGTTCAGTAAAATATATAAAGATTTGTTCTTAAAATAAAAGCTTTTTTTTTTCATAATTTCTAACTAAACAAAATTGGATTAAAGAATACTATAAGGAAAACACTCAGTGTTTTTTTTAATTTATAAGAACACACAAAAGGCCAGACTAAATGTTTATGTGCTGCAGGGTCCTGCCTCTGACAAGGGACAAGAGAAGATGTTATTGTGGAAGTCTATAGTCTCCACCCCTGATGAAAACCATTGCAATGTTCAGTATCAGAGATACTGAAGTAGTTTCCTCATGAAAAGACATACTTTAAAAGTCCTCATAAATCTACATCATTGATTTGTAGAGCTTGGCAAAGGTGTGAATTTATGAAGGCAAAATCACGCTTGGCCAACCTGAAAGCCTTCTATTATGAGGTGAATTGGTGGATGAGAGGAGAGCAGTGGTGGTTGTTTACCTTGAGTTCGGTGACGGCTTTGAAACTGCCTCCAGTCATTTGCCACTGTTTCCCTTAACAATCATCATAATTAAAGTATAGGTTACATATAGGGGGCAGTGAAGTACATTGAAAATTTGCTGAAAAAACAGGTCCAGAAAATTGTGATCACTGGTACAAAGTGATCACAATGTGCAGCTGGGAGAAAACCACAATGTACCAAGGGGTCAGTACTGGATCCAGTATAGCTCAGTATCTTCATTAATGACCTGTGCAAGGGACACAGTACATCCTCAACAAGTTTGATGACACAAAAGTAGAAGGAGCACCAGATGGTTGTACTGCTTTTCAAAGTGGCATGGATAGTCTGGAGAACTGGTAAGAGACAGCTCTCATGACATTCAACAAGGGTAAATGAGAAGTCCTGCACCTGAGGAGAGATAAACCGATGTGGCTATGCATGCTGGGGCTTGACCACTAGGAAAGCAGATGAATGGAAAACATTGGGATCCTGGTGGACAACTGGCCATAAGTGGGGAAAAAAGGCCAACAGCCTTCTGGGCTGCATTAAGCAGAGCATTGCTAGCAGGTCAGGGGAGGGGATCAGTCCCCTCAGCCCTGATGTGGCTGTATCTGCTGTGTCCCCGGCACAGTAAGTACATGCACTTACTAGGGCAAGCCCAGCACAAGGCCACAAAGCTAATGAAGGGACTGGAGCATCTCTCACATGAGGAAAGGCTGAGGGAGCTGGGAATGTCCAGCTTCATAACAAAAAGGGTCAGGGGGATCTTAACATTTTGTATAACTACCTGATGGGAGGGAATGATATCAGAAAAGAAAAGGAAGTCACTCTTCTCATTGTACCCACTGGCAGGACAAGAAGCAACAGGAGCAAATGAAAACACATTTGTGAAAATATATATTCTGTCTGAGCAGAAGGAAAAGTTTTTTTACTCTAAGTATGGTCAAACACTGACAAAAAGTACAGAGTCTTGGGCTCTCTGGTTCAATACATCTATAACTGCTGATACGTTTGAAGATGGATGAAAGGGAAGTGTTGGATAAGATGCACCAATAGGCAAGCTTGCCAATAGGTTCTGTCCAAATGCAGCAGAAATCCCTATTTTGAGATCTCTCTTCATGATCTGAAGGATAGTTCTTCAAGAAGATTTCTTTTATGCCACACAGAACCTTTTTGTAGCTGCTGGTACTAGACAGAGAAAAGCAGCTGCCTAGGGAAATTAGCTTCATGGGTCTTTAAAAACAGAACAACTTCATAGAGGCTATATTATGGATGATATCTAAGCATATAGGTATCTAACAAGGCAGACAGAGACTAAGAATCTGGGTCTATATTCAATGACGGATTATGACCCACAAAGATTGAGAGGTCATAATTTTTGGAAGTGTCAGAATTTGCCAAAATGAGTTTTACTATTTTATTTTCTTTAATATAAAGCAATTTCAGCTATTTACGAAGGCAACTGGCCTTTGGAGTGATTTTGGTTATTAGCCCTTAGAGTTCATTAAAGCTAAATTTTAGATGGAGATTTTCTACTGGTTTTTTTTAATGTTTTGTGTCTCATCATGCCACCTCTTTAATATTGCAGTGCTTAAAATTTAAAAGTCCCAATATAATTCCTTGCTGTTGTTTCCACGTTAGCAAATTAGCAACACAATACATGTTATTTAGGGAATAGCTCAGCAACAGAATCAAAGCCCCTCAACATTCTCCTTTTTTAAGATTTAGTCTGGCTTGCTCTGCCGGATGTGAACCGAATGACACATCAAAAACCTCAGAGACTCTTTTGTAGCTTCTGCTCAGACTGGAGAATTCCATCTGCTCTATTAAGAATCATTAACAACCAGGAAAGTATTCCAGATGGTTTCTGTGAAAACTAAAAGACAAAATTATTATATTATTATAATTAGTTGGTTTTTTTCTCATTCAGCCAGAATAGCTTTAATCAGCAACTGGCAGAGGAAAGCTCCATGGGACCCAAAAGCAGAGGGGATCATCAAATTACTTGGGAAGAATTCTGCATGTTCAACTCACAGTGAAAGGTATATGCTGCTGTAATAGTGGATTGTCTTTGGGACCAGAGTATAAATTGTTTCACCTTGCATTTTAAAGAAAAAAGCTTATCCTATGAGGGAAAAAGTAAAAAATAGGGAGAGTGTGCAAATCATGTCTGAAAAACTAGCAAACATACCCACAGAGAATTCAGAATCACACATTGCAATAAACTTTTACATCTCTAGGATCTGAATATAGAAAGATTGTATTTACCTGTTCTGAATAATGTCTCCACTTCCTCTCAAGTGATATTCTCAAATGAGTTCCACATGCCCTTCAAATTACATACACTTAGTTCTTCACGTAGGAGTTGCATACACCTTTTCAAACTTAATATACATGATATGTTATATGTATAATAATATTACCTGACTACAGTGTTTTCAACACAAAGCTGGAGAGTTAATCTTTCAAAATCCAACACAGCCTTTATGGTTCCCTGTATCATTAAGGACTTTGGCATATGGGAGTCACTCCTATAGAATATATTAAGCAACTCAGTCTCAATGAAAATGAGTTGCATGGCCAAGATGTTCCTTTATAATACCAGTAGGCAACTAAGTCTCTGAATATGCAAGATGATTCAGGAGGAAGCAAGGATACAGGATATTATATAGTTTATGCACCCCAAACAGATTTGGTTAGACAAATTATTTATTTATAATTTTATTTCTTTGCCAAGCAAGCATGCAATTTTCTTCATGCTATCTTTTGAATAGTGGGAATCTTAATATTTGTAAAAATTTGAATCAATAGTATTTCAGAGTAAAAGGGGCAGATTAATTAGTGTGATCAGTTCAATTACAGTCAACTAGTAAAACATTATTTCAGTATGACTTGTTATTTATTAACTTTAAAAAGGTTTCAATTCAGTAAATCTCAACATTTTTTATCACCCAAGTAATTATATCCAAATCTGTGCAATATGTCTGATAAAAGTTAAAGAATTTATCTTCCTCACCCACAAGAACTGCCACAAACAGACTTGTAAGAATGAATTGTGATCATAAATATATTACATTTCTCTTTTGCTTTTATTGAGAGATGTTGATTTCTTTTTCTTTTTCAATCATAATGCATTCATAAGAAAGATTGTCAGAGATAAAACCTTCAGGTTTCTGGAAAGGGTATAATAACAAACACAGGTGAATGCATTTTTGCTTTAGTTAACATGAATAATGGAAAATCCATTATAGTTCTGGAGTCTGGAGGTTTTCTTCTTGTTTATAGTAACCTAAGCATCGTTATCTAAACAAAAACCCAAACACAAACAATCCAAGAACTTGTAATGCTGTTAGATTGTCCTAGTGTTCTCTAATAGTAACCCATGCAATCACTTGTTTGCATCTCTATAGCTGAAGAGTAGGCAGGTTTTCCACATATACTCTCTGTTATTATGAAATATAAACAAATAAGACATCTCTCTTATAGGAAAGCTAAAATTTCTTAAAAGTTTTACTATAGAAATTTCAGAATTCTAAATTTCAAAACTCACATGTTTAAGAAGCCAGATAATTAATTTATATTTAGATTTCCCATTTTCCTATGCAAATTTCACAAGAATTTGTAAAATGTGCAAATTTTTGAGACTGACTTCAAATTTAGTCCTGTTTATAATGAAATTAATGCCAGGTTTACATGATAAGCTATGACTATAAATAGTGGGAAGCTACTAAGAATCTAAAATACAAAGCATTGAAACACTTAGGGCAGACAGCTAAAAATTAAGTAGGAACATGGAAGTTCTTCATATAAGATTTAGAATTAAGGTATTCAAGGAGAGCTGTAGCAGAAATAAAAATTACTGAACTTCATCTAATTAACTGTTAACCCACATTTTTAACATTTTCTCTATTTGGTGGATTGATTTCATGCCCTCAAAGAAACTTATTTTGCTTAAGCAGGCAAGAGCTTCTTCTAAAAAAGCAATCAAGACAGCCAAGAGACTAGAAGACATTCTTGACAGTTTTCTATCTCTAGTTCCTGAGAGAAGGGATAACAAATATTTGAGTTCTTCAGAGGTGATTATTTTTTATCAACTTCCTTTCCTTTGGTTAGAAAATCATATGCAGTCCACTTAAACCAGGTTTGATTGTCTTTGATTGTATCCATTATTCATGGGCATTCACTAAAACATTAGATGAGTGTTTTTCAGAGATGACTTGTGGGCTTTGGGTATTTGCTGTTAGGTACAGTATGCATTCAGTCACGTGGGATGGTTTCTGTTCTACAAATGGACAACTATTCTGTTAGGAAAATCACACAATGTCACATTCCCAGAGCATCATGTTGATGACAGTTATTTGTACTAAAATGTGTTTGAATTTCAGATGCATTATCCTTCCTAGCCCAGAAAATTTACTAAAGATAAATGAAAAATGAGTATTGCTGATCTAAGAAAGTAAAAACCTACCATTTCTGAACAAGTGAGTAAATAAATAATTTTGTTTTTAAAATCCATACAGAATTTAAAATCTCTCCTTTGCCATTTCCAGGCTTGTGACTGATGTCAGCTTTAACTTTGCGTTATCTTCCTATTTTAAGCATTAGGGATGCCCTATAAGGACTTGTGTGTGTCTCTGTCTCATACATTTATTAAACTAAAGTGAAGATAAGTCACTTAAATGATTGTTGCATGTTGCTGCCTGGAAGGGCTCATTCTTAGCCAAGGTACAGAAATTTTTTTAAAGCTCAAGAAATAATCCATCTAGCGATTAAAGCAGACATAATTTACAAACTGGAATTAGAACTGGTCAAAAAATGTTAATAATTATCTAAGAATGAATAATCTGATTAATTTCCAAAATAGTACTTAACAAGTGATCAGACCACTGGCACAACCCTAGAATAAATTAAGGCAACAGGTAAGTCTTATTTAAATTCAAAAGAAATCATTCATCATGGGTTCATCACACAGGTTTTTCTTTGTTTTTCTTTTCTTCTTTTAATGAAAGAAATATTTATTAGCTGAGATCCAGAATATGTCCAGTGCATTTTTAAAAAATATTACTAAGAATAAATAGTAAATTATCAAAAGAAAGATAGATAAACCTAAAATTATCTACTCTGCGCTTTGTTCAATTTCTTTGTTCAAAGAAATTACATGTTCAACCAAACATATAGATAAAAAGAAATTCTGATTCCCTAACATGAAAAAAAATCTAATCTTTCTTTAATCAATAGTTTAGTCTGAATTAATTCTACTACTGTTGAAAGAAGACTGATAATCACAGCTGCTTTTGATAGAATTGCATGGAAGGTAGTGGCTTCATTTCACAAGAGCACTTAATAATCATGCAAAAAAACTCTAAACAAGTATTCTTAAAAGACAATGCATTCCTGTAAACTTTAAAATTGAAAGCACTTGAAAATTCTTTGCTCAACTTCAGCTGTATAGATATATTTAAGAATATAATTAGAGTAAGGTTGTCCTTTGAAGGACCATAATCATTAGTTCATAAGACAGCTGTTAATGCACTTTTTAGTGCAGCATTTTACCAATAAATTAATATTGTTTATATTCTATATTCATTCCATACACACAAAGACACATTTATTCATTATTTTTATGAACATTGATGCTCCTTAGAGACAATTCAAGTGACAGTTGAATCTGAAGATTTCCATGAAGTAACTATGTAAAATACAGCAAACATATCCTGGAGCCGTAAACCCTGGTGCGCCATGACCAGATGCACTGTTTCCATTGCAGGGCCAAGGTGGGTCTGGGTGCCTTGTCTTCAGGCACTTGTTTCTATCAGAAGCCCACCTGTGTCTCAGCTGAAGCATCTTATAGCCCTGAGGTGCAAAGTCCTCTGACATTTCTAGTACAAAATTTGTATTTTCCTGAAAGATTTTTGGTTAGCTTTGCTCAGGACAATCCTTCTGCAGGGCCACCTTTCTAATTCTCTGCTACAATACTGCACAACTCCACAACTCCATATAGGGTAGCCAGGTTGCCTGAAGGTACCACTGGTTTTGGCGGGATGCCTTCTGCTTCCCCACTCCTACTTTTAGATTTTTAAAACTCAGAGTGCTTCTGCTCTCTCAGAGCAATGGCCATCTCCTTTCACACAGGACAGCGAGTCACAAACAAGGTAAAACCACGGCAAGACCAGGTAACTCACAGCTTATTTCTTTTTTCAGTCTCCATTACAAATAGAGTGCCTTTAACAGTGGCTTCAATACTAGTTTGGGGTATAATGGATTAAAAATAATGTGGGTTTTTTTTGTTTTCAAAGAAAAAAACATTCAAAGATGCAGCAATCCATATAATTACCTCTATGGTCCTTGTTTAATATATAGAGAACAATGTAGTATAATACTGAGATTGATAATACTGAAGCTAATTTTTTGTGATGGTGGACAGCCACAGACTACATTTACTTGATACATAATTGATAATGATCACTCATTTACAAAGTCAAATATAAATGAATAAGCCTGGTGGGCAATGCCAGGTTTTGATTTTCAGTCATGTTAAAGATTGTATGGAGATCAGCTCTTCATTAATTAACTAGACTGAAATGTTTACTGTGGAAGAACTTAATTACACATTAAAAAAATCATTTTGTCACATTGAATTGTGAAGAAATTAGCAGCAGACACTGAAGAGTATAAAGCATAAAACAATACTAAGAAACAATATTTGATTAAAATTATTAAGACCTCACATATTGATTCAATTGAATGCCTGTAGGACATCCACAATGATAAGGAAGGAGAAAAGCTGCAAGAAAGATCTTCAGCACACATGCAAAACTTTATGAGGTCCTGATCTAAAATTATAATTGCCATTCAAATAAGAATTCTTTTCAAGAGGGAATAAGAACTTATACAGTTCACATAAACTAGCTGGTTTGAATCAAATGGTCACCATTTGACCATATTCGGTCAGGTTTTGAATATCCCCAGGGATGTGTTTCCATTTGTATCCGCTGCCCATTGTTGACATGCCGGTGGGCACACCGAGAAGGGGCTGGTTTCTGCTTCATCCCCTCCTGTCAGCTGCTTACACCCATCTATGAGATACCCCTGACTCCTCTTCAACAACAAGTCCCAGCTCTCAGACTTTCCTCACAGAGCAGATGCTCCAGTCCTTTCATCACCTTTGTGTCTCTGAGCTGGACACAGTTCATTAATTCTATATGTTCCTTGTACCAGAGAGCACAGAACCGGACACAGCACTCCAGATGTGAAGGGGAATGCTCTCTGTGCATGTACAATTTCAGGTTTTTCACATAACAGTAGGAACAGTGTCACCACTAAAGTGGCATATCAGCATGCTTTGTACATGCTCTATATGCACCAATTTGTATAATTAGAACTGACATTACTTTTGACTACACTTTTTTTAGTTTTTAGAACAGACTACCTTTGACTATTTTTTTGTCTATCTGTTAATGTCAATGTATTATAACATGGTTCATATAGAATGAGCCCTCTTAAAATAGTACAAGGCACTGTTACACACTAGAGCTTTGCATCCATAATATATTACATACCCACTGATTTCACTGGCACCTTCATCAGTTCCACTAATTAGCTTGTTTCTATGTATATTGATTCTTTTAATTGACTTTAGCAGACAAATTCATTTAGTGTCTTAATAGACCATATATTTAATAGCTCAGCAACTTATTCAACCTGTTAGGCATTGCTCTTTGACATTATTGGCCATTATATACTCCACATAACAAATTCTCCTTACTTGTAATCAAATGACAAAGGCATTCTGGCAGTCTGATCCAAATATTAAAGATCTATGTCAACAAGATTAACTTTTATGATCCTTGCTGGCATGGTATTTACACATCGTGTAGATTAATGGTTCTCACTTCTACATCTGTAGATCTCTGAAGTTCCTTCACAATCAATTTTATTAGGCTTTACCTAATTGAAGATAACTGCTCTATACAGCTGTTCATGGCATCAAGTTGTGAAAACTCCCCCAGTCAAAAAAGGGGATGGTCCTTGTTTTCCAGGACTGGTATGATTTAGCTGAATGATGCAATTGGTTGATATGAACTAAACCCACAACTTTATGAAAGTACATTACAACGTTGAAATGTACTGCCATAACAAAACACAAAGCACTACTTTCTTGAATTTACTGCAACACTTAGCTGCTAGAGCATCTACCAGTGATGTCATCTCATTGGTAAAGATACAAAAAGAAGACAAAGACCATTACAGAGTTGAATGAAAAGAATTTTAGGGACACAATTTTTTGTTTAAGCCCCCAAGGTTCCTTTCTTCAATACTAAGGATTAAATAAGGAAGGAGAAAAGACATTTTTCCCAACACATGTGTGTTTTATTATCCTATTCCATCTAATATTAGTTCATTATGTGCTCTTCCAAAGTTATCCACATCTAATCAAAGAAAAAATTACTATACTTCTACTCATTAGCATAGCAAAGCAGAAATATGAAAGATCAACTTTCTTTCATTTGCCACAGCCTAAAAGAACACACATAAACTTTTGTCATAGTTATCTTGAAGAATTATCTTATTTTTTGACCACCTGAAACCTGATTACTGGGTTACAGTTTCATTATTTTTTAATGACTTGTAATTGCGACAAAATGAATCTCTGTGATCTCCTATGTAGGTCAAGTTGTGTTTATTATCATCAATATTAGAAGCTATGCCCTATTTATTTTTTAGTACTGTCTTGTTTTATGGCTGTAGTGCTATCCCTTGTTGGAAGGCCTTTTTTCATATTAGGGAACATGTAGATACAAGGAGATACAAGGAGTACCATACTGCCTCACAACAAGTGTCCTTCTGGCACAATAGTCCTTCCCTGTCAGGGGCCATGGGGGATATCACTTAGGGATAACCTTGTCAGCACCTATTCCTGTCTTATTCCTCCAACAGTCATTTTTAGATTCCTCACAAAACATTTTGTGACCGGACTTTTCTATGTTTTTTTATGGAAATATTTTGTACACATACTGGCTTTTGAACTGAGCATCTTACTCTTCCTCCTCTCTCACTTTTTTCCATATTCCTTTTTCTACCTGTTTTGAATCCTTTCCAATTTTTTTTTCAAAATCTTTCCAACTTTAGACTTCAGAACTGCATGAAATAGTTGCAGTGATGTAATAAAAAAAGGCATATCACTTATTTCTTCATTATATTCTCCTGTTCTCCTAAAGCTCCTGAGTTCTCTAACAACAAATAGAGATTCCCTGTTCAGCTAATAATCTATTACTAACTCTCAGATATCCCTTTGCAATGGAATGACATATCAACCTTCATTCATTGGTGGCCAAGTTTATTCTTCTTCTGGAATTTTCATCTATGGTCTCCTGTACCTCAGTGGAATGCAGGCTAAGCTGGATTTGATACATGAGGTGTACAGGTTTGTAGCATATTTATATGTTACTCCTCTCTAAAGGCTTTTTAAATGTATTTATACTCAGTAATTTTCTTCATCTTTGAAGTTAAATTGGTTAAAAACAATTGTCTTTTACAAGCTAAACTGTCATGTTATTGTTCCAAAATCGGTTAATTCTAATTTCTGATCTGCAGCACACTACCATGAGACAGCATAAAGTTATCTTGTCTTCAAGACATCTTTGCATTTGTTCCATTGAATTTTCAGTTTTCTATAAAAGACAAGTATTTCCTAGAACTCCGCCCAGTTCAAAGAATGGATCACCTGATAACTCTTTTACTTACTGGTAATCAGTAGTTTTGTTAATGAAGGTTGAAGATATGTATACTTTTTTCTTAAATAAGCTGTTTTAAAAGTAGGAGAGACAAATGTGATAAGATGGATGAAGGAAATGCAGAAACTCCAGATAAAATTAGTTATGACTGGATATTTTATTATTTTATTTCTTATTCCATTAAAATTTCTCTTGCTGATTACCATTACTGAAATCTCTTGTCATTTCCAGCTTGTAATCTGCATGATTTGTGTTATTTAGGTGTTATCTTCTCCCTGTTTTCCCCTTACCTGCTGTGATGTTTTCAAATGTCCTATCTTCAAAACTACCTTCTGCACAATATTTCATTGCCTCCACCCATTTTCTATCACTTCCCAACTCCTGTTTTTCACTTTGCAAAAGAACTTTTCTGCACTCCACACTTAGCACTAGTGACTTGTACTTGTCAGTTTTCTAGTTTCCCTTTTGTTGCTGTTTGCATTACCAGGAAGGCAATAGAGCAGAATATGCTCAGAGATTTGCAAAGTTCTGAAAAAAACAGATCCAGCATATTTTGCAAGGGTTTAGGGTAGTAGTGCAAGAGCCTCTATTGGTATCTCCAGCTACAGAAATTCTTCCCCCAGCATGTTACACTTGTCACCTAGAATTGTTCTGTAATAGCCTTGTGGGGTGAAATGAACAGGACTGTTACTCTTCTTTCTTAATGATTTTTTTTTGTGGCTGTAGGTGTGAGAAATACTGGAAAGTAAGCAGAATATGAAGAGGGGATGGTCAACCTCCAGGTGCCAAAGGACACTCTTTTCACAGTTCTTCAATGTCTCCTCCAGCTACAGATTGGATAGAAGAGAGGATGGCAGAGGCAATGGCAGGATCAACTGCACTCGCTGGGTGGGTGAGACATGTCACTGAACTTTCCCTTCTGTGACCAGATGGGCATTCTCTGCTATGGCTTGAATTTTAGCTTTGACACCAGAAATTCTTCCTTTCTACTGTTTAAGTGTGGTATCAAACACTTTACTATTGCTACTGTAAAGCTCACTGCATGCATAATGTTCTGGTTTCTCCTAGTGGAGAAGGGGGAAGAACTGAATCACTGGAAAGGTTATTCATAGTAGATTTGCCCTTAGCATCCCATAAAAGACATGAATAGCAACTACAGGCTACTTCTCGGACAAATGTTAATCCACCCGCCTTCATGGCTTACAAAGAAGTATAAATCCCTAACCCCTAGACATTTTGGTTAACAAAAACAAGGAAATATTCTCTTGCTTATGATATCTATCACATATTCCTCACTTTCCTGAGGATAGTAAGATCTGACATAGCACTTCTGCAAATAGGAGAAATATAAATCAATATTTGGTAGTCTTATAGCATATTAGTGCTTGTAGATACTGCTTATCCCAGACAATACTTCTTTCATCAATCAACTGCTCTTCCTTTCTATCACTTATGTGTTCTTTACAGCATGCCTGTAGGATGCAGTGAAGGTTTTTCCTCTCAGGTGAAAATAATTACACTGATATATGAAACATATAATAATGTGCAGCAAGAGAAGCTCAAGTATCGAGGATGTCATTTCTGCCTAAATTGATCCCTAATTCTGCTTAGATTTTATAGATAGTTGAAAAATGCTAAGTGACATGCTGAACTTAAGTAGCATGTATTTACATCTGGTTTCTTTTTGTCACCAAGTTCACAGTATCATAAGCCATAACAAATGCACCTGTCACACGGTACTGGCTGAATTGCTAATCAGGGTGCAAGAAATACTGAAGGAAGAGCAATACAATTTCAATTGCACAGCCTGCTCTGGCTGTAGCAGTGGAATGTCTGTGTTAAGACAGTACTTATACCATATCACATTTCAATTTAAAAGAAATGTTACTTGAGGCTGTTAAGATATTAATAGTCTTGTCAACAAGCTTTTTGGAAAGAAAAAAATTATTTTCTGAACATCTCTGTTTGACAAATGCAGAAAGAGCCAAATGTGAAACAACAATGAAGGTCTTACTATCTTGTGTAATATCAGTCTCTTGTATCATATTCATGTACGGTCTTTAACTGCAAGCTTCTCTGTGCAGTCTTTTTTGGTACATATTAATAGCTTCATAGATTATATAGATATTACCGATATTTTGATGAAGTCTTTTTAAAAGGATCCACAGTTTCAAACAAGTGAAGTGAATTACAGTAATCCATAAAAACTTGCCATAGAAACAGTTTCCTTGATCATTTTGCCCAAGCCAAACAGAGGGACAATGCCTCTCATGACCTGGTTTAGGACAAATTAGGGGAAAATCTCCAAAGGAGCCCCTTAAAGGAAACAAACCTCCACAACTCCCCCCTCCCCACTACCGGGTTCGGGAGGAATTTCCTCGGAGGATAAGTGGAAAAAAACTTGTTTATTAAGCAAGAACAAAAAAACACTCCCCAACACAAGAAAAGCAGCCCGAGATGACAACAAACGTTTTCACCAGTCCGAGAGAGGCCGAACGGCTTGGGCAGTCTGCTGGGGAGGGTGCTGAGCTTCTCTGTAATGCAGACTCCGGAGGAGTTCCTTGACGTTCCTGAATCAAGGTCTGAAGCAGGTCCGATGTCTTCAGGGAAGGGGAGGAAGGAAGGGAAAAACAAAAATAGAAAAATGGCAAAATAAGGCAAGCAAAGAAAAAAACAAAAAAAAAGCAAGCGAGCAGAGCAAGCAAAGCAGGCCTAAAGCTAGCAGCAGCAAGCCATAGCAAGCAAGCCGGGGGAGGGACACGGCTATAGACAAAACAAACTGAGAGCACGGGAACAGGAATACACGATTGGGATACAAAGCATGAAAATGTCCTGTCACCCCAGGACAGCTAGGTAGCCTTATGTCACTCCTGTCCTTGCTGTCTATATTCTCCAAGTCCTTTTCCACTTTTGTTTTTTCCACTATATTTCACTTCATTTCCAATGTCACTCATTTTTCAAGATTGTAGAGCACGAGAGAGCCCTTAACATCAACGTTGCACTGTAAGAGAGCTCAGAGACATTGGAAAGCAAGTTCCAGGGGTAAAGAGGTACATATGGATCAGAAAAGGGGCCAGAGGTAAGACAGCCACCACAGGCCCAAAACTGAACCCGTCACACAGAACGGGTATCTCAGATATTGAAATGCTGCACAGTCTATCTGGTAGATCTCCTATTAGTCTCACATTCACTGCAGGCACCAACTGCAATCCTCATGGAAGTGACAAGAAAGATGCTATAACTACTTTGTCTTCGGTTTTTTTCTATGCAGGGTGAGACTTAATTCAAATTGAAGCAATTTTTCATCTTTCAACATAGCCCAAAACCCAATTAAAATAAAATAACAGCTAAGATTTTGCCATTACAGTGTTTTTAATCCTGTCTTCAGAAAAAAAAAATCCTTTAAAATTCTCACAGCAACAATAAATTTAATTTTGATGTTTGCACTACCTTTTTCAATAGTAGGTGATTCTTTTTTCTTTAAAAAGTGATGAAAAGAAACATCATGGACCCCATCATAAGAAGTCCACAGAAATATCTTCCTGCACACACTTCTTCATTAATTTTACCTTAATTACTCTATTGAAGAAATAATACTAATAGATTTGAAATGACAGTGGACAGTGGACATTCCTAAAATTCATAGGATGAATATTACATTTGCACTGAATATTATTATGCATTTTACTTGGCTTACACAGAGAGATGTTTAAGCCAAGAAGATTTTCCTCATTGCCAAAATTCAGGCCAGTTGCTTTGGCACATTTTTATCCATTTTGCTCACAATTTTTATTCAATTTGCAATCTTATTGTATGTGATGTGCAAGCTGAACTATATATTAGTATTATTATCTGTTATGAAAGTAGTGAAAAATTCTTTGAGCAACACTAGAAGTGTAGCATGTCCTTGTTTCTGCATGATGAGAATATACTTTTGAGAGTGAAACACACTGTTGGTTTTGAAAGTTAAAAGTCAGTTTCTTCCTATCTTTCTCTGAAAGTATTCCTGTTGAACTGTCAGGAAAGATTACTGTCCAGAAATGAGCAGCTGGGTGATTTATTCTCTGCAGATATAGTATAATATTTGGCTATTTAAAAAAACCCAGAGATTCTGGAGATGGAGCATTAACTTTGCTTAAAACATGTTTTGGCACTCCGTTTTCTTCTGCAAGCTTGCAATTCCTGGAAAGAAAACAAAAACAGAGCTGAACTGTCTTAGACTTTTTTAATCAGAATAAACACAATTATAAAAACAAAAGAATATTATTAATTCAATCAAGGCCTGATATAAAATAAATAAATTGGTTTAATCATTTTAGATAAAAATATATTCCATTTTATATGTGTCATGGTTTGACACTGGTGCGATGCCAGCACCCCCATGAAAATGTACTTTTTTAAATAATTGCTGTGAGATGTGATCAGGAAAAGAGCAGAGCAGGCCCAAGCTTAGTAACAAAGAAAAGAACTTTATTAAACTACTACTACTATAAAAACTACAAACACTAAATCCTGGATGAAGACTTTGCAAAACACCCCTCCTCCCACCTAATTTCCAAACAAACTCAACAGTGAGATACCACCCAGGATCCTGATCAAGTTGCTACCCTTCAGATATTCAAATACTCAATCTTTCAAGGGAGACAGGAGTCTCTCTTGTGCCACAGACTCCCCAGGAAACACAATTGACACCCTTGTGTTTCCATGTCACACATGGCAACCGCCCGGAGAAAATCTGCCATGGTGACACTCTCCTTTCCATGTCACAGTGCTCTCACCACCGTGCATGGACAGACTGCTCATAGGGCTCCTTTAAGGATGCTTTGCCATGGACCAAAAGAGACAACAGTTCAGTTTCTCATCTTGGGACTACAGTCCCCCCCATTTTCCCCTGGGGCTGAGGGTCCAAGAACAGAGGTCTTCTTCTCTTCTTCTTCTTCCTTGAAGATAGAGGGCTTCTCCACACCTTCTCCAACTCTCCTCTGCTCTCTCTACTCCTCTGCTGGTAATCACTGAAACAAGTCTCTTGGCACACCAACACACCCCCCTAAGTGCATCTTCTGTTAGGAGAATTTGGTTCAGTCTATGGCTAACAAGAAAAGTCCAGCCACAAGCCACTCCATCATCTCTTTCCAACTCAAGAATTTCTTCTTCCATCATCTCGGATCCCAGACTGTCTCTCTTCTACTTCAAATCAAGGAGGAGTAATATTTTACAAAGCCTTCATTTTTCAGGAAAGGGTTAAAAGCCCAGACTCCCTGGACGGCTGAAATCTCTGCCCAGCAGCCGATTCCCAAGGCCAAGGCGGGGCGCCTTCCCCCCCTCCTCCTTCTCCTCCGCGCCGGCAAAGTTACAGGTGCCGTCCGGACTCTCTGTTTCTTCCCTCTTCTTGGGGGCGGGGGGGGACAAAAAAAGCATCTCCGCTTCTCTCCACCCTTCCGTCCGCAGGAGCTGGCTTGGTTCCAGTCCTTCTACCCCTCGGCTCACCTTGACCAGGCCTCATGGCTCCCCCTCCCCCACCCAGCCCCATGGCTGGGCAGGGGAGGTCTGCACAGCACCTTGACCGGAACCAAAGAGAGCGAGCTCTTGGCAGTTCTTGCATTTAATCCCCTGTGTTCTCAGAGGTGTATCCCTATCTTCACTGGTCACTTCAAGTGCCAATATCCAAACTTGGCCACTGATTGGTTTGACCCAGCTTCCTGAAAAAATCACTTCCATGTCAAACCACGACAATATGGTATGTCATGAAAGTTATTGTAGTGTATTATCATGCAAGGATAGTTCATCTCTTGTATCAAATGAAATTAACACCTTTTCTGGCAATGAAGTTCAGAATGAAAATATTTTAATATATTCACTATGTGGCCTGAAATCGTTCATAGACTCTACATTGATTTTAAAGCTCCTAAATATGAATAATCAGGGTTTTTTTCCATTAGGCTTGTTTTACATTTTTTTAAAGATAGTAATAAAAATGAATCATCCAGCAATGTATCAGCCATGTTATATTACAGCCATATTACTGGAAAATATAAATTTTAAGAAGATGTAACACTTCTAATTAAAATAAATTTAAATTTAAAAGGTCGTATAGCATACCTAATGCCCTTTCTAAACAATCTAGACCACTTATTTAAATGGAATTCTTCTCTTGGAAAAGTGTGAGAAGATATTTGAGATTAAATTCTAGTGAATTATTTTCAATACAATTTCTAAATTTCCACACTTGGTAAAGTGTTCTCTACACAGGGTTGCAGGGTTTCCCTGGCTCCTCACAGGTTTTAGGAGCCAGAGATAATATGAAATACTGAACACTGAACATTGAAGAGCTGCCAAATGAATTAATGGATTTTTGGAAAAAGTGGGGTGAAAATCCTCATGATCCCAGTTAAATCTAACTCAGCTGAAAAGCTGGCAGCAAAATGGAAAATGAGTAAATTAGGTGTTGTCTCAAAGTCCCACAGTAAGCCAAAAGAAGAGTCACTAGAACTCCATAGCCCTGCACTAAATCTAGGTGCTTAATTAATAGCAATATTTGATCTTTATTCCTAAGTATATCTTTCTCCTTTGCACTGAAATCAACTTGAATAAAAGACTAGGAGATATATGTTTAAATTACTGAGACTCACTTTCTCAGTTAAATAAAGCATGTAATTTGAACAATAAATATTTACTAAAAGTTTTCACCAATGCAGTCACTCCTAAAATGACACAGCTCTTTGAGTTTCATTTTCTACCTACAATAAAGCATAGCTGTCATCATAAAATTCAAGTGTTTTGCATAGGAATTACCTTAACACCTTGTTCAGCCATAACCTGAATATTATAAGCTGGTGACTGCTGATGAGCTTTAAGGCTATCCAGGGTACTATAAGTTCACTTTATTGCTCTGCATATGTTAGTATTCAAGTGCAAATCTATTTACTGTTTAATCCTCTTATTCATCCCTTGTTTTCTACCAGTTTTCAAGAACACAAAACAAAATAAAAACCCCACGATTATTTCTAGTATATTATGTTGCTTATGCAAATGTGAAATGAGAAGTCATGGAAAGTTTTTTCACCATCTATTCAGCAAGATCTGACACTTTAAGAATTTAGATAACCTGGGCAACTATCCAGAATCTGCAGTGCTCATTATACCTGATCTTCAGGGGTCTTCATCATTATCGAAAGCTTTTCTATTTTTTTCTTTGAAACTTGCATGATTACAAGTCATGTAATGTTTCCTTAGTCATAATAATGTTTCATAGTCATATTTAATTATATATTGTATTTTCATAAATACTTCATAAAGTCTTTGAACATGAAACAAGTTGTTCTTTGTCATAAAATTTTTAACATTTGTCGACAGAAATGGAACCTTATAGAAACTTCAAGTGTCCTCCACAACTCCTGTCCACACTCTAGGCTCTTTTATCCCAGAAAAATGTAAGTGCATCTGTTTTACATTGTCTCTTGCCCTTCAAATTCCTGTTGCTGTACAAAAAGCTCTACTAGCTCTCCAACTAATCTATTTGCATCTACATGGATATGCACTTACAGTGACCCCTCACTTTGCACTGCCATAGACAGGATCATACAGCATCCCCACAGATGTTACTCCCAGACAATCACCAGAAAGACACAAATCCCAACACAGGGGTAAAGCCATGATTCTGAATGCTCTGCTCCTCTCAGAGTCCAGGAAGTCATGACAGGACCAAATACAGACTTTAGCCAGGCATCAATATCAACAAACTTTGGCCCTGAAACACGCATATTATTGGAAAAATTAATGAAATAACCCCCTCCAAAACTTAGAGTACAGCATCTCAGTTTTAGGAATCTCTAACCCCTGTGTGAGTGGATGCTACAAAAATATTTTTTCTGCAGTGTTTTTTGTTAACCCTAGCTGGTAGCTCAGCCCCATACATCTGCTCTCTCCTCACTGTAGTGGGATGGGGGAGAGAATCAGAAAGGAAAGTGTGACAAAACTCATGGGTCAAGATAAAGACAATAATACATTAAATAAATACAATAAATAAAGCAGAAGCCATGTATGCATGCCAAGCAAAACAAGGAATTCATACACTGCTTTCCCATAGGCAGGCAGGTGTTCAGGCAAGCCCAGGAAAGCAGGGCTCTATCACATGTAGTGGTGACTCAGACAACAAATCCCATCGCTCTGAACGTTCCCCACCTTTATCCCTCCCGTCTATGGGATATCCCTCTAATGTTGAAGTTGCTACAACAAGTGCATTACACTAGATAATGACAGAAAAAGTGTCTCAAAATTGTTTTAGCAAAGCACTTGGACCTATGCTTTACATTACTAAAGACACATGTAGGAAACTTACACATAAAAAAAGTATGGAAGTTCAACTCTGGTGAATATTTTTTTAAACTATATATTTCATTATCTATACAATTCAGTATCTATACAATCAGTAGTGCTATACTGCAACAGAAACAAATCAAAGGTTGTTTTATCAGTAAGTATAATACAAGACATGTATGATTTTACTGTGCAGGATGGTCTAGTTTGGATTTAAATAACATACTTTTTTCTAAATTTTTCTCTGAAAATGAGGCAGTTGAAACCATCAAACCATATTTTGCTTTGTACTTTTAGTAGTTTTCCTTTGGCAAGCCTAAATTGAATTTCAGAACAATATTCCCCAACCAAAAGTAAATTTTTTGTGCTTCATCTTTTGCAGAAAAAAAAAATTAAATCCCACAGCCAACCAACAAGCCAACCAACCAACCAAAAACTGGGAAAGATGTTGAGAAAAGATACTTAAAATGTATATAGCAATTATTTTCTGTATCTTATGCACCACTTTTAAGGGGACTAATCTCTGTTTTCTTAATTTATCTGATAAGTAGGAAGATACTGTTACAATTTTACATGTTTATTCTCAAAGTTTATAGCAAAACCACGGGCTTGCTATCTTTCAGAAGAATAAGTTAAGAGTAGATTTGCACACAAAATGAGATGCAATTCAAATTCAAAAGATCATTTGTTCAATAGCCCCAAGATTGCACTGCATTGTGTTAAACTGTCTTTATGCATATGCATTTTACTCTTATCCTGGCAGAAAAAAAAAAGTGTGAATGTTATCAAATAAAAAATTAGAATTTTACTATTCATATTTTTTTTCAAAATTTCATTAGGATCTCATCTATATAATCTCTGTTAATTCTTTGCTTATAAAATTTTTAATTTGACCATTATTTCAGCTGAAAATATTAATCACATTTAAATTATTGAAGGTTTTGAAGGACAGTGACAAGTAAAATATGTATCGATAAAAAGAAAACCAAAAATCTGAAAATTGTAAATTCATCTGTCTTATATCTGACATTATTATTATCTATACTGTTTCTAATACCTAGCTCTTGGCTATATCAAGAAATATGATTCCTGTCTCTGTTTGTGCTCTATCCTAATGTTCCTCTGAAAAGACATAAATAAAGCATCAGTTCAGCAAATCTGATGTTCTTTTATCCTTTCTATCCCTTTTCAGCTACAATTTCAGTGCAGCAATTTTCATTTTATCTTCAGTCTCCTGCAAATATATTTGCAGAACAATCTACTATTAGTTGAATAGCACTCTGCAATTGAATGATAAGTGTATCTTTGTGTCCCCGACCATCCTTTTAGTATTTTTCTGATCAGTTTTATGTCTACTTAGCAGACAGCTTGTAGTTTGAAAATCTTGCATTAATATTTTATTCTGAGGTCAAAAAGCTCTGCTACCCTGAATTCAGGATTTGAACTCAACTCTTTCAATCTATAACTCTCAGGGGGAAGAACAACTGTGTTATGCTCAAATATAAAAAAATCATATATAATTTTTAAAGTGTCACCTATTTGAATGTGTAAGCATTCATGTAGCTATTATCCTCTCAGCATTTATGTGCTTCCCAACCCTTTAAATAGAGCAACATATCTAGCAGAATTTCTCTTCTTGTCTCTCTTCTGAAGGAGACACAACTGGATGGCGATGACAGGAAGTTTCAAAGGGAAAATAAGCAAAAGAAATAAATGCTGGTTTTATTAGAGTACATGTGAAAATTTAAGTAATTTTTTTTCGCTGCATCAGTGGGCATCAATTCTTGTCCAAAATGAAAGCTTGGTTCTCAGAAGATCATGAGCCTCCCAGAACTTGCTGACCTCTCCAGCTGTGCCAACAAATAGAGCTGAATGGAAAGAAGTGATGTTTGAAGCTGTGAGGGACTGGTCCATGAAGAGCTCAATCTTTGAACTGCATTTTACAGACATACACTTTTTCTTCTTTGTTGTATTCATTCCATTTTTGGAAGTGGTGCTATTTTTTTTATCCAGTTCAAGAATAGTTCTGAACAATCATCCTATGTAGTCCAGGAATTCACATTTCAAGGGAAAATAAAGCAATCAGCACTCCCCACCCAAGCCAAAACTCAAACCCAACATCAAAACCCTACTCCAAAACATAACAAACAGCAAACATGCCAAAGATATAATGGTTTCAACTTTTTAATTGATCCAATATACCAGTAAAAATATCTTAAGGAAGACTTCCTGTGCTATAAACTTTAAATGTGGAGTTTTGAGCAGTTAAAAATTATGGTAATTACCTGCAATGCAAAAAAATAGTCACTGTTTATCATGGTAAACTTTCTTCATATGTTACAGTCACAACCATTTTAACAGTTTTTGCCTAAATGTTTGGGATATTTAAGTTTCATTTTCTGTGTGTAAATTGAATTGATCAAATACAGGATGAACTAATTCACTAATGTTATACAAAAGAAATATCTTACTGTTATTTAGGACTACTTATTTTTTCATGAAAGTATTAATAAATCCTTAAAGGATTACAAAGCATAAATAAGGATGTGCCAAAAAGATGCTCTAGCTATGTTTTGTTTTCCTTCACTATCTGCCATTTATTATTCTCTGTTTTTAAAGAGTTTCAGTTGTCTAACTAAAGAAACAATATACAATTTGATTTATGAGACATATCACACTCATGGAGTTGTCAATATAAATAGTTTGTAAAGAATACATATCTGGAAAACTTTTGAGAAGTCATTAATTTTGTCTGTCAGAATAATGAATATATCAGCCAGAAAGAGAGGGTAGTTTTGCATAATCCTTATAAACAGGACCAAAAAAAGCAGACTTAAATGCAGACAAGAACTGGTTTCCAAAGAATAGTTTAACCAGAAGCAGTAATGGTACTTGAAGGATTGCAGCATATGGTAATTCAGTGGTGTTCCCCCCTGAGTGTTACATTTGTCTGTTCAAGCACTATCAAAACTCTTAAGCATGTATATATGCACAGATATGTATAGATATATAAATCAGAATATATTCATGGAATATATATATCTTCAGCTTTGATTAGCTATTTTAATTTCATTTATAATTTTTCTTTTTGCCTTTTGATATCTTCAGAGAATTTCTACCTAAGAGCCTACAAAGCTCTGGTTATGAACTATTGTTCATGAAGAACTCCAATAATAAAGTTCTTGAATTTATGTGAGCATATTTTTACACCTCTGTATTAAAGACAGTGTAAATCAGCAGTAAGGGTAGACAGAATGCCGCAAAGTATTGATTACGACGATGATGATGAGCAGGAGCTGAGGATCTTGTAAGCTAAGCTGAGTCACCTTCAGAGTTTCTGTTTGTCTTCTGATGGGCATTAGAATGAAAAACATTAATTATCTACACATATCAGAGCGTGGTTCACATTATTTCATCCTTATGCCTCTCACACAGCCAGTTTCAAGAGCCATTGCATATAGTAAGGCATATGTTCCTTTATCTGGCTCCACCATTCATTTTTCTTCCACTGTTCTTGTTTATTATTCTTTATTTCTATGAATACTTTTAAAATACCTTCTTCCCATGAAAACTGTTAAAGAAACTGTAAAAAAACAAACTACTGCAACCTATGGAAAAAGCCAAACTTGTCTATTCAAAGGCAATCTAAATTTCTGATTTCTTTGAAAGGTTTTCTTCAAGTACTTTGAATTATTATCACTCTTCCAATTATTCTGGGAATATATTCTAGAAATACAATACAATAAAATAAATTATTTTTAGCATCCTTCAGGAAGCCTTTATTATTATTATTATTATCATCTTCTACTTCGATTTGCCTATTACTTCACCCTAAATAGTGATAGATCAGCAGCTCACCAATCTATTGCATCAAATTTGCCATTTCCTGTTTTATTTTCCTCATCCCTTCAGTAAATTCTGAAATGTGGTATTTCAAACCCCTGATGAATTTCCAATTCAGTGTCCCTGTCATTCTAATATTAATCTCATACAGTGCTTATCTTTGAAAATATGAAAAAAAGATGAAAGAGAAAAAGACATTAGAATTCTTTTTAATATATTATGCTATGCCATACCAGCATAAGGCTTACAGTTTTACTGCTGTCCTTAGTGATGAAACAGATTCATGTCTTTGACTCTTCTTGTTTCTACAGCTATCTGCCTTAGGGATTTTTATTCAATTTTATTTTTAAAAATGTTAAGCTTTCACTAATGATTTTTCAATTTCTAACCTGTTTCTGTCAGCTGCAATGGCAAATCAACTCTTAAAGGGTTCCTAGTTAAGACTTGCCAAAGGTTGGGCTCTTATTGGTTTGCTGTTATGTGACCTCAATTCAGCAAAACACTTGAGGTAATTACCAACGTCCTGTGTACACACAGACATAATGACTGACTGAGACTACATTCCTGTCTGAAATCAGAGACCGACGAAAATCCTGCATGAAATTAGGTGTATTTGAAGAAATCTTCTAGAATGAGCATTCCTTTTTCAAAGGAAAATGAAAATTTTAAGAATTCTACTCTTCTTTTTATTTCCTTAGGAGAATTTTCACAGTAAAGGTACAAACTTTGCAAATTGCTGTGTGAAACTTGGTGGTAGGACTAGAGTTTGCAACTGCTTATGCTTTCACAGATATTCTGTTTTGGCACACACAGGGCATTTTTTTTTTACTTGAATCATTACAGAAAATTATACTTTTGGCTTTTTCTGCATCAATGGAATCCAAACTTTTCAGAAATTCACAAAGCTTTATATCATTGGGTAATTTATGGCAAGTGAAAGTGGCTGGTATGCAGAAACTGGTTTCCACTCATATGTTGATATTGTTTAATGAATATGTGATCAGGCTTCCCTGCTTGTTGCTTTTATTATTCATGTTGTGGTGGTACTGTGCAATTTTTAACAGAAAAAAAGGCCCTCCTGTACCAAGAATATATTCTAGAGCCATGCTGCATTTATGTTCCTTAAAGAGCCAAAAAAACAAAACACAGATATCCACTTCCCTGAGTTTGTAGACTGGAAAGCACTGACCTCTGCAGGCAGTTTGCACCTCCAAAGAAGGTGCTTCTGGCATTACCACTAAGTTTGCAGGTGAGAGAAGATTCCTGATGCTATATGATTATGATGTTATTACTTCAGTCACACAGATTCTCTACTGAGCCATTCAAAACAAATGATAAACTAACATTTCAAAAAGACATTAGTTTTCAGTCTGGAATTAGGGTTGCTGTCATCAGTAGAATACTCATATCACTCAACATGTGAGTTTTACCATCTCTTCCACATTTTACATACAAAATTTTGTGATTAATTAGATTTCAATACATTGTGGCTTTAGCATAGGATCAGGAAATATCTTGAAGAAAAAAATACATTTTGAATTTGTTCATCAAAGTAATTTGTCTCAATGTGGATACTCAGTTTAGGAATACAAAATCACAGAATCATGGAATGGTTGAGATTGGAAGGGGCCTCTATAGGTCAGCTTGTCTAACCCTCCTGCTTGAGCAGGGCCACCTACAGCCAGTTCCACAGGATGATGACCAGATGCCTTTTGATTATCTTCCAAGGAGGAAGACTGCACAACCTCTCTGGGCAACCTGTGACAGTGCTAGGTCCTCACAGTAATAAAGTGTTTCCTGATGTTCTGATGACACCTGTGTTTCAACTTGTGCCCATTACTTGTGGTCATGTCAGGAGGCACCACTGAAAACAGGCTGGCTCCATGCCCTCAGCTATTTATATACATTAATGAGACCCCCCGAGCCTTCTCTTTTCCAGGCCGAACAGTGCCACCTCTCCCACCCTCTTCTCACAGGATAGGTGCTCACATCCATTCATCATCTTTGCAGCCCTTCAGTGAACTCTCTCCAGCATGTTTCTCTCTTGTACTGGGGAGCCTGGAACTGGAGACAGCAGTCCAGGGAAGGCCTCACCAGTGCTGAATAAAGGAGAAGGAACACTTGTGATCTGGTCACAATGTGTTGTCTAAGGCAGCCCAGGTACCCTAAGTCTTCCTTGTGTCAAGGGCACACTGCTGGCTCCACCAGGACTCATGACTCTGGAATTTAGATAACCTTTTTTATTCCCCATATGGTAAAATAGGTCTTTGTTTTTAAATAAATCTTTAGGCTGGTGTAACATATTTCAGCATAGCAGCTTTAAATTACATTGGACTTCTTAAGCAGTTAAAAATTATATGGTACGACTTCTGAATAAACAAATGCTAAGGAGAGAAAGGGAGAAAGGAACTACTTTAAAGAAAGTCAGAAAGACCTACAGCATCACGTGACCTAATTTGTGACATGGTCTAATCTTATAAATTGACTGAATAAAAAGAAATTTAGCATATACTGCTCTGGTCATGTTCAGCCTTCAGGCTGTCTTCTAGTATATATTTTTTCATTAGATTATAGACTTCTACTCAGTCAGAAACAGCACTAGAGGAAATTCATTTTCATTAATAGACTTTGTGGCAAAGCTATGCAAACTTTCAATTTCAATTTCTTTTTCCTTTCTCATTTTTCAGCAAGCCAAAGTCCACTATTAAAATAAAAAAGCATGTATTTCCTCTCAATGCAGTGAATATTGACCAGTTATGTTCACAATGGTCACATATGATTCTCCTATTGGGGAAAAAATGGTGCTCTCCATCTGAAAACATGGTTTTGGATTTTGACCTTCAGCATAATATTGTCTCTTGCCAGTTTATTAACTTCACATATACTGCCAAATTTAAGGGTGTTCTATAGGACAGAGCATCAAACCAGGGCAGAATGTCAGATCAAACAAAGCAACTGAAGACTAAGCCAAATAGCACTAATAGAATATGTACTTCTCTTTGATGCTAAAAACAAAACCTACATATCACAAGACTAGATATGAGAGTTATAAGTTTTGCAAGTCGGGTTCTGAATTAAGGCACATATACAACTAATGGCTTTCTTATTTTCAAAGTAAACATGGTTCCACCTATTCTGCCAATCATGAGCAGTAATTGGTTGCTACACAGTTCTATACATGTTGAAGTAATACCCTAAAATCAATCCTATCCAGCCCCAAAGATTTGTATTATTTGAGATTATCAGTAATTAATCAGTTGCAACTTCAGCTTTTACCTTTAGGGCCTCTCACGTTATCCTGCTCTTGTACTTCCATGGCCATCCTGTCTTTAGACTTTCCCTTTTGTAGTCTAGTTTTCCTTACACAGCCTTGAAGAGGTGAATTGCTGCAGCCATAATTAATCTTTGGTGAGCTTATTGTCATTCAAGGGTCAGTGAATAGTTCACCTTATAGACACTGGACTGTTAGGAGATACAGATACAATACTTGGGTAAGCATCATGAGCTATGGAAATATGACTGGTATTTTACTAAAATTGCTTTCCAATGGAAGCAAGCTGCCATGGTTTGAAGTCAAGGTTCAGATCAAAATGAGAAGCTGCATGCCACTGGCTGAGCATAGCTAACCTGAGAAACAGGTCACCAGAAGATTAATTGCTAGCACACCTCCATGCAGTCTTTGAATACAGACAAAGCTAGTGCAGGCATACCTACTATAGAAACAACATCATCAACCCTACAATTTTCTTTTTAAGCAACCTGGAGTTAGAAACAGTTCTCTGAATATCTTCCATACATTGCAGGTTCCTTAGATGTATTAATAATCAATATCTCATCAGTAGCCATCTTTAGTTGTCTCATAATATGTGCACTTGAATAGTTCAATATTGCTCCACCAATTGATCTTCATTAACGCATTGTACAAGCTGCACTTTTGGTGTAAATTTTTAACTGAATTTCTATTACATATATGAAAATGTAACTTTCACTGTGTATCTATTTTCCTCACAATGCTAATGGTGAAATATTCAATAAGGTGCATTTTCTCACTATTTCTTGGACATTCATTAATGGAATTGATGTTTACTTGAATATTCAATACACTAGAATATGCTGGGTCTTATTTAGTAGCTATTGATAAAAGAATTAGGATCATTACGCAAGATGTTTAGCCCCAACAAAAGGTTTACTTCCATGTGTACACCTCGATAACACATGACAATGTGTCATTAGTGTCATTAACATGACATACATAAAGAGACAAAGCACTTAACATCATAATGGGGCAGTTCTTTAGCCTTCATCCATATGCCTCACAATCCCAAAAGTCTTAAATTAATCTTTTGGTGATTAAGCAGGGCATAATCAGGATTGTATCGCAGTTGTCAGACTACCGTTTTTTTACACAGGTTTTCCTCCTGTGTTATTGCACAAAATAAAAATCCATTAGGTGATTGCAGTGATCCTGACCAGAAAACCATTGTATAAGCCTGATTTAGTGATCCACACAGAGTAAGTCTCTAGCACCTTCACATTCCGTTGAGCCGCACAAATCCTATGGCTGCATGACAGCCTCAGCTGTCTCCTTGTAACACACAAACCTGGGCGCAGCTCCCACTTTGTGCCAGCAATTATCCCATCTCCATAATCTTGCCTTTATCTAAAAGTGCATCAGGAAGTTCTCCTGTGAACATCTCTTATGAATAGTTATTTCTTTTCTAACAAAATTATATGATACCTCAAACAACCAAAAGGGAGAGACCTGCCCCTCTGGATAGGGTCTGCAGAGTGACATGGGAAAGCCCACGTGGCACAGATGCCCAATACAGATGCCCAGCATCTAAAGTGACATAAGATTGATTTGCTTTTTTGTATTCCTCTTCTTACTCTGTCTCAATAAAGCCATTTACATACTAGCCTTTGTTATTGGGCTTTTGTTACTGAGAATCATTAGGAACCCTGCACCAGCGTGCTTGCTCTCTCTTTTCTCTCTCTCTCTCCCCCTCTCCCTCCCTCCTGCCTCACCCCCACCCCAGCACAGAACAGTGGCATGATACCTAATCAGTGCAAATCACATAGGCACTAAAATTAGTAGGCAACATCTATTTGTTTCATCAAGTTCTTGTATTAAGGCAGAACAAATACTATATTGATGTGCCACAATATTTTCAAGTACTCAGAATGAGGGAATTTTGAGTACCTTTCCCTCTTCTTTCTGCTCCTGAAAAACATTTCCAAGGTGCAGATTTCTTAGCATTATGTGTAGCATCTAAGTACATTATGCAGCCATCTATCTAAAGGTTAGTGGAAGAATATATTTACAACCCAGTATCCAGGCTCCATGAAGTTCTATATATGGTACTTCTTAGTTTAACACAGAAATTTTATTCCATGGCATAATTAGACTGCTGATTTTACTCAGTTCAAAGTAGCACTTAAATAATTGTGATGACATCTGCTAAAAGCATCTTGAGAGATTCCTTTATAATTAATTACTCATTTTCATGAATCATGCATCCACCCAAAGTATACCTGTTACCAGCAAGATGGTCGTAATGGAAATGTGATATAATTTTTTGTAGTGCATTGCAGGGCTGAGATCTTAGTCCATCTTTGGTGGACATTATATGTGAGTTATTTTATTTATATAGCCTGACACCCTTGATTCCTGGGCTGTATCCGTAACTGCTAAATCATCGAATGTTCAGACACTCGCAATAGGCTCAGGTTGGCAGAGATGCACAGGCTGCAAAGCTGTAGCCCTTCTTTTCTGAGCAAAGGATGACTGCTGTGTTAAATTGCTACTGAGTATATGTGACAAAGGACAAGACTTATGGTACACTGTGCCTGTGTGCTCCTAACATGGTTTCAAATATCCAATTATTTTCATAGTACAATGTGCATATATACTTTTGCCTATTTATGCTTGTTTTCTTGTTTTTAAGAAGAATTTCCACTAATCCATGAATGTATAAACCTTGTTTTATAATGAATGCAGTGTTTGTTTAATCATGCTATAAAGATGGGATTTTTTTCAGATAGAGGAATGTTTTGCCAACAATTATTAGGAACACACTACAACTGAGCAATAGTATTTTATATACAAGGTTATCATATATAAACAAAGTCTTTAGATATACATATCTTCGATAAGCATTATTAGAAGTTTCCACCTAAGGGGTAGCAATAGGAGAAATGCTTGCTGTGGCTGACTGACTAATTGCTGGCTGCTGAGGAGACATGGCTCTTTTTCACTGTTAAGAGGTATGTAGGTCTCCCACATTTCTTTCTTATCCTCCAGTCTAGTTTTGTTTTTTGTTTTTTTTCTAAATGTAGCCTTCCAGAGTAGGCTACTTTTTACTTCTTGTCATATTGGATGCAAGTGGGCTAACCAGAAAAAGTGCTGTTCTGGGGTTTCTACCCCAGAATACTTAGTTATTGAGAAGGAATCTGAAAGACTATTTTGTTTTCTTAATTTATAGGCAGAGTGATTTCTGAACTGCAAATTTCATAGTATCTCTGGCTGACAAAGGCCAAGAAGATAAATTACAAATATAAAATAAAAAACTTTAAAGCAGTTGCAGTTATTGTAATGCAACTATAAATAAGTATCTCTGCAATCAGTGGTATTTTACTTTGGTCCTCCTCTATCTAAATGAGACAGAGAGAATATAGGGCAAAACAGGCAGGTATTTCTTTGGAGTTTGTAGCAATGTGACCAGGGGCAATGGACACAAGCTGCAACAAAGGAAATCTTGACTAGACCTATTTTCAGTCCCAGTGTGTTTAAGCGTTGTCACAGATGGTCCAGAAGTTTCATAGGATCTCCACCTTTGGGGACAACCAAAGCTCATCAGGATGAGGCCCTGACCAACCTGCTCTAACTGATCCCTCTTCAAGCAGGTTGTATTAGGCAATATCCAGAGGTCCCTTACAAACTAAATTATGCAATGATTCTGTTAGCTACTCCCTGCCCTTTTTCTTCACCATGAATAAGTTTGGGCTGTGATTCAGTCAGCTTTCCTAAAAGCTTTATAGTCTGACAAATCAATTTCAATTTAAATGACTACCCAGGAAAATATGTGAATGTTATGACAAGTCTTAAAATGTGTTATAGCTTTGTAAGGACCTTGCCTTTGTACTTAATGTGGTAAAGTTTTCAGTAGTTTAAAAGTATAGTAGAAGTTATTCAAGTATTTTAATTAGCATATCTTAAAGACCTCAATATAAATACTCTTTTACTCTATAACAATTAATAATATTTATATAGATCTAGTACAGTTTCTCTGCTCCTGAAATTTTATTTTAAATGAACTCCAGTGATCTGGAAATGTTGCTCATTTTGGGAGTATGTTGCAGAACACAGAAGATTTAATGCCATGCCTAGACAAGTCATAATTGAACTGCCCAGAAAAGTAACTAGGTTGCAGTAAAAGGAATAGTAGCCAGATTTTGCATTCCCCCTTCCTATAATACAATTTATGTTCATTTTCTTACTGTCTTGCAAATATCATCTAATACAGCTAATATCAGCTAATATCATCAAATATCAGCTAATACAAGCTTATCAGCAAATCATCAGCAACTTAATTATACACTTTTTTTTAGGGTTTACATGAATGCAAGTTTCATGGTGAATAAATTGTAGTTAGGTGGGGAGCTTGCACTGCCAACTGCTGTGCAAATTAAAGTCACTGAAGCATTTTCTAGGCTCTCGTGCAAATGAATTCAGTGCTCCAAATATTTCTATTTTCTTCTTTTTTAATTAATTAATTAGGGCTGCATTTTGTATCATTTGTTAAGTATTTCTGATGCGCTCTAGATTCACAAATCCTGGCACAGCTGATAAGTGTAGGAAGATCTCCTCTGGGACCCAGTACCACTTTGGATTGAATGCAATATACCTGACACTTCAATGGTAATAATAATCCCTTGACAAATTATGCTGTAATAACTGTACAAATGTTACAAATTCACAGGACCGATGTGGATAAATAATATTTGTTTCAAATCAAAGCAGATAAAAATAAAAGATAAACCACAACAGTTTAAAATATGATAGCTATTGAGAGAGATAACTATGAATTATTTTGGTTAGTGATCAAAAGTAATCTCAAGTAGAAAGTTTGTCTTCTGCAATATGGAGTAAAACTTTTGAAAGAAAGTGCAAATGTTATTTTTGGCATTGGCCAATAATGACACCTGGACTCCAACTCCCTTTTAGCCAAGTGAATATATGAAGGTGTCAGTACTCCATGGCACCTCATCTACATCCAGATGAATGGGCCTGGAAAATATATATTTTTCCAGAAGAAACTTCAGTTTCTCTACCTTTGCTTCTGTTTTGAGGCAGGTGACCCATCAGTATTTTTTTTTAATTCACATATCTCATTCTTCTCATTTCTCCCTACTACACCTCTTGTATAAATAAGCAGGAGCTAGATCACAGAATAGTTAGAGTTAGAAGAGTAATTATCCAGTCCAACCCCAAGCCAAGGCAGGGTCACCTGGATAAGGGGACATAGAAATGCATCCAGGTGTGTTTTGAAGGTCTCTAGAGAGGGAGATCCATGCCCTCCCTGGGCAGCTGTTTCAGTGTTCTGACACCCTTAGTGTAAAAAAGTTCTTCCTCATGTTGAGGTGGAACTTTTTGAGTTTTAGTTTACAGCCATTATTCTTCATCCTGTTGCTGGGAGCCACTGAAAAGAGCCTGGCATTTGCCTTTGACATATTTATAGGCATTAATGAGATCCCCTCTCAGTCTTCTCTTCTCCATAATAAACAGGCCCATGTCCTGCAGCCTCTTCTCATTAGAAAGATGCTCCAGACCCCTTCAGGTGTATCAGCCACTCCCCCCAGTTTCATGTCATCAGCAGACTTGCTGAGGGTGCATTCTATCTCTTCATCCAAGCTGCTGATAAACAAGTCAAATAAGGCTAGACCTAGTATGGATCCATGGGGAATGCTGCTGACTACAAAATTCCAACTGGATTTACTCCACCAATCACAACCTTCTGAGCTCTGCCATTCAGCCAGTTCTTGGTCCACCTCACTGTCCATTCATCTAACCCACACTTCCTCAGCTTGCCTATGAAAATGTTATGGCAGACAGAGTCAAAGCCTTGCTGAAGTCAAGGTAGACTACATCCAGTGCTCTCCCCTTGTCATCCCATCCCACCATGCCATCACAGAAGGCTATCAGATTGTCCAAGCATTATTTTCTCCTTGGTGAATTCATGCTGACTACTCCTCATGACATTCTGTTCTTCTACATGCTTGGTGATGACCTCCAGAAGGATCTGTTCCATCACCTTTTCAAGAGTGGAGGTTAGGCTGACTGAACTGGAGTTTCCCAGGTCCTCATCCTTGCCCTTTTTGAAGATGGGGATAACATTGGTCTTCCTCCAGTCATCAAGCACCTCTCCTGTTACACTTTTTCAAACATGATGGAGAGTGGCTTAGCAAAAACATATTCCTCAGCACCTGTGGGTACATCCCATCAGGATCCATGGATTTATGGGTGTTAAGTCTGTGCAGTCAATCTCTAATCCAACCCTCTACAAAAAAGGGAAACTTAAACAATCAATCTTATACAAAAGAAAATTCTTTAACTTCTAAAGTCTGAAACTACTTCTATGATGAAAATGTTAGCAAGAGTGATCAGTGCTACAGAGAAGCCTCAATAGATGGAAAGACCATTAGTAATATGTGGAAAGATCATAATTGAAACAGACTTCTGCACCAAGACAAAGGCCCTAAATCTGGGATACAATGAAAATACAGAAAATGTAAAAGACGAAGAAAAAACTCTTTTTTTTTTTTTTTTTTGTAGCACAAGAAGCACGTGACAGTTAAGAAAAGGTCATGGAGCAAGTTTTAAATGTTCAATAGGCATTAAGCTTCCTTACTTGTTTCTTTTTTCAAACAGGACATGACTAAATTGTCTCCTTTACAGGATCTCACCCAAAAGTATATATGCTGTTTATGGGATGGGATTCAGTCATGTCTCTGAAGGATAATGAGCCAGAGAAACCTTTGGATTGCTAATTCTCTAAAACACAACTTGTTCAAAGACCCTGAGTTCTAGATATGACATATTTCTTATACTCTTTCCCTAAATATCTGCTGCTGACCAGACCTGAGGTGGTATAAAAAGTATTTTATATGGGTATTTGACCTACCTGCACAGATCAAAGGCTGTAGCTAGAGAATACAGCTAGAGAATGTAGCCAGAAAAAGCCTGAACCACAGGAATTTTACTTCCATGCTGCAGATGCATACCCTAAATTTACAGCTCCTGGATCCAATAAATCAGTCATTTTCCTCATTTTTTGTTAGAGTAAAAATATATATTTCCACAAACAGTGGAACTACTGATGTTTGATCTCCTTTAGAGTTGTACCTCCTGGTCAGCTTTGAACTTTGAAAAAATATTGGCCATCCTTGCAGCATTTTAACAACAGATCATTGATGTCTAACTGTTCTTCAGTTATGGCAGTAGAAGTTATTTTCCTTATTCTATTGTTAGTTTGTTCTTTTTCATTATTATTATGCTGTGGCAGTCCTTTTAACATCTTCTGCCCTTGCTTAATGTAATAATTTGTAGCAACTGCTCAGTGACACATATCTAGCATTTTTTCTTTCCTTTGACTGTTCAGAAGCACTACCTGGATATCTAAGATATTTCAAACATTCTGAATCAATTCTACACAAATAAAACAGATTATGATCCCATCACACTTAAAATAATTCAATATTAAATTATAGCCATTTAAAACAGATTTTATGTTCAGTTTCATTGACTTGAATTAGGCTTTTAAATGATTCTCAACATTTAGTAA
This sequence comes from Anomalospiza imberbis, assembly GCF_031753505.1. NCBI lineage: Eukaryota > Metazoa > Chordata > Aves > Passeriformes > Viduidae > Anomalospiza > Anomalospiza imberbis. The sequence goes on along the minus strand of NC_089683.1, from coordinate 19,646,223 downwards.
TTATGTATTTTTGACTAAATCAATCTAATATATATGAGCAATACTGGCAGTGAGTCTGTCACCATTTGTTTTCAGAATTAGCACACCATTGAGACAAATATAGGAGTACCCTAAATTTCAGCTATATGTTTGCTCTCATCAAAGACTCAGAAATGTTTAATTCTATTTTATGAAAAGCTGAACAACATACAGGAAAAGGAAAGGAAAAATAATTAGTCCTATTTTCATGTGCTCCCAGGCAGATTTGGCTCAGAGATTTTTGGTTTGGCAGGGATGTGATTTCTGAAGTTTTTTCCTGCCTGAACCAAGATGATTATATTGATTTATGAGAATTTACACTTTATGAATGTAATTTATTTTACTCTTATCTTGAAATCCAAAGAGAAGATTGCCAGACAGTTGTATGTCTTGCTGAAATAACTGCTTTTGGTAGAAGATTCTTCTGTTTATTTTGGCAGCCGTATTGGTGAATGAATGCTCAGCTGGCATTAAATGTATAAAAGACAAAAAATATTGAGAACAAAATTCTCTTTCAGTGATAATCTCTTTCAGTGCTAAGTACATGACCTTTAATAGCCAATTTTCCTCAGTTATACTGTGTCTTTGCTTATTTTATTTGATTCTTTGTGGTCTCCCGCTGGTCCAAATGAGATCTTCCCAGATATTGGAATCACTACGACACTGCATTTTAGGTACTTCCTGAATTAAAGTGCAGTCATGAGAACAGCAGTGAAAACTATCTCATTTTAGCCTTGGTCCATGTAGATCTGTGTGAAGAAGAGCTTAGATCTCAAAGTAAGAATAACAATTTTGCTCGGAAGAATTAATTTAGGACCTTTTGAGATCTTGCAGAGCAATTGGTATACTACTAATCATTCAAGACCCATGAATCCCAGCTAATAAATCAATTTGTGGCAGACCCACTGTGAGGCTCAGCTGGCAGTGATGTGTCCTCTCACTTCTCAGCTGCTCTCAGCTGCTCTCACTGGAGAAGAAAACAGAGACATGACTGCCTTCCTATGTGCTCTGACCAGCTGAGGTACAACTTTGTGTGGCACTTTAGTCAGCACAGTCAGGGCTCATGCTCACCCCTTTCCTGTGATTCCTGAAGGAAGATTCAGAGAGATTTCAGAGGAAAAAGGCATGAGCTGCAGCTACCCTTTCCCAGCCAAACTCCTTCCTCCTCCAGCTTGGTGTTGATAGTACCAACTTTATTCCCTGAATTTCCTCCTTCAACTCCAGTGCTACACAATGAAATAACTGAGGCTGTGAGATGAGTGGTGTGAATAAGCCATGAGATAGACAGCAGTTTCATGCTCCAGAAATGAGTGAAGAACTCTCTACCCCAGATCTTTCCAGCATGGCTTTACTGCTGCCATCCTGACAGCAGCTGAGCAGGTCAAGGCAGGGGATTCACAGATCACTTCAAAGAACCTGAAAGGAAGAGACAAGGTCAAGCCTCCATTTATTTCCCCAGGCCTTCTTGCTCCTTTGCTATTAGCCTTCCATCATCTTATCTTTGCAGTACTCAAGAACACACATAAAAATTAATCTATTAAAAATTTATATGAACCTGTAAAACTTTATTATATTGAATGATGACAGGAAAAATGGCAGCAATATGCACTGTATTGTACCATAGGTGCTTACATCGAAACAATTGTCTCTATAGACACAATGCAACTTTGATTATGTTTTTCACTCTTAGTCTATAGGTTCAGGTACAGTTTAATATGTAACCTCTGAGACTCATAACAAGAGGTGCTGAAAAAAAATTGTTAAAAAATTGTGCAATTTTAAATTTATATTCCAGAATATTAAAAATTTTTGTTTTAAACTGGTTGTTGAGCAGTGATCACAGTCCACAGGAGAAGAGAAATTTCATAATGTTTAAGAATCAAATCCTTTTTCAAGTCTGAAGTTAAATGGGAGCACATTTAGCCTTGTTTTATGAATTAAATAATTCCAGAACAGGCAACTATATTTAACTATTATTGCAGTCACTGACACATTTGTGAACTAATTATTTCAGTAAGAAATAAAATCTGCTTTGGATTAGTTTAGCTGGTCAGGCCAGCAAAGCTTGTGAAAAGCCAGAACTGATGAAAACTGTTGTGATCTTGAAAAAGGAAAGTCAGGTCAGGTCAGTAATTCCTTGCAATTCATTCTGCCCTGAATTAATTATGTGGATAAGGAGAAGCTGTCTCTTACTGCCTCATTCCTTATCACAAACTTGGGAACAAATGAAGCCTGTTGTGGTTTTTGACCTGTCCCCCACAGATTTTTGAAACATGGAATATTCTTCTGCTCAAAGAAACTTAGATGACTACTTTTCTTAGTACAAGTTCGTTATGCAATCTGATTTGTTGTTTAGAATATCTTATTCAGACTTCAGTTTTGCTCATTCCTACCCCTTCACAAACCAGTGATGCATCAAATTAAACCTTGCTTTGACTAAGGTGCTGTAGTATTTTGCCTATGCTTCTTGCCAAGATGAAAATGAAGACTTAAATAAGTAATGAGACACAAAGTTATCTATTTATCTCCAAAACTGTCACCAAAAATAAGCAATATTGGCAGATATACAATATGGCATTTAAGTATTACAGATGTATAGAAGAAAATCAGGCTTGCTTCTAAAAGGATGACCAAACCATCTATCAAACTTTCTTTTATAGAACATGAGAATGTCACTGTTTGAGTGTGATCTAAAATTTCATATAATCCCCTTCAGTTGTTGTATTCATCTTATTATATTGCAACAATTAAGAAAAATAAGATACATAAAAAAACTTCACAGTAAACTTATTGCTAATCCATAAAAGCATTTAATAAAAAATTTGTGCTACCAATATGAATCTAATGTGGCAACTTGACATGCAACAGTGAAGTGAGCCAAAGTCTAAGGTAGGCAGAGAGTGGGATATCAATGACAGTGGTCTGCAGGCAAGGAAAGGAAGGGGCAAAGCACGCAGACTAGTGTGGGAGAAACGAGGAAGCAGGAATAACAGGAGAAACATCTGGTCTTAGATTTAGAGGCAGAAAGATTACAAATCTCTCATTAGGAATGAAGCATTCTTTTTAACAAGCTTTCCTATTTCTTTCTACATATTTGCTGCTTTTGTGTACTTCTGTTGCTTAAAATAAGTGTTCATAGTTATTTTTTGTGTACTTTATTTTTAGAGAACTAGTGGCAGATAGGATCCTCCTTACACCCATGTTTCTGAGCTGCTGCTGCAGGTTTGACTGTTCAGCTGTGAATTCTATAGTTTCAAAATTTTCTGCTTTGACACTGGTCTTTTAAAGAAAGTCCCATTACTGAAAACAGAGATGCTTGCAAAAATTAGCCAAGGGCATTAAATGAAAGGAGTTGCTGTTTAATGTTTTTTCTATAAATAGCATAGTGTTTCTCTTCTCAAGAGACCAGCTGCTGCATCTGTTTAAGAAATACATACCTATTAGACAAAAAGCTGAAAAAATAAATATGATAAATATAAAAATGCAAATATACATAAGTGTGTATATATATATGTGGAATATATTGAATTTATTCACTGAATTTGAAATACAAAATATATTTTAAGATTATATCTCAAATATATTTTAAATATGTCTCTATATATATGTGTGTATAATATATTCAAAATATATATATTTAAAATTTGGTGTTTGAAGGATTGGACTGACATTACCACAAAAGAGCTTTTAACCCGTCACAGAATTGGACTTATTAGAGAGGGGGAGTCCCCAGGGCACCTATTCAGAATCATTCTTCTAGGGCTACACTAGGTACTTGCTCTACAGTTGGTTTTCTAGGAGAAATGGCTACTTAACATTAGCTGCAATGGATGATCCTAAAAATAAAAATACTTTTATGCCACTGATAGAGCACTGGCACTTTTGGAAGTTGGCTGACTTCAGAAGTTAGACAGACATATCCAATGGCTGTGCTTGAAATGGTAAAGTTGTAATGTCTGTTATATGAGCACCTCCCAGAAGATTTCCTCAGTACTTTCCCTTCTTGCAGAACACATTATCACTAACAGTGAGTTGGCATAAGGAATAAAACAGGTAGCCTAAGAACACCATTTGTTGTATTTCAAAACTAGTGTTTAGCTGCCTATGTAACAGTAAATTGTTTATGTTTTACTGAAACCTCCAGGAATATTTTTCTGACATTCACTCAAATGCAGAGGCAGTTCTCCTCTAGACAGTCCCATAGGAGCTTCCTAAACCTTAATAAAACCTTTCTGACTTTTGCTTTTCCCCCTTGCTATGCATGGATGGTCCATGTCAGCACTGAGCCCAGCACCATGACACTGCAAGACAAGATGTCCACACTGACAAAAGTAGATTGTACTGCCTAGCGGGAATCCCCACCAGCTAAAGATGTTTAGGGTCAAAGTTTCAGTGACATTTACCTCAGTGTGATTAGAATTATATCAAATTTTCAATTGAAATTCCTATTTTTAGAGTTTTTAATGCCTGCTTCTGCCATTTTTAGCATGACTATATGAGGTAAAACATCCAAGCTCATACTTTCTCCTGCTAAACCAGTACTGCATGTATGTACAACAGTTGCATATACCAGAAATAACTGAAAGTAGATTCTATCCTGCCATCTATAGCTTCCTCAGAAGCCTACAGCTGTTAAAGGATGGATCAGAGGAGTTCTGCAAAGATATGTAAAAATCTCTGAATATACCAGATTCATCCCCAGCAAAATCCATGTTGCACAGCCACTGTCACTCCTCCTGAGCAGGAGGTTAAAGAGAAACAGACTGATGTGAACCCTTCCTTAAAGCCAGGAAAAAAACACATTTTTAGTAGAATTATTTTCTGGCTTTGAGAAAGCGAGGAAAGGGTCCAACGTGTTTACAGCTGAACTCCAGAGCTGTAATCTATACCACATCAGAAAATATTCCAGGTCTTTGTGTTTTTATATGAGTCAGGAAAGAACTATCTACTAGACCCTAGCAGATTTTGGGTCCAGGTCACATAAAAGATCTTCAAAGAATTTATGATTTTTTGAAAGAAGAGTGCCTCTGCCATTCCCCACTCCAAATTTCAAGGCTAAACTTTTAATTGTTGCTTGCTAACAGCTTCAGTGGCAGAGAATGGTACTTGGCACATTTAATTTGCTAGTATCAATATAGCCAGCGGGTCTATGAAGAGTGTTGTCAAGAGCACAACAGATTTGAAACATCATCTGAACTACTGTGATTTTTTAGGCTCATAAGGATTGTAATACAGACTGCTAACAATTATGCATAAGGAAATCTGAAATACGGCTTGAAAGTAATCTACTGATTTATTTCAAAATCAATTATATTGATTATAAACCAGAGGAACTCAACTCTAAAGTAACACAAAGTAGAAGTCCAGTAAATCGGCAGAAAATTTTATACCATTGTAAGTACATATCCCATACATCATGCTCATATTTTTAAAGATAAGATTTTAATTGTGCTTCAGCCAATGCATTATTCTCATACAAACATACAGCAATAACAAAAGCAGCAATAGGCTTACTAATACTTACAACTTAAATTTTATACTAAAGGAAAATAAGGTCATTAGTGAGCTCAGAACATTGTCCCTCTGGAGTAAAATAAACTGGCTTAATATTCTTGGAGCTGCTTAAAGCATAGAGATACTGTATTTTCCTAAAATTAAAGTATTTTCATTTCATTGTGCTGAAGAAATAATCCCTCAAGTATTTATAATGCATAGATATATAACAATTGGTAATTTTGTTTAATAGTGCATAGAAAATGAGGATAATGGATTTATGAAAAGTAAGCTGAGGCAGCGTCAGGGAACTGACGAGGCAATATGTAGTCAAAGTACTTGAATGGCTGCTTAAAATTAGCTTCCTGGTTTACACAAGATTTAATATCCAAAGATATTACACTGATTTTATCTCTCCAATTTAAAAGGTTGCTATCCATGTTGGTAGCTTAACTGTTTGTACATTACAGTTCTTTCTCATTCACAAGCACCTCAAAAAAACTCCCTAACTTTGATGGTAGAGCAAAAGTCACAGAATGGGCAGAACCAAAGCGAGAATCTTGAAATGCTGACATGGAAAAATATCACGGCGGGTGGTGTTCAGAGTGTTGTGAACTTCCTGAAGAAGCATCTTGAAAAAGACTCCTCGGGGGCACAAGCACGTCTGTGCTCACGCCGGGTGATTGCAGCTCTTCTGGGATCCGGGCAACGCAAAAGGAGAGATGGGGTCTTCATATGGGGTTCCAAGGAGACCCTTTATTGACCTTCTTCCTTGAAGGGATCCAGGGATGAAGAGCCACTCAGGCAGGAAAAGCAGGGGTTTATATAGGAATCTTGAGGAGTGGGACAGAACACTAGGGCCAATGGGATGAGGGCACAGGCATGGAACAAAAGGCTAATGGGGTAGAAGAGATCAACATACAATCACAAAGGGCTCAGGGGGCAAATTTCTTGCTCTCTCTAACTGAAAGGGCTGCAGCTCAGGGGTTGGCCCTCCAGTGGAGCATGGTAGACTTTCTCTTGGACAGTTCTTAGGCCTCCACAAAAAAAAAAAAAAAAAAAAAAAAAAAAAAAAAAAAAAAAAAAAAAAAAGAAAGCAACTAAAATGTGGAAGCAATTTAGAGTTCAAATACAGGGCTGGGAATGCAGGTGAAATAAGGCCTGAAAAAACCCAACCACCATTAATTTCTTCATGAAAGTGAGGACAGTCACAGAAAGCAATTGCATAAATATATTTTCAAAAATAAATTGCTATCCTGGAGACATGTAACTACCTTTAATTGGGTCAGGAAGAACAAGTTCTCAGATAATGTCACAGAAGTTTGCAGATCATTGCACTCCTAAGAAGAATAAAGCTTTTCAAAGATCCTTCTTTAATCTCATAAATCAAGAAAAAGTAAGAATATAAAATATTTCAGTCAGATTTTTGTATTATTAAGTTAAACACTGAGTTTTGATGAATCTTTAAGCTCTGCATGGGATCAGATTTTAATAGGCCTCAATAGCCCAAGCGTGAAGGAGTGGCACTGGAAGCAGTCGATGTAAGGCGCTAAACCGTAGTGAATTGGAAGCCTGTGCAGCTCACTCAGCCTGGATTGCATGTTCTGGCAAGGTAAAAGGGAGCATTGCACTGCAGAACAGAAAATCAGGCTCCCACACTTTACTCCAGTAAGTGCACAAAATACTAACATCTTAGCATTTTTGGCAAGAGACAAGTACCACAGTAGATGTGGAATAAAACACCATTACAGTGTCTGCCTTTAACTGGAACTGCTGTAAATGTTTGAACTAGAGTGCTAAAGAACCAAAGCTAAGTTTTTTGCAGAGAGGAAGCAGTATAGTACAGAACAGCCACAGGCTGCATAAAGATGGCAGTGGCAATCAAGGAAGGTTCTGATCACCAGGAATGATTTTAGATACATCAGCATAAACAGCACTTCTCCACAGAATTTGTTTGGGAAACTTTCAAGGTTGGATCTATCTCATCTGATTTTAGGCTTATACTTGATAGATATCTGAGGTGATTCCCACAAGCTACTCAGGCTCTCAGTGCTGGAGAAATACCTCATCCTAAAAATATAATTCAATTGACTCCTTCTAAATGAATATTCTATGAAAATATGAACTCTACCTTAGAAGTTAATTTCTTTCCATCTTTGCCTCAGCTGCAAAAATCCATATGAATCACTCAGATGTAGCTTAGGTAAGTTGTACAACATCAGTTAAATGTATTCTGTCAGTCATCACAAGCACTTAAGAAGACAGAAACAAAAGACATATATAAAGAATACAAAAACGCAGCTTAAGAGAAAAAAGTGAATAAAAATTAATCAAATGAAAGAAATTTAAAGCCTAAAAATATATAAAAACAATAGAACAAAAAGAAATAACATAAAAATCACAAATAATAAATCAGAATCTTAAACTCTCTGTGAAAATGCATTGCCTGAGAATTGTCCAATTTATGCTGCAAGTTTTTCATAGGCTTATTTATACTGAAGAAATAATTATACCCTGCTTCTGGATTATTATTCCCATAATTATATCAGTTTGTTTCAGGAACCTGAAACAAGAAAGCCAGTCTGCACTGCTGATATCTGACTAGACATGGATTCCAACTTTGACAATGATAGGAATGAAATCACAAGTAATTGTTAAGAACTTAAATATTTGGCAAAAGAGGACGGTTTTAAGTACATTGTGCCTGTATCAACAAGTAGTAATCAGATTCATAAGGAAAATCTTGGTGTTTAGGACCCTACACTCACCCTATAATCCTCCCAAAGCACTCTTATGTAAAATCATTGTATTTGCTACACAGATTTTGAAGGAAAATATAAGTTTGGGTGAGCTGCTATAGACTACATCTGCTAGATCATTAATCTTGCATGCTCTTTATATAATATTGACTGTGAAAGATACTGTCATACATCTTGGCAGTGATCAGGCATTTGTCTTGATAATACAGAGATGGTAGTGCACATACACTCTGCCGGTATCAAAAGAAAAGTGTAGGTTTCCATCTTTCTTTCATAAGTGGTATCTTTGTGATTAAAAGGTGATCTTGCATTACTAAGGCTATTTTCTGCTATGTGCCACAGAACAACCTAACTCTGAGCTTCTAAGCAAACAGCTGGGGCTGTCCTCCCTGCTGGGCACCAGCGCGTAACTGAGCGAGTGTGCAAAGTGTGCTGGTGAAGGCCGTGGGTAAAGAAGTGTGTGAGCAGCTGCCTGCCACAGCAGGCTTAACCAGAGAGGCTTAATTTTGTTAATACAAACTTAATGATTAAAGGAGATTCTAAAAAGTCCTGGTTGTGATCTGTGTGTCCCCCTAGCTCAAGCAGTTGCCAGAGAAGGAAGTTTAAAATGGTCCATCCAGTCTACTTTTACCTATCTCAAGGCAACTCTCTAGAGACTCTACAAACACCAGACTATATCAACCAAACACCAAATGTGTTAACTATTAAGGACTTTCATACCTTTGGCACTTAGGTGTCTTTTCCCTTTTGACTATCAAAATGGCTTGTATAGGCCTGGAAAAATACCAAGTTTTTAGAAGGTTGAAGCAGGATGAAACCTTGCCAAAATAATATGCTATGTCAAAGTAATACATAAAAACCTTTCAGGTACATTGCTTTTTCCACAGCAAAGATATGTGTATATCACACATGTAAGAATTATATTCAAAAATTAATTCTTAGGGAGTTATTTATCTTTGAAGATTTGTCATTTCCCTGCACACTGATAAAGAACAAAGGAAGAGTTTTGCTAAAGGCAAATCCTATTGAGAAACAGTTAATGCTCTAAAATTAAAAATCTTGAGCACCCCAAACTTTTTAGTTGTACATAATCCTCAATGAATGAGCCAATTTAGAGAATAACATTTCAGTTACATTTTAAAGAAATTACTACATCCCTGGATTTTAATATTCTTTTGACTAATAAGAGATACCATACAACCATGAACATAGTCAAAACATCAAGTGAAACATTCACATCAGTTACCTTTGAATATTGAATATGCCTTGAACCTTCCAACTTTTTACACTGATGTGAAAATTTGCATTCCTTAGTAGTTCCAGTGGAATGTAACATTAAAAGGTGCCATGAAATTGCTTGACAGCCTGTAAATCATGAACTATAACCTTCACTTGTTGTAGCACGATGTTCCTGACGTGGTAATAATTAGCATTGATTCCATGATTCCAGAAGGCTGATCAATCGCTTTATTATACTATACTGTACTTATTAAGAAGCCCATCACCCTTTCAGACAGTCCGATACAGTTTTTACCTAATTGGTCCTTGATTCCAAACACCATCCTTTGGCCAATTAAGAAATCACCCTTTGGTTGGTAAACAAATCTCCATAACACATTCCACATGTCCACAACAGCAGGTGCAGCAAGTGAAGATAAGAATTTTTTATCATTCTTTTCTCTGATCTTCTCACAGCCTTCCACAGGACAATGCCTGGGAAAGTTGTGCCTGCAGCTCTCTGTGGAGAGAGCTGCTGCCACATTCACTCTGTTTCCTCTATTTTTGGTTTGATAATACACTTTTGAACTAAGCAGCACTTGCATTTTACTACTCAGTGATTTCAATCTGATACTTTGTGCTAATTTTTTTCCAGGATAAAAAACCAGTAAGAGATTAGAGCAAGCTGGTGGACAGAGAAGGTAGAGAACAGCTAAACATTTGGAAGGGGAGAACTGTGAGATAGTGCTTGTGTTTTTCTTTCAATCCAATCAAGCTTGCTTTCAAATTTAGTCTTACTGTTTTAAACTGTCTATTTCATTATATTTGCCATATAAACTATGGCAGAGAGGAGCTAAATTTAATGATGTATGGGTCTGATGCAGTCCTAGGAATACTTATAGAAAGCATTCAACTTTAAAAATAAGCATACAAAAAATGTGAAAGTACCCTCAGATGAGTGCAGTTTTCCCAATGTATTTAAGAGTTCTTCATTTCCAAATATTTAAACAGAACATCTAAAAACTATTTATAATTTCTTAATTGTGTCTCAAGTATCAGAAAAATAATTAATTTATAGTCTCAGAATTCTTAAAGTCACTTCTCAGTCTGTTTTTTCTGATTTCCATTACCTTTTCATCTGTTTGCTGTTTGCTTTAATGGAAATACAAATACAGACTGGTCACAGACTTACAATAACTATATCTCACCTTTCTTTCCTAATTCATTCTGTTTTCCTCTTCTTGGTGTATTCTCTGGGTAGTTCATGCTTCCTCATGCATCAAGACTACAAAATTAAAAATGCAGGTTTTTCACAGCACTAATCTCACTGCCTCTTTTTTGGTTTGTTTGGGGTTTTTTTTTTCCCTTATATTAAACCTTCTAGTATTCTGAATATTCCTTTAGCCTTCCCAGTTCTGAGTGTGAGTAATAATCTCTTGATGGCACCTATCCCAGCATGAGTAAAGGAATCCTGTTGCTGAGACACTGAGGTTAAAATGAATTCACATTGATGGTGCTTTATTATTACTCTTTCTAGGCTTTTGGTGATTCAGTTTTTGTTTCTGCTTCTCTATTTCTGTCTTTTTAAGATGGTTTTCTCAAGATGGAAATCTTTCTTTATGCAAAACACTGAAATATTTGAATTTATTTTTTAAAAAAATCTAATACTGTATATAAAACAACTCTTTATATAAAATTTTATATTAATTTCAGTACATATATTCTCCTTATCCCTATATATTCTGTTACAATAGTCTTTAGAGTTTTAAAAATTACAGATAATAATTCATCTGGTTATAAATTATTTCATTAGCTTTCTGAGGTATTTTACATAGGGAGGAGCTGATGCCTCCAAGATTAATAACTTCACCTTTGCATTAAACATGTTAGAGCTAATTTTGTAGACAGTTTCTGTTGATCCAGCCCCCAGTATATCAGCACAGATGCCTGAAAAGGTGAGTGCTTTCAATCACTTCAGTTCGATACCTGATTAATATAGAAAGTGTATGTTATGTGTGTTGCAATAGAAGTAGCAATATAAATAAAATGCAGAACCCCTGGATTGTTGGTTTGCTCTCCAGATGGTAAAAACAAACATGCAAAAAGCCCCAGACATGTGACTTACTGGTGGGCGGTCGTCTTTGTTTGCTTCAGGGTTGGATTACAGGTCAGGAATATAAATGCTGCTTTTTCTATTCCCATTTCAGGAGTATAAAGCTGCCATAAACCTGCCATAAACTGCTGAAGGATTGATTATCTAGGAATAATCTGTACAAGATTCTTTGCAACTTTTACAGATCATTTGAACAAGAAAAAAGGAGGTAAGGATAGCACCTATTTAAATTTAGTGGTTAATATGAGATAATCTGAGTTTTCCAGTCAAAGTATCATTTTAATATCTATTAAAAGGATTGGATACACTTCACAACTTTTTTATCCCTCTTTAACCTTAGGGGAATTGCCACATCTGTAATTTTCAAAAATGTATAAACCTTTCACTACTAATGGACTTCTCATCCTAAGTCAATTAAGTGCTTACTGAAAATTCTGCCAAGAGTTTTCCTCCCAAATTGTCTCCCTTTTCTTTAAGCTTCAAGAGCAGCATTTTCCCATATGATATTTTTAAAAACATGTCTATGTATAGGATTTGGATCTCCTATACACTACATTAATAGAAATATTTAAAATAAAATCTTAATATTCACATAGGTTATAGTTATTTTGTGGAACGTGTCTGTTCTTAGAGCTGAATAAAACTTTGCAACTTTGTTTGCAAAATATAAAATTAAATTCCTCCTGTACTTTTAGTAACAGAGGTATTAATTCCCTTGCAGTACACATTATCTCAATAGGACTTTAAAATTAAAATGATGAAACATTTTTGTAAAATTTATTAAATACCAGCATACTCTTCAAGATTGACATGCAAAAATTTGCAGTGAATATTCAGCAAAAATGTGGTCAATGGCTTCCATATTTTCACATCATCCATCTCTGTATTGTTCTCACTCATTAGAGACCTCATTTGTTAAACACTACCTGTCCTTGAAAAAATAATAAGAAAATGTTTAAATCAGTTTGATGAAGTCACTCATTCAAACAGCTACTTGAAATTTTTATGTTTTTGCTGAAAAATTTCAACTACATTACAATACCAGTTGAGTATAAAAAAATGAATTCCAGTCAAGATTTGTCAAAGAATTAAAGGTTTTGAAATTGAAATCTTGCCGAATAAAACCATTGACAGGAAATGCTTATTAATTAAAAACATTCATTAGCACTGTGGTATGTAGGGTGTTTTCTGCCCCTGCCTTTGTGTCAGATATCCCTACAATATATTTTGAATATTGTCTCAGAATCACACTTGTTATCACAGAATACACGTAGCTTTGAAGGAAGACTACCCCTAGGCAGACACTTCAGGTGAATTTCTTAATGTAACAGAGGAAAAATACCCGGATTCATTCTATTTATCTGAAATAGGTGCCCAGCCTTGGCTTGTGTGGGCATATTTGCAGAAGAGTGTCCCACGTGGAGGCATCTAGTGGATGCCCTATCCCTGGATGTGTTCAAGGCCAGATGTGAGCCTGGGAAGCCTGATGTAGTGGGTGGCATCCCCCCCATAGTAGATGGGTTTGGAATTACATGATCTCTAAGAAACCCTCAAACCTAAGCCATTCATACCCAGTGAGGATCCAGACCCTCATGCCCAAAAGATGGAAACTATCCCCACTGAGCAAAGGACCCCAAGACCAGTGCTCATGCATGGGACTCCCAAATTATGTAAGAGGAGAAAGGAGCAGAATGATAGCTCTGTGAGTTTTGAGGCTTCCTGGGAAGAAAAGAAAATGGAGCTTTTGATTAGTGCAGAGAACAGGTCCTGTGAGGAGCAGCTGAGGGAAACAGGGTGGTTTATCCTGGAGAAAAGGAGGCACAGAGAGTTTGCTCACTCCAAGTACCCAAAAGGAGGTTGTAGCAATGTGGGGTCAGTCTCTTTTCCCAGGTAACAAGTGATAGGAGGAGGAGTCCTCAGGTTGTGCCTTTCAAGAAAGGACTCTGGATGCCCAGGTAAGTGGTTGAGTCTTCATCCCTGGAGGTATTTCAGACATGTAGATATGGCATTTAGGGAAGTAGTTTAATGGTGGACCTGAAAGTGTTAGGTTTACTGTTGGATTCAATAATATGAAAGTCTTTTCCAATCTAAATGAGTATGTGTTTCTAGTCTATGACCTCACATTCTGCATTGCAGTAGATGGGTTCTCTTTGATGAATGTTATTAACAGCAGGCAGGACTCCTGCTGAAGTTTTTCCTCAGATCTATGCACCTGCAGAACATATTTCATTATCCAGCAGAGGGGATAGCCTTAATATATTAGAAACTTAGCAAAAATGTGCAAAGTAAATGTATTGTATATACCCAGTGTGTGATTTGTGAACTCAATTCAAAACAAATGTTTACTATGACATGTAGACACACTTTTCCACAGAAAGAGGTCTTTCCATGCCAGGCTTCATCATTATATACCAGCAGCAATGGGAGTGGGTCTGTTAAAAAAAAAAAAAAAAGGTAGCAACAGTTTTTTTTTTGTTTTGCTTTCTTCTTTTAATGTGAGAGAAACATATTTCACTCTTCTTTATCACAGTGTTCTAAAAATTGGTTAATTTAGGTTTAAACAGAAACAACAAGCCTGTGGGATGAGATCAGATCTAGAAAATTATTCCTCAAAGTCTGAAGTTTAGGAAAGTGAAGGGCAAGTGAAATATGTGCTTTGAGACTTCATTGCAGTCACTGCTTTCTGCAATGAAAAATTGATTTTCAGCAAACCTTTCTGAAACACATTACAAATTTTGAAAATGTAAGGAAATCCATGGATTTTATTCCTTTTATTTAATTTTCAAATGCTCAGAATTTATTTAAATATTTTGATTTTGATTGACTTACAGCATATCCCTGCACTTTGAGGGATCAAAATACAAGGGGGTTGGGTGATTCTGTGCACACTAGGGAATCTGTGCACAGAAGGTCAGATATTACAGATGTTCCTTACTTGAGTCTCTGTGTATCTGGGGAAAAGCAAACTCCCTGCAAATCTTCTCTCACACAGAAATATTTATACTGGAGAGCAGGCTGAAAGAAGAGAAAAACAGAAATGGTTTTAGCTAGGTGACCACAAAAGTTTAACAATTTTAAATCCATAAAATGAGATAGATTTTTAAAAAGACAGCAGTCTACAAAATATAGAGGCCTAAAATTCTTGTCACTGATGGATACTGTGTTTATCATTATCTCCACTTGTAATAACATTGAGAAAAATGCTATTATGCTGCCAAAAAGATGAAACACTATTATCAGCAGCAGAAGCAGAGGCAATATCCCATGTAAAAAGGAAAAAAAAAAAAAAAAAGAGAAAACACAAACCCCCTGGTGTTTTCTACTTCCTAAAAAAAAATTATAGTGCTTTTTAAATATTCTGCCACAGCAAGAGACTACGAGGCTCAGAGATTGCATATACATTCTTTTTTTAGTCCCAGTTTTACCCAACTCTATAGTTATTATTCCACTGGCATATGTCAAGATGCCATGCATTCACCAAGGATGAAGAGGACAAAGCCCTTGGAGGGGCTGCAATTCTCTTTGTCAACAACCATGGCCAGACAATGGGAGCTGGATGGCATAATATGTCCACAGAAAATACCTGTTTAAATCACAGAAGCAATCTTGCCTAGGGTGATTACTCAGCTATGCTAGCCAATATGATGACAGCTCATGGTGTTTCTTTTAATATCCAGATTGTTTTACATCTACATAGTTTAGAGGCCTATTTGTAAATTTCTGTAAGACACATTAATTTAGTTTATTCAAATTAATACATTATGTCAGCAATGGCAGAATGTGGAAAATGGAAAAATGACAACTGGTCATTGCATTTTAAATCTAAATTGTAATTCCCACTGAACTGTCATAATGTCAGTAAATGAACACAGAAGCTCAAAAGTATTTTTCAAAAATAACACTGAAATTTCAAAAGAGTAGCCACCTGTTTGTACTTTTTTAACCATAAAAAGCCTATTTCAAGATAAATAGAGGAGAAATTGTAAGAAATTTTAATATTAAATTAATTACCTGTAACATCATAGCATGCCTTGTTCCCAAACACAGCTCCTGGAAGGTTTATCACCAATATTATGACCACTTACTCAAAAGTATGAAGTCTTGCACCTGGGAAGACCTACCTGTCTGTGGAGCAGCTCTGTGGAAAGGGACCTGGGGGTGCTGGGGATGACAAGCTCAGTGTGAGAGGTGCTGCTGTGGCACAGAGCCAGCAGGGCACTGGGCTGCATCAACAAGGGCATCTCCACAGGGACACAGAAGTCACTGTCCCACTCAGTGCTTGTCAGGCCACACCTGGAACACGGTGCTCGTTTTAGGCTCACACTATGCAGAAAGATGTGGACCAGTTGGAAAGGGTCCAGACAAGGGTGAAAAAGGTGATCCAAGGACTGTAATTTTGTCAAGAAAGGTGTAAAGAGATGATCCTCAAGGTCTCTTTCCAACCTGGTGTTTTATGATTCTATGAAAAGAGATATAGCACAAATTAGACACAAGCCTTCACAATTCAAAACATAATTTGTGGATTCAAACAGACATACTATCAATGGTTCACACAAAACTGGGCTTGCAAATTATAGACTCCTTTTGAAAATGTGGCCCACTTTAAAGTCTAATCATAGTATTCTATCTTGATGAATTTTAGTAGAATGGTCTAATATTATTTGTTTCTAATATTGAAGGAAAATACCAGTTATCTCCAAAACTTTTTGAAAAAAAAAGAGAGTAGCAGCTGATCATTGGCTTCAGATTTTAAGGTTTTATTTCTTAGTGATCTCAGTGAGGTAGAAGATGGGTCCTTTAACAAATGAGAACAGTTTCAAATACAATAAGTGGGTTAGGGATACAAAACAATTTTAGTTGTCATTTGCTTTAAAGTTCTTAGATTTAAGTGACCCTGAAACACAAACAGGGAAAAAAGTCATGAACCAGGTTACCCTATGTTGGAACTATGGTTGAGCTTCCATTCTATGATACAATGGAGAAACATGCTTGACTATGACAGATATCTCTGCATTAGAGGAAAAGCTGGGGTCGTGGGTTTTGGTTTTGTTCTGTTTTGTTTTAAAAAAAGCATCTGACCTTTCTATAAGAAGACAGTCTTTATGTCTTGAACTTTATAGGTACACTGAGGCTTCTGTTATGCTATAAATAATACACTTTTGAGAACAAGTTTTTCTCAGTTTAAAACTAAAAATTTTTTCTGAGTACATCAAAGCACTTGGAATACGTTGATATCAACTCTTTCAGGTAAAATATTTACCTAATAGGTTAATTATGAAAGCACTAATTTTTCTATATGTCTGTAAGGCAAACTGCTTCTGTCTGGAAAAGCTTTATAATTCTGACCTAGTGAGGCATTTCTGTCAGGAACTAAAAATTAACATACAAATTCACCGAACCATTAGTGAACTTTGATGTTTAAATTCTTTCTGCTATGAAATGGGATGATTTTTTATTTCATGAGTAATCTTTGATGTTGGCAGTTACACAAACAAATTCGGAAAACCCCAGTGACAGGAATAGTGTTGCTGAATTACTGTATTGCATGAATAGTTTCCTAAAAGTGCAGAAGACACACTCACTACAAATAAATTTATGGTTCATGGAAATTCTTGCTAAATTAACCTGGGCAGATAAGTTGCCTAATCAGTACCCTATAACTACTGAACGGATATATGGGGAAGTACTTTTACAGACATGGCTTTTTAAGACGTGAACTTACCATTTCTTTGAAGTGATGATCTCTGTTAAATTCAGTGTGGTATCATATTTTTAAACTCAAATACCGGTTGCAGACAATACAGATCAGAGCAGCAAGATTCTGCAACATCTTTTTCTGTTGTGCTGTTAAAAGTTATAGCCCAACACCTTGGCTTTGCCTCAAGCATTTTTATTAAATTGCCTAATATTTATATGCCTTAAATAACAGAACCAATTCATCTCATGCTTCCTATGAAGCACTGCAAAATTTGAGATGGCCTATGGTCAAATGCTGCACTGGTGAGAGGACAGAAAATAGGCCTCTCTTTTCTGGGATTTTCTTCCTAATCAAGAGGAGGGCACAGTTTTGGCTTTTAGGTCATCATAAAGTTTCAGAAAAGCTTATAGGTTTAGTAATCAAAGGTCTTTGAATTGAGATTATATTAAGCATTAATTGTTCTCACTCACATGACCCCCACACCGGGTTGTTCCTGTGGATTTTCACTCCTACCACAGAGGAAAGCAATAAGCAAATTTTAAGATCTTTTCACTTTCTCAGGAGAGAGCAGGAAGGAAAAAAAAATGCACCTACATTAGAGTTTTAGTTTGGATTAATTTTTGAAGTGCATCTCCTTACTTACCATGGTTGGGTTGGCAGCGTGAACTCTCAGCACTTAAGCTGCTTTTGGGTGTTCTTCCAGGATAATGATGATGTGTTCTCTGGAAATAAATTGAAAGGCTGGAGTATTCAGCTCAGGAGGCGAGACAAAAATTACTTTCCTTGAAACATTGTGTAGGCATAAGGTCCTCACACCTGTACTCTCTTTCTGCATCATATTTTCGAACAATATTAATTACATTATTGCTTGGGTAGTCATAGCTGATAAATTAAAGGAGTGACATAATAAACTTAAGGAGTGATGCAATATTAGGGGATATTTTGGGTTGGGTGTTTGGTTTTTATTTTCAGCATTTCAAGTATTTTGTTTCCTGGGACAAACTCAAATAATTTGTCTCAAGTTTTGATTTATGAGGGATTTACAAGCAATACTGGCTCTGGAGACTGCTGTATCTGCTATCCTAGAGCTCATTCCCCTTACTAGGTAATTTTTAACATTGATTTGCTCATGGATGTAGTCTACAGCACAAATCAAGGGGTAGCACACACAGGAGGGATGTGAAAGTTTATTAATCAACTGCCAAAATAAATACTTCCCTCCTTCAGTTTTGAATGAATCATATGCCTTTATCTGGTGATTCATCCTATTTAACATTATTTTTTTACTCCTAAATTTTAAACAGCCTAAGCTAATGCCTCTTCTTTTTATATAATCTATTATTGATTTTTTTCCATTCTAGCACAAATGTAAAATCTCAGGCATTACCTCAGACCAGATTAATTTCTGTAGTAATAAATGGAATAAGTGTCTTGAACTAATTCTGTTAATTATATCCTGAAGTTAGTTTTATTTCTCAGTATTTCTAGTTTGTTTGTCCCAAAACACTCCTCTAATAAAAACTAAGCCTAATGATATGAGGGAAAATAGGGGAAATAGAGACAATAAGCTGTCTGCCCACTGACATTTAAGAAGTCAATGACATGTTTTTAAGGGAGCTTTCTTTGTTATTGTTCTTCAGCTCTCCTTGCACTGCAATATTATTTCCTCAACCCTCCCATACACATCAGACAAAAACTCCAATTCAAATTCGATGCTGTTTTATTACTCTGTATTAATACCTGAATTGTAGCCTCCTTTCTTGTTCTTTTGAAAGACTAGATCTGAATTTCACTTTGTTTGGCACGTTTAATGTGGTTGGAGTCTCTGGATCTTCTTGAACCATTCAGTAACCTAGATTGTTTCTTGAGTTCTATATACTAAAACATAATATTAAAATATGTACTGAAAATAGTATTAAATTGTTCATTTTTAAGTGCAGATTCCTTTTTCTTGATGCTGCTTTTCTCTGGTCATAATTAACAGTGGTATCTTCAGGGCCAAAAATATATTTGAGCTTTTGAAAAACACTTTCTATTTAATCACAAAAACAATGCAGGTACACGTATCACTGCATTCTTTTTAAATATTGCAATAGAAAACTAAAGCAGTTCCTTAATTTATAGAACCTAAAATAGAATCGTTCACTTTCAAATGAGAAGAAACAAAAATAAATAGAATGAAGAATGCTAGAAGCAAGTAAACCAACAAACAAAAAAAGACCTGTCAACACTTTTGCAAAAATACTTTTTCTGCTTACTATACAAATAGCAACCCATACAATCCTCTTTCATCTTTCAGTAGATAAATTTTAAGTAAAAAAGAACTCTATTTATTTATCTTTTGCCCAAATGATCCTATTGCATAAAAAATTTAAAATGTATTTTGCAATACAACCTTGGTGAGTGGAGAATTCTTTAGCTGATTTTTTTTACAGTGTATAGCCTATCCATATATATATATATATATATATAATTGGATTGAATTTCAGATCCACCTAAAAACATAATGCCAATTGTTATCAAAAATAGGAGGCTGACAATTGGTAAGAAGCCACAAAAGTTAATGATGATTATAAGAAAAATTAGAAGAATTCAAAGTCATGACTGATCAATTAAAGTATGTATAAAACATGACCTAATAGTTAGATACAGATTATTTTAGCTAAATGATTGTCCCTGCTTAATAAAAACTAGATCTGAGCATATGGAGGAAAGGGTGTTGACCTGAACAGTAACAGCATTTTTACACAATGTATGACATTTACAGCTGGACCTGCATCTCAGTGAAGCTTATTGCAAACTCCTTTGGACATAGAGGTTAATAAGTACTTAGAGCAAATAGCTCACCTTTGACAGAAAGAGTAGAAACTGAATCAGTGGCTAGTTTTTTGTACTGTCTTTCAGTACATTAAAACAAAACTGTTAAGAAAATCTGAAGAAAATTAATTTAACAAGTCTCTTATTGAATATGCCAGTTGATAAAAGAAATCACAGAAACGTGTGTGTGGGGAAACAGGCATCAGGTTATAGACACACTTCTATATATTGATGAAATTTAGAACTTCTGCTGTGATATGCACTTAAAGTTGTACCTAATCCCTACCTCTACTACATAAATCCTACCTGGGATTTAGAAAACTCACATAATTTTACATTCCTCATACAGGGTGTCTGTAGCATATTAGATATAGGTCTCGCGCTTGAACTGCTAAATGTCTGAGTACATAAACTAATTTAAAATACTCTAAATTTGAACAGGCCCTTTCCTCCTGATAGTACATCAAAGTAATTTATACTTTACATAGTTTTGGTTGAATAACTACCTTCACTGAGGGACTAAGGTCATTTGGGACATACTGGGCCTCCAGTATTTTAAAGGCATATAAACCAAATGCATCTTGTTTGCAATTTAGTTTGGTAGCTCCACATATGCATCCTCAATTACTACTAGTACAAGACATTTTAGTACCTTCAACTGGCATTTAGCTTTTTAGTCTTTACCTCACTTTAGAGAGAAAGCCTGTTCTCCATAACCAGAGCATCCTCTTCCCCCCTCCAAACCAGGACTGAACTGGGTCATCCAGGTGTGCCTGGGTAAATGTGGATATGAGACAGAGTGAATCTCCTAGAAACTTCTTCAGAAATCCTAATCCAGCAGGGTTTTATTTCCTCTTCCCTTCCCCCTTTTTATATTTTATCCCCTCTGTAGAGCTATAGGGTTTCATTCCTTATCCCTTTGACCTTTCACATCTACCCTATCAATTCAGAACTACTCTACTCTAGGGAAGAAGAATAAGACCACTGCTTGGCCAAGGACATTTAAAAGGAATTCTTCAGATTACTCCTTCTCATCAACAACACAAACTTCCCACACTTTACTCTCAGCTTTCTCTCCCTCTCAGATTTTCAGCAAGTCCTCTCAGCAACATTTGCCCACATTGTCTTCATACACCACCACTGTGTTGCATTAACCACAAGCAATTTGTTTTGGCTTAACAGAACACTCATCATATGCAGAGCCATGAATTTATTAGTAGTCTAATTAGTGTTTTGGCAGCCTAATACAAAAAAGACATATATTCATCCAGTTACAACGATACTAACTTATGTATTCCAAATTATCCAATTATCGCTAATCCCCATTAATTTGATTCTTTCAGTTTTATGCTGACTTTTTGCAACCTACCCCTGTCTTCTTGTGTTGTGCTTACCTTCCCCATGACATTCAGGATACTAAAATTGCCACTGTGAGCCTCACTCCAGAAGAGGAAGGGTTTGCACTGAGTCACCAGTGACCTGAGTTCTTTGCTGGGAAGTTTGCTCTTGCTGTTCTCTCTGCTCTTGGGTCGTAGGGTTATTTTATACAGGTCTCTTTGATTGACCTGCCTCTTCCTATTACCCTCAGATTAGTTACACAAGCACCCACTTTTTCATTGCTACACTTCCTGAGGTCACACATACAACTGCAGCCAGTGCTAAGCTAATGCAAAACCTCTTGCAGTGGGGCAATAGCCTCCTATGACACTGCTGTTACACACCCACAGTTACCCATTACATCAGTGAAAATTCCTGAAGTCAGTTGTTAAGTTTACTAGAAAGTCTGTGGTCAAAGGTGTGTAAAAAAACACTGATTGTTTTTGTTTAGATTCACCTAATACTTGCATTTAATTCCTCTGTAAAGAGGGGAAATTAGCTTAATCAGCACTTTGTCCAATCTATGACTATGACTGAATATGTAGAAATAAAATAAGATTAAAAATTACTTGGTAACTAAATGCTTATGAAAAAATAATTTTATGTGAAGATTTCACATATTTTTCCTATATCTTTAATACACAAGTATGACTCTAAACCCTAGGAGATTAAAAGCTAGAGAAAAACTGGTTGAAAACAATTAATATTTTGTGGTGCCAGAACACAGAGCAAACTTTTGTACTGTTATAGAAAGATGAGAGAAAAGGGATATTACCACTGCAATGAACGTTTTCTTGTATTTCCTATTCTATTTTCCATGGGGACTATTAAGTATATACTCTCCTAGCATTTTCCAGGCAATAAACCCAGCAATAAAATTCTTACTTTCTTCTAATTGTCCGCTTTTCTTTTTTTTCTTAACAAAGAATGTTTGTCTGAAATGAATCCCTTTGAAAATTAGCTATAAATTGATTCAAAATAGTATAAGGATGGGATGGGATGGGATGGGATGGGATGGGATGGGATGGGAATGCAGCTACTGGAACAATTCAAGAACTATATTGTATCCTTGCTTTTGCTAATGAATTATTTACAAATGCAGCAGCAAATCCATAAAAATCATGTCCATCTGTAATGAAATTATTAATAGACAAGGATATGGAGTTTTTGACAGAAGTTGGCCATGAATTATGTACTCAGAAGTTCCTGTCTGATTTATTTATTTATTTGTGACACAAATCACATAACATTGCCTTGGTTAATTAATTATAACTGACTAGTGCTTTGATGAACAATCACATTTACTTTCTTTGTGAAACACATTTTATTTCGTAATTAAATGAGTCTTGGTTACTTGCATATATTTATTGGATAAGAGAGATTTTGGTCAAGTAATGTTGAAGCACAAATAAAAAATCTATGCAAACAAACTATGTGATATGATAAATAGCTCACAGTGATGCTTATACATTGGTTACCAAATGTAATGAGCAGAAACCAGTGTAAACCAGAAAGCTGAAAAGAGCATCAAATCCTGTCTCAGTGAGATAGGCAGTTCCCAAGAAGCAGGGATTTCTATATTCTATTGTCGCCTCTCAGAACTGGCAACTATTTTGGTGCCGAGCAATTTCTAAAACTGAGTAATGACTGTAGGTTTCCAGAACTTATTTCTTCCCCCTCTCACAAGGTGAATACTTGTTGGTGCTTCCTTTGGCCATGAAATACCATATTCCCTTTTGCATATTGGCAGAGCTTCCACAGAATATCTTGGCACACTGCTGTCTGCAAAGAGCCAGCACACACAGAATATTCAAGTTTGCAGAACATCAGCTCCTCCGCTTGGTAGTACAAGACAGATTTCAAGGACAAGGCAAGAATGAATATCAGCAGCTTCAAGAAGCAGGACTAAAATCCTACTTGGTTCCACTGTGCCATTTAGTCAATTGCTTGCCACTTGCTACTTTTCCTCAGCTGGTGATAAGCACTGAAAGTCTATATTGATGCTTTCAGTGTTATTAAAACTGTCTGATTTTGAGCAATACATACTGATCAGTTCAATGTTCCTCTATAAACATCCACTGGGAATACATCTTTTAGATGTCCACTCAGTTAGTTACCAATTTTTGATCATCTTTTGTAATAACTTGGTCAGGACAGCAGTGATGAGTTGCTCCCTTGAATAGCCTGGGATGCTGAATTCCTGATTGATGCAGTCAATACTCACTCATGTGATAGTGACAGACAAAATATTACTGGCTTGCCCTAGCCAATCCTTAACTTTGGCAGCAGGATGTCCTGGTAGCATGTACCTATGCCTCAGTATGGGGTGGGAAACACAGTTCAGCAAACTTTTTAACAGTCTCTCCCATATGCTGCTCAAGCCGCCTGGCCCAAAGGATGAGACGCTTATTTCAATCACCCTTTCTCAATGAACAGTTGTTCAAGGAAAGTTTTTTTTTGTTTCTTTGAAATACAGCAGTCTCTTCCTTTCCTTTAATGTTAGACAATTTTATGGTCTCTTTCCAGTTTGCTACTGCCGTATGTACAGTTACAGGTTTTTACCCTACTGAATGAACTGGAGAAATTTCTGAGACAATTTAAAACTTACTTGATGCACATTATAGTTTTGGGAAAGTGAGGGAATGTTGGTCTTTTGAAGAAAAAGAACATATCTGTGAAATTTTAGTGATTTACCAGTGTGTATTTCAAGAAGACTCAAACATTACTGTCCTCTGATAGGCTGCCCAGTTGTTATTTCCTGTAATTTACCCCTTATTCCTGAGTTTGACACAACAAAAGTGGCAAATGGAGAGCAGATTGAGATAGGTATCTAAGGCTGATTGTCAGCATACTAGTGCCTTCCTTACTTCTACTAAATTGGAAAATACAGGTGGCTAAATGGCAGCATCCTCATCAGGATAAGCAGCAGTTTCCTTGGGACATCTGGCATTTCTATAATGCCTTACCTACAATTTCCAAGTCAAAAACTTATTTTTCTAGTTGTTTGCCTCTAGCTGAATTCCAGACACCCATCAAAAGCCAATCTCTCATTCCCCTTTGCAGATGGACAGAGGAGAGATAATATAACAAAAAGTTCTAAGGTTGAGATAAGGACAGGGAGAGATCACTCACAAAAAATTGTCACAGGTAAAAAAGATGCCAATTAGACATATTAAATTCATTACTAACAAAATCAAAGCAGGATAATGTAAAGTAAAATAAGACCTTAAAACTACCTTCCTCTGACCCATCCCTTCTTCCCAGCTCTATCGCCTCCCCCCAGCAGTGCAGGAATATGGGAATTGGGGTTATGGTCAGTTTATTACCATTGTTTCTCCTCTCTCCACAGGTCTGCAGGTCCCTGCTCCAGCACAGATTTCCCACAGGGTCACAGCCTCCTCTCAGGCATCCACCTGCTCCAGTGTGAGTCCCCTCCATGGGCTGCAGGTGAATCTCTGCATCCCTGTGGATCCCCACGGGCTGCAGAGGCACAGCTGCCTCACCATGGGCTGCACCACGGGCTGCAGGGGAATCTCAGCTCTGGTGCCTGGAGCATCTCCTGCCTCTCCTTCTCCACTGACCCTGGTGTCTGCAGAGCCTCTGAGAGTTCCTCTCATATACTCATCCCACTGTGCTCTGGCCACAATTACACCTGCACAATCACTTTTTTTTTTCTCCTTCTTAACTCTGTTGTCTCATAGGTGTTACCAGCATTTCTAATTGGCTCAGTCTTGGCCAGGGGCACATCCATCTGGAGCTGTCTGGCATTGGCTCTGCTGGACACAGAGGAAGCTTCTGGCAGCTGCTCACAGAAACCACGCTTGCAGACCCCCCACTACCAAAGCCTGGCCATGCAAACCCAATATACTTTAAAAAGTGTTCTTTGCTTCCCTATATCTTTAATCTCTTCCCACAACACAAAATTAAATGGCAGAGCATTTATTTTGTTAGTAATATATTAGGTGCAATGAAGTTTACAAAGCGATTAAGTTTTATGAAAGGCCTCCTTCCTGATTAATGCAGAAAATATTAAGATCTAAAAACTAAAACAGCATCTGCAAATTTTGGAGTTTGTATTAAGACAACAAATGGGCTTCAATAGCTTTGTGAAGGTTCTTGTATTGACAGAACTATGTTTTAATGTCTGCATACCTAAGTTTCCTGGAAAACCAAATTATACTCTTTCATTCACTTCTCTGGAAAAAGTATTTAACCTTGACATCTTAGTAAAATAAATTATTTGTTGTTTTAGTGCTAATAGTCTTCTGCTTCCGTTCTCTAAGCCAGGAATCATCTGTGTGTATGTATGCTTGTATGTACAAATGGAAAGCATGTCTATGAAAACAGAAAGAAATAAAAACAGATCTGTAATATGATACCTTCCAGATTCAGCAGTTTGCATCTGTTTTCATGCATGCTGATTTTATTCAAATCTTTTGCATAATTTTCAATTTTCGTGTTGTGAGGCAAGTCAGATCTGAATGAAACTTCTTGGCAATTGTCTAATGTAACACCCCAAAATAATGAGTTTAGCTTAAAGTCATCATATTGAAAACATTCTGCATTGTCTTGAAGTGCTGTCTCTTTGCATGATTACTTTCTTGATATTTTGTAGATTTTTATGAAAATTTCAAATAATTGCCTTATTTCAAATGATAGGATTTAATGTAATCCAGAAAAACAAAAACTCTCATCACTAAAATAGCTATGTGACAGCTAGCTTCCATTTACTTTATTTCAGAAATGAGAAAAGCAAAAGATTTTGCGGGATCAGACATGCAGTAAAACTGAAAAAATACAAAAAGAAGAAAGGGAAAAATGCATATATGCCTTCAACTAGTAACAAACTGGATAAAACATCAACTCCTAAAGAAGCTTGTGGGTTTCTTAAGCTATTAAACCTGATCACCCCTTGAAATAAAGCATTAGATGAAGCCATTACAAATTTGCTTAGCTCAACTGAAGTAAAAATATTTATTTTTTCCTAATCCTTCCCCAAATTATATGCACCCACTTATGTTCAGTACAGCAATACCATAGGAAAATATAATTCCCTGAAGGGCATTTGTAAATTCCAAAAATAAATTAATGATAATTGTTCCTTGACTGTCTGATTCTATCCAGTTTATGACGAATTCCAGAAATCATTTATGTAATTGTCAGTGTTAAGATATGCCACTCAGGTAGTCACATATTGTGTACAAGGCTTAATTATGTCAACTGACAAGGATTTTTAAGGATTTTTAAGTTTAAAAAACACAGCTTGTAGGTAAAGAGAAACATTCTAGAAAGTAAATTCTTTCTATTTTACTTATCTCTGTCAGTAATTTCTCATATATATTCTCTGAACATTATCATATAGCTGTCATTTATTTTATATTTACACTAACTTGTATCTCCACTTTTTAATCCTCACTTATATGCTGGATGAGGTAACAAATTTGTAGTCACAGAAAAACTATTATCCATACTAGCAAATACCTGCCAGGACTGCTGCTGTTATTTTCTGGTTCCTGGCAACTCCCATGGAGCAGTCCACCTCCAAAGCGAGTGCAGCTCATTTGTGTTGCTTTGCTTTCTTTGCCTGTCTTTAGCCTGAAGCAGATTCATACCTCTCACAGTGTCTGCATGCACCTAAGTTTGGATGGTCATGCAAGGCAGTGGCCCAGTCTCATCTCTTCCAACATTTCACACTCTGGTGTGCTGTCACACACTTTTCTACAGGCATGGAGTGAGATAAATGCCTTTTTATGCACAGGATGGATTGGGGCAGATTGGCTTGAGTATGAACTCCAGCTACTTTAGCAGAATGGCATCGATTCCTTGCTGCATGTAAAACCACACCTCTGTGCCTGGTAAAGAAAACAACTCAGGCACAGGTGGAGGGCCCTGAGCAGCACTGGAGAACAAATGAAATCCCATAATCCCACATAGCAAACTGCCCTCTTGTCCACCCCTCCCCTTCTTCTCCAGGGCTCTGGTATGTATGAAGATCAAGCAGTAAACAGGGATTATGTCAGGTATCTTTTGACCAGGAAAACCTGGGAAGAGAGGAATTCATTCTAGGGTAAAGTATAGCAGTGACAACCAATATTTTGTATGGATTTACCTCCAAGAGAAAGATGACGCATGTTTCTTTCCTGCTTTTCTCATGTGCTTTAGCAGGGGGAAAAAACCCCAACTCTAAAAGTAACTTTATAAAAAGTCTTGCCAACTCCAATCATACTTTGATTATCTATTTGTGCATGACAAAGGCTAAGGTGTCAAAAAAAAAAAAAAACAGAGATGCCTTTTCAAATTACATTTAGGTAAGAAAACAGAAAGTTATGTGCATGAAGCACATATTTTTAAATTAACTGATAGGAAAAATTAAGAGCTTTCTCCTTCTCTCTCCTTAAGAGGAGAAATATATGTCTCCTAATAAAGTAGTATGTTAAGGACCGGAAAGAACTTCTTTGCCTTAGGATCAGCTTCAACATTGCTACCACTGGACTGCAAGAAGCTCCCCTAAAACTGATAGTCTGGGCCACAGACCATGGTCAGGAATTGGATGGAAGCTAAAGATGCTCGGGAAAGCAAAATCTCATGACAATGCTTAGGACTGGGGGCTTTTCTTGGCCAGGTGTTACACAATGCCAAGGGTACCAAGAATACTCGAGGAATGTCAAACTACTCTTGCTTTTGATTCAGAGATCAGCGAGCGAGGGCTATGTGCGGCTGTGGCTTGAGACCCAACGCGAGGCGCAACTGCTCGCTGCGGGCGCAGACAAGGAAAGGGGGGCTGCGCTCGGAGTGGCAAATCCCTCACCCCCACAGCCCCGCCACGTCGGCCACCTTCCCCCAGCAGCAGCGCCCCTGCCCCACCGGAGGGGCGCGGGAGGCCGGAGCCCCCGCCCGCCTGTGCCCCGCGGGGCGGCGCGGGCGGGCCGAGCGGAGCCGTGCGGTGTCGGGGAGGAGCGCGGCAGCGCTCGCAGGAGCACCCAGAGCTCGGCTGTCGGGATGCGGCCGCGGAGGGGAGGGGAGCGGGAGCGGAGGCACCTTCCCCCGACGAAGAGCCAAGTTAAATAGCCAGCGCCAAGCCGCCGCCTTCCTCTTCCCTCCCGGCTCCGAGCCCTCGGCGAACGCCCCTGTCCCACCCCGCCCGGCCGCGGGCGGCGGAGGGCAGCGCGGAGCCAGCCTGCCCCGCGGAGCCAGCCTGCCCCGCGGAGCCAGCCTGCCCCGCGGAGCCGGGACGCCGGCGCTGCCGGGAGGGGCGGGCGCTTGGGAGTCGGTGCCGGAGGCGCCGCGTCCCGCCGAGCCGCCCGACTGAGAGGACTACGCCAGCTGCATGGGAGGAGATGAGCGTGGCGGGGAAGCAGCCTCCTCCAGCACCGCTCGAGCGGCCCGGCAGCCTCCTCGTCCCCACCTGGGCAAGTACCGCTCCCCCTCAGCCCGTCCCGGTGCCAACTCCCGCGGCGGGGCGGGGGTGGGGAGGGTCCCGCCGGCGGCGCTGCCCGAAGAGCGGGAGGGAGGCGCCTGCGGGAGGGACGGCGAGCGGGGCGGTGCGGGCTTGGGATGCCGGCGGGGCTCTCGCAGGGACGAGGCGGCAGCTGCCGAGGCTCCCCGGGCGGACCCCGCAGCCGGGCTGCACCGGGGCCCGAGCGCGGCCGGGCGGGACGTGTCCCGGTTGATCCTGGTCGCGATTTTCAGCGCGCCGTGACAGGCTGCAGCGTGAGGGTCGTGTTTCCCGGGGACCGCGTTGCATCACTCAGTTTGAAACCCGACTGAAGCCTGCGATGATAAATTAAAAAAAAACAAAACAAAAAAAAACAACAAAAAAAAAAAAAACCAAACCAAAACAAAACAAACCCACCAAAGGTCAGCTCCTTGGATGTATTTAGCATCTAATGCTCTTTTAGGAGAAGCCCATGAGGGAGTTAGAAAATAACTTGCTACTTCACGACAGCGTATTTGGCAAATCATTCATGAATGATGCCCTCTGACGGCGGTTCTCCGCTGTCCTGGTTTATATAAAATGTAGTAGGTCTGCCCTGCAGACCTTTTAAAATCATTACAGACTCTGTGGTTTAACACGCCGCTCTTCTTGGCATGTAAAGTTGTTTTATCATTGCAATCGTTTTTGATCACCAGCTAAAAAATTATTCATTGTATTTATATAAAATATGAACCGGTGCTGAAATAAACATTTTTTTTTTTTTACCCCTATCCTTCTAGCTGTTTCAGTGACCACAACCTTGCAATTTTTAAAAGAAAAACTGTATTTATCTTCCTGGTGTTTTATCGAGAGTGTTGTTTAGAAGGTGCCTCAGCTGCATGAAAGCTGACTTAGAGACACATTCTCCCTTAAAGTGAATTTGTAACTACTTCAAGCTTCTGTAATCATAAAAATGAAAGTCATATTTGGAAATTCAAGTGCAGAAGAAAAGGGTAGAGGATACCTGTCATAAGCATGTATGACACTTGCACATAAATATGTGGACACAAACTGTTGTCTTGTCTGAGAAGATTTTATAGCCTGTATTTGCATCTATCTTTTGACTCTGTGTGAGGAGATGCATAAATTTAACCTTTGAGCTTTTAGAATTTCTATAATTCAAAAAGAAATAAAAGAAATAATGGAGTTAAACCTACTGTGGTATCCTCTGTGTTTTAAAGTTGTTTCACAGTTCTTAATTTGTAAGACCTGTTCAGAAACTGCAAAAATAATCTGTGCAGCATTTATCTAAAATGTTAACAGCTGAGTAGGTTGGATGGCAGTTCAGGATATTTCAGTGTTAAAGGTGAGGGATAATACCTATCATTAGGTGAAATTTGTGACTGGTATCTTGTAATTGTGTCAAATGTGTATGTTTAAGACCAGTAGGACATGCCATTTCTGCTGTTACTCACAGGACTTCTGCCTGGGACCAAACGAGGCACTTCATGAATGGTGAACTGACCTCTTGGACAAGAGCAATAGGAACTAAAGGCATGTGACTACACAATTTACCTTGACCCTAAGTGAGAAACAGTGCTATCAGTCTAAGGCTTTGGCACGCTGTCAGTTTCCAACAAACAGACAAATTTAGCCTCACTTTCCTGGTTATTTCTGAGAAAGGTATGTGATTGAAAGAAGAAATGAATAAATAGTCTTAGTTAAAAAGCCATTTAGACTCAAGTTCAACAGGGACTTCTTATGGCAGATATTTTTTTAGGTGAGTTCATAATTGCTTGGCTCCCCAGATATGCCACATACTAAAGTTCTGAAGAAAATTATGCTCAAAAGGTATTGAAAAATAAGAACTTGATTTATAATTCACAGTGTGACAAGTGCTTGACTTGCATCTTCTTAACTTATTTAGCTGTATTGGAATCTAGACCTGTTTACCTTGTTAAAAGAAAAATGTGTATTTTAATGCCTGTGCATTGACTGTGTGCACATTTTTCTCAGAAATAAGATATAGTAACAGTAGTTAGTGTTTACTAAATATTGCTTGCTGAGTCAAATTAATTGTTTGGTATTCTGGTAGCTAGACAATATTAGTGCTAAAAAATAGATGGGTTGTCTTTGTGTTCTTTTTTTTTTCTCTTCAGAAGTATAACAGTTAAATACTACCCCCTGGGAAATAACTCAGCATACTTTTAAATTAAAGACAATTCTAGATTTGTAATACAATACTATTTTTTTTTTGCATGCATGAATCTATATGTATCTATATCAATGTATCTATAAACTTCTTGAAGTGCAGTTGTTTATGTTCAGTTCTATAGAACAAATTTTCAGTCAGACCTTGTCTTTAATGTTTTGCCAATCTCAGTGTAATGAAACACCTGTTTCATTCAGTACCAGACATGGATTCTTATTCATCTGATTTCAAAAATCAGTATATGTTTCCTCTATCTGTAGTGCACTTTTTGTTCGAATTTCTCATATAATCCTTTCCACCCTTTACCCTTGGAAATACTCAAGAGGTCATATCTCTTAGTAATTTTTACAATGTTAGAGTGCTTGTGCCATGTTCTTACATGGATTTTATGGTTTCATTGTTCTAGTATGCATTAATTACTGTGTTTTTCACTGTGTTGCTAGAAACTTGGAAGGGAATGATAATGTAAGAGGTACTTGTACTGTTGATACACCACAATTTTAAAAGAAGAAATAAATGTACAGTTCATTGCTATGTAGAAATAGATTTTATTTTTTTTATAATAGGGACTATTCTCTTAAACTTGGGTATATTATATGTAGTAGATTCAGTTTTCAAATAGCTTCCATACACAACCAGAAAAAGAGCAATAGGTAGACTGTTCCTTTTTGCAGCAGAAACCCAAAGAAAAAAAAAGCCAGCAACAGGAAACTTGTTTGGCTAGCACTCTTCTCTGCAGTCACCCAAACTGTGTACTCAGTAAGAAGGGCAAGTGCAGCACAGGCAGATTTCCTTTCCTCTTCTCGGTTTTCACTTTGTCTATGTGATTTAGGCACTTGCTTAGAGATGCTAGTATAAATACCTACCTTTTTATTTTTTTAAAGATGTCCTGGGGCATTGATGTTTCTTCAGCATTTGGCCCCCACCAATACTGGAGCTTCCTGAGAGTGAACACTAGGTGTCATGTTACCACAAGCCTCGGTGTCTTGTCTTCTCCCTGTCTTTTCAGGGTCAACAGTTAATCTTTATGGTTTTGTAAAATGGATGACCACCATTATATTCCACACCAATATTTTAGTAAGTTTGGAATCCATTCAGTCATACTGTATATGACTGTCAGAAGCTTCAATTTTCCTGTGATTTTTATGAGAATTTATCAGTACTGAGGTGGTATGGATTTCAAGGTTGTTTCCAAGATCTGTCTATGCCACAATACAAATCTATAGTATGTACTTACTAATTGAAGCTTTTTCTCACAGATACTCATTTTCTATTAAAATTCCTTGCTTATCAAAAGCTGATTTCAGAAACTTTTGCTGTAAAGTGAACAGATTTTTTTCTTCTGATTTGAGGATGGCAAACACAAGAAAACAGATGGTGGAGCTTCATGACAGGGAGGAGGTTTCCATGTCCTCTGTTGTGTGAAGCCTTATAATTACTTTATAGTGTAAATTTTGTTGTCTTCCCACTTATTTGGGAAGATGTTTTTTTCCCCCAAAAAGAAAATCTGTGAAATTAATAGTTTCAAGATCCTATTAAAGACTTTACCAAACAGCTACTAAATATCAGAGTGATCAAATGTTTCATTTTTCTTCACTTGGCTTCCTTGCTTTCACAAACCAAACCTGAATATGGCTTTTACTTGTACATATCTCCATGAAAACACTTAGCAAAATCATTAAAAAAACCATATTCAAGCTTATGGCTTTAGCATCTTAATGGAAATAAGACTTGTGCCCACCTGCTGCTCAGAAAAAGAAGAGCATTGGTATTCCTTTTACACCTCAGATCTGTGTTTCATATTGTAGACAGGTTTGTTTTTTTTTTTTTCTGATGTTTTAAACATTTTATGAGATGAATATAAATAGAATCACTTTCACTTGAGAGTTCAGAGACTGCTTAGAATAGAAATGCTAGTAGAGGTCAGCAGAAAAAAACAGAGCATGACCATGTTCCTACAAAACTGACACCTATTATTGCTTGTCAGTGGCATCACAATAATGGAGACAGCAAACACAAATCAGATTCGCTCAGGTTGAAAGGGACCTTGGGAGGTGCACGAGCGTAACCTTCCCCTGAAAGCAGTGACCGTGTGGAATTCAGATTGAGTTGCTCAGCTCTTTTCCCAGTGCATCTTCAAAACCTCCAAGGATGGAGACTGCTCAACCTCTCTGTGCAAGCTGCTCCCTGCTGGGCTCTTTTCCTGGTGAACTGGAGGTGTGCTGTTAGCTCCTCCCTCAAAGCCCCTGCTTCCTTAGGTTCACACAGGTGTGGCTTGCTCAGCTGCTTCTCACAGGGGAAGTGCTTCAGCCCCTGGCCCATTTCCGTGGGCTTTGATGGGACTTGCTCTCATTTGTCAGAGTGTTTGTTGTGTTGCAGGGCCCAAACCTGAGTGCAGTGTAATGAGTGCCAAGTAAAGGGAAATGATTACATGGATTGCTCTCTGTTGTGGCTAATGCTGCCAGCCTTTGTGGCTGGCATCTTGCGTTGGTTACTCCTGCCCATCAGGACAGAAGGATCTCTGCTTCTTTTCAGTATATAGTCTTCCCCACACCTCACACATACCCAGCTGCCCTCTCTCTCCTGCTATGTCTCAGGGAGAAATCTGAAGTTTTTAAAAAGCAGATGGCCAGTTTAAGTGCCTCTTCTTGTCCTCCTTTAGTTGAGAGTGAATGCAAAACTCCAGGGGAATTTAGTAAATTATTGCACTTTCCTTTTGGTGTGCTCCTTGATATTTTTTGGATTTTTTTCACCACCAAAAGCAAGAAAAGGCTCTGAAGTTAAGATTCATTTATTATAAGAACTGCATGTTAAACTAGTTGGAACAATTCAGTGGACTTACTCATCTTTCACATTACAGATGAAGCTGACAGTGAAAGCCAACTGAGGCCCATGATTGTGTTTCATTACAGACACTCTTTGTCAGTAATACTCTTGCAGAAGTTCTGATCTAAATTTTATTGGTCTGTTTTCCTTGAAAAAGAGAAGCTGATTCTACTCTACTGAGCTCTTCTGTACCTGCTTGTCTGAACTTTCTGTCTGAAGAACAGCGTGACTCCAATGTGAGCTGTCATACTGGAACCCTTCTGCCACTCTTTATTTATGTATATCAACAGGCAGATTTCTATAATGAGATTTACAAACTCTCTAAAGGATATAACCTTGAAGAGCTGGAACCCTTTAGCACAATGCAATCAATATTATCTCATTTATCATCTCCTTGTGAAGTTCAGATTGTTGTAGGGACAAAATGCACTTTTCATATTTAGAGAAGTTGTGGGCAGAAAAATCAATGCAGAACATCAGGGTTTTTTTTTTTTTTGAACTGTGTTTAAAGAGGCAATGTACATGCTCATGCTGTATGATACTCTAAAATCATTACCCTTATAATGCTTCCCTCCACCATGCCAAACTTGAATGACTGTTTCATACCTGTTGTTTTGTGATTTTTACCTTTGCAGAGCTTAGCTGAGAATTTTAAGTCACCAGATGATTAAAAGCTAAGGAGAAACCTTTTCCCTAAACAGGCAAGTTCTGTGTAATGCCATTTGCTGTGTAAAGTGCATCTGGAGTAGCTTTTTTTCATGGGTGCTTAACATCTGCACTGTAAGCACAGTGACTTCCCGGAGTCTGAGTGGCTGAATTTCATAGCATAGCACAATTCCTTGATTGAAACCAGTAGTTACAGTGGGGT
This sequence comes from Anomalospiza imberbis, assembly GCF_031753505.1. Classification (NCBI taxonomy): domain Eukaryota; kingdom Metazoa; phylum Chordata; class Aves; order Passeriformes; family Viduidae; genus Anomalospiza; species Anomalospiza imberbis. The sequence goes on along the minus strand of NC_089683.1, from coordinate 19,611,410 downwards.
GTAGCAGACAGGCTTAATTGGTTTGTTGAGGACCACAGAAGTAGTCTTACCCAAGGCTGGAATCAAAACATTTTGGTGTCAAATCTGTATCATCATCTCTTGATGATTTTTCCTTGCCACAAAACAATACTTTGTTGGTTTTACCTGTTGTTGGAAATCCTTGTTTATGCCCAGGTTTTGCAGGAGGCCTGACTACAATGCAATGTGTTGAAACGGGTCTCAGCGTAGCTCAGCCTCTGTTTTGTGATGGTCTGTTCTCACACAGCCAGTAAAAACCAGTGTGTTGGCTACACTGTGTGTGCTGGTGGACGGTGGACGGTGTTTCTACAGTGATGCAACACTGGTTCTTACTCACTGATGTTGATATCTACCTGTACACCAGAGAAAATAATGGTAAGTTTTGGAGCACTCTTTGAAGTGGCTGAGCATTATTGTTCCTACTTTTATCAGTTGAAAAACTGAAGGAAGGATATTTCAGTTAAGGCTTTGAGCTGGTTTGGGGGTTTTCTTTGTGAATTTGGATTGAGGAAATTGTATTTCAGTACTTTACATTTTGTGAATGCCTGACAAAACTTCCCCATATGTTATGTAGATAATGTTTTTCAAAGTTTTCTTTTGTATCTCTGTTAGATTTCTTTTTTCATCTCACTATATCATGCACTATCCTGTCCCATCTAGTAACAGATGTAAACTTTGGAGAAATCTCATTCATTTAATTTACTGGCTGCTGCTACTTGTCTAACTAAGGACTAGTATGTTTAGGATTACCATGAATACATGGATACATAATGTTACAATATGTAACATGAAAAATAGAGAAGAACAAAAATACGCATTCAAAACAGTGCTAAATGAAATGGGAGATAGTAAGGAATATTATTTTGTTTCCTCCATAGAAGCTCTGTTTTTCCTTTAGGTATATGTGCAAATAGTAAGTTTTTTGGAGGAAAGTGTCAGAAGAATTGATCTCATATGGGATAGCATGAGGACACATGCATATTTGAAAGCTGTTTGTCACAAGTGTGTTGCCATCTTCCTCTCCAGAAAGCCTGTTAAATAAACGGGCAAAGAGATAGGTTTTTTCATTTGTTCCACTGGCTGCAGCTATGACATAGATACTTCAAGGAAATTCATGGGCACATCTTTCCATACAAATCCTATCTTAACAGCATTAACTTACATTTTTAGAAAGGCTTTAGGAATTACTTATACTTGTGTTAATAAAATGCTAGTGTCTTCTATACCAGTAAAATGCTCTCTTCAACCAGGCATTACAATCTTATTTTATGTCATGTGTCTTTTCTTCTCTTTCTCAACCTATCCTGCTGTCTTAGGCATAGTAAATGCAGCATTTAGACATTCTTCTGCCACTCTTCATGAGCCCTGATGGAGCAGCAATATAAGGATATGCAGTAATCTGTGCTGTGTACTCATTTCCAGAATACAGTTGAAGCATAATTAAGCATACGTTTCCAGTTCAGTCTGACAGTATTGTTTTGTGTTATAGCTATTGCTCTTTATAAAATCTCCTCTTTTTCTAGTTTTGAAAGGGTAGTTATCAGTTGCATTGTCACACAGTTTTATGCAACTATTTATTGTACTTTTCATTAAGAGATGAATTATTTACTAAGGCATCTGGTGCATCATATGGTTCATATGCTGGGTGTGCTAAACAGAATGCTCTTTTTTGAATAATAAGGGAAAAAATATACTACATAAAAGGATTAGACTTCCTAGTGTGCTTTGAAGAGTAACTTTACTGTTCTAGAATCTCCAAGCCTGTTTTACAGGATTTTGTGATCATTAAAGGAATCTTTGATTCTAGTGGAACATGTGTGCATAACTCTATGTGTCTGTATTCATAATATCTGAAAAGTAGAGGGGTAAAAAAGACATTATTCTCTGAAAAAAACTGTATTACACAGTTATTAAAAAGTATAATATAGTTATGATCATGTATAATAACTGTATAATACAGTTATTATACATGATCATAACTATATGATACTTCTTCCACTTCTGTGACTGATAATCACAGAAGTATGTGTTATGGTAGTACAATTTACAATTTATAAGGCAAGAAATTTTTATTCTTATGATCTGTAGAAATTGTATGTCATCCAAGGTTATCAAACATTAAACAAAAATCTTCTCAGTCTTCAGATAACCTGTATTCAATAGATATACTTCAGCCCACTGTATCTAACTCTACACAAACATCCAATTTCTTTCATATATTTAAGATAAACTTCACACTCATTTTACATTAGAAAATTACTGAAATGTACTGTAGATGAAATAATTGACTGACATTAATTTAAGGCTGATTTACCACTTCATTCCATAGTGTCATTTCCATAGTCAAGGTAAGGATGGCAGAAATTGTATATGGGCTAATTTATTCACTGGTTAGAGTTACACATCTTTACTCCCAACTAAATAAAATTTGATGCAAATTTTTCTACTTATTAAGTTTCAGAAGTTAAGACTTAAATCTATTAAGTGTACCTTCCATTTACAAAAAATTAGTTTCTTCCTTGAAATGAGACATTCAGAAATTTTAACAGCTGTAGGTTTTTTGTTAAACAGGACTTTAACCAAAGCATGGCATTGTCACAACTCTGTTTAAACAATCAAAGTTGGGGATGTAGCAGAATGTGTTGCTCTCAAAGGACTTTGAAAAGCAACATTTTTTTTTCAGAAAACATGCTTAATCCAATAAGAAAGCTGCCTGCTTTAAGCATATTTGGCTTTGAAATAGGTGGATACTCCTAAAGGTAGATGGTTTCGGAAGATGGCCCAGGAATAAAGTATGAAAAGTCTGAGTTGTCAAAATCACAAAATCACAGAATTAACTAGGTTGGAAAAGACCTTTGAGATCATGGAGGCTGTGTCCTAACATGATCTTGTCAACTAGACCATGGCACTGAGTGCCATACCCAGGCTTTTCTTAAACACCTTCAGGGACGGTGACTCCTCCACTTTCCTGGGCAGCCCATTCCAATGCCCAGTCACCCTTCTATGAAAAACTTCTTCCTAATGTCCAACCTAAACCTCCTCTGGTGCAGCTTAAGACTGTGTCTCCTCTCATTTTTAAAATGCTATGACAACAACCCAGAGTTTCAATTTACACTGAAATAGATTAAATCTGATTTGCATGCATAATCCCAAGGAGCTCTCTGTTATTTATGAAAGAGAGACAGATAATATAAATTGTAGATTGAAGGAATGCTTAATTCTTCTTGCTTTCACTACCTGTAATTGAACCTTTTGAATAAGAAAACAAAAATTAGATTTGTAATCCTTCCTGAGGGCAATCTTGTAACAGTTGGACCCACCTGTGCCTAAATCTTCAAGAATATTCCTTTCAAATGTCAGGAAAGAGGAAAAAAAGTGTAATATTTTACTGACAGAAAGGAAAAAACCCAAACCAATCACAGCTGACAAACTGACTTGATATAGGGATTTTTTATCATCTCTTCAATTTTTAGTTTATTGTGACTAATCGTGCTTATGTGCTATTGTTCTTATTTACTCCTCTAATTCTGTACTTCACTCGTTTGTGCTCTTTCTTCATAATCTTTGCTGTAGACCTAATAAAAATAAATCAGACTTTCTCATTAGCTGAACATGTATTCTTGTAGGTCCTCCACTTCAGTTAAAGAAAAAATGAACAGAGGATTTTTTTTTCCTACAATCAGAAACATTATAGGGTAGTTATAAAAAGAGAATGGGTGTGAAAGGGGTGAGTAGGCAGACACATGTTGCCTAGACCTCAGGGAGTACTGGGTTGTTTTTAATGGATTATTTGTATTTTCATGTAATAGAGAAAGTCCATACTTACATCTCTGCTATCTCTGTTGCTTCTTTACATCTTTTAGCAGTTTGACAGACTTTTATGAATGTTGCTGAGCATAACACAGTGTCAACTGGCTGAAGTTTTCATAACAAAAAATACCTAAATGTGGTAAACCTGCTTGAGTTGACTCTGTAATTCTCATAATATCAGTGTCATTTTAATCCAACCAGGCTCAACCTAATTCTGTTTTGTAAAAATCTCTTGCTTCATCAATTCAAAGCATAAAATGAAGACTTCATCTTTTAAAATTTATAAAATTTCCCCGCTATTAGCCCAAAATGTGCCACATTGCCAAGTGCCACAAAGAAGGACAGAGAGTGCTTCATGTATAATTTTAAGCAATTAGTGTTAGTGTTGTCTGCTCAGGAAAACTATTTTTTTTTTGTAAGGCAGACTATTCTACCTTAAAAAAAAATAAGGCATAGCCCAGCATATTTAGCAGAACTAAGAAATAAAACTAAAACAAATCCACCAACCTATTGCCATAGTTTATGGCACTGAGCATCCTTATTTTTTAAGTATTTCTGTGAAATTTTGGCAAATAGAGGCCAGCCAAGAGAGTATTATAAATATAAATTGAAAAACTCTTGTCCTGAGGAGAAGAGATCTTTTCCATTTAAATTAAGTAATCAAAACATTCTCCAAAATGAAAGATGAGGAAACATTATTTAGGTCTAAGAATAATATTTCTCTGTAACTAAGTAGTCTGAATATAATCTCTGGTTTTATTTGTGGTGTTGATGTTTCATTAGGAGGGCTTCTACTCACTGAGAACTAATTATCTTACATTTAATTGGATGTGACTTGAAAGAACAACCAAAGCAGTATTCTGTGTTCTCTATATATAATCTGCAAGAAATACTGAAAAGTATTTTCTTGCTTAAATATAATGGAAAATTGTCATCTTGAACATTATGACACAGAATAAAAAATTAGATACACTAGTTATACATTGCAGTCTAAACAGTCTTTCATCAGCTTGCTTGATATTTACAGATCAGATATCTTGTGGAACTAATTCATGTTTTTATGAGAAATTAAGGTGCTTTCACTAATGACTTCTGCAGATACTTTTTATGAGTGTTTCAGTTAATTGGAACATAACACCTTGCCTTAGTTTTTCAAGACTTAATAGTTTCCAATTTTTCCGCTGGTGGTACTGGGTAACCTATGACTTAAAGGTCTAGTCCTGCTTTGGGATCTGAGGGTTTTGTTGGACATTGAGTAAGTGCTGTATAAGCAGAATCATATTCCATTTAAATTGTACCCTTCTGTGGGTGGGAATTACTACTGCCCACACTACCGAGGTGTAGTTAGTAAGGGTACACAGAATGACCGTGGCAGAGTGCCAAGCACTCAAATGCATTTCATCATAATTGTTAAAATGTTGCACTTCTCTTATCTGGGAGTTTCTCGCCAAGAGGCAGAGATACCTGGAGAATGGGGCTGATAGAAGACAGGGCTGGAGCAGCTGATGGCTCTCTCTGTCTCGGCTTCAGACGGGAACGGTCGGAGCTGCTGCTTGGGGAAGGGAATTCGCTGCTGCTGCCAGAGCCCAGCCCAGAGCTGCTTCTTCTGCCCTGGGGTGAGCCTCTGCTTGTGAGAGCAGCCACTGAACTGGGTCCTTATTGACACCCACCTCACTAAAAGAGGGACTATCATCATCTGCTCGGGTGCCCGGGATCCTGAGCTTGCCTCTCCCTGCCCTGCTGGGAGCCAGGCCACCGCTGCCCTGCCCCCACTGTCTCTTCGGCACGGCTCCGAGCTCTCACTCCACTGTAGCCCTGCACCCCCTGCCTGCCAATAAGTCCTGCCATCCCAGCTTGCTTCTTCTGAGAGTTCTGCTGGGGCACCGGGATCAGCTGCCCCCGGGGTTTGTGAAGAAAACGCTCCCTTCCATCCCTTCCCATCTTGGCCAAGCCGCCATTACCGGGTGCTCCCCGAGCTCGCGCTGGAGCGCCCCCTGCAGCCGTGGGGGAGCCACCGCACCTGCCCCACCCACCGGGAGCCACCAGCGCCCCTGCTGGCTGTGCCTGGAACTGCACCAGAGGGGAAAGCGCTGCGGCCGAGAGAGGCGCTGTCTCTGGGTGCCGGGCTCTCCTTGGTGTTCATGCCATAGTCATTGTTTGTTTGCTTTATAATGCATGCTAGTAAAGAACTGTTAGTCCTATTCTCATATCTTTGCCTGAGAGCACATTAATTTCAAAATTACAATGATTCAGAAGGAAGGGGTTTACATTTTCCATTCCAAGGGTGGCTCCTGCCTTCCTTAGCAGACACCTGTCCTTCAAACCAAACAGTGATAGCCAGAGTTGGAGCTACTTGTGTGATTTCTGTGTAGTGTGTTCTATAGAGTATTTAGAGCTGTACACAACAACTAAGTCCACAGATCTTCTACCACTTGCTAGCTTGGCATGTGTAAAAATAGAATTATTAATTGCTATTCCATTTATTTTGTGGTTCTCTAGGAGAATTATTTTACTTAAATTGCTGCTTCATCTTTCTGCATTAATTTGGCAATTTGTGATTTAGGAATCAGAAACCTTTCAGGGCTGGTCTGCCATATTATGCTACTTACAACCATATGTATGTGTCTCTGTATTTTAGGTTTTTCTTTTCTCCCATAACATGTGTGGTTTTGGCTTTGATTCCGGAGCTGACATTGAAATGCTAGATTTTTATCAGACAGCTTGGCAAGACTCTAGCCAAAGTAAACTATTCCTTGTGTTTATAAATATTTGTGTTCAAAAGCTCTGAACTGAAAGCATATTTTAAATCAGTGGAAGTAGACAATGAATACCATTATTTATTAAATATCCCTTCTTCTGGGAACTTTTTCCTTGCATGCAAATCTTGAATCTCAGTGGCTCCATACTTAGGAGGATTAGATGAAACCTTTTTGTGTCGGGCACCAGAAAATGGAACTTTACATGGCTGAGTATGTTGTTTCTGTATTTTAGGATGTTTGTTTGATTAGCATCCAAGAGTACATATTTACTGATGTCAAACAGCACCATTCAAGCTGCATTGAAACAAATGTAATATTACATTCCAGGTTCAATATACATTTTGACTCTTGCATTTGAAAATGTATATATGTTCATAGACTGTTCTGTTGGAAGACTTTCAGACATATGTATTGTGGGAAGTCAAAACGAGCTTTGTTTTCTTCAGTTTGTTTTACCTAATAAGTTTCTTTTGGTCAATTAATGTTGTGCAGACAATGTCACAACTCTCTTCTATTTTGGCTATTGCACAGACCTACTTCTGCAATGTAATTTATAGTAATTGGATTATTGAATGACTATAATAGTTACCAAGAATTGAAGTAACAGATATAGGCAGAGCAATTTCATGCTTTTCAGATGAGATTATATTACATTTAGGATAAGCCACAAATGACTTGATGACTGCACAAATTTTAATTAACTTAAATATCTAAGAAGAAAAAAAGAACCTTGCTAAGTTGTCAATCATTTTAGTTGCTATTTCACAGCTAGCATTTTTCTATGCTCAAGATTCTATCTTTTAATTTTTTGACACATTTCCTTTTCATGGTCTTTACAAATGCTATTCTGGGCTATCCTTGAAAGTGAAGTGCATGAACTTCTGGACCAAGATCAATTCTTTGTCAGCCTGACAATGACTTTTCTGTTTGGAAGAGGACTCTTGTTGAAGCTTCAATGCATGTGTTTTGATGTTTTGTCTGTAAAAGACATTTAATGTGTAGCTTGAGATGTCTGTTGTTAGAAAATGTATGAGGGTTAGGGTTAAATATCAGGCCTCATATTCCCTCTCCTAAGCTGTGGAAACCTGTTCAAAGACAGTGCTTGCAAATCAAGCAGTGTGGTGTTTGTCGCTGCTGTAGTGCTTTTTACTGTCCTTGCTAATTTCATTCCCTCTAAGTTAATGTATGCATGCTAGTGAACTTAATGTTTTCAGTTTTCAGTTTTAGACTTCTGTATCATTCACTTAAATCACTAAAGCTGGCAGGAAGCCTTGTCCCACTGTGGCAGATGTCTGCAGAGATGCTCATTTTAAGCATGGCCTGTCTCTGTACAGTAAGAGCTGTACCATCCTGACAGAGGTTACCCTACCTGTGCGAAATGGTTTAATTTTCACAAGTAGCTGGCCACTGTAAATAAAACTTGCTTTAAAGCTGAGAAACAAACCAGAATGTAAAATCTAAATTACAGCATGGCATTTCACAAAGCCGTTGTGCCTTCAAAACCAGAACCAATGCATTTTGATGGTGGAGGTAGATTGCCTGAACTCTGAGAACACCACTGGGCTGCAGCCTCCCTGCTTAAGTAAGGCTCGAGGGCCCATTTCAGCCCAGCCTGACACCCTTTCCCCCAGGCTGGCCCACATTGGCACCAGCTTTTTTCACAACTTGTTTGGGCTTCCTGGCTTGGCCTTGTCTGGTACCTTTGCCTGGTTCTCAGAGTCTGGTGATCAAACCACCGTTGCTGCCGGCTCAGTGCCCCCTCGGGAGCAGCCCTTGCTCCGGCTGCTCCTGGACACCGAGTGCCCTCTGTGCAGAGCTGCCTGTGACAGCCGGGCCCCTGCCACTGCCACAGTGGCTGCTCCAGGCTGTGTTAAGTCCCGTACCTGATGGTTTTCCTCACATAAGATATAGAGTGGGATAAATGACAAGCAGGTGTACAGCAGGTGACAGCAGGTGTTTTATGTGTACAGAAAATACATGCAAAAAACACACTGAAGGGATTTTATTTTCTGCCCAAAACTGCATTATGTTATGCAGTTATGAATTTTGAAACGGTAAGAAAAGAACTGAAGCTTTATAACAAAAGGCTTCATTAAATACACCGCCAGTCAAGTAATATTTCAAGAGACTGTTTGCTGTAGCACTTTTCATGTTCTTTCTTACTGACTAAACAAAATAATGCAGACTGTAATAACAAGTAATTCTTGTAATGTAATCGAGCCATTTTAGTTTTGGAATGTGCTTCTTCTAGAATTTATGGACAACCCATTACCATTTTGGCAAGGCAAATTTATTATTTCTGGCTTCTCTGATAGGTGTCATGTTTCAAGTGATAATGAGTCTGTAACTTCACTTGGCAGTTTGTTTAATGATCTGGTGAGTGTAATTTTTTCCTCTAGTAGGGCAGCTAATGTACCTTACTGCAGCTTGAAGTGTTGCCTCTTGTTCTGTCATTAAGAACAAATGAAATTAATTGATTCTGATTTTCTTTCAAATCTGTAATGGTACATTACAAAATAGTTGTCACCTCTACCACCAGAATTTTCTTTCTAATGTGTTTGTGTGGCCCACTAAAAGGTCTGATAAAATGACAACAGTAGTTGGAGATAAAGAGTAAAATTAGGAGTATTTAATCTATGTATTTCCATGAATAAGTGATTTTTAATTGCAAATTTTCTGTGTTCTGGAGGAAGCTTGACCAAAATTCAAAAGAAAGCAACACATGTGGGGGGTTTAAATAGTGGAAACTGGTATTTATTGAAATTTGAAAATATTATAGCATATCTCTTTTGGTAATTTCAAATTGTTTCTGTATGTAGTAACACTTTAAATTGAAAATTTATGGGTTCATCATGAAATAGGTTGTGAGGTAGAAAATGCAGATAAGAAAGGTTAGGGCAAATATAGGGCAGTATTTGGTTCTCATTGGAGACCAAAGTTAGCTGAAGACTACACTAGAATGTATAATCTAGTGTAATCTAGTGTAATCTTAAACCTAGTAAAGTCTGTGACAATATTGTTTTACCAGCTCCTCTCCCACCAAGAAGATCAATAATTACAGTACATGCTTCTATGTTATTTTGAAACTTCTTTTTTAAGGCTGTGATCCAGAGAACATCTGTATTTGCACTGGACTAACAGATCATCCTTACCACTGTGGGATGTAGCACAGAAATCTTGAATCTGAGGCCACAGCTACTCCATGTGATTGCAGTGCTTGACTGTCTACTAGCAGTCTAGAGGTCCCAAAAGTGTCTCACAGGATAGTAAATTAATTAGTTATTATATTCTGTGTAGAGAAGCTAGATAGTTCTCACTTTTAAGTTTATTAATATTTTGAAATCAGTTATGTCTAAGTATGAAAAATGTTTCGTGTACTTGATAATGCAACTTTATATTTTGTGCTGTGCATGCAACCATGACCTCCTCTGGTCAATGAAACTTGGTTGAATAATCAATTGGAGCATTTATTTTATCTCCCTCTATCAGACTCATAAGCCTTTAATATTAAAATAAAGAGAAGGTAGGAAACTAGCTATAATAGAGGAAAACTTGAAGCAACTCCTTGGGACTTTTGCAATAAATGACATATTTAAGGAGTTATATCTCATTTTGAAGGCTACACTTTCTCTTAGCATGGCTCTGCAGTCATGGCATGATTAAAAGCTGAAGACTACAGCCAGTGCTGAGCATGTAAGGCATCTGTAGCACACATTAGTGTCAGCTGCTGGCTCTGTGCTGACACTAAGCGGAGGATTTCAGGAATACTGTCTCATGTTGCATGTAAGAACAAGCAGCATTTGCTCACAGTAAGGAATGTGGTTAAGTAGGTGCAGGTTTATTAAATGCATCTGAGAGAAGTCCTGTGACATTTTGCCAAGTGAAGATGAAAGGCTCAAAAGCATTCTGAGCTGGATGTTTTCACAGACCCCCTACTCTCCCTTCTTCCAAACTTTTTTTTTTTTTTTTTTTTTTTTTTTTTTAGCATCACAGGATGCTAGTATCTCTATTAAGATTAATGTTTTTGTAATTTTCCTGTTGTTCAGTATGAGGCAGTAAACATGATCTTCTCATTTGGTGCAGTAGAGAGACTTTGCTCAAGTTCTGGTCTCTGGAAGAGAGCCAGAATCTCTGCATTTCCAGCTGGGTGACTGGGTGGGTGTGGGGTCTTGGTTTGCAGCTGCCTTGCAAAGTCTAACATATTTGTCTCCTTCTTATACTGATTAGAGACTGTGGGGTCCCCAGTCTTCAAGAGCTGAGTCATAGCAGAACACTTTTAGGCTCCCCTTTCTTGTACTAAGTTGTTTTTCTTTTCAGACTTAACCACAGTCTCTTTGTAAATCCAGGTGTCTCTGTGTCCTTTTTTGAGACTACCAAGCATAATTTTAACTAGACTAGAACAGCTGTTCAAAGTGTGTTGTCCTTTTAAAGGAAGAGTGTTATGTGATGTTACTGAATTATTGTATTAGTGTTCATCACTAATCAGGAATTATTGTATTAGTGTTCTTTTCATCTTTCTTCAAACCTAGATGTGTCAGATTTAATCACTTAAAAAAGGTGTGTGTGTCTATGTTTGTCCTGGGAGTGCAGTTGGACATAATTATGGAAGTAGAAGAGGAAAGATGGGAACATATGCCTCTCCATTTGGAAAGAATGTGGAAAAAATTGAACCACCACTATGCAAAGAAAAAAAAAAAAAAAACCAGAAAAACAAAAACCTGGAATTACATTTCACTCTTCAGTTAATATGAAATTTTCTACATTGATGTGAAATACAGTGATGTAATTTTGAAATGCTACCTACTTTTAGCTGTGCTCTGTGAGCAAAACTGAAATTATTAAATCTTTCTGTCATGTGAATTGTTGAATACAGTGTCTATTGATTCCAAGAAGAATTGAAATTGCTTCTCTGTGAGTGTATTGCACATTGAGTGTGGTCTTCATATCAGAATGTTACCAATAAAAGCTACAGGGTAAATGTTTCTTAGGATTTATTTCTCTATAAGAATGACATATTTTGGGCACTAATCAGTTAGCCACTGTCATCTTAAGATGTCTGATTAATTTGAAATGTGAATCAGTCCCTCATTTTGAGTCTTAATTCAGATTAACTGCAAGTTTGAGGATATACACTTGGGTCTTTCACTTAAGCTTTTAAAGATCAAAGAGTTGCTGTCTAGCTTCAAAGTGTTTTATTAAAAATCTACATAAACAATTAAAGTTGACTAGGTGTCTTTAGAGAGACTTCTTAACACATTGACTACGTAGTAGTCAACACAATATCAGAAGTATAAGGGATGGTTGTGTGCTTATGTTTTGTAGTTATTTGAAGAATACTTGCTAGTAATACTAACACAGGTAACAACTACATAAAGAGACAAAGGTTGATAAGTGAGAATAATTTCTTAGGAAGAAATAACTTTTTAGGCAACTGAAGCAAGAATGTTCCAAACATTTTCTATTTGTTTTCTGTCCCCGGTGAGTTGCTGGGTAATTGCATGTGCTGAAGGCTATTGAAAGAAGCAGGGCATGTTTTTAAGCTGTGTTTCCTGGGAGCCGTTTTCTTTCCATAATAGACATCTTAGTAGAATTCAACTAGTTTTATCTGAGTAAATGTATATCCATAGATTAACTTTATTATTCATGAAGTGAAATAAGAATGGTTGATATTCACATAGTCATTTGGGAACTGTACTTTTGTGGGGAGCAGGGGAAGTAAGACAATTAGAAGAGAGTAATTTTGATGAAAATTATAACATCTGACAAAGTGACATTTGTACAAGCCCTACATATAATTTCTATTTAAATGTCTTGAGGCACAATTAGGACACTTCATTATTTTCTGTCTTAGTCATATAATCCCACTTTCAATACAATTATAGATGATTTAAGGTAATTTGCAATGAGCTTCTTCTATTTCACCATCAGTTACTTCTCTTTTCACAGTGCTTGTTGAAAATATCCCTGGCCAACTACATCCTCGTATCTTTGCAGGACTCCTCACATGCCATCAAAACTTTCCCACCAATACCTCCCACCTTGGCCATGTACAGCTGCAGATTTTTCACCTGTCATTTTCAAGAAATGACCTTTAGGTTGTGGTGGCATTAAGTGTCTGAGAGTGCTTATGTAAGATGCAGAAGCTCCTTGCCATTGTCACAGGGACGCCCTGTTCATGGCTGTATGAGCAGTCTTTCTGTTGTGCATAGACATTCATAGGCAATTACATTCCCAGATAATGTTGGCATCCTTTAGGATTAGCCTCTCACCAGTGCTATTAACGTGAAAGACTTTGAAGGAATTTTTGTTTTGAAGAAAATTAAAGACAGAATAAGCCTCAAATGTCATATCTTTTACTTAAGAAATCTCTACTGTAAAATTTGATTCATTGCCTTCTGGAATGATTAATTAATTCTGGATCAGAATTAATGTGGAGAATAAATTTTCACCTGCCATTGCAGACATCAGAAAAAATGGTGTGGTTAACCATTGTTACCTTCCTCTCAAGATTTTTCATGATTTACCATAACATGTCACTGAGATCCAGTAGCTATGAACATCCGACTGGCAGAGATGAGCAGTGGCAAAAATATGTGCACAATCTTAATTTAAGTGCAGGAGCATCAAAACATGCAAGTCATTGTCTCTTGTACAACTGAAAATTACAGTATTCCTTGCATATAATTTCTGTCAAATCATTGGGTTTTTCACACCGAACAGTAAAATCAGTCTTGCCAGTCATATGTGTCTGAAAATCATTGAAAAGAGCTTTAGAAATCAAATCTGGTAATAGTTGTGCAGGGGTCTTGAGTCTTTCTATTTAAGAGGAAATGAGAATGTTGGTGAAGGTATAGCCTGGGTACTTCATAGACTCTAATCTAAACCTACCATCTTTCATCTTAAAGCCATTCTCCCCCATCCTATCACTGCATACCCATGTAGAAGTCCCTCTCCAGCTTTTCTTGTAGCCTCCCTTCAGGATGCAGTTAGGTCTTCCTGCAGGCTTTGCTTCTGCAGGCTGCACAGATGCAGCTTGCTCAGTGTGTCTTCAGAGAACTGTGAGTTTACTGCTTTATTCATCAAAGGTTTTCTTCCATTATAAAAATGTTTAGGTAGAGCCATGTTAGTGCTTGTACTAAAACCGTGGTTATTTTGAATTTTGGGAAGGGCTCTGAAGTTAATCATATCTCTTCCATCTTGTGCTTGGAACTTGCTTGTGGGAGGTCCTTGTGGAGCAAGGCAAAGGAAGCTCCTGTCTGCCTGCTTGGCAGCCTGCAGCCATGCCCTTCCTTGCCTTCCTTGTCTGGGTATCTCCAGAGCCAGCAAACAGTGCTCTGCCTCATGAGCCCATTGTGTGCAGTGCTTTCAAGACTCTAAAACAATTAGATGTGTAAAAGGTGATTATTAAGGACTTTACATGAGGGATTGCTGACATCTACTGCTTTTGGACTTTTTTCACATACTTAGGAAGACATTATCGTTCTTACTGACTTCTCTATCTTCTTCATCCTTTTAATTAGATTTTTTTTTTGATTAGTGAACTGTCCTTCTGATATTGTGTAGACAGAAAAATAACTTGACTGTTCCAGGTATAAGTCTTAATCAGCTTAAAATAGAATAATTTAAATTAATTTTTGATGGGTCAGTCTTACTTTTCCAAGAAGAAGAAAAATAGGAATGTTTCAATTTCTGTAATGCTGTACTATTGTGGCTGTCACTTAGGCTTTTCCTGCAAATCCAATGAAAGACTTAATTTGTTATGATTAAGTACAATACTTCTGGCTATCCTTTAAGGCTATATTATGACCAAAAGTAAATTAGTTATGAAAATATTATTGTTTTGTATTAATAGAAAGTTTTTTTTTTTCATTTAGAAGGAAATAACAAATCTCTGTAGTGATTAATGCTTTAAAGAGACTTCCTTTTATATTTAAATTATTTTTTGAAATAGAGCATCATAGTGCTTTTTGGGAGAACAGAGGAATAAAGTCTTGGCAAAATTCGTTAATATGCATCTCAAGACTTATGAGTTATTCCCTAGATGCTTGTAATAAACAGAATTTTTGTATTGTTCAAGAGTGATAAAGAATGTAAATGTTATACAGGAAAATATATATTCATGCTACTAATATTTTCACAAAGAAATATTTTGGAAAATTTTAATTTTCACAAAACGGTCCAATAAAAAGATGCATAGCCTAATTCATTGCTTTTCTAGTCTTCCATCAACATAGCTATTGCAGAGATGGAAGAAAGGCACAGTTTTTCAAATCATTCTCTGTTCCTAAATGACGGAGGTCCTGGGTAAGTGTTAAAAAGCAGAAAACTGAAAAAAAAAATGCAGAGATTTAACATGTTACAAAGGAAAGCCAACACATTTCACATTACTGGCTGTGAAAGATCTTATTTTTACTGGGGTCAGTATTGTTCCTGGTAACTTAAGTTCTGCTCATCCCAGTTAGCACACTGTATTTGGTTTGCATGGCCTGGTTTTTGGTAGCAGGGGGCCACAGAGGTGGCTTCTGTGAGAAGCTTCCAGAAGCTTCCACCATATCCAGCAGAGAGAATCCCTGATGGCTCTGAAGATGGGCATGCTGCTAGCCAAGGCTGGGCGAATTGGAGATGGCAGAAGCCCCTCTGTTGACAGCATATTTAGGAAGAAATCAAAACAAAGGTTGTAGAAGCAGTTTTCATTCCAGCCAGAGAAAAGCACAGTGAGAACATGAGACAAACAGCTCTGCAGACACCAAGGTCAGTGCAGAAGGAGGGGCAGGAGGTGCTCCAGGCACCTGCAGCCCATAGTGAGGACCATGGTGAGACAGCTGTGCTCCTGTAGCCCATGGAGATCCAGCTGCAGTCCATGGAGGAGCCCCACACCAGAGCAGGTGGATTCCTGAGAGGAAGCTGTGACCCTGTGGAAAACCCGTGGATAGAGAGGCCCTGCTCCCAGGCTGGAGAAGCCTGTCCTTGGAGGACTGCACCCCATGGAAGAATGACCCACACTGCAGCAGTGTGGGGGGAGCTGTTGCCCAAAGGATGGTCTCACATTGGAGAAGTTCATGGAGAACTGTTTTTGCTCAGTGTTGGACTCTATGCTCTTGGAGGTCTTTTACAACCTTAGTGATGCTATAGTTCTATGATTAATACACACCAAAATACTGCCTTACACTGTATTCTGTCAGGAATAATTTCTCATGGTATATTTTGGTGTAGAAACCAGTGTTTTTACATTGATTTCACAAATACTCTGCTTCTAAAGCTACTTTAGTTCTTGCCAGCAAAAAGGTTTTAAAGTTTTTTGCAAGCTTTTAAAAACTAAGCTTTTTCTCAAAAAAAACACTTTTTTTCTATCACAGGGAATGACATGACAAACAACTGCTTTCTGTCACTTCTTGTCAGTTTTGTTTCTTTTTTTTCCTGGAAAGGAAAGCCTTTGTCGGTTTGAGAAGGGTTGTTGTCAATTTTTCTTTCTTTAATGGTGAATTAAAAATAAGACAAGATAGCTCCTGTGTTATGTTGATGAAAATATTAAACTATAAGCTAAAAAGAGAAAGCATGGAGGGATTTTTGTTTGTTCTGTTCTGTATGACTAGTCTATCTAGTCTATAACTTTGACAACTCAATGTCTCTAATGAAAAGAAATGTCAGAAATATGTTTTTTTTTCACACAAGGCATGTTTTTGGATTGGTCTTCTTTCCACTTGAACAACTCCAAAAGGACTTACGTTAAATGTTATATAAAGAGTAGGGTTTAGTTTTATTTATGTAGTTTCTACTAAACTTTCATTTTTACAGAAAAAAATGGAAAGCATGTTTAGCAACATTTTGCAACTTAAATACTGCCAATTTTTAAGTCTACGGTTTTATGAGAAAATCAATTTTTGTTAAGATGCTCACAAACACCAATTTGATTTCAGAATGGAAGTTTGGATGTGCTGAGTTGTACTTAAAACAATTTAAACATGCAAAATGATATTGCTTGATGATTGTGGGACAAATATTTTATTATTCAGTCAGCTTTAAAAGAAAATTCTCCTTTTAAATTAATTTTAAGTCAAAATGTAGCATTGGTGCACATTCTGTTCTGGCTTTTGCATACTTAGATTAAATGTTTCAGAATTTTATATTTCTACCTGGCAACTCAAAAGAATGAATATTAAAAAGTTAGCAATTTTAATTTCTTTTTTTTTTCACTTGCAATATATTCTTATAATTTTGTCTGCTTCCTAATGACCAGTGGTTCTCTTACTGCAACATAAACTACAAAGGCAAGAACAAGATAGAACATCAAATATTCCAGTATTCACAAGTCATCATGTTTAATATTAAGATTAGATATCTGCAACTGCTGATGCAATACACTCAACATTGCAGATTTGGTCTAAAGCCAGTTTAAGAGTATAAATCTTAGCATTGACTCAAATAACCATTGATTTTCAGAAAGCAGAGGTATATGCAGATGTTCTCAAATGGTTTCTGGCTTTGTGATAAGGGAGGAACAATGACCATCTTCTTAGACAAGGAAGTTTCAGATATGAAAAATAAATTACTATCTGGAAGTATAAAAGGGTAACAGACAAATAACTACTATTTGGTGAGGTGCTGCATAAATGGAAAATAAAATGGAGCAGTGTAGATTTTGCTGCAGTCAAATGTGAAGTTCAACACTCAGGTGCCACAAACACTGATAATACCTGGAGATGGCAGAGACTTGGGGATTATGGAACCCCGGGAACTGAAGGGATTGCTGCTAACCAGGAGAGGCACAATGAGAAGCTGTGGAGCATTAAATCGTTCAATGTATTTTTTGTGTAACAATTGTTGGGAAGAATTAATTAATGCTTGCTGCTATGAAATCTCCAGAGGCCTCTATAAAACCATTAATATATCATTATATGTTATATGTAAATGCCTTTGTAACATTATCAAAATCTCTAGATATAATTGTTTGGGATTTTTGTCAAGATTGCATGGAACTAATATGCAATCAAGCAATTGATGTGCTCAAATTTTATTTGCTCTAAGTTTTACAATGCTGGTTTAGCTTCTCTAAAATTCACCAGGACATAAAATGCAACCAGGAAAACAGTCTCTTTTGAGTGCTGGGGAAAGAGCACGTGGGCTCTGTTTAGTTTGCTAAATGATAAAAATACATGCATGTGGAAGAAAGTTGCTTGTTTACATTTTTCATGTGAACACTTTGTCAATCAAACACAAAATTCAACATGCTCATTCTTCCTAAAAAAAAATTTCACAATAGTGCTTTGCTTTTAAGTCTTCTGTTACTGACTTTCCAACACTTTTAAGATAGATCATCACCTATATGCAACTGCAGAAGGTAATCATAAGTAATTAAAAGTAAGAAAAAAGTTCTCACATTGCTCTGCAACATTTTGCAAACTTTAAAGTCAATCTGCAACTATTTTCGATTGCACTGTGAAGTTTAAATATTAAGCACTTAAATGTATGCACATTACATAAATAGTTCTAAGAATGAAAGTAGGTCAGATTTCTGAAAACTCCAGGCTTGAGTTAGAGTGACTTCTGATTAAAAAACTTTCTGCATCCAGATACATAGTGAATGTTTATTTCTAGCTGTTTATTTGCTTGTATTACTTGAGTTATACAGTGGCATTTTCATGTTGCTTGTTCAGCACTAGTTTTGTTTATATTTTGTGTTGTTACTTTTAAATTTTTTTACATGTTGTTTCTTTATTTGCAAACCCCATAAAAATCTGATCTTGACGACCCAGTGATACATTCACAGATGAGAATTTAAATTCCAGTATGAAAAGGAAAATTTCTCATTAAATGGTCTTGGGGATAGTTATTTATTAATCTTAGTGGCCTGTAAACAAAGCCTTTTACGGAGACAAAGGACAAAATGATGGTGTAAAGATTCAGGATTTAGAAGTGTTGTAGAAAGAAGAGGTGTCTGAGGAGCTCATTGTAGACATTTGAATTGAAGACCATTGGAAGCCACTGGGGAAGCATTCCAGTGAATGTTTTCAGGCAGCCTGTGTCAGTTCTTGGAGTCACAGAATCACTGGGCTGGAAAGGCACTTCTGGAATTTGTCCAGCCCAGCCCCTTATTTAGATTGGACTGACCAGGAGGAAGTTGCTCAGGGTGATGTCCGGTCGGGTCTTGAATATCTGTAAGGCTGGGCACTCCACATCTTAAACTTTTCCAGCGCTTGACCCACCCTCACAGTAAATCTCTCAATAGTACATATTAGTATGACCAAGAATAGAGCCAGAGCAATTTATTACTCTATTTTTTACTCCCCTTGATAAAGGATAAACCTTCTCCTTAGTATATTCAGTTGAAGTTTAGGTAGGGGTCTAACATGTGGCTTGTCACACTGCTTCAAACTTTTTGTCCTTTTCTCCTAAACAAAATAATGGCTTCTCTTCCATGTGTCATTTGAATAATTTGGTCTGAGTGCAGTGCTTTGTAAATCCCCATGGAGATTACACATCACTTTTAGATTAGCTCAGGGTCTTATGCTTAATTTAATATCCACAGAGTGGATTCAGTAGTGTGAAACTAGTCAAATATTCTTGGTCATCAACAGAGAATAACAGTTTTGCTCAGAAAGACCTTCCTGTAAATAAGATAGGAAAATAGATATTACTTTGTGCTCATGGATGCAAACAGTATATTGTTGCTACTGCTCTGTCAGAGCAGGCCAGGGAGAGGCTGCACAGAAGTCTGAGTGGCTGAGTTTGTGAAGGTAAAAAAATAGGACTGTAAAGAATAAGGACAAAATGTTTATTCTTCTCCAAGGAAAAAAGAGTTTGGAAATCTTTAATTTTACTTGGAAGTCAGAATGAAAGGAAACAAAAAACCTTTTAAGACAATGTTTCCAACATGTTTGGGGGAAGGAATTTGGGTGCCAAGAACCTCAAAAAGAAAGAGAGCTATAATAACCAAATTATTTAATTACAGTAGTGTATATGGAAGAGGAAAAGATAGAAACTTGCATGCTATTTTTGTATATTTTCAATTATTATTCTTATTTGTGCAGCCTTCTATAAAACCTTACCCTTCTCTTCAAGAGGAAGGATAATGCAAAATCTCTGAGAGGATGATGTTCCTTTATATGTTATTTCACAACCTTTTCATTCCTAGAAACCTTCCAAAAATATCAGTGTTTGAAGCTCTGTTACTTTTAAAGAGCAGCTAATCACAGAGATAAGTTGTGTCAGACAAAGCATACCTGTTATGTACCTACTTGTAAACCTGCAGCCTGAACAATCAGGAGGCTGAAACACAGCTTGGAGTGAAGCTCGTCTAGCCTTGCTCATGCAGTTATTTTGTCTATGTACAGAGGTTGAGGTATACAGTGGTCTTTTGAAAACCAGAATAAGCAAGCCACTTTTACTTTTTTTTTTTTTTTTCTCATTTTCAGCACAGGAAAAACTTTGTGTTAAAAGGATTGCAGTGGAGGTGGGCAAACCTGTATGTTGCCTTTTAATCGTCAGTGTCGTGTGGGACAGTTGTGAGTGAATGCAGTATTGAAGTATCTGAGAGAGCAATTTCAAAGTGACACTGAACATGACCACAAGACAAATACATTCTTGATCTGTTTTTGAGATTTGACTATGGATTCCCAAGTATTGTCTGTCAATTAAAAATGTAATTTCAACGTGAGACCACTGAAATTTAGACATGTTTGTGTTGGTTGTTGAATGATATTGCCTAAACTAATTACAGTGTAATGTAAAATATATTCTCACCAAGAAAATCTGCTTGTAAGTCTGTTTCCTATTTTTTCCCATGGCTTTTATCCCAGGTGAAAATTTTATTGTATATGTCTAAGTTCTGGATTCTTGAGTTTGTGTCCAGTCTTTTCAGGCAATCCTAACAAAAAATGCCTTATTCAATATATGAAATTTATTTTCATCTTCATTTCTCTTCTGAAAACAGTCAAACCTCCTGAGGGAAAAGAAAATTAGTCTATTAATTGCCTAGGATTTCTAAATGTAATAATGAGGTGCAGCAGTGTGCCATTCCTTCAGCTGTTCTTGCCAAACCTGTTCTTGTTCTTGTCATGCCAAATCATGACAGCTGCAAAGTAAGGCTGGAACTACTTAATAGGGTATGTTTAACTCTGTATTATATTACCTAAAAGAAAGCCAGGGCTAATACAAGAGAGAGTATAGAGAGAGCAATAGTACCAATAAATACATAGCATACATAGAATGTTAAAAAAAAAAATTAAGCTGTTACACTTTCTAAACAAATATTTTTTTTCTCTTGCATTGCACAGAACCCTTTAAAAGATGTTAAAGAAGATACATAAGAAGAGTAATACACATTATAAAATAAATTCTAAATGAGAAATATGTGAAAGTATCGAATTAGATACCATGCTAAATCAATAGAATAGTTAATACTGCTGATTCCCTAGGATTCTCAAAAATTAGCTTAATCATAAATAAAACTGCAGGGACGATGGTTATGCCAGATGAATGGTTTTGTAATGACTGAATAAAGTCCTTATTCAGTATAGCAGTTCTAAACAAGAACCAAATATGCATGGTTTTCCATTACATGGTTGGGAGTAGATAAAAAGGAAATTGATGACCTCAGAACATGTTTCTTTCCATCTGGAATATATTATGATAGATTAGTCCAAAGTATTTTATTTGGGTGCACCTGATTTCAGCCAACTGTACTAAGTGAAATGATTTTCTTTAGTTTGAATTGGTTTGTTTGAATAAATGATTAAAAATCATTGCACTGCAAGGTGATTATTAACACACAACTCTACACACAGAAGGATAGGGAAAATCTTGTCAGTAAGTGAAATGTCAGTAATTCAGTGAATAAGACTGTTATCACTGATTTTGAGAAAAGGAGTTATTTGAATTTTCATCTGATTACTGATAAGAATATGAAGATAAGCGGGGTGGAAAGAAAGAAAAAGAACAGGAAAAATGATAAGAAAAGTGACTGGGATGAGATAGAACTATCAGTTGTTAAGTATAAAGGTGTACAAAAAATTGTTTAATCTAAATAAATTTTAGTTTGAGTCTGTGTGAGCGTATTTTACACATCCATGTATTTAAGGTTCAGATTCTTATTTCCAACCAATTTAGAACTGTGTGTTCAATGTACTATAGACCAAAGCCTTCTGTTTCTTTGGGGAACAAAATAGTCAGAGTAATTGAAGCTAGGAGAAGAAATTTTGAAGGTTAAAAATGATCAGGCTTTAGAGACAGCACTTATTTGTAAATGCTGACACACCAACATTCTCTAGCATCTTGGTGTAGCCCAGAAAAGCCAGTCTGGACTACACTTCTGAAGAATTTTTAATGGAAGGGAAGGCAATTTGCCGAAGAGCTACTTGGCCTAGCTCAATCTAGTATTTTTAGCCCTCCAAAGCAATACAAATACATTAGTGTCCTTTAACCAATTATCTACTGAGAAATTAAGTAGGCTGCAGCCATTTTGGAGCCACTCTAATATTATGGTGCTTCTCAGAGCCAGCCTACCTCAAGTAGGTCTCTCCTGTTTCACTGAAAGCACAAGTATTGGCTTTTACTCATTCCAAGGCAGCATTTTTGGCTAGAATACCAAATACATGTTTTGAAGGGGCTAATATTCAGAATCATGCCTTGAGTGCTGAAAATATATATTTTGGAAATCTTTTCTCAGTTAAACACTCATGTTGCTGTCCATAATTATGAAATGAAAATGATTCCCTGGGACATATTCCAACAGAATGGTTGTTAAAATCAAACAGTTTCTTCTGGATTGGCATGAACGATTTTGACTGTTTTCTGATCTTTATGAAGATACTCAGTAGAGTTTGCTTTTTGAGCAAGTTTGCAGTAATACCTCATCCTGCAGAGCTTTAAGTGTGTTTTGCTGTCACTGCACCTCAGTGATTTCTATATATAGCAAGATTAGACACAAAGTGTTTTTCTGAATTGATTTTAAAACTGAAAAAATAAAAAACAAAAAATATCAGGAAAAACACATTTATTGAATTATTAAGTTTGTCACCTGCTCCTTACATTCCAACACTACTTTGAGCTGTTTTGTTGTTTTTGTGTAGACGTCCAAATGCCTTGTTTGTGTCAGATGGACACATTTTTTGTGGAGTTCACACTTTGGTGGGATTTACTGATGGTTTTAAAAGGTATGAAGAATGCGTATCTGCTTGGGTGTTGATGAAGGTATGGCCATATTTTTTCATGGTATGTTTTAACTTGTAGGATGTGTCATTATGTAAGACAGTCAAGAGGTGCATATTGTCTTTTGTGCTAGAGTTTGGATTTTTAAAAATGATTAGTTGTCATGATTTTGGCCTTTTAAAAATTCTCTTTTATAATGGATACAATTTTAAAATTATTTCTAGATAAAATATGAACAAATTATTCCTTATAATATTTTGGATTTTTTCCCCAGTTTTGCTTATTCCAAGGCAATGGAGGTAAGTCAAGATCATTACACCATTTCTGTGTCTGCATTTGTGACATTGTCCCTGCCTGGAGTGGCCCTGGGGTGGCCAGTCTGGTGAAGTCTCTTGGGAATGGTCCCATGAATGTGTTCGCCCACCTGCTCAGGGACTGGCCATTGCCAAGGCTGATTCTGTTGTTTGTTACATCTTGGTCGTAAATACTCATTCCAAGTTTACCTGGACAAGTAGGAAGGGCGGTATTCATCTGAATGGTAGATAAGAGTAAGCACAGCTAAAACAAATCCAAATCCTTAGAAGTGCAGAGACTAAACACCATCAGTTAGTGTAGACCTTCTCTGTGACCTTTTAAAGGAAAGGCTGTTTCCTGGGCTGGCTCAGAAAACTAGCATTTTGAAATTTTTTAGATCCAGGAGACTGAAGGGTGGTTAATAGGTCTCAGACAGTGAGTGTTTCATTTTGTCTTTTTACAGCTTGTGAGCTCTCAGTGTAGAGAGTTTGGGCCAGAGAACAAAGTTGTTCAGCTGGTGATGCCACTATACCTGGATGCAGACTATCCTCCTTTTCAAAGCCATGTGACTTTTAAGCCTTATATAGGGCCTTGAAAAGTGCTGCCTTTTTACGTATTTACTTTTATTTTTAACACTGGCTCAGTAATAAAAGAGTTATAAAAAAGCACCAAACAGAATGACAGTCAAGGTGAAAACTCTAAGCTAGCAACATTTTCAGGCAAGGTCGGTTTAGTTTTTTGCTTTGTTAAGTATAAAACTGGGGGCAGAGGCAGTATCTTGATATCTGGCCAAGTCATACCCACCTTACTCCTTGCTCGGGTACAAGGTACATGGCATTGTGCTGCAGTGATAACTATTTCAGGGCACTGCACTTTGGTGGTCTGCACTGGGATGTTGTCACCATGAAGCCTAGCATTGTTTGATCCAAAAGAACTACAACTGACTCAAAGCCTCCTCAGGAAGAATCACAGGTTACCAAGAACCAGAGGAGTTGAGTGAGTCCTCTTTGTCTGGGATGGAGAGGGAAAGGTTAACAGTCATGACATGGGCTCTCAGGAGGGCTCCAGGCCAAGAGAACAGTTCTGGCACATTAAATTCATGAGTCTAGGCATAGTTTTTGGACTGAAGCAGTACTAGGGGCAGCAGCCAGCAAAGTAGATATGTTATGCCCAGACTTTTGCAGTGTCAATCCAGCTTCAACTGAGAGCTGACTGCACTCTTGACCTTGCAAAGTACTTGGCTGGGGAACTGGAGCAAGTGAGTTCCTGCTTGCCAAACAGAATCTGTTCACTAGGCAGTGGTGCGCTGCAGTCAGAAAAGCTGGAAAGCTGGAAAGCCAAACATCATCTTTTTTGGCACTGCAAATTTCTCTGTAATATGTCTTGAGGATTTACTCATCACTGATTAAAATTTCCTGCTTCCTCCCAGGATGGGGTAGAGGTGTATAGGCACCTGCCTACCTCACCTCTGTTTGATGGCATCCCTGTGAAGAAACAGGGCTGCTGAGAGTGTGAGCTGCTAATTTAATGTCAGCTGTTGCTTGTTCCAGCTAAAGCAGGAAAAGCATTGGGCAAGATAAATAGATACGGTCTGAATATGGAGGGGCTAAGTTTTTCATCTGTAGGTTGTAGATAACTTTTTTGCAGGTTGGGGTTTCAGGCCTTTCAAGAAAATAGTTGTTGGTGATGTAGTGAAGTGAGGAAGGATGATGGAGCAAAATTTAAGCTGGGACCAGAATGGACTGAGAGGAGATCCTAGAAAAAATGGCTCCAAGGTGATCAGATCTGTGCTGGATCATTCTTCAGGTCTCTTGGCCTAGCCAGTCAGGATAGGTGTCATGTGCTAACAGGGTATACTCACTCTTGAGATATGCATATTTCTTTTTGTTCTGGTTTGAAGGCAAACCAGCAAGAGGAATTAACTCCACACAAATATCTTGCGAGAGACTCCAAGTCAGAATGGCAATTTAATAGGAAAATTAAAATAAAGGCAACAGTATAGAAACACTGGCTTAAACTGACAAAGTCAGAATAACCTGACACCCTGTTGGTCAGGGTGGTGGTAGCAGTCTGATCAAAGGGTGGCTACAGTCCTGTTGGGGTGGTGGATGTGGTTTTTTTGGGAGATCCTCTAGCAAGGCCTGGTCCTTCTCTGGAGGTCCAGTGGTAGTTACGGAGCTCTTGTCCTCTGTGAATCCAGTGGTAGTGCTGCTCTGGTGTTCCAAGTCTCAGATTACATACAGGTAGGAATGTTTGGTTCCTCCCCCAAGGGCAGGATATCTCACAGTGGGATGATGTAATGAGTCACCTTAATGGCCCATTAGAGGAGGTGGCCCCCTCAGGATAGTTGCTGCTTCCCCAGAGGGAGTTATCAGGACTGAGTCATGAAGAAGATAAAGAACACTGCCTGGCCTACTTTAACAGCTTATGTATATGGTAATAGAATGCATACTTTTGCTTGTACCTTCCATTGTAACCCAAGGCACTCTTGTACTTTACTCAGCCACTCACAATAAAACTACACTGTGTCTAGATTGTTTCTTGACTAATTAGTTCTTTGGGTAACACACTCTTTTCTTTAAGAGCATGTAGATTAAAGGTATTTGTAAGATACTTTGAGCAGTCTTTATGAATGTGCTTGCAAACTATTTTCTGAGCCTTGTACTAGCAATAAAAAGACCATATTTCTGGGTTTCATAATCCCTGAAGCAATAGATAATGCTTTCTCTATCTTCTAGACTCTCAGTGTAGGTTTAAGATATTCAAAGGGCTTTTTGAAGTGCCATTCTGTTCACAGAGCTGATAATTAAAGCAGATGATAATAAGAAAGGGAGGAGTCCTATAGAATTAGATAACAGCCTGTAGTTAAGTGGTATAACACAGTGATAGGAGAATCATATGTTAGAATGGCATCTGTAGTATATGGAAGCATGCGGTGCTAATTAGGAGTGGCATTATATTAAATGTAAAAGATTGAATATATATTGTTGTAATCAATGCTTTGTTGTATTCATTAGTTTTCAGCAGGCATCATCTGTTCCTTTAATCTCGAAATGATAATGCCTGTGCCATATGTTGTGCTGTGTTGCTCAGCTAGTATGGAGACAAGAAAGACTTGTATATTGTGCTTCAGAATGGAAGTTCCACTATTGGGTTTATTATTATTATTATTATTATTATTATTATTATTATTATTATTTGAAGGGACAGGTTTAGAAGCATAAGGCTGATGGGGGATTTGTATCATGCTTTGTGTTGTTCAGGGTACAGGACTATAATTTTTAATTTCTTTGAAATAAACAACTCTAAAAGAAATATTTGGCCTAATTAAGAGATATTAATAAATATTTTGTAAGGGCTGCATGAAAATGTCTGCAAGCAAACTAAAGGATGAGAGGTATCTTGCCATTGATTGGCAAAGGGACGCTGCAGATGAACTTTTGCACAGCTATTTGGTAAACTAAATTCCCTTCTTGTCAAAATATGCATATCTCACTTTATTTGGGAGCTAAAAAGTGATCCTTGCTTACAAACTCCTCTTAAAATGAAGTAGAACATAGGAGCTGGAGTTTTCCTCAATAAAACATTAATCACAAATAAAGCCAATGCATCTTCTAGCCAAATTCTTAGATGCAGTTTTTCGGAATGCATTTACTAAATGAGTATGTAAACTGTGTAGCAGTCCAGATTTGTAGTGACTTTGGAACATTTGGCATACATTAATTAATACTGACTGGGGTTTTGAAGAAAACTCGATGAGATATTAAAAATGCAAGTGGATTCTGTTTTGAGTGGCATTCTATGTTTGTTCTGTTTGGAGCTTTTTTAGCTTTGGGTCCTGCTAGATTTTTTCAGGCTAAATTGTTATGCTGATACTTGAAAATTGTTTGGTTCATTTATATAATCTTTAGGCATGATATACATTCTCAATATGTGGCGATTAGATTTTATATTTTCTGATGTAATTGTTTTCTAACAAGGGCTTTTTATAAAAAAGGAGATAATGTTTGCTAACATTTAATCTAAATTACAACATGCAAACATTTATTGAGCTATATAACACATTAGAGATTATAATTTTGGTTTATTACCATTACCGCTTCCCAGAAGGGCAGTGTTACTAATATTGCATAGATGATTGTTTTCTGGTGGGGTTTGGGGTTTTTTGTTGTTTTTGTTCATTTGTTTTTGGTTGGTTAGTTTTTTGTTTGTTTGAGTTTTTGTTTGTTTTGATTCTGGTTTATTTTTCTTGCTTTGGTGGGTTTTTTTTAATAGCAGTTATTTCATTAAAAATTGTTAAAAATTATAATTAACTCTGTAATTTATTAAGTGGTTAGTGCACACTTTAGACTTAGAGTTTCTGTTAAAAATGACAGACACTACATTCATTGTTCCCTGTCTTATGCCTGGGGCTGATGCTATTGTGTGTGTGGCTGTACTTTCTATGGTTATGAGATGAAAGTGAAAGTATTGAGCAGGTAGAAAGGGATGCAAAGGGAATTTTATGAGGATACTACTCAAGGACAAGTGACAGCTCAGTTAAAAGCAACTGATCAGTTCTCTGCCCCATGTGTACCCCCTGTCAGACACAGTCTTTGGTCGCTGCTGTCTCCTGACCTGTTCTGGTGCATTTGCTGGGGAGTGCTAGTAAGTACAGGCCAAACTGTGCCAAGGAGTAAGCCAAAATTTAATTAGTATACATTATTTCTGTCCATGTCCCAGCCCAGCTTGTTTGTTAGAATGAATGTGCTTTGGGAAAAGTCACAGGCTTTTCTTAGATTTTGTCATCCATTTTAGCATGTACCTGACTCCGATCATCTCAGCCTGCCATTTACTGTTCAGGCTAAAGCCATGTTCTTTAAGATGACAGGCCTTCTGTAACTTACTGCATTTTTGTCACTTTAAACATGCTTGTTGTTATTTGACTGCATGCTAAGAACATACATGCTCTTGAATTTCAACAAAATCTGTAATAATTGTTTGGATAAGGGTTTTCTTTGGGCTTGTTATCTGCAGCTCAAGTTATGGATCTCTAAGTGAACAACATAAATACTCTTCAACATGAGAAAAATCTGATAGTTATAAACAACAAGGAAATAACTAGTGTAGTGGTGGCTGATAATTTTAAACTGGATATTTATTCAATAAATTGGTTAATAGATCTATGTCATTGGGGTTTTTGTGGATTTATACTTAAAAATTATTATATGTAAAAGAGCAAACTCTCCTTGCAGATTTAACTCTCCAACATCTTTTAAGGTCAATATAACAGAAGATTTCAAAAGCAGTAGCTGCAGAGTTCTTTTTTGGCAACATGATTTTTTCAGAAAGGCTTAGACTGAAAATCCTAGCAAAAAATTTTAAATTAATAATTTATATAAAAGATACATTAAATATTCATAGAGAATATAGAAAGTATGTGTTCCACCTCCAAATACCATAGGTACTATAGTAAAAATCATGCTTCCCGATTAAAAAAAATATTGTTTCTAGCCTAAGCATAAGTAAGCAGTAACAGATGGAATAAACACCCACATAATAAAAAGGATCACAGAAATTTTCACTTAGGAAGGAGAACTCTGAAGATCATCTAGTCAAACTCCTCTGCTCCAAAACAGATTGATTGCAGCAGGTTGTTCAGGGCTGTGGCTGGTTAAGTTTTGAGTATCTCCCAGAGTGGAAACTCCACAGCTCCCAGGGCAGCCTGTTCTAGTGTTCAGCTATCCTGTCAATAAAACAGTTTCTTTGATGTTTAAATGCAGTTTTCTGTATTCAATTTGTGCTCTTTGACTCTTGCCTGTTCTGGATCTCTCTGGACAAGTCTTCTTTACTGTTTCCTTCAGGTACTTATATACACTGAGCAGATGTCCCCAGAGTTTTATCTTCTCTGGGCTGGACAGTCCCAGTGTTGTTTCCTTGTGCAGTTTCCTGCACTTGCTTCAATATTTCCATGTCATACCAGTGCTGTGGGGAGGGAAAGCATCACCTCCCTTGACCTGCAGACAACAATCTCCCTCATGCAGCCCAGGCTGCTGCCAGCCTTCTTTACTTCAGTGGTGTATTGCTGGCTCACAATCCTTGATCATGATCAACATGATGTCCACCCAGAACCCCAGACCTTTTTCTGCAATGTTGCTTTCCAGTAGCAATTGCCCCAAGCCTGCATTGGTGTATGAGGTTATTCCTTCCCAGGACTGAGCACTTTTCTTTCGACTTCATTAGACTCTTGTTGACCTACTTCTCCAGTCTCTCGAGGTTCATCTGAATGAAACACAAACATCCTTTGTATCACCCTTCCTGCTTGCTTTATGTAGTCTGCAAACTTTTGGAAGGTGTTCTCTGTCCTATAACCAGGTTTTAAATTGCAATGTTAAAGAGTACTGTCCCAGTATCTACTTCATCTCTTCTGGATCTGAGTCAATCTTCCTTGGCTGCGCCCATGAGTATCTTTATATGCTGAGGAGGTTCCATGAGTATTTTTTTTCTTCTGGGCTGGACAGTCCCAGATCTCTCAGCATCTCTTAGTATCAGATGCCCAGATGGGCTTTGGCTTTCCTAACCCTTGGATAGTGCCTTTTACTGTATTCTAGATTTTTTCCCTTCTAGATTACCTGTCCTTGCTTCTACCTCCTGAATATTTCCTTCTTCTGTCTAAGTCCAGTCAGGGACACCTTATTTACCCCTGCAGGCATCTTGCCACCTTTGACTTGTTGCTTGTTAAGACCAACCATTCTTGAGCTTGGAGGATATTATCCTTGAAAAATCAATCAGCTATTCTGGGTTTCCCTTGCCATGACTATATCCTACAGAATTCTTCCAAGCTGATTTCTGAGCAGGCTAAAGTCTTGCCTGAAGCTCAGTGTTAACAGTCTATTTGCTGCTTTCTTCCCTCCTCTCAGTATCATGAACCCCACTGTCTCATAGTTACTGCAGTGAAGGCTGACTCTGGCCTTGCATGCCCCGCTGGACCATGGTCTTTACAGAGAAGTTACAAATAGAGCCATAAAAGAAGTCTGTTTGTGCTAAAGCTTACTAGAAGTCATTAAAAAGAGAAAAAAAGGGGTCCATGTTTCATATTCAAATCTGATAATAAATTGCATCTCTGTGGAGAATTTACTTACTTCTACTTATACAGAAATTTCATTAATTCTAGATTATATATTTTAATTGATGTAATCCATTGTGCCAGACACTGGTGAAAATAATACTGTTTTTGACAAAGGGTTATTTCATTTTTTAAATGTCTGATAGATACTGTGAACTCTGTCATTTTGGTAGCACAAATGCAATTCACAAATCTTTTCTGTCGCTAATTGTTTTGACACTGAAGAAAGAAATTCATGCCTTATAGGAGAGAAGAATATTTCCTTTACTTTACATACTTGTTTGTCCCTTAATAACCAGTTATTTCACTGACCAGTAATGCAAGATGTACAGCGGGTTCCTGTCATTTCATGACAACTACTTCTGGTTTGGGGGAAAAAGTCCTGGGGCTTTTGAATTGTGTTGGAATTTAGGTTCTGCTGTTACTGTGACCAATTAAAATGAAAAAAAATTGATTATTTTATTTCAGGTTATTAATGTTCTATGTTCCGCATGGTATTTTTTAACTAATTTGAGTTAAATTTCTTTGAGTATGTTATGGTTTACTCTTTGTTAAGATAGTGGTATTATTGTAGCTTTTTCCTCTCTGACATTTTTGGTGCCTCTTGAAGAAATGCGCATTTTTGTAAGCACCTTTTCACGAATGGAAGAAAGAACAGGTAGAAGGGTATTGTCTTCTGTGCCTATGCATCATATGACCTGAAAAGTGAAAAGTAATTTCAATATTTTTTACTTTTCCTTACTATTTGGTGTTTAAATACCAAGACTACTTACAAGCATTAGAAAGCACAATTAACACAGATCATTTAATGGGATGAAGGAACATGTGGTAGGTGGTCTGCAACACATTAGATGATGTTCTGTGGCACTGTCATGCAGCTCAATGCCGATGTATGGTTCTTTTACCCAGTCATATCTCTTAGATGAGCATATCAAAACAAACAAAATGTGAGATATGAAAAACTAGACTTCTGTAGAAATAGTTGCTGAATATTTTTATATATGGTGTTCCTTGAGTAAAATTATGAAGACAATGCCCTTGGTCTTCACTTACCTTTTGAGATCTTACAGTCAATAGATTGAGGAGCATGGATGAAAATAATGCCAAGCCATGTTTTTTTCTCTCAGAGAATGGATTAAAAAGGATTCAATGATATTTTATTTGTCATATCTCAAGTAATGCACATTATTTAATAGGTATTAATATATGGAACTAAGTAGTGTGAAATGCTGAGAGTTGTATTTGGTAAGCTAAGAGAATTTATCTAAAATGATTCTGTGATTTCTTGTGTACTGCAAGAGTAGATCCACATTAATTTTCTGTTGCTAGTGGAAAAGATTATATCTTACTACAGTCTTGGAACTCAGGATCTGCATGGCAAAATTAGTTTCTTTTCAGTTAATATCATTGCTTGTAATTGTGCGAGGCTAATTCTTTTCACTCTTGCCCCTAAGCGGACCAGTTTGGCCCTTGTTTCTTGTATTTTAAAAGATAATGGGAATACACAGACTTAGTTAACAATAAAGTCTTCTAAAGGCAATGAAGCTCTATCCAATGATCTCCACTGCAGCATTTTTAGTAGGAAGTGGACTGTACTGTTAACTAATTTTAAATTTTCTTGCATCTTCTTCTAAAATATTTGGTTAACTCTCAGAGTATGGATGCTAATGTAGAGTGTCTTGTAAATCATATTCTTGCACTGAGACACACAGTGTGTTGGCATTGTTTCTGGTTATCTTTGGAGATGACAAAGTTTTGTATGAAAATTTTCTGAGTTACGGTTTTGTGCTGCTAAAATGACTAAAAATAGACAGTGAAATTTCTCAAATGAAACCTGACTTTATTTAGTTGAATGGCAACAGCTTTTTGAGTCAGTTTCTCAGAGAAAGGTTGTAGTCTTTTACATCAGTTAAATGCTACTTTGTTCTAACAAAGGTTTGTCTGAATTTAGCTTTTGGCTCTATACTACTGGTGATGCCTCAGATAAAGCACCAGGAATTAAATAAGATGTTCCTACATTACAAAACCTGAGATCAGTAAGATGTCTTATCTAGCACTGCTGATGCAACATTTTGATACTTGGCATTATCTAATTTGTGTCTTTATAACAGTGAGGAGCATGAGGCAGCCATTGAACTCATTCCAAAGTGAGTTCAATGTATATAAGCATCTTCATAAAATCTTCTTTTGCTTCAAACGTCCTTTTGAAACATAGGCATCAATGAATTAGATGTAAGATCAGCTTCAGAAAACCCTAGATCTTTTTCAAGGAGAGACATAGAACTTTTTTGAAAGATCAGATTTCAGTGTTTATCTCAAATGTTCTAGCACTCAAATTTACTTATGAAAGTAAGAAAACAATTTGAAGTATCCTGGAAATACAGATTAAATTCTTGTACCAGCTGGCATATTTTCTAAACAGCTTTCCTCTAAACAGATTAAAACACTGGGCAATTTTCACCCAAAAGGTAATAGATGGTATTCATCCGGGAATACTCAAAGATCTGGCTGATGTCCTTGTGAGGCTTCTCTTACTAATTTTTGAATGGTCTTGGGAATCCGGAGAGGCCCCAGCTGGAAGCTGGCCAGCCTTATCCCAGTTTTTAAGAAAGGCAAGAAATATAACCTGGAAACTACAGGCCTATCAGTCTCACTTCAGCACCTGGTAAAATTATCAAGATTATTCTGGGACATACTGAAACAAGTTTACAGACAATGTAGTCAGTGGTCACAGCCAGCACAACTTCATGAGTGGAAAGTGTTGCTTGTCAAAGCTATTGTCCTTATATGGAAGGTAACCTGTGTAGTTTATCAAGGGAAGCCAGTTGATGTAAGCATGGATTTAAAATTCTCTTCTTCAGGAATCACATGTGGCTTATATAATATGGTAGAAAAGACGTGGATTGACAAATATAAAGAAACCATTACTGTGGTAAGGAAAAATGTATAAATTATGGATGTTGTTTATAACAACTGCCAAACAAAATGTTTGATTATCATGCAATTTCTGCCAGTGTGTCACCTCTCTGTGCTGTTGACAACATCTGCTGCAGGAAGGTGAGATGGCCCAGGATATGCTTCTGGTCAGATGAGTCAGCCCTCTGCTCTCAAGGGTTTCTGTAGGTTTCTTGGGCTTGGTTTTGGTGTGGACTATGCAGATTTCTCCATCTGTCATCCTGTGGAAGTTCACTGGGACAGAGGCTATCCCCAATACACAACAGATGTATTTGCCTCCTCTTCTGAGGCATAAAATAGATCATCAAGCTGGACCTGAGCTGTTCCTCCCACTGGCCTCAGTGATGGAGGATGACTGTGGCTCCATTGGATTCTTCTGGTTTTTTATCCCTTCGTGTCTGTTAGCTTGTTGTGGGATTAGTGGGAAGGTCCCTGAGAGCTTTTGCTCTATATGCTCTCATGAAATATCAGCACTGTATTATTTATATTTAACCTGATTTAGAGTCTCTATGATACCACTCATAACAAATCTTATTAGTATGGCAGAAATAGAATTTTTCCATTGTTGCATCATTTGCGCTCCTGAACAGAAGAGGTGTGTGATATTAAAATGTGTGTGAGAATAATACAAATGCACATTCTTGGCTTCTGACAACTTTTGTATTCAACTAAACAAAAATCATTACACTGTTAAAATAACATTTATTTTCCCATTAGGTTCTGAATTGATCTTTAGTAATATTGTTTATTGAAAATATTTGCAAAATGTTAAAGGCCTGTTTCTGTGCTATGCAGATTTTGTTGATTCACAAGGGTGATGTTTTTCTGATCACATTAAAATTCTCAATTTAATAGCCAGAAGCCTAGGAATTGAATCTGAACTGCTGGTGCATTTGCTTTCAGAAGAAAACAATTAATAAAATTGTTGTATCCCACCCTCAGAGGGCTGCTCGCTATTTGACACTAACCATTCTCTCCGGGGTAGTTTAGTTGTCCAAAATGTTTAGATTATTTTATTGACTGGTATAAACAGTTGGGTTTAAACAGGAAATACTTGGATGCCTTAATTTGCTCCAATCTTAATCTTTTTCATGGCATCCCACAGCTCAGCAGCAGAGGATAAGTGTGCCTCTTTTATCTTTAGAGGCATGCACTTGGTGCTTGCAGGGCATTCTACATTCATGCTAGAATGCCTTGTCCTGGAGCTGCCTCATATTTCTGGAAAAATAGTAAAAACTCTTGGATTTGACTTATTTCTTTGTTTCCACAAAACATAGAGTGGAATAGAAACCACAGGAGAATTATGCAATTCAGGAAATAATAGAATTGTAATCTCATATATCCTTAACTCAATATAAACAACTCATATTCTGAATTCCATAATTGACTGAATGCATTTAAGAATCTAAAGAAGCTAAATTCAAGTACCCAGAACATGCTTTTTTGTGTTTTTTTTGCAATCTTAAAGGAAACTGATGTTGGGTTCAAGAGGTTTTGACTGAATAACTGAATCAGTTAATTACTGTGATTAATGTAGTAATTGGTGTTGTTGATCTTTGCAAGCTTTATGTAAAACCTTGTAGTAAATAAGACATTGCTAAAAATCCCCTTGAAATAGTTGTTCTTAGGGGGGAAGGGTAGCACCTCTTGTCTACAAGAACTGTTTTGCTTGTCCAGTGTCCCTTATGATGCTCTAAAAATCTCATCAAATTAATATTGTTCTTTTTTGGCAACAAGAGTCAGGTAGAGAATTAAAATGAGTAATGTCTTTGAGGATTTCTCCAATTTATGTTTTCCAGTAAATGTAATTTCATGTCTCTCTACTTTTTTCTCAGAGATATCACATCTTATGATGTTAGTGACCCAAAATTTTATTTCTGCATTCCAGTGAAGTCAGTAAAAATACAGTAATACAAAAGAATAAAAATTATCCTTACTATATTTCTAATTGTATGCTAAAAATAATGTATTGTGATTCTGTAAATTCTTAATCTATTTTGTTCTTTAAAAATTAATTTGGATTAGTTTCAGTAGAATATCTGAATCATACTTCTTATGAATTTCAGCTAAGTTGCCATAATTTTAAAATGTCTGGTCAGCAAAGAATGTTGTGAAAGAATACTAATTTAATAAATCTATTCTAATTTTGTGTAGGGAAATTGACTGGTGAGGATGCAAAAGATAAGAACAAGTAGAGCTAATTGCCAGCTAACCTTTATTCCCTACTCCTTCAGAAAGTTTCTTACTGTAGAAGAGATGACTGAGGGATCATCTCCCTCCTACTAGTGTCCTAGAATAACAAATATCAGAGTCTGTGCTGCAAAGATTCCACTTTTATCTGGTGTTTCTAGATTTAGCTACAAACCATTCTTTGCCATATAAACAGCCTTCACAGGAAAAAAAGAACATCAAATGACATTTAAGGAAAATACTTTTCTCAGACTTGTTAGTCCATGCTATATAGTTAATATTATATAAATTTGAATTACATAAAGTCAGCTCAGATTTGGAATTTTTAATCTCTCATTAAATGGTGTTTTCAACAGAAAATATAATTTGGTCTCGAATTTATAGGAAGTTAATTATGTTACAGTAATAAATTTTACCTCACTTTATGCAAAGACCCTGAATTACATGCAAGCATAACAACACATGTGCTCTTTTGTTTATGCCTTGGCAGAAGTGTGCTCTCCCTCCCAAAAAGATAAATTATAGCTGTGCTTTAGATACATCTGCTCCAGTTGCCAGTTAAACTGTGAGCTTTTATAGCCTTTTGTAAGCTTTTCTGCAAAGTTTATAGTCAGAATTTTTTAATCTAAAGTCTGTTTATTTCAACCAATGATTTTATGTGTTTATTTACTCCTTTTTACTTCAGAAACTCTGCCAGTGACTCCAGTGGAAAAGACTGCCTGAAGGCTTTGCAGTATGTTTGGTACAGCCTTACTCTAGCTGCAGTGCAGAGCTGCATCTCTGCAGGGGATCTCAGGGGGAGACTTTGCAAGGTATGAGAAATCAGGAAAAGCTTCTGCAGTGTGGAGAAGGGTGATCACCACAGAGGCACAACGTGTGTGGCTGGAGAAAATTGTTGTGGTAATTTGTTCAACTGTCCAGTAATTAAACCATCTGCTGTCAGTTATTCTGCTGTTTGCCCTCACACTTTCACATGGCTCTGGCAGGAATCTCTTCCAAGACTGTGCAGCCTTTACTCTGAGAAATACATACCTTCCTTTTTTGGTAACTTTGGCTACTAGACTTGGTGCTTCCAAACCTTTTACAATAACTTAGAAGTTCCTAGGTTCTGTAGCAGGCAGGTTCTGAAGGGTCTAAATTCATTCTTAAGTATAATTTGCTTTGTCTCTTGGTTGCTGGCAATTTATTTTTTGTGCAAAAGATTGTTTACTTGCTTAGCAAACTGCAAATACTGAAGAATGCAATTACCAAACCAGTAGTATGTAGCATTACTACCAGTAATATGTAGACATAAAGAACAGACAGGTAAAGAGGAGGCATCAGGGAGAGACTCATGTTTATTTTTATGGTTGAGTGTGTATGGGCAGGGGAGTCAAGTTATGGCTCGTGTTTACATCAGCAAAATCCCTGAACTGGAATAGAAAATGATGAAAAAGTAAATCTAACTGGGTGAAAAAAAAGTATTTTAATAAGAAATTGGGTTTTCAGTTCTAAATGTCAGTTTGAAGTTCTTAATAGTCTTACAATTTCAAGGAACTATCTGTATGTGCTTTTATCTACTAGTGTTGCAGTACTTTATTCTGATGTTGGGCATGGGAACTGAGAGCAGGAGGGTCTCCTGTGCTACTGCAGAGGGCTATGAGGTCTTTCGATCATCTGGAGGAATACATTTCCAATTGTGAAAACATTTGCTTCTCAAAAGAATGTAACTTTTTTCATCTTTTCTGCCTTTTTTAATCCAAATTCATGGACTGTGCACCCTCTCAGAGCCCACTTTTTGACTTACATACGCAATGGTGTATATCACTGACTACTGAGCAATAACTCCTCTGAATATCAGATAAATATAGAAAGGCTTCAGGCATCCAGTAAAATAAATTTCATTTTATGCTGAAGTTAAAAACTTAATCCTTG
Source organism: Anomalospiza imberbis (assembly GCF_031753505.1). Taxonomy (NCBI): domain Eukaryota; kingdom Metazoa; phylum Chordata; class Aves; order Passeriformes; family Viduidae; genus Anomalospiza; species Anomalospiza imberbis. The sequence continues at coordinate 19,574,219 of NC_089683.1, read as the reverse complement.
GCAATCTTCATGGTTCTAACAGATAAAATTAAATTACTGAAACATAAAAACTTGCTGTATTAAGAGCAGTCTTTAAAAATTGTTTTCTTGAACAGTGTTTTCATGTGGAAAATTATTCATTTAGCACCTGCTTATCTGTGTGATTGCTGACCTAGCAATTGATTGCTTGGACTATAAGTTTATAAACAGATATATGTTTTAGTTTCACAAGTATATTAGCTGGCTGTCTTAAGTATTATAAAATTATTCTGGTATATGGTACTAGACGTTTTTGTTACTTTGTCTTTCTTAGAAGACAAAACATAACTGCTTTAAAAGTGAAATGTGAATATTTAAATAATTGAGAACAATAATCTCTTTAAAAAAGATGATTTTTCTTTCCTTGCAGGCCCAGCTCTCAGTGAATTAATGAGATTTTGGCAGATTTTCTCCTTGTAGAACTTTGTTTCTGATGAATCCCTTATTTGTAGTTCAAGTGAGTACTCTTTTTTTTTCAATAAAGGGGTACATTGCTCCTTTAATCGAATGATTAAAAAAATGAAGAGGGTCAAAATGTATTGTAAAATGTAGATGAACTCAATGGGAAGAAATGATGATGTCTAACTCCAGTTCAGAAGGTTGAATTATTTCTTTATTATAACTATGTTATAATACAATAATGTACTATATAAAGGAAGATACTAAAACTACATATTTACTTTTTTAACTACTATATTTAACTAACTAAAAACTTGTGACCTTCTTTCACTAGTTTAGACACAGGTGGATCTGATTGGTCATCAGGCTCAAACAATCTTTGCCGGAATCCTATCAAGTAATCACCTTAGGTAACCAATTCTCTAAACACATTCCACATAGGAAAAACAAGGAGTAGAAATAGAAATTGTTTTCTCTTTCTTTCTCTCTGTACACTTTTATGAAAAATCTTGAGAGAGAGGGAAATGTGCTTACTACAAAAATCCATGCAGCAAACACTATATATATTCAGCAGAGACAGTGCAGAGAAATTAAGTTCTGGAAAATTCTGGATTTAGACGAATACACAGGTGTCCATCTTCACTTGAAATTTGCCATCCTACTTGTCAACTTCTGGTTACAAAATACGTATTTTATAATTTTTCTCCTATAAGTGGTTGGAAGCAAAAAAAGATATTCTTATATTACTTTGTTTCAAGGAAATAGTGGAGATGTTCATCTCCCATTACGTATTTCTTTATTCCAGGAGTCTTGACTGTTGTCAGACCTTTCCAATAGGATTTTGAAATTAATTAGTGTTATTAGTAAGGAAATGTGATGTCCTGTCTTTTTGTCAAGAAATATTTTATCATATTTTATGTGGCTGATTTAATTACAAATAGATACCTGGATAAAAGGTGAATTAGTTCAGAAGACACAGTTGGTAAAGGTGTAGGAAGAGAACCTTGATTATGGAAGCATTCCCACTTTAAGCAGTAAAATCAAAAACTGAACCTGATGTGTAAATCTGGTTGTTAATAGAGATTCAAGTTGGAAATAGTTGCTGGAAGTGCTCTGGGCTTTGTGTTGCAGGCAGAATAGCTGCTGAGCTATGAACATTGCTGAAAAAAACAGATCTACACCCAGTGGCCAGGAGTTGATGTGCATCCAGCTAAGTACAGCTATGGGACATCTAACAGAGCTCCAGTACAAAAAGTGGGTAGGGCTTATTCTGGCTGAGCAGGGCTGCTGAATCTCTGCTGTAATTTTCTGTGTTTGCTCTGCCTACAGACCAGCTATTTGCAGTCCCACAGCTGCTGGCTCCAAACCAGGAGCCCTATTCAGGTAGCAGACTCATACCTATATTACAAGAAATATTTTCATTGTCTGTCCCTGACTACAGACTTGTCTAACCTTACTTAGCTTCCTGACAAGGCTTGTCAGGCATGCTTTGCACTTTTCTTAGGCTTACCTGGGGCTCTGTTGCAGCTTCTTCAACTGTAATAGCAATTGCATTGTGACCAAGAAATTGTTCCCTTCTCTGTTTTGATTTTAGTTTAGTATTGTAGGATTGTGTACTGAAATGCCATTTTTTCCCACAGACTCTCATGCACTTCTATGACTAATAGTGTAATAAGTTGCAAACTCCGTGTAAGATGAGCTGTGACCATAGGAGAAAGGTATCGCTCAGAGGACCAGAGGCATAGAGTGACAGCAAAGCAATTAAATTGTGAGCACAGAGGATGACACGTACATATCCCAGAGCTAGAAACAGCTCAGAAATGTTCAGTTACTGATCACAGAGGGATTGAATTCTTTGGAATGAAGTAAAATTGGCTTTAGGAATTCAAAAAAGAAAAACATCCAAGGTATAAAATATAATAAAGCATACTGTTATATTAATGTTAAATGGTATGTGGAAATGCAGACCAAGGAAGTAAAAAGGATTTATCTTTTTTCCTCATCTCCAACTGCTTCATGATCTCAGTTTTCTTCTGTTTGGGTTGGTTGTAGTTAATTTCTTGCTCTATGGAAAAAGACAGCAGGAAAGTTGTCTGTGCCAACTTGAGATCCTTGAAAAAATTCCAAGACAGCAGCTCAGACTTGGCCTAATTTCTGCACAGCTATGGAGGAATGTGCCTAGATATAAAAATAGGATAATCTGAGCATGAGAGTGTAGTTTCTCATTGTTTTATTTGGAACAAAGATGAAATTAAGTTTTGCTGACCATTTCCTTTAATTAAGGTAATTTATGTCTGTCCCCATAGAGAGTTTCATTGAAATAGCTGAAGAGGTTGTAAATTGTGGGGATTGGAGAGCTGGTTTGTATTCTTACATTGCCTTTGCCACCAGGCAAGGTTTAATTAAATCTTGAAGTCTTGTTTACCTAAGTGTCCCGTTGCAGTGCTTGGAAAGAGCACTTTTTAAAGGCATGTGTATTCATGTTACTTTTTCACCATCCTGCATTTGTTTAGGACACAACACTACCATGTTCTTTCCAAGTGTTTTTTGTCAATAATCTATCAGTTTTGATTTTTTCTGCTTTCTGTGCTAACATTAAAATATTTAATTAATTTATGAATGGTATGCTCATAATTTCAGGATATATTCATAAATCATAACTTAATTATCTATTAATAAAACCTTACGGAAAGACTTGTTATAAAAAAGTGCTCTCAATATTCCATCTAGTCTCTCATTTTTTCTCCAGATTCCTTTAGGCACTTTTATCAAAGACTGAAAAACAAAATATTCTTAGCAAATGAGAAAGCATTTATGGTGAAAGAAACATGATGGGAAAATGATTCAGCTTTTCTTAAGGGTATTTTATGGGCCAAATCCTTGTAAAAGTCAGTGTGTTAGTGAAGCCCAAATAATTTATGCAGCAGTTATGTACTGTTACCTTTAATAATTGCATTGCCAATCATTTTTAAATTTGCCTCATGTTCTTTCTGCCATAGAGCAACTGACTAAAAAGTAGTGTTGGTTTAATGTGCTATAATAATTTCTAAACAGATTTCAAGATGGATATAGTCATAATATATTTTTTCTCAAAAATCAATTGTTGGAGTACTTGAAAAAATTCTGATAAACAATTGATATTGTGCAGTCACACTTATCTTCTCTAAATTCACTAAAATATTGGTATGTATATATATATGGCCATGAGTTTATGTAAATCTGGATGACTGGCAGGGCTAGCCATCATGGGCTTAATTTTTCTCTATTGCTACCTAAAGATATTAAGAATAGGGCAAGCAGTTGTGATAATTCCTCTGTAAGGTAGGTGGACATGGACTCAGATAGAAAGACTATACAGAGAGATAATATGTAACAAATAGTCAAAGAAGTGGAAAAGGTGTGCAGTGGAGACACTGAGAGCTTGCAGGGCACGGAGGAGAAATGGAAATTACAGTGAGGAGGGAGAGTATTTGAGAAAAAGAGACAAAATGGTGATCAGATATTTTAAAAAGTGGGAGTTTGGTCTAAACTGGTTTAGACCAGAAGTTATATGTACAGACTTGTATGCCTTAGTAGCATCCTAGATAATTGCTTTGCATGCAGTGTGGGCTGTGTATTGACAAAAACAAAAAACAAATAAGCAAACAACAACAAAAAAAAACAGTTTGTATGAGATTATTTAAATTTTGTTTTGCAGCATTCTGTAGTAGAAGGATAGCAGATATGTACTGATGCCTATGTTCCATGCTTCTAACAGCTGCATGGTGCATTGTTGTGATGTTACTTACTGTAAGATGTTTTTTACCATGAATGATATGTAGGATTTTTTTATCTTGTTTGCAGTTTTGATCACATCTGAGTATTTTTGCTTGATGTTGTGTGTGGTAAGGACCAGAAAAGAGGTACAATCACGTAAGTTTCAAGTGAAGATGGATCAAGTGGAAGTGGTTTGCTTACAAATATCTTACTTGCAAGAGGAATGGAAATCCTTGCAGGCAATTTCTACATAGTGTAATTAGGATATGATGTCAAATGTTGTGGAAAATATTTGTTATACAGTATGATACAAGGATCTTCCTTATGGGCAAGCTGGTATCATCTGGTGTATTTATTATGAAATTACAGTAGTAAGCCAGAATAGGAATCTGTAGAAACATCTTTAGAACAAACTCATTCATTGAGTTTTGCATTAAGAACCAAGGGGAGATTGGCAATTAGTTTTCTGCTCAATGTTTTTGCTTCATGTTGATGTTTAATTTCTGCTTCACTCCTAGCGGCCTTTATCATAGCTGTTAGTTCAGTAAGGGAATATAGTGTCACTTCTTGGTAATACAGATTGAATTCTAGTGTGAGTAAAACTCCTTGTACCATAAGTCTTTTATAGCTACATTTATTATACATGTTGCACATAATGTGCCTTGCAGTAATCAGAAAAGACTAATGGATTTGGTATGTTACTCAGAATTAATGATATCATAAATATGCTTTTAGGAGGATAATAGACATAATATGCGGGGCACACAGTATGCGACCTGTCAATGCAAACTTAGGGGAGAATAAAATGACCATGTAAAATGTTTATTTTTTCAGTGGAACAAGTGAAAATGTGAACAGTATCCTGCAGGGCTGGAATATTTGCTGAGAAAGGAAATGTAATCTGTGCTCTGAATATTCTCAGAATTCTGAGTTTCTGAGAAAAAGAAGAAATAATCAATCTTCACAATTACTTAATTGCTACAAATTAGATCTACTGTGGAGACTTTGTGAATTGCACTACAAATAGGAACAAAAATTATGTAATCATCTTACCTCTAGCTGAAAAACTTTACACTGTATGCCATAAGCATAAACTGAAATAAAAAAAAAATTTAGAGAAGGGATGGACAATTGAAAGGTAGTGAATTCATATTCATTGGCTCTGTTACACAGCAAAAACTGTCTTTAAAAAACATTTGTTATTGACTCTGTTCTTTTTCTGATATTGTCATGCAGAAGTTCAGAACCCTTTCACATAGAAAGTCTTTTTTGATCCACAGAGATATTTCTTCCACAAAGGGACTATTGTAGAAAATTGAATATATCACAAATTTTATATAGCATACTAATAATGGCTTGAAAAAAGTATGTTCTTCACTGTGGAGGACACTTGAATGTTTTGTTTCTCTTGCATTACTGGTTGGTTTGGGGTTTTTGTTTGGGTTTTTTTTGGTTGATTTTTTTTCCTCTTCAAAGGCATCTTTGAAACATTTTTTTAGTTTAAATAGCTTTCATGGAGTTGGATTTGGCATTTCCAGAATAATAATCAGTATGAAGTCAAATGTTTTTTATAGAACCATTTTCCATTCCGAATAGTTGGGAGTATGGGGAGTAATTTTTATAATTTCTTCCTAATATTTTGCTTTCTTGCTTTATCTTTGTTGTGTCAATACTGTCAATATTTAATTCTGTCCATCCCACAGCAATGAAACTGGCACTTTTTGCTCCTTCTCACTATCAGAAGGCTTTTGGATGTCATAAATTGCCAATTTTTTGGAAGGAATTTGGATTATAGTGACTACATGAGCTTTCCTAAGCCTTTGTCATTGCAAAATTTTCAATGAGAAGCAGACTTCTCATCCTCTTTTGCAGTAATGCCCTCAGATAAAACCCCACATGGAACACTTTCCGGAGACTAAAAAGTAATCTGATAAAGCAGTCTGGAGAACAGATTGAGGATCAAGATTTGATGCATAGGTCTCTGTGTGAGGTAACATAAGCAGGAGATGATATGAATGTTTGTATGAGCAGATCAGTTTCTTACAGATTTTAACCTCTGCTGCACAAAGTTGCCATGCAGTTGGTTGAATGAATCCTGTGAAAATTGTTTCTGGGAGTTGACATACCAACCCTGACAACTGAAGTTGGCTGTGCCTAAGTTCAAGTTAGAAAATCACTTGTCAGGATGTCACAAAGAGCATTTCTACAGTACTGTGGTGCTGTTTTTAGGCTCAGCAAACAGTGATGCAGATAAGCTGCCAGTTTCTCTATTGTGAGCTGCATTATAGAATGAAGCCCTTCATATAGTGATGCTCACTTCTTAGATATTGTAGTAAAATTAATCTATCAGGCTTTTCTGACAGTCTTCCCGCAAAGAAGGCCAGAAGTCAAGGATAGAAAACTGATTTTTGTGTGGTCAGGATTTGCAGTACCTCTAAGTATACTTCAAATTCAAGATAAGACAATAGAAGTTAAGAATTCAAACAGAAGCAGTTTTTTACTGAGGTCAGAGCTGCAGTCTGACCCCACCAGTCTGTTTCTGATAGTGAAAGTGCAAGATGCTAAACCATATTCTAACTTTGGAAACTGTTTTCCTTTATTGTATCCAATTTATCTTTTCAGTAATACTGATAATGCAGATAATGCTGTCAGCCTGGAGAACCCTTGTGTCACAGTTTGACGCTGGCACAATGCCAGCGCCCCCATGAAAATGCACCTTCCCAAATAAGTGCTGTGAGATGCGATCAGGAACAGAGCAGAGCAGGCCCAAGCTTAATAACAAAGGGAAAAATAACTTTATTAAACTACTACTACTATAAAAGACACACACACTAAATCCAGGATGAAGACCCTCTAAAACACTCCTCCTCCTCCCACCCAATTTCCAACAAACCACAGTGAGACACCACCCAGGATTCCTGATCAAGTTGCCACCCTTCAGATAATCAATACTCAGTCCATCAAAGGAGACAGGAATTTCTCTTGCACCATAGACCCCCCAGGAAACACAGTTGCCACCTCCTGTGTTCCCATGTCACACATGGCACCGCCTGGAGAAAATCTGCCAGTGTGACACTTTCCTTTCCATGTCCCAGTGCTCTCACCACCGTGCATGGACAGACTGCTCATAGGGCTCCTTTAAGGACGCTTTGCCACGGACCAAAAGAGACGACAGTTCAGCTTCTCATCTTGGGACTACAGTCTCCCCCCATTTTCCCCTGGGGCCAAGGGTCCAAGAACAGGGATCATCTTCTTCCTGAAGACAGAGGGCATCACCACACCCTCCTCAGCTTTTCTCTGTTCACTCTATTCCTGTGCTGGTAGTTGCTGAAGCAGGTCACTCGGCTCACCATTGCATCCCCCTAAAATGCAGTCTCTGTTGCAGGAGAATTTGGTTTAGTCTATGGCTAACAAGAAAAGTCCAGCCAAAAGCTACTCCATCATCTCCTCCCCACCTAAAAATTTCTTCTTCTAACATCTCAGATCCCAGACTTTCTCTCTTCTAATTCAAATCAAGGAGGAGTAATATTTTACAAACCCTTCCTTTACCAGGAAAGAGTTAAAAGTTCAGACTCCCCAGACGGCTGAAATTTCTGCCAAGAACTCCAACTCCCTAGGCTGGGCACCTCCCCCCGCCCTTCTCCTTCTCCTCTGCCAGCGAATTCTTGTGCCATCAAACTCTCTGTCTCTTTCCCTCTGGGGGTGGGTAGGGGAACAAATGCATCTCCATTTCTCTCCACCCTTCTGCCGCAGGGGGTCAGCCTGGTTCCAGTCCCTTCACACCCTGGGCCTACCTCAACCAGGCCACATGGCTTCCCCTCCCCCACCCAGCTCGTGGCTGCACTCTCCGATGACTTGAACCAAAAAGAGACAGTTCCCCTGAGAGTTCTTGCTTTTAACCCCCTGTGTTTTTAGAGGCGTGTCCATGCCTTCAGTGGTCAGTCCAAATGCCAATATCCAACCCCGACCACTGATTGGTTTGACTACCAACTTCCTGAGAAAATTCACTTCCATGTCAAACCATGACACCTTGTGATGACAGATTTCCCAAGTTCACTACCTACTGTCTAAATTAGTTATTTTTGTTTGCTTACAGAGTTGATGCCGTGTTTTGATGTTGCACAGAGCTTGGTGAAAAGCTCTTTGGTATTCACCTTAACCCACTGTTGTTCCAGTCTTATAAACCTGCTCATATTCTCTGCAGACATTTACTTCTGAGAGTTCCAAATGTCTTTATTTATGTATAGGGCAGCTGCTCGACTCCTTAGCAGTACACTTCAGAGATACAGAGACTGGAACTACACGTAGAAATTGTGCTGTGTCAAATGGATGCCCTAAATTTTATCATTGGAAGTTGAAGAGAGATTCCAGAGTAAGACTGGTGTAGTTTGTTGTGTGTTATTTGGTGTGGATGATCTTAAATTTGGTATTCAGAACTATTGTTTCTGCAATTGAGTAATACAACACTTCAGCTTCAGGAGTAGAGACTGTTCTCACATGCACTAATTTCATAACAACCTCAGAACTGGAGAAGATGGTGCACCAATTCATTACCAGTTTAACAGACGTGACATGTAATAATAACTTCCTGTTCAGAACGGATCCAGGAACTTAATTTTAAGTCAGTCGTGCAAGTATGGGTTACTTTCAATGTTTTTTGTAGAGAAAATCAATGTAAAGACAAATACACTTTTCATTGTTATGGTGTGGAATTGTTACACTCTTAATTAAAACTTTATTTCAATGTCAGTTTATGTGTTAAAGGTTTTGAGGCAGTATATATGTAAGGTTTACTTAAATTATTTTGGAGTCATGTATAGTTGAAAACACTTCTTCAGAAAATGGATATATTCAAAAAAGATATCCATGCTAAATATACAAGTAAGCATATGGGTTGTCTAATTGTATCCATTTTATTTATCAGACTAAATAAGTTTTGAAACTGTCAGACAAACTATTTCTCTTTTCTATTACAATTGCAGCCTAAATATTGTTCTTTATTTACCATAGAATCATAGAATGGTTTGGATTGAAAGAAGAAGATCATTTAGTTCCAACCCCCTCTATCATGGGCAGGAGCACCTTCCAGTACACCAGCCTGCTCAACACCCTACCCAACCTGGCCTTGAAAACTTCCAGGGATGGGGCAGTGACAGCTTTTCTGGGTAACCTGCTCCAGTGCCTTATCACCTTCACAGTAAAACATTTCTTCCTAATAGCTAATCTAAAGTTGATCCCTTTCAGTTTAAAGCCATTCTCCCCTCTCCAATCACGTCATGCCTTTGTTAAATGTCCCTTTCCTACTCTCTTGGATGTCCCCTTTGTGTAATAGGAGGTTGCTGTAAGGTCTTCCTGGAGCTTTCTCTTCTCCAGGCTGAACAACTGCAGCTTTCTCAGCTTGTCTTCATAGGAGAGATGCTCCAGACCTCTGACCTTATTTTGGAATTTTTGTGGTTCTTTTTTTTTTTTTTTCTTGGGGGGGGGGCTTTTATTTGTTTTTGTTTGTTTGTTTGTTATTCCTTTTTGTTGTTTTGGGGGGGGTGGTTTTGGTTTTGGTTTTTTTGGGGTTTTTTTTTGTTTTGTTTTTTTTTTTTTTTTTTCTTTTTAGGGGCTTTAATATCCTACAGAAGATTAATCTGACTTTATGTGATACTACAGCTTGGGTTTTAGGGAATTTCCCCTTTCCTCTCCAAAATATCCTAGCAAGGAAAGCTTATTGTGTGTCTTGGGGAATTTCCCCTTTTCTCTCCAAAATATCATAGCAATGGAAACTTGTAATGGTTGTTTTCATATGCATTTATTATCTTGAAGAGCTGAGGCTTTGTCTTGTACAGAGAAGTGATGTAGGCTCAGTAGACAGCAATCCCAATGAAAGCATAGAAATTTCAGTGTATTTATACCTCTGCATACTATCTGCTTTCATATCTTTGAGAAGCTATTTCACTTACACATCTCTCTGTCAGCATCCCTGTAATTTCATTGTGAATATTCATATGCCATAAACAGATGTGCTGTGAATATTTAAAATATGGGAATATCTATATGTATGAGTGCCTACAGCTATTTCTGCTTATGACTGAGAACAAGAGGAAAATATATATTAAATCGTGTCTTTTAAGTACCTGTTGCAATCATTTAAGTAACCAGAAATTAGTCTTTTAACTCCTTAGAAATTTACTTCTGATTCTATCTTGTTAAAAAATTATCTGAATTTATTTCTTGCCTTTCAAGTTAGCAAAGATTTTTTACACTTAGTGTCTTGTAGTATTGTATGTTGCATCCCGAGGTTGGTTTCAGATTAGGGATTATAATGTATGTTAGTTAGCCGATTCCCGGTATCCCTTTGTACACCCCTGTTCCCCCTGTGGTATTCTGCTCCAGGTCAACTCCAGTAACCACCCCCTGTTCCTTCCTGAGACTTCCATGTCGGTTACCCCAGCCCCACAACCCCATTTGCCCCGGAGCCCCGTCTCTGCCCTGTCGAGTCCCTGTTGGTCACCCCGGTCCACGTCACTCCCTCGTAGCCTGCCCCCATTGGGCGAGGGGGACTTGCGCCTCCCTCGGCCTGCCCCCTAAAAAATCCCACTCCTTTCTTTGTTCACGGCCATTTTGTCCACGCGGCGTTGGGGAGCGAGATGCGCTTCTCCATCGCAGCTCCACGCCTCAATAAAGCCCTCCAGCCAACCACGCAGACAGAGTGGACAATTCCTTCTCTCTTTGCCTCGTCCCTCATGCCCGGCAGCAGAACGTGGCCAGCCCACCCTGGTGCGCGGAATGCAGAAGCGCCCGAGAGCAAGCGGCGGCCCTGAGTCCTGCCGAGAAGGGGCTCCATTCCAGGCTCACTGGAGCTACGTGGGGCCGGAGAAAAGGAATGCAATGCTGCAATTGTATTCTATGCAGACAGAAATATTCAGAGATTTTATATTCAAGTTGGACAACATGACACAGAATCACAGTATGGTTGGAAGGGACCACGGTGGGGTCATCTAGCAATCTGTTCCAGTGCTCAGTCACCTTCACAGTAAAGAAGATCTTCCTCATGTCCAGGTGGAACCTCCTGTGCATCAGTTTCTGCCCATTGCCTCTTCTCCTATTGCTTGGCACCATCAAGGCAAGCCTGGAAACCCTGTGGCACCCTCCCACCATTGGGAGGCTTTGGCAAGGTCCCCTCTCAGTCATGTTTTCTCAGGTCTTAATAGGCCCAACTCTCTCAGCCTTTCCTTGTAAAAGATGTCCTTTTAATTCAGAGTTTTTGTGTCATCTTTTCTTAGTGAGAATGATTTAATCTGTAAATAAACATTTGTCAACGATAAAGTTCAGGGAATGAGTTTTAATTTTCCCAGAAAAAAAAAGGGAGTTGAAATTTGAACAGTTTGAATTACTATGATACAAAACTTCCAAAGAGAAGTTCTAAGGAGTAATTCTTTATTGTTGAACAAAATGGAACTTTGATGGTACAGGAAAATTTTCCATTTTACAAAGTTGTCTTTATGTTTATTATCTTTGACTTCTTTGGACAATGCTTTGACACAAGTTTTTACAAGAAAAATCTTCTACCATTTTTTATATCTCTGCTTGATAAGCCACCTTCTGTCACTTCTTCCTGTTCCACTCAGGGGGGTTCTGGAATCAGTGTCTAGTTTAAATCTGGACCAGATCTGAAAGACAGTACAATTTTCACTGGGTTAGTGAAGATTAGTAAGGGAGGGAGAATAATGTTTATCATCTCTTGCTGGGAATGCAGGAAGACTTTAAGACTTTTTGTCATGCATCTTGAGAGAAACTGGCAGACTAATTATGTATTTTTTCAAACTATCTCTTCTCTTGAGTAGAATGACAGTGAAATAAAGGTGAGAAGTGGTAAGGTAAAGAGGAAGAATCTGAGTTTATGGGAAGAAAATGATAAAGTAAGGTATTGAAGAAGGATCTCATCTGCTTTCATGAAGATCAGATCCTTTTTCGTGTTTAGGGACCTCTTGGTTATGTCAGGGATCAACGTGAACTGGTTTATCCCATGGGATGCAGTTCCTGGAGGAAAGAGGGAACCAGGACAACTGCTTTCTTTTAATAAATCACCAATAGCATGTATACAATTAGCAAAGGGTGTTTCAAGTGTTATACCTACAAATGAGAAGAGTTCTTGTTATTATCATATCAAAAGTGTGTGTGATGTGACACAGGATCACTACAAAAGCTGCATCCACGTTCTGGAAAAACATTGGAGAAATGCTTGAGAACCAGTGTGGACAGAGACGTGCAATCAGAGGCTTTTGTCAACAAGTGACTGATAAATGCACTGCAGATGAGTGACAGTAACCAATAATAAGAAATGCTGGTGATACTTCATTACATTGGAGAATTATTTCCACAAGTTTCATGTTCTGGGGTATCAATTTATTCACTTAGGTAACAGAACTTGTAGATAAATGTTATTGAACCTGAGAATATTTTACTTTAAAAGTCAAGGAAAGACCATTTTTATATTTTGGCCAGTACTCTGATGGAACAGAATAATGGAATCACAGCATCAACTAGGCTGGAAAAGACCTTGGAAATCTTCAAGTCCAACCTATGACCTAACACCACCTTATCAACTAAACCATGGAACTGAGTGCCACATCCCATCTTTTTTTAAACACCTCCAGGGATGGTGACTCAACCACATTCCTGGGTAGCCCATTCCAATGCCCAACCACTCTTTCTGTAAATTTTTTTTCCTAATGTCTAGCCTAAACTTCCCCTTGCACAGCTTAAGACTATGGTCTCTCATTCTGTCACTGGTTGTCTGAGACTGACTCCCACCTGGCTACAGCCTCCTTTCAGGGAGTTGTAGAGAGTGAGCAAACTTCATGGTAGAAAAGTTCTGCTTATCAAACCTGATTTCCTTTCATGACAAGGTAAGCCACGTGATTAAGGGAAGCCAGTTGATGGAATCTATTTTTTGGGATTTCAGTAAAGCTCTCAATACTGTCTCTCACAGTATCCTCTGGACTAAATGTCTGAGCTGGATAAACACCCAAATAATATAATGGATAAGCAATTGCCTCATGGATCAGACACAAAGGGTTATCATGAATGGGGTGACATCAGACTGGGGACTTGTCACTAGTGGGGTTCTACAGGGCTCCATCCTCAGCCCTGTACTCTTCAACAACTTCAAGAACAACTTTGATGTGAGACTGCATGGGGCACTGAGCAAATTCACAGATGATACAAAACAGGGAGGAGCTGTGACTCCCTTGAGGGCAGGAAGGCCCTGCAGAGAGACCTCAACAGCTTGGAGGGCTGGGCAATCACCAGCCATAAGAAATTCAACAAGTGCTGGATTCTGCATCTGGCATGGGGCAGCCCTGTCTGTACAGACAGGCTGGGGAGTGAGATTCTAGAAAGCACTGCCATGGAAAGGGACCTGGGGGTCCTGGTCAATGACAAGGTGAACATGAGCCAGCAGTGCCCTGGCAGCCAGGAGGGCCAACCCTGTCCTGGGGGGCATCAGGCCCAGCATGGCCAGTGGGCAAGGAAGGGATTGTCCTGCTCTGATCTGCTCTGGGGTGGCCTCACCTTGAATATTGCATGCAGTTTTGGGCACCACAATGTAAGGAAGTTATAAACTATTAGAGAGTGTCCAAAGGAGGGCAGCAAAGATGGTGAAGGGCCTTGAGGGGAAGCTGTATGAGGAGCAGCTGAGGGCATTTGGTCTGTTCAGCCTGGAGGAGACTGAAAGGAGACCTCACTGCAGCTACAGCTTTCTTGTGAGGGGAAGAGGAGGGCAGACCCTGATCTCTTCTCTGTGGTGACCAGTGACAGGACCTGAGGGAATGGCCTGAAGCTGTGTCAGGGGAGGTTTAGGTTGGATGTTAGAAAAAGGTTCTTCACCCAGAGTTGGGTACTGAACAGGCTCCCTAGGGAAGTGGTCACAGCACCAAGCCTGACAGAGCTCAAGAAGGGTTTGGACAAAGCTCTCAGGTACCTGGTGTGATTCTTGGAGATGGTGCTTTGCAGGGACAGGAAGTTGGACTCGATGATCCTTGTGTGTCCTGTCTCTTCCAACTCAGCATATTCTGTGATTCTATGATTTGAAGATAATGCTACCTCCTGAACTGAAAATTCTGCACACCAAGCATCAAATAGAGGTACTAATTTTCTATTTAATATATTTTAATAAAATTCTGTGGGATTAAACAGGGAAAAATAGTGCATCATTTCAGTCCAAATTAATTTATTTGCAATCTTAAATTAGAAATATAAATGTGCTTTTTCTAACTAAACTAATAATCCTGTATACCTTTGAAAGATGAATTGCATTCTGTAAAAATATCTGGTCTGCCATTTCATCCTGTAGAAGGAAAATGAATCTCATTTTGTGGTGGTTAGCATCTGGAGAATTCAGGATGCTTTCCTGACCGGCATGATTATATTCTTGTAATTTTTGCTTAAATTTTATTTCTTAAAGCAATTGAAGTTGTTTAAAACACAAAAAAAAATCACAATTTTAAAATTTTATGTTAGAATCTGAGAACATCATATGTTGCTCAATGAAGCTATTTTTAGAGATCACTATTGCAGTCAAGTTGTAAAACTTTTTGGTGGTCCAGTCCAAGGCATTCCTCTCATGGAAAATTAAACCTAAAACAACTTTTGAGTAATCTTCCATCAGTCTGATGTTAAAACAAGAAGTGGAAAAGAAAGATACCTCTTTCTTTAGATACATTTAAGCTGTTGTAGAGATGCAATTGGCTATTTTGTCGTGTAACTTCAAAATAATGCAGTCAAAGGACTTGTATTAAAGAAGTTCTTTATTTCTAGAACCCTGAGGAACTAGAAGAGGTCAGATAAAATGCAGTTAGTTTGAATTCAGAGGAAGAATTCATCTTCTACAGCAAGTGACCAGGGTGGAGGAGAAGGGCGTCTTGAACTGCTGCCTTCTGCTGGTGGGGAGAAACTCTGACTTCTTACCTAAGTGTTGATTAGGGTGTCCTAAGCTCTGCTGTGTGGTGTTAATAGGATAAGAACCTAATTTATAAAGCATGTTTAGTATGACTCATGGTTAAGACTTTCATAACTTGATTGCCACCTCTTCATTGCACTGTGGCTATTGTGTCTGCCTCAGAACCCTTTGAAAACTTTGAGACTTCAGCATTAGTGGAAATTATACAAAAACATACTCTGTAAAAAGTTAAATAGTTCTTTGTTCATCATATATTTAAATGCAAAATTATGAACTGCATGCAATTTGAATATTTATAGTTCATGCTCTTGCCTCTTTTGCCACAGTTGAGTGTTGCCATGGTTCCCATTATATTGTCTGCTTCAGAGGCAAACCTCATAACCATGCTAAATGGAGCTAAGTTTCTGAAGTGTACTACACTTGTAGTGCCCTCAGCTGCCTCTTGAATTGATCTGTATTTTCCACTGTCTCCCCTTAATACCACAGAACCAGAGACTGGGGCCCACAAGAAATACAAATATTAATACACAAAATTAATTATCTTCATCTGTCTTACCAATAAAGAACAACAAATTAAGTGTATTAAATGTATAAAGAAGTAATTATTTTTTTAAGAAATGAGATTCAATTAAATGTGGGTGACACCATAATCTGCAGGCATAATAGTTCAACTTTGTTTTGTGCAGGGGTTACTCTTCTTTCTGAAAGGATTTAAATGGGGATAGAGAGTTAATATAATTATGTTCTGCAAGGATGAAAAGACTGGGACAATTTGTAAAATACAAACTTCCAGGAGAGATGCTGAAAACTTGATTTTGATACTTTTGGCATCACACCTTCCAGAAGATTTACCTTGCTAAACCTGCCTTTTTCAAGTGTTTCTGTTTCACCTCTCTGGTATATCTTTATTTGAGTTCAACATGTTCTGAACTTCAAAAGGAAAAGAGGTTTCCCACACCTAAGCATTTAGAAAGATCACATTCTGATCTAAATTTTCCACCAATCCACTTTCATTTCTTCAGAAAAGATATTCTGTTAGGATTATGCATCTATTTATGCATATAAATATATATAATTAAATAAATATACATATATTAACACTAGGTGATCTTGTAAAAATTCAAGTACTTGCTGATTCAATCAGAAATGCCTTAACAGACATCTGCTCTGTCAGATGGCTCCATCTAGAATCAGCTTGCTTTTTTGTTTTTCAGTTGAGTATAGCCTGTGACTTTACAAGCCTTTGCATATTCACCTTTGCAATATCTTCAGTATTGATTGTTATGTGATAGGGATTTGCAATTTACTAAAAATCAGAGCCTAACTGGGCTGGGAGGTGGGGGGTGGAGAAGATGACACACACAACTCAATAGGTACTTTTTAAATGACTCCTGTAAAATGTGCATCAAAACAAACTGATTCATTTATAGCAAATAAACCTAAAATCAAACAGCTTCCCCCAACCTCCCAATGGCAAAAATCTTAATTCCAGCAAAATTCATACTCAAAGCAAGATTGTGACTCAGTAAGTATATTGCTGTTGACAGTAGTAGTACCAATATTACACAGCAAAACAGAAATAAAAATTCTATATTTTATATTCTATAAAAAAATATTTCTATAAATTTAAACAGATAAACTACTTGTCATATACGGGATCCCAAGCCCTCAGTGTGCACTCTACAAAATTTCTACATGTATCTTTCAAGGGTTATGAAGACATATTGATTGGCTGGTGAAACACAAGGAATTTTAAGATTGTTCTGTGAAGTTAAACTTACGGGGTTTTTCCTTAATGAGGCACTGCAATAATCAGTTACCAGAAATAAAATTAAAAATGCTTCTTAGTTTATTTGAGGATGCGAAGGGAGAGTTATGCAGAAGAACCTCTGCATGTTTTATGCTCTTATTGGAAAACCAAAAATAATTTTTAAATCTTTACATTTAGACATGCTTTTTATAAATTACTTGTGCAGAACCTCTTTACAACTTCATTCCGTGTAGGAGATGCTCCAATACAAGCTTGGGCTGCTTTCTTGACCTTGAAATGGGCTCATTTCCCGCCTCCATCAGGCTGCTCTGTTTCTGCTTTTATTCTCTTCTGTCAATCAACTTCTCACTGATGCTAATTTCTGTGTTAGAGCTTCACATTATTAGGTCTAAATTAAATAACTTGTTGGTGAATCCAGCAAATGCTGAATAATGAATTTCTGTCTGGGTTATGTAGGTTTTTGGAGGCTCTATGAACATGTATTGTGGGAGAGGTGCTTAGTGGAGTGTACAGGTCTGCATTCACACCTTTGTTAAAAATAGGGATGTTAATTATGGTTTATGGAGATGCCAAATATGAACAAAGGGCTGTTTTGTAAATAAATTATTTTTAAATGTTGCCTAGTATAGCATTGTGTCTTTTGTAAAGGGTAGTTACATATGGAATGATAAAAGGATGAAATAATATTTGATAATAGCAGCATTGGTTGTTTCTGCTGTGTAATGCTAAAGGTCTGAATGCTGCTTTCCCTATTATTTCCTAGTGAAAGTATTAACTCTTATTATGCAACCAGCTGTTTACCACTGAATGCACTACTATTTTTTATCTCCAAGGTGCAAAGAGTATGTGCATTTAAAATGAGTCATTTATTCCAGGGTAACTGTCTCATCATCAGTCTGCAGTGTGATGAATGTCTCTCGCCTTATCTCTTTTCATAATATAACTGTTTACTTGAGGATAATAGTAGACCACAGTGAGCAAACTGCTGTGGCGGAGCTGTTAAACTGCACACTCTTATCTAGACTTAGGTTTTCACATGCTGGGAATAGCAGCACTCAGGCTGTGACTGGGTAGGGACAATTCTAACGTAATTTTTTACTATTGACATAAAATCAGTAGAGATGAAGGGGGTATCTAATGTAGAAGTACAGCGTGAGAGTTTACAATGAGTTTTAATGTTTAGTCCTTTGTTCCTATGGAATAAGACATTTAAAGGCTAGGGCTGAACTTTCTCTGTTTCTTCCCAGGCTCTCTATTGCCATTTTCACACATTCTTGTTTTGGTAGGAGTACAATATGTTTAAATCATGCTTTCTGATTCAGCAAGTTTTGATTTGGTAATATGAATGAATAAATTAAAGGCTTTCCATGTCCTCATTCCAGTAATGACCAAGCTGATATGGAAGAGGTAGTATAATTTATGAGATGTTCTTGATAATAATTTATTCATGATTTGTTGATATTGTTCTTTCTTCCAGCTTTAATGGTGTTGCAGGAGTATTTTTTTCCAGAACAGAAACTGTTTGCATTTCTGTGAACTGTAATACAGTATAATACTGAAATTTCTTCAGGCATTACTCTAAAACCCAAACACAGAACAATCTTACTTTTTGTCAGGGGATATAGTGAGCACACTATACTGTTTTTTTCTGTATGTGCAGCATTATTTTATTGTGTTTATGTGTTATTACTGCTGGTGCTAGATTTTTAACCTTGGTAAAACACTAAAAGATCAATGTTTGTGATACAATCCAATATAATTATTATTTCTCACCTTAATTGGAAGAATTCAACATTAATTACACATTAGACCATTGAAAATCTTGGTATCTACAGTTAGTAAGAAAAAAAATGTGATAGAGAGAGTATGCCAATATGTGATACTTAGTCTGTCTATTGTATTGTGACATAGCACATAACTTTGTATTGCGATTTAAGGTGTTTTTTTCATTGTAGACTTATATCAAATACTGAATACGGTCTCTTAGATCCTTAGTGATGTTTTTATAGAAGAGTGATTTGGTTGGATTTAGTACACTTTACAAAGAAGTACACTATGCTCTTTTCAGTCTATACATAACTTTTTCTTCCAATTCCTTTCTATATTGCTAACAAAACTTTGATGCAAATATGTTTCTTAGTCTTTGAATCTGTTTGTTTATTTATTACTGGAGGCACTCAAGCTCAGTGTATTTGACTAATTTAGTGAGCTTTTTCATATGTATGACAAAATAATTCCTTTTTAGTATAGAATTTAATTTTAAACCATGTAGACGATGCCATCTAGTTGGGCTATCACTGCAGTGTAATTTGTGCAGAGCAGTGTTCTGCTGCAGAGTTGCACTGAAAGGAAAGCTCCGACTGTGGTGCTTGTAGTAGTAGTTTCCAGACTTTGATCTTTGGTCAGATGGGGGATCATGAAAGGGTACTGCTCTTTAAAGTGCTTTCAATGGAATGTTGGATTATACAAATACCATGAGGCTAATTAATGTTGATCCAACAAAAATCTTAACGGGTAAGAGATTCCTTTGGTGTCGGTTGGTTCTGTTCCTGGAAATGTTCCTGGGATCCCAACTGGAGATTTACAGTATGAAAAGGCAGTAAAACAAGCACAGAAGGATGAGATGACAATGTCATGTGTCCAAATGGTATGACAACTAGCTTATAATGATATTTTATTGAATAAGTCCATTACAAATTTCTGATACAGCTTTTTGAATGAAATGCAAATGGTTTTGGAAATACAGGCAGCCAGGCACAAGAACTTTACAGAGCTGTCACCCTACATGGATGTAAGATAGGGGAATCCAAGTGTTTCATTCTAGATGGAGGAAGATTAATGAAGGGAAGAATGAGAGTGCTGACAATGATAGTGCTGCAACAGTGGCAGTGAAATATTGAAAGTTCTCTTTTTTCCTGCTCTAATGTCTTCATTATATTTTGTGGATGACTTTGTGATTTAGTTGGATCTTTTATAAATTGATCAAGTGACGAAATAAGAAATCCAATTATGTTAAACTGCATTATATACCAAAAGTTCTTTCTGGACTATGTTATTATTATTCTTAAATTATTCTCATACTCAGATCCTGTCTTATGTTCCTACTGTCTTTGTGTGCGTAAAGGTAAAGCACAACTGAAAACTGCTGCAGTGTTCATTGGATTTGTGTCTTCTTTTTTAAATGGTTCATTATAAATATGGGAAACTACTTATTGAAAATTCAGTTTTAAATTAAGCAAATAATGCAAATTCTTCCAGACTCAATGCATTTTATGCAATAAACTGCTCACTGTTTATTTTGGTATTAGCTGTATTTATCTAATCTGTCTCTTCTGAATGTGTTTATCATACTTCCCTGGCTAACTCAGCAAATATCATGTAAATTTATAAACAAAAACCAAAAGATTAATATAGAAGGACAAATTATAAGATGATAGTCCAAAGACTTGACTCTTTTTTCCTTTTTTTTCCCTATTTTTACTGACTAATGAAAGATTTCAGATTATGCTTGACTGATGTTTGTTTTTGAAAAAGACTTTCTAACTAAAGGGCTGAAAGCCTGTGAAGTAGTGGGTGTTATCTGGGAACATCTGCACATAAACCCAGGTTGCCATGCCTTCTCTTCTTGTGCGGACTCAAAAAAATGGAGCAGTGATACATTTCCTTGGCCTCCCTGCTGTTGTCCCTTCCACAGTATCCCTGTGCCCATGAGAAAAGCCAGGCATTTTGAAGGCTAATGGCTGCGGTAGTAGGCAGCAGCCAACTGAAGCACAGACACGTTACAACTTCCCTCAGTATTGCAGACAAGTGAGAGTTTCACATGGGTTTTCAGGGAATTTCAGGAATGAGAAAGGAGCTCATTCCTTGCTTTTTGTTCTTTCAGAGGAAATTGTTTCTTTTGGCTTCAGGTCATGGACTCTTGCCAACTTCTCAGGACATCCTGGACATCTTTCGTGGTGAATTTAAATATGCAGAATAGAAAATTACTAGTTAAAGGAGTTTTCATTTTCCTGCAGTAATAGGATAATAATGTTTGTGTAATTGAAATTATGCAGAAGAGTGACATTAGCATCCTTCCACTTGGATTTTTTTTGTCTGCCCAGGTAAGGGAGGCAGTAAGGCAGTGGACACAGCTCATTCAAGTGCCTATCTTTCTTCATTTTAAATGTCCTGCTCAGTTCTAGGGTTTTTTAGTCAGTATTCACTGACTAAAATGCAGCTTTTAGGACAAACAACCTGTATAAAATGTACAGAACTGGCTATTAAATGTGAATAGGAACATTTTCTCCTGTTTGCATCTTCTACTTTGTGAAGCTCTGCAAAATTTTATCTAACTATCCATAACTGAATCAAGAAATGAAATTGTTTTTTAATGAAGAATTTATGGCAGAATTTTTTAGATGACTGGAGAGATGTAATGATACAGTTTTGGGAAACTATACTGATTAACATTAAATGAAAAGGATGCCAGTCTAAAAAAACCAAACAACAAACCCACACATTCAAGAGCTCAGAAATATCCATTAATTAAAAAAAATTGATAACTTGGACTATATTTTAGCAATACTTAGATAAATATCGCTATAAAATTATTTATTATAATTGGTTAATATATTAAAATTAAAAAGTGTCACATTTTTATAATTATGGAGTTCTTGAAGGCAATTTATATAGCTTTTTACTCAGTTTTCTAATTTTAATTTTTTAAACACATAACAGCATAAATTAATGAAGTGTTTTAGGCTTTACCTGTGCTGTGCAGAAACACTATGTAGTTATCAGCTATCACTCATATGAAAGATTTCTTTCAATATGTTGCATTGGATTGCAATGTTGAGTTGGGTAGTCATTTTAACTTGGTTCTTCACAAAGTATCTTTTTGATTCTACTATACATATTCTTTGAAATATAGCTCTTTATATCCATTATCAAAAATCACACTATTAAATTATAACTCCCCAATAAAGGTTTTTTCTTCATTAATCATTCAAATTTTTCTGCTACAAAGTATTTGTTACATTAAGTATTCAAGTTTTGTTTGTTGCAAGCCATTTTGGTAGCCTTTTATTTTAACCTAAATATTACCCATGTGTGCCAATTTTGAGTCCATTGATCCACCTTTTCCTTTAGTCCACCTTCCTCTTTCCTTTGTTTTCCCTTGGAGACTGTTTGTGGACTGTCAAACAAGTGAAGCCTGTGTAAAAATTTAACTTGTTAGAGAAAGTTGAACTAGTTACTTCAGTAGGGGCAGTAAAATGCCTTTACAAGACTCTTATGGCTGTGGTGTGGCTGGTAGCACTTACTGGATACCCTGATGCATGAACTTGTGTCCAGTGTTGTGCAGTCCTGTGGAAGGAGTGGAATCCAAGGAGTGCTGGGACACACTTAGAAAGGGAGAACATGGTGAATTGGGAACACAGGAAAAGGTTTTTTATGAGGATATTGGACAGAAATCTTTTTAAAACCAAGCAAGATCAGTTTTGCTGCTCATGGAACCATTTAATTCACCAGGTCACTTCAGATTTTTCAGATTTATCAACAAGTATAGAATAAATAAATTCCACTATGCACTCACTTTATCAAACTGACTTCTGAATTTCTACAAGAAATAAAAGTGATTTTGGGAAGTTGGTTTTCCTTTAACTTTGGTGACTTTGTTTCCAGTGTGTTAGTATCAGAGAATGATGATTATTGTACTTGTATATAACAGCTGCTAATCTGTTTGTAGTTACCTAGGATGTCCTATGTGTTTATGCAAATAGGGCAACAGTGTGCTTTCAATAGTGATTTGGAATTTTCCTGCTATTCCATGATTTGTTAATTAACATCAGTGGCCTGAGGTGTCATGAGCTGTACTCTGTTGCTATCTGATGGCAACTGTCATAATTTTAAAAGCCTATCTTCATTCTGGTTTTATTTTACTTTCTCAGATTTTTGCAATTTATAGTCTGATTTTTGCTGATTACTAATGACTTTCTTATCTTTCAGGATTTTTATTTTTTCTATCTTTAATGGCTACTTTGCCAATATATGCTTTAATCTTACATTCTTGCTTATGCTGTTCTTTTTAAGTTCTTTTGGTCCTTGACCTCTCACATCTGTGCTTGTTAGGCTGGTGATCTGCCATTTATTTGTATTTTGTCACTGATGTTCCTTTCAGCATCCTTCCCTTTTTCTATTCATTTTTTCTCTCTCTTAGACCTTAGCTTTGTGAACAGTCCATCAAGTGTGGTGCAAAATTACAGAACAGGGCCTCTGAACACTCTGAAGTATTTTATAGCCAATTAATTCACTAATGTACTTTTAGAGGGTATATTCTCTAGCACAAGGCTTGTTCTTCCATAAGTATAGTTTGCTCCTAAGGTTTGCTCATTTTTGTCTGTCCTTATCCTTTCAGTACTGGTATGACCCACAAACTTCTAAACAATCCCTATTGACACACATCACATTTCCATCCCTGGCTGGAGGTGTGGTTGCTCCTGCTCTGCATGTGCCCCTGCTACTTCCCACAGTCTGCTGGGACTTGTCATGGTCCAAAAGACCACTTGAGATCCTGCAGGCAGAGTGAGGTGGAAGTCCCTGTGTCTGGCACACCTGGCTAGGCACTGGTAGTCTGTGCTAAGCTGTTGATTTCAGGAGTAGAACTGGATTTCAGTA
Source organism: Anomalospiza imberbis (assembly GCF_031753505.1). Lineage (NCBI taxonomy): Eukaryota > Metazoa > Chordata > Aves > Passeriformes > Viduidae > Anomalospiza > Anomalospiza imberbis. The sequence continues at coordinate 19,550,670 of NC_089683.1, read as the reverse complement.
GTGCTCTTGTTAAATCCTGGATACATACCTAAGTGGTTTGCTGAGTTCAGTCTTGAGCAAGTTTTGAGTCACTGAAATGTCACCTATTTTGTCAGATCACCTATTTTTTTTTTACAGGCAGCCTTATTTTCCCATTTGATGTAAATACATTCAAATTGTTGTAGTTTTTGAGACAGTGACAGCTCTTCATTCTAGCCTTTATGTGTATCCTCATATGAACTGAAGTAATTACAGTGATTTTACAAATTTGCCTATGTATGAGTATGGAAAGATTTCTACTTGACTGTAAAACCTGACCTTACTATGGTTAGTGTTATTTAAAATTTATGATATTCACTTTGTTTTTAAATTAATCCCCTAAAATAGTTTAAAATACATTTGTTGACACACACTCAATCTGACCTCCCATCTGACCCACCCCAGTAGGCCACTGTTATATTATAATTAAGCTACTGAAATAAATCCATGAGACTGCTTTGCAAAATTCAGATATTCATGCAGCATTTATGCTGTGTCTTTATGTTCTTTTTGTGGGATGATGACTAAGGACTTGGGCAAGAGCTAAGGCTTTCTGTCTGCACCATACACTTCATTTTACATTATCCTTGTGGATGGAAATGTGCATAGTTGATGTTAAGAAAGGCTGACTTGGCTGAAGGATGAGGTCCTGTGGAGACAGGATGCACCTGAGATAGGATGAAAATCTGGACATGAGCCAGCAGTGTTCAGTTGCAGTCCAGAGAGCTGACCACACCCTGGGCTGCATCCAAAGCAGCCTGGCCAAGAGGGTGAGGGAGGGAATTCTGCCCCTCTGCTCCACTCTGGTGAGACCCCACCTGGAGTGTTGCTCCCCAGCACAAGAAAGATGTGGACCTACTAGAGGAGGTCCAGAGTGGGGCCACTTGGTGAGATCCTTGCCAAGATCTTTGGAGAGGTAATAGAGCAAATTTACCTGGAAATCTACTTCCAAATATGATGGACAAGAAAGTGTTTGGAAGTACTCTGCAGTGATTTATATTGGGGAAATTTCACCTGACCGACATCACAGTCATCCCTAATGAAGTCTTTGGATTGGTGGATGGGGGTCTAAGAGTGGATGTTTAACTTGCATATAGCAAATTTTTTGACACTGGCTCCCATTATATCCTCATAGACAAGTTGATGGAGTATTTACTTGATGAATGGGGAGATGCAATTTAAAACTGACCACAGTAAAAATAGTTGTGATCTGCGGCATGAAGTCCAAGTTGACGATGGTCACTAGTGCCATAGTGAGGAAATCAATAATGCATCCAGTGCTGTTCACCATCTGATGACTTGGATGTTGGGACAGAGAAAGCCGTCAGAAAGTTTGCAGATGATACAAAACTGGGAGGACTGGCTCATAGTATCAGATGCCTGTGCTGCCTTTCAGGAAGACTGGCACTGGCTGGAGAATAGGCTGACGGGGAGTTCAAGAAAGGGTAGTGCACAGTCATGCACCTGGCAAGAAATAACTCCAGACACAGTAGAGGCTGACAGGGTGGAAAGCAACTTTACAGAAAAGGTCACCAAATTGAACTGAGCCAGCAAGGCAGCCTTATGGCTAAAGGCAGCAGCTCTCTCAGCTCCATTAACCAGAGCATTGCCAGCAGGTGGAGGGAGGTGATCCTGCCCCTCTGCTCAGCACTGCATTGTGAGACAGCATCTGGAGTCCTGTCCTGTGCTCCCCATTGCAGGAGGGATATGGGCATGCTGGAGCAAGTCCAGCAAAGGCCCAAACAGATCAAGGGAGCATCTGACATACGAGAAGAGTTTGAGAGAGCAGTGACTGTAGAGCTAAAGAAGAGAAGGCTCAGAGCAGTCTTACCAATGTGGAAAAATTCCCAGCTGGCAGATGCTGATGAAGACTGAGCCAAAATGTTCTCAGAAGTGCCCACTGAAAGAGGCAATGAACAAAACTTGGAACATTGGAAATTCTGTTGAATGAGAATTATTTTTTATTTTTCAAAGTGACGGTGGTCAAACACTGGAAAAGGTCCCACATTGGTTTATCCAAGATTTCCATCATTGGCAATACTCAAAACCTGATTGCACATGATCCTGAGCAAAGCAGCCTGGTCTAGAGGGAGGAGTTGGGATTAGATGATCTTTAAGGTCCATTCCAATCCCTAAATATTCTGTGATTCTATGTTTTGCACAGGGCTTTGAATTAGATAATCTCCAGAAGCCCCTTCCATCTTTAGCCCTTCAGTGTTTCTGTCCGAGTGTTTTCCTCTAAGTTTGAGAATTTTTTATTAAGTGTACAGTCTCAAACAAACAAAAAAAATCTTTGTGAGAGCAGAAAAATGAATATGATTAGCATTTCCATGCTTATAATAATAACCAGATTTCAGAAAAAAAGAGCCACATATTTTGTTTTAATAATTGATCATTCTTAGAAAAATAAAACAAACCCTAGCACAGTCAGGAAAACAACTAATAAAAAGGGCTATTAATATGGATTTTTTACATATATTTAAGTAGATTACATGGTATAATTGTGATTGGGTTTTTTGTTGGTTTCTTTTTTTTTTCCTTCTCTCCCTTTTATAATTTTTTGGAACATTTCCATAGAAATCGATTCTATTGTTCAACTATATATTTTGAAAGGTTCATGTACTGTCTGATTAGGTTTTAATTTTTATATTCAGTTTTCACTGTCTTTTTTCTAAAACACAATTGCTAGAGCCTCATCTGTGTGTGATTGTTTCTTCATTCTTTATTAACAAGTATTTTCACTGTATTATCCTGAAGTATTTAGTGGGTAATTTGGCCCTTGTTGTTCTGAGATTGTCTTGGAAATGCTAGAATTTAAAACTATACTACTTAGACATTTTTTAAAGTGTCATTTTCATTTCTAAATGATGATGTTGTGTATGTTTATAGTTTGTTAGTGTACCTTTTTCTTGTTCAGAAAATTGAAGGAATTTTTAATGAGTATGAAAACCAGCATTGTTTGGGGGGGTCTTGATAGCAGTTGACAAAAGGGTTTAGGTGGATTTTCTGTAAGAAAACTGCAGAATCCTGAAATATGTACTGCTACATTAGTTTTTATAGTTATGGTAATAACTATGCTATGAATGTTGCAACCTGAAAAGCTGTCAACAATTGTGACAAAATTTAAACTAATTATTTTTACAATGAAAGCCTGACTTGACTGAGAATTTTCCATTGACTTCAGCTTCATTGGCACTAAAATTAAATCCCTATGATTTTTTGAGCATTTGTGCTAGAATGCTGTTTCTCTTTTATAAGAAGAAAATAATAGCTGAGTTTCAGATGCAAGCAATGGAGAGAGATTATCTAACATTACTCCCAGGATTTTTAATGGCCCATGAACACCAGTGAGAATCATCTGAACACAGAAAATGTATCCCTGTAGTACAGAAATCAAAGGAGGGTAACAATGGCTAAAGTAAGCCTTTGACATTCATGTAATGAAGAGAACCTAAGCAGGAACAGGGGAGGTGTCCTGTACTGCATCTTCTAATCAAAAAATTCTTATCTGCAAAACAGAAAATCCTGATATGGGATGCTTTATATACTATGGTGTTGGAAAAAAAAAAAAGCACAGTAAATTTAATAGAATAGTTAAATCTGTAACCAGTATGTCACAGAAAGACTGAAACAATAATATTCTCACTGTTTATCCCCTTAACACTTCCATAGAAAAGCACATAGTTTTCTTGTTTTCTACTGTGAAGAAAAGGGGTAATAGAAAGTATGGCAGTATGTAAAAGGGATATAAAACACACATAACTATAGGTGTGGCAGTGAAAATGGGCTATGGTAAGCAATGATTAGTAATCATTAAACTGGCTTATCCATCTTTGGGCTGACACGAGATGAGAACTAGTAGAGTGCAAAGGCACATTTCCAAAAATGGTCACCCCAGGAGGCTGTGTGACAGTGGGAGAAGCAGTGGTAAACCTCAGGCAGGATCCTGTTTACCACCAGCTGTGTTTTCTGGCTTCTTGTTTAGCTGCACTTTCAAATATTGGATACCATGTTTGTTGCACACAGCTTTTGTAAATTTTGTTTACATTTTTCACACATATTTTTAATACTCTCAGTAGAGCTAGTATGTCAGATCCTTTTATGGATTAGTAACCTATAGCGATCATTCCTGCAAAAGATAGATGTGTTTGTCAGTGGGCAGCTACTCTTTTTCTTAAGCATAGGATTTCTAGAAATTACCTTTTTTAATATTAATTCTCTTTCATTTTTATCTTTTCCTCTTTATTACTGTTAATTTCTCTTACTGTTTTCTGTTCTTATTTTAAATCTTCTCTTCCTCTTCTCTAAGCTTTGTTATCTCAAGAACTATACTCCTGTCATTTCACATCCATACTTCTACTCCTGCTTTCCTACACAAAATACAATCATGTTTCTTACCCTGCAAATTTGACTTTTATACTTGCATAAAACTCTGAAACTGTTGATAGTGTATTTAAGGTCATGCACCTTTTCTGAACACTGGCCTTTCATAAATATGCTTCAAATATACACAACAAAGGAATTTGTATTCTCAGTGTCTCATCAACAAAATATTTGTACACTCATGGATGTTACTTCCTTCAGCCTTTCCATGTGAAATACCACTAGGATAAACTGACAGTAGTTCTGCCATGGTACTGGTATGACTTCATGATGCTGTTGATGCTGTCTGGAAAGGAACAATTACAATTTCTGTTTTCTCCTTCTTTAACTGTCAGGGGTTTTGTCTGTTTTGGAGTCTGTTTTAGTTCTTTGGTTCCAGGTTCTGAACTTAAAATCCCTCAGTCCTATCCTTTTCTCCTGCCATTTCTCAGGATAGGAGTTTGCTTGTGTTGTTCTGGTGAATACCTTTCTGGGACAGGAGGGTTATCATAAGATTTCACGAATCCTTGGGTTAAAAATTCTCGTGTCACTTTGCCAGCTGACTTGTGTTTAAAGCTCCATCTTGCTAAGCACTGATTGCTGCTTACTTTATGCAGGAGCTCTCTTTTCCTGTTGCAGCAGGAGCTGGAGAAGCTGGTGCTCCTCTCCTCGGGTGCCTGGCCCAGCAGAAGCCCTGCCCAGGCCCTTCCTGTGCCCTGCTGACCTACGAGTCCACCAGAGCTCGCTCAGCGACCTTTGCCATGGTCTGCAGTGGGTGATACAGCCCCAGCCTGCGGGAATGAGACCTCCCATGTGGTCAGTCAAATACTGTGGCAGTCCAGTGCTCTGTGACCCACAGCATCAAGGGACGGATGACACTGGACAGATGATAATGGATAAAATTAAATTCTGCTGTACATTAATCACTCTGAAATACAGATTTTTGGCAACATTTTATCAAAACCCTTAAAATGTCTAGCTCCTTTGTCAAGCATCTTACTTTTGAATTCTTTTTACTCAGAAATGTTTGATTGTCTCCTACCTAGTTTCCTTTCCTAGTTTTATTTTTGTTCTTTGATTCATGCATCCAAATGTGTAAATGCACCTCCATAGGCTTAAGTCAGATGGTTACAGGGCAGGGTATCAGTCATTTGCATGTACTGGTTGTCAATCAGCAAATTATTGAAATTTAGAAAGATATGAAACAAGCTTTATATGCAGCTGCTAAAATCAGAATTAGCATCAGTTCTAGATTTTTTTTTTCTTAGTACTGATATTCTTTTTTGTCTTGATGTTAATGAGACTAGACTGTATATGCTTTAAAAATAGCAGTTTCTTTGAATTCTGGACAAACATTCATTCATCCTAGACCATGTATCTTTTTTAAATGAGAGCTGAATCTGTATCTCCACTTGCTATTTCTGATTACATGGTTTTTTTTGTTTTTAAAAAGGGGGTTAGAATACATATTCTCCATCTTAAGATATCTTTGTCTGAAGTCTGAATTCCAATAAATAATTGAATTTTCAATACTTAAATTACCTGCAGTTTTTATTCAGTTGCTGAATATTGCAAAAATCCTTCAGTTTTTCCTAGGTTTCCTGTATCTTCTGTGCTATTTTCTTTATATACTTCCAGTTTCTGAAGGATAACTGCTTAAAATCTTGAAACTGGTTATATATTATTATTTTGTTCTGGTTGTTGTTTTGTTTGTTTGCTTTGTTTTTGTCTTCTGCAGAAAGCTTTAGTACTTTTTCCCTAGTTGAACTTGTTTGCTTTTTGTCGTGGTTTGACATGGAAGTGATTTTTTTTTCTTCAGGAAGTTGGGTCAAACCAATCAGTGGTCAAGTTTGGATATTGGCACCTGAAATGACCACTGAAGATAGGGATACGCCTCTGAGAACACAGGGGGTTAAAAGCAAGAACTCCCAAGAGCTCGCTCTCTTTGGTTCCGGTCAAGGTGCTGTGCAGACCTCCCCTGCCCAGCCATGGGGCTGGGTGGGGGAGGGGAAGCCATGCGGCCTGGTCGAGGTGAGCCGAGGGGTAGAAGGACTGGAACCGAGCCAGCTCCTGTGGACGGAAGGGTAGAGAGAAGCGGAGATGTCTTTGTCATTCCCCCCCCCACCAGAGAGAAGAGATAGAGAGTCCGGACGGCACCTGTAACTTTGCCGGCACGGAGGAGAAAGCGGGGGGGAGGAAGGCGCCCAGCCTTGGCCTTGAGTATCGGCTGCTGGGCAGAGATATCAGCCGTCCAGGGAGTCTGAGCTTTTAACCCTTTCCTGAGAAACGAAGGCTTTGTAAAATATTACTCCTCCTTGATTTGAAGTAGAAGAGAGACAGTCTGGGATCCGAGATGATGGAAGAAGAAATTCTCGAGTTGGAAGGAGATGATGGAGTGGCTTGTGGCTGGACTTCTCTTGTTAGCCATAGACTGAACCAAATTCTCCTAACAGAAGCTGCACTTAGGGTGGTGCGTTGGTGTGCCAGGAGACCTGTTTCAGTGATTACCAGCAGAGGAGTAGAGGGAAAGTGTGGAGAAGCCCTCTATCTTCAAGGAAGAAGAAGAGGAGCAGAAGACCTCTATTCTTGGACCCTCAGCCCCAGGGGAAAATGGGGGGGACTGTAGTCCCAAAATGAGAAACTGAACTGTTGTCTCTTTTGGTCCACGGCAAAGCATCCTTAAAGGAGCCCTATGAGCAGTCTGTCCATGCACGGTGGTGAGAGCACTGTGACATGGAAGGAGAGTGTCACCATGGCAAATTTTCTTCGGGCGGTCGCCATGTGTGACATGGAAACACAAGGGTGGCAATTGTGTTTCCTGGGGGGGGTCTGTGGCACAGGAGAGACTCCTGTCTCCCTTGAAAGACTGAGTATTCGAATATCTGAAGGGTGGCAACTTGATCAAGATCCTGGGTGGTGTCTCACTGTTGAGTTTGTTTAGGAATTAGGTGGGAGGAGGAGGGGTGTTTTAGAAAGTCTTCATCCAGGATTTAGTGTTTGTAGTTTTCCTAGTAGAAGTAGTTTAATAAAGTTCTTTCCTTAGTTACTAAGTTTGGGCCTGCTCTGCTCTGTTCCTGATCACATCTCACAGCAATTATTTTAAAAAGTATATTCTCATGGGGGCGCTGGCATCGCGCCAGTGTCAAACCATGACACTTTTCCACCTTATTCAGAAATTAAGCAGTTTGGTATGGCTTTCTTCTGGGTTTTGGCAGAATAACACAACAGTTTACCAGGACAAAAGCCAAACAAACAAACAAACAAAAAAAAAAAAACCCCAAAAAAACCCAACACGAATTTTATGCAAAAGGTAAAAGCTTGAAAAAGAATGAACATAGTGGACTTGTATCAGTCAAAAGTGGAAGGATAGCAAGAGCAGGATGACTCAAAATGTGGTATTCTATTAAAAAAAAAAAAAGTGATGCCTTTATAGTGCTCTTTCTTGGCTATTCTAGGTTAAGAAAATGGGTGAGGTATTTTTATTATGCTCTTAGTTTTTTTGTTTGCCTTTTGATATAACAGGAATATTTGTCAATCAGCTGAAGCCCCACCAGGGTAAGATTCATGGTATCAGCAATAGAAATTAGAAATTTTCACATTAATTTTCACATTAATTTTCTGATAATCTGTTTCTTAAGTAATCTCCAAAGGGAATGTTGTGGGGTTTTTTCAGCTATTGCTAAGTGGTTTATTTTGAAGTGTGAAATTTATGCTTTCTTGTTTTACAGGCAGGAAACAGCTGTAAGCATAGGAACATCTTTATATTCTGAGGTTTTATATTCTATATATTCTTCATATTCTTTATATTCTTAATTCTTTTACTTAAAGATAGTATCTAAATCAAAATAAATCTAGTCAATTTTTCTAATAGTTTGAGCCTTGGCAATTTTCTGGGTTAGAATTTCAATTAGAACATATTTAACTATATGTCTCCATTAGCATTTGTTAGAGTTTTAAGAAGGCAATTGTTATTCTGACATGACATTCTGGAAGTTCCTTTTTCAAATGTGCAATACAGAATTCAAATATTTGTGTCTGATGTTTTGAGAGGTGCATGAGAATGAAAACAATCAATCATATTAGCTCATGATATACTGAGCTTGCAGTAATTAAACAAGATATTTGTGCTTACTGATTAAGATCACAGATATTGTGAGCCAGCTGTTGATCACTTTTCTTGCAAGGCTAATGTTATTAGCAGATATGTATCCCTAGGGCTGTTTTTGACTATTGAATAGGTTGTGATGTAAGGAACAAAACAGACTTTTAAATTTTTTATATTGAGAGCATCTTTTCAAACTTCTGTTACTTTGAGTATGGCCCTTGAAAATTTAGGAAAAATTGTTTTGAGTTGTTAGAAAGTGGTATTTTCATGCTGCAGTTAAAATCTTCTAAATACTTGTAATGCTAATACACCTTTTACAACTGTGTATATTGAAATTTCAATCCATAATATTGTTATTTATAAATGCAAATGTAAAAATATTCTTTATCCAAACAGTATTATAAAGGGTGCAAATTTCAGATGTAATCAATGCTTTTGGGAAAAAATCATTCAAATTCTTCCTAAATATCTAGTTTAGACCATCTTTATTTCTGATGCTGATTCTTATCAAAGAGTGCATTTAAAATTTACAGTACATTTTTATTCAGTATCTTTAGTGTTAATTGACTTACAAGAGAATCAGTGGTGTCCATCAGATAATATTCCACTGGCTTTGTTGTGAATAGCCTTTTTGAAAAGAGTTATCAGAAATTTGTGATTTTCTTCACTGAGAACGATTGTGAACATTATGAAAATATGAAATGGAGTTACAGATCTAATAAAAATGCGTGATCTATTATCAGTCTTGAAAAATGGTATGACAAATATAAGTACTTTTACTAGCTTCTTACTGAGGCTATAAAGCAGTTGTGGTATGTTTCCTGTAATTCCCAGTGCATTTACTTGTGAGTGTGTTTATTTTGAATAGGAGCTGAAAGAAGCTGTGTATGTTCTCAGTACATCATAATAGTTATTTTTCACCCATTCTATGGCAGTACCAAGTTGTTCAGTCCAGGTGTCCTTGTAAAGCCAGTCCGGTTTTCTCCTGGATTCAGAAGTTCATTCATATGCAAGAAGTCACATAATTTTGAATATTAGCATGAAATAGATCTAAAGGAGATTATATTTTCTGGGATTTTGCCCTGTGAGAGGATTACCGGTACCATTTGGGCAGATGTTTGTTCAGTTTTCTCTGAGATTCCCTTAGCAATGGATGTCCATAATTTATCCAAGCAATCTGTTAAAGGACTTCTGTTTCCTCATAACCGGAATATATTCAAAGGAGGAGATTTCTGAATTATTTTCTTTCCTGATTGCTCTATTTGTAATAGATTTTGAAGTACTTAAAACTGTTCCTGTTTTCTCGTATTGCTGTCTTGAAATGAAAAAACCTGAATTTATTTTGAATTACTTACACATCCTATTTTACAGATCTCTGACCACTTTTAATTTTTTTTGTTTCTCTCATGACCCTTTTCAGCTCATTACCTCTTTGATGTAGTGTAGCCATGAAACCACACTGACATAATACTGTATAAAAGGAAGCAATATACTAAGATGTATTAAATGCAACACTGGTGATGGATTACTTCATTAGCATGAAATTTTGCTCCCTCACATTCAGCAATGTTTAAGGAACCTTCTCTAGTACCCAACTACAGAACTTTACTTTTGTTTGTACTGTCTTGTAAGATTGAGAAAAAAAAATCAGTAGGAAAGAAGGTGAAGAAAGCATGTTTGCCTTTATTGCAACAATAAAATATTGATGCCTATATTTTTCTGCCAAGCCTCAGTCCTACATACCTCTTTCCATTCTTTGAGACACGATAAAGAAGAGTTTTTGTTCTTCCATACAGATGACTGTTCTTCCTATAGTGTAAAACCTTGCACATTTTTTCCTTTCTATTTTATCCCATTTAAAATCTTTTTATGTTAGTCAAGGATATTTTAAATTTTAATTTCTCTGAGAAAGTATCTTTCTCTTTTGATCATGATAGGAAATCTGCTGTAGAAAACATCAAACCAGTTGTGAGAGAGAAAGTAGATTTGAGCCTGCTGTAATTTAGTGCTCAGGGCACTATGTGGGACTGCCTGAAGTTCTATTTCTCCCTAATCTTAAATGATGTAGGATAAAAATCAGTGACTCCAATTCTTATGTGTCTTCAGCAAGTTTTCCCACTATAAGTATACCACAGAGTTAATTTCATTTAAAAAAATGAAATTGGATTAGAGAATTTCATCACTAGACCTATGAGGTATAAATGTTGCTGATAAAATATTAGTTTGGAAATATAATGTGGCATTTCCATGGGAGAAAAAAAAATATAGTGCTTAAATAATTTTATTTACAAATAAAGAAAGGTAATTTATGAATGAATTTTAGCAGATAAAATTGAACTGCAGTGCTGTTGAAGCTATGGATGTATTTATTAAGTACTAAGATCAGCAAATGTTGTTTTCTGCTGGAGAACAAATGTAACTCAATGCAGAGGATTTTTTTTGCAAGCTATTTCAAAATAAAACAGCAGTGAAGACAAGTGTTTTATGTCAGTAAGACTGAAGTTTGTTGTAGAGATGTATAGTATAAAAATGTGGTGAACCCCGACTCAGGGAAGAAATAATGATGTCTGGCTCCAGATCAGAAGGCTGAAGGATCTGCTTTATTAAAACTATACTATATTACATCAATATACTATTTAAAGAGATACTCAACTATTCTACACACATACTTCTTACTTACTTATCAACTAACTAACAAACTCGTGACTGCCTGCCGGGAGTCTGAGACACAGCTGGATCCGCTTGGTCATTGAACCCAAACAGCCTTCACCAGAATCCAATAAAGCAATCACTTCAGGTAAACAATCTCCATACCAAATTCCACATGGGGAAAACAAAGGAGCAGAGATAAAGATTGTTTTCTCTTCTTCTCTCTGTGCTTCTCCTGAGAGACAGAATTATGTCTCTCTGTCCAGAGAATGTGAATGTCACATCGATGCCTACCTTGAAACATAATTTGCAACTGTGAGCTTTAAACTGCAAATATGGCACACTGAAAGAGTCCTGTCACTTTGAGCAGGGTCTCAAAACATTGTGCTGAACAGGGAGTACTTTAAGGCAAGTACACTGCCTAGAGTCCTGCTTAAGTAGTCAACAATAAAACTGATAAAAATATTCAGCTGCCATTCTAGCCGCCTCTAGAGAGGAATGTTTTCTGTAGTATTGACAGTTTTTGAGCTGGTTTGAGAAAGTAGGTTTCAGTGTTTTTTTTCTTTTTTTTTTTTTCTAAAAGAGAGCAGTGTCTATGTTTTCTTAAAAATCACAGCTTCTATGATGCTTGTACTACTGATATTTTCTCTTCCTCCCACCTCATAGTGATCATGCACATGAACACCCACACACTCCTCTTCCTGAAGCCAGTGTCTAGAAAACTCAGAGATATGAAAATCAACATTTAATTTCTTCTTCTGTCCAAGTGAATTTAAATTTGTATTCCCCTACCTCTCAATGTAAGCACTGAAGTCCTATTGAGAGGCAACTCCCCATGAACTTTCTGCAGGCTTTTTATTATAAAGCATATGATATCTAACAATGCTATATAATTTTAAAGAGATATTTTGACTTTTCAGTCTTCAGTTTTTTATATCAGTTACCTAGAATGGCCACTATATAGAGGGTTTTAAAATGAGACATTGAGATGAACATAGCTAGTTAAAATGTGAGATATGCATATACATGCAAAGACTAAGTTCTCTTTTAAAGTTTCTTACTTGAAGAAACCCTTTGTCTGGACTGGGATTTGACTGCTAGAGTTATGTATGTCATCTCTTTAACACAAAGAAAGAGCAAGGGAATGTGCTGAACTTTGATTCAAAGCTATTTATAATGGTCAAAAAAAAGCTGACTTGAAAGGCTGAGAGAAATCCAGATTAATCTTATTGATTCTGAAAGCAAATAAGGTATTGCTGCACGTCATCTTGGATCACATCAGCAGTGAGATGAAGTGTAGTGTAAGTATTGGATTTTAATAGTAATAGATGAGCTTCAGTGGGACTTCAGTTGAAATAGTGTGATGGCAAATGCTAAGCTATTTAACAGGTCACTCTGAATATTTCATTTGTTACCTGATCATCTGTTACAACTGAAAGTTCAGAGTTTTTTTCCATTGGGATTCTTCTAAACATATGTAACAATTTCTAGCAAGAGAATGGTTCTGGCCGTAAGCTGTATAAAGAGTGCTCCAGAGCTCTGTTCTTCCAGTGTTTCTGTAAAGCATGATCTGATACACAGCAAAAGTAAGAGTGGTCACCAGTCCAGGTTGGACAGTGATGCTCAACATCTGAACAGCTGCAAAAATCAGGGACAGTGGGTTTTCAAGTCTGTAGTTCTACTGTTTGGAAATACTTCCTGCTAGCAGCATGGCTTTCAGGCAGATGGTACTAGCATAGTTTTCATATGTTGTCATTCACAAAAATGTATTGATAAGATATTCACACATGCTAAAAATGTGAAAAGACTCAAAGTCTTGGAAAAATAAAGAAATGCTGGATGCTGAACAAATGAGAATGATTAAGGCTTTATACCATGACTGAACTTTCTTTCCCTTAGACATACCCAGAAAACACTGAATAGATTTGTCTTTCCACAATTAGACACTTATATTTTCGTTGTTATTTATATTTACCTTATAACTCAGAGAGCTATGACTCACTTGCTCCCTTCTAGATAGATGTACAAAAGAGATCAGATAGAATCATGCTTCAGAGGTGTCTGTTGGTCACCGCTGCCTGGACAGATTCTAAACAGCTGTCTTAGATGTGGGTTTCTCCTACAAAAACAGGCTGAGAGATTTGGGGTTTTTCAGTCTGGGAAAGAGAAGGCTCCAGAAAGGCCTTAGAACAGCTCGCCAGTATCTAAAGGGCCCTTCAAGAAAGCTGGAGAGGAGCTCTTTACGAGGGTATGTAGTAATGGGACAGGGCAGAATAGCTTAAAACTGAAAGAATTTAAGTTATGTATTAGAAATAAATTCTTCACATGAGGGTAGTGAGGCACTTGAACAGATTGCTCAAAGAAGCTGTAGATGTCCCATTCCTGAAAGTGCTCAAGGCCAGGTTGTTCAGGGCTTTGAGCAACCTGCTTTAGTGGAAGATGTTCTTCCAAGGTGATGAAAGTAGGTTTTTTTAAAGACACTCCCAGCCTAAGCTGTTCTGTGATTTCTGCACTGTAAACCTTTTGTAGCATCCATTACAGCTGAAGATACCTGCATGTAGATGTCTGCTGACATGACCAATATTTGTTTCTTATTATAAACATGGAAATCTGGTCTTGCCTCCAGCTAGGAAAGACCTGGATATCCTAAAAAGCCTGTGTCAGCTTTATGTGCTCAGAGGTCTTAGGATATGTCAGTGTCTTAAATGGCAGAAGCGACCTACATGGGGACAATTGCTTTGAGCCCGGGGATAGCCCAACTACATGAACAATTCACCTGAGCAACTGCTGTGTATATAATTCAGAATATATTTAATTGTTGTCTAGGCTGCATTTTCCATTGCAGCATAGAGCTACACCAAATTTAAGTCCCTTAAGCTTAAGCTGATCCTGTTTTTAAAGACTGAAAGCTTTTATTGACAATCACCACAGATTTTTCTCCCTAATTTTATAGAAATGGAAATATTATTAAGATCATTTTTCATGTTTAATTTTATTTTAAAATCCCTCAAGCTTTCATTCATTACACAGGACATGTTTCTTCATTAATTCCACTACTCTGGCTTTTATACAGTCTACCATTTAAGAAAACATAGATGAACAACTTGATTTTAAATCTTCTTTAAAAAAAATACTGCAGCTAAAACTTAAATCATACTTTATTTTTCTTCACTTACATAAAGTGCAGTGCTGTGATGATGTTGTAATATACATTAGAATTTAATAAACAAATTTTCAATGTGATCACTCATTTCAGAGCAGGTGTTTTTATCTTCTGTGCAGCGACTGTAAAGATCTGAAATTTCATTTGTCTGCATATTTTAACAAATAGCTGTAAGCAGTCCTAATACCACAGTTTTTGTTTGGAAAAGGAAATATCTGACTGAATGTCAGATATTCAAGAGAGTATCAAAGGAAATTCAAGGGAATAAGACCAGAAATTAAAATACAGAGATATTAAAATGGTTTATTTCTGGTATTAAAATACTAGAAATTTTATTTTCTATTACTGGTGAAGAAAACATTATTTATACCAAATAGTTGACTATCCTATGTAGTTTAGTAGTTATTAGTTCAGTGATGATGTAACTTAATAAATGTATGTTCATCTTATCCTAAACAAAATAAATTCTGTAACAACTGGGTTTAATTATGTTTTACAATGTGAAAACATAGTTTTCTACTGTAACAGAACTCTGTATCTTAATGGCAACTTTTATGAAGGGTACAGTTCTTTTTCTGACAGAGTGGAATGAACATCTTTAAGACAGGAACAATATTTCACTTCCCCACTTCTTGCCAAAATGTGTTATGTGTTCTCATATCTTTATACATACCTGTTTCTAATACATTTTCATAAGTCTTTGTATAAATAAAGTCAAACAGGACATCATTAATTGGCGACACTTCTTTGTGTAACAATATAATGGAGAATTTTTTGTAATTTTTTTACTATTTGCATATTAATGTCTACTTCAAAGACCACTTATCCTGTATTTTACAGTACAAAACAGGCTTTTTATATCTAATTCATTTGAAGACTGAAAAGCAGACCAGTTTTGTGCTTTCTGTAAATAATGCTTTTTTGTATGCTTTTATTTATTGAATGGGATAGAGCTTGCTGTTCACCATTATGAAATGTTCATATTCTTAAATTTTTGTGTATGCCTTTCTTTTTTGCAGACTAAAACTGGTATTGCATTGTTGTATGATGAAGTATCTGAAAATGCTTATGACATCCGACTGAAGCTTACAAAAGAGGTATTAACAATTCAAAAACAAGATGTCGTCTGTGTTAGTGGAAGTGATCACAGTGCAAATGTAAGTGCTTCTATATCCCTGTGCTTTTGGCTGCGCACTTTAATGTCTTCTACAGAGGACACCTTATTGTATTGGAGTGCAAGAGATTTTATTGCGTAATCCAAATGCAAGTAATTATCAGTTGTTTGGTCTCCTGTGCTTACCTACATTCATAAGTATAAAAACTGCATTTTTGACCAGTGCTTACATAATTTATTATGAAATTTATAATCTTAATAGAAGCAAAAAATGTCTATAAATACCAAAATTAAAGCATTCTTCCACCAAATATTTCTGAGCCATTAAATTAAGAGAGAAAAGGAAAAAGTGTTTCCCAGTGAAAGCATTTAAAGAGTAAACTGATACACCAAAGTTTTCTTCATTTATGTATCAGACAGGATGTCTGTTCAAGGGCATTGAGCTGACTGAGAGAACACTTGATGGGCAGTTATTTCACTGTAATTCTCTTTCAGGCACAGATGGAGCTTAATCAGTGCCAGCACGTATGTGGTGCTTTTTTTAACCATAGTTCAGTTATGCTGCATTTTCAAAGCTTGTGGTGCCTCTGAGCTATAGGGGAATCTTCTGACATTACATTTGGTAATGTCACTAGATAAACTGGTAACGTTTTGCATAAGCAGTACAGCAAAGGTGTCTAAATTATCAACATCCCTAAGTAATGTATTTAATTTCCTCATATAAACAGTGTTCTTGAATTTGGAATACATATACTTAATTTAACTGAATAAAATCAATTTCATGAACTTTGCTGGTGTTTCTTAGAGTGCACAATTCATGGCAGCCTCCTTAGAGTGGGCCAAGGGAGAGTGTTTCTGTCTGCTTGTTATATTGTATCATGTAAACTTAAAATCTGGGACTTGGAGACATCAAGTGGGTTTGTGGTACTCTGCTAAGAATTAGAAGCAAAAAAGCTTATAATGGGTATAATGGGTATTTGTGTATGTATATGAGAATATTTTAGAGAGCTTGCCTCTATAATATGTAAATATTTCATTCCTGCTGCAGTAAACAAATAAATTGTTTAATATACATAAAATAATTTGAAATAGCTTTTAGCAATTAGAAACATTCTGTACTTGTCCATGGAATTCTGTGGAACATGACTTGCTCTTTAAAATGTTCAAAAAGGTTGATCAGTGACAGGCACGTCCACTTCTGGTTGGTTTGCTGAGATAAGTAGAAACCTCATTCATCAGCTTTGCATAAACTTTCTGCTTCACTGAGAAGCATGAAAAAACACAGATTTTTTTTTTTTTTTTTTTACCAGGCATTGCTGGTAATGCTGATAAGTTGTATGCAAACTAGTTGCAAGTGTCATAGTAAAATATAATGAGACTTCAATATATAGTGTCTGTGCATGTAATTATACATGATTGCTATGGACTCAATGGTGTTTAAATGCCTTGTGTATGAATCTCTTAGAAGAAGAATCAAGATTCTATCCTACATAGTCCTAGGTTACTTCTCAAATGAATTAACACAAGCTAAGTGCATCTGAAAAAATACTGTGAGAAAATACTGTATCAAATCTGTGTATGTATTGATCAACACCCAAAATACAGCAGGACACCCCCCAGCCAACATTCGCAATCTCCAGTCTAAAGCAGTACAGAAACCTGCCCTGAACAACACAAGTCTGCCTCTTCCTTTTAGTATCAAGATTTGGGTTAATTTTGATGCCTTTTACTCCTACATTTTATGGGTACCCTAAGTAGTATTTCCTGATGGAAGACAGGGCAAGGAGACAAACTTTGATAATTAAGCAATTGAATTTTGAAATAAATTCTGGAAAGTAATAGACCTTGCATATGAAGCATAGCTGGGATATGCAGCGACTGCATATAAAATGAATCCAAGATTCTTGGTTGTAGTTCACCAGTAGTGATCACAGTAATGGGTATAGCCTAGAAAGCAGTGATTCCCAGGACTGTGGCAAAGAGAGACAGTTTTTCTTGGTTGTAGATGTAGGGTTAATGTGTAAAATAAGTGAATTTCAAGTATAATCCAGATGTTAATTTAGGTTAGAGTTGCAAAGTATTACATGGCTCTTGGTATGACACCCATTCAGAAGGGATTTCTCCTACCTCATACTATTGAGAAATAAGAATGGGCAGTCCTGCTGAGCTGCCCTTTCCTGGACAACATTGCTAACATTATCCTTATTTTCCCTAAGTTTTCTCATTGAAGACTCTGAAAACTAAAATTTAAGGGTCTGATCTATTTTTTTTTTGTGTCCCTTACAAGATCTCTGCTAGATCCCTTTCTGAAAGTGTTATCTGCAGTCCTCACAGGATTCTGTTGTCAAACTCCAGTCAGAAAAATGGATTAGACTGTCTTCATGGCCATATTCACTTCTGCTGCGTTATACTTTGAACCAAATAAAAACTTCTGGACAACTAGCATTTAATATGAACACAAATTGAGTGTAACATGGAGATAAACACTGTTATTTTTTTACCGTATATAAATTTTTAGTACATAGGAGCTCAAAAGCAATTTGAAATCAGGCTGAAATAGCTGGTAATTCTCTAGCACTGAGTTAGGTAAGTTTTACAATTACAGATACATGACAGAAATTCCAGAGATAAATGCTTTATATTTCAAGTGGTTAAAGAGAATAGTTTTCATCTCTGTTCTGTATGATTCAAAATATCAATAGAAAATTGTAACCTGAAAGTCAATGCTATAGCAGTCACAAATGATCACATTGTCTTACTGATTTATCCTCCTTTCTCTGTACTTTTTCATTCTCAGGTACTCCTAGTTAATCTTTATTTTTCACATGGCCATTCATCAAATTAGTTCATTTGCAACAAAAATAGAAATAACTTTTGCCTTCTTTTTGTACTCACTGCAAATGCATGGGAGGAAAAAAATGGTGTAGAATGACTTTTCCTCTTAGGTGGGATATTTGAATGGAAAATTATTGAAAAGTTCTGTTTCTACTTGTGGCAATACTTTTTCTTCAGCCACTTACATGGGACAGCATTTGTGGGATGCATTTGCTTCCAGCCTCCCTTTTACTGACAGGTTAATCCTGAGGAACACTGAGGACAGGATTTGCAGCTCTGCATATTTAGCTCTGCTAGTCCAGTGTAGTTCTGAATGCTACACTGTGGACTGGCAAAGACATCAGTGATCACTAAAGCTACTGTGATCAGTTGGACATTCAGCAATAGAGATTATACCCAAGCATAAAAGACTCTTACTATAAAATACCTTTTAATACCATCATCTAGGTCTGTTCCTGTTTCATATTTTGTCATCTGCCATTCATTTAAGTGCTACTTTTAAGCATTGAGAAAGCTTCAGCTTTGATGAGAAATTTTATACCTGGCTTATTTTATTTAAACAACTGTTCAGCCCATTTCACTTTTTGCAGTCTTGGACTTGATGAGACACTAATGAGAGAAAAACACAGTTTTTGAAATTCAAGGTGTATATAGAAAAAATAATGTAAAATCAGCTGCTTTTTTGATATTCATTTTTTTCACAGTATACAAGCTGCTTTTAAGTATCTCTAAAAATCCCTCTGGATTTGGAGCTAATTAGGGAAGTAATGTTTTGCAGTGCTTTTTTATATAATATTACATTTATATAAATAATTGTCTATATAACTATTTATAAATATAATATATATTTATAATATAATAATTTATATTTATGTGCTAAACATGCAATCATTCCATCAAGGTGCATTTCAGATCTACAGACTTAGCATATTCTAGTGTTTTAAGCAAGTCTTCATGATTTCGTGTAACGTTTGGGGTGTTCAGATTTCAAGCATAAGGGAGAATGTATAGGTGCATCAGAATCACAGTGCTGGAGTTGTCCTCTATGTGAGCCAACACATGGAATGTACCAGGCTCTGTCTTGGGGTGGATGATGAGCAATTTGAGAGCTTATGAGTTGAGGTAAAAGGGCAGAGTAGCGAGAGTGACACTGTTGAGGGTGTTTTCTACAGGCCCCTGGTCAGGAGGAGGGAGTGGACGAGTCCTTGTACAGCAGCTCGGAGCAGCCTCACAGTCACAGGCTCTGGTTCTTCAGGGGGACTTCAACCACCCTGACATTGCTGGAGAAGCAGCGCCGTGAAGCACAAAGAGGATGGGAGGAACCTGAAAAGTATTGATGGCAACTCCCTGACACAGATAGGGGAGGTTCCCACAAGGAATGGTGTGCTTCTTGACCTTTCACTAAAAAACAGGGAGGGCCTTGTTGGAGATGTGAAGGTTGGGGGCAGCTTTGGCAGCTTTGGCAGCAGCGACCATGCGATTGTGAAGTTCAGTATAGAACCAGGAAAAGCAGGGCAGCAAGTAAATTGTAATCTTCAGCCTCTTCAGGGCTAAAGAACTGCCTTTAGCCTCTTCAGGGTATCTTCTTGGAAGAATCCCATGGGAACAGGCCTTTCAGGGACGAAGGGTCCCAGAGAGTTGGTTAATATTGAAGGATCACTTTCTCCAGACTCAAGAACAAACCATCCCAGAGAGCAAGGAATTGAGCAAAGGGGTCAAGAGACCTGCATGAATAAAAAGCACCTCCTGTCATTACTCAGGTGTAAGCAGGAAATGCAGAGGAGATGGAAGCAGTCAGTCCACTTGGAATTAATGTAGAGAGGTTGTCAGAGTAAGTACAAATGAAATGAAGGCCAAGTTCCACCTGGAATCAAATCTGGCCGAGGATGTCAAGGACAACAAGAAAAGCTTTTCTAAATTCATCAGTAACAAAGGGAAAACTAAGGATGATGTGGGCCCATTACTACATGGAGAGGTAACCCTCATAACAGAGCATACAGAGAAGGCAGAATTACTGAATGCCACCTTTGCATTGGTCTTCACTGGTAAGACCAGACCTGTGGAATCTTTGACCCAAGAAACCAGGAAAAAGGACTGTTGGAAGGCAGACTTTCCCTTGGTCAAGGAGGATTGGGTTAGAGAACACCTAAGTAAACCTGACATCCACAAGTCCAGGGGCCCAGATGGGATGCATCCACAAATGCTGAGAGGGATGTCAGATACCTGAGCAAGGCTGCTCATGATCATCCCTGAAAGGTTGTGGCAATCAGGAGAGGTGCCTGAGGACTGGAAGAAAACAAATGTCACCCCAGTCTTCAAAAAGGGAGAGGAGGAGAATCTGTGGAACTACCAGCCAGTCAGCCTCACCTCACTCCCTGGAAAGGTGATTGAATGTCTCATTTTGGAGGCCATCTCTATTTACATGGATGACAAGCAAGTGACCAGGAATAGTCAGCATGGATTCACTAAAAGTAAATCATGATTGACCAATCTGATTGCACTCTATGATTAAACAGCTACCTGGATGGATAACAGCTGAACCTCAACTTCACTAAGGCTTTTGACACTCTCTCACAGTATCCCCCTAGACAGGTAACCAAGCACTGGAACAGATTGCCCTGAGGGCTTGTGGAGTCTCCTTCATTGGAGATATTCAAGAACTGTCTGGACACAATCCCCTGCCATGTGCTGTGGGATGACCCTGCTTGAGCAGGGGGGTTGGACCAGATGACCCACTGTGGTTCTTTCCAAACTGACTCATTCTGTGATTCTCTGAATTGGTGCATGCTCATAGAATCCAAGCACAAAAGTATTGACAGAAATGGTGAATTGAAAATAAATAGACAGTTTTCCCTATCTGTCAAGTATTTTTAACAGATATTTTTCCATTCAGATTTAAAGTTAAACAATACAGAAATAAATTAATTGCATGACATACAGAGAGTGATCAATTTTAGTTAAAGTATAAACAGGAAGGCATTAATTTTTAAACTTTATTCTTCATGAAGGTATTACTGTACTTTGATTATTTCTCACTTTACCTGCTAATATTAATTTCTTACATACAGCACCTCATCCTTAATATTCTTTGTTTTTCATCCATGTATATTGCTTCATCCTTCTCCTGTTGACAGTCCACAGTTTTATGCTGTCCTCTTTTCATAAGCATTTTCTTTTTTTGTTTTTTATTTTTGTAAAAAGGAACAGAAATCCATCTGTTTTTTTTTATCAAAATTGGTCCTACTCACAGAACTAAATTGTCTCTGAATTGGTCAGGGGTCAGGCAAAGAGTTTTTGAATGCAGGTGGATGGCATCTTGATTGGAAGAGGACTCCTCAGAGGCTTATTGAGTCTAATAGGATTAGTATAACAAAAACCTTTGTATGCTGGATATTCGATGTTCCAGCATCACAAACTGTGTCTTAGAATGAAGAAAAGTAGGTGAATAAGGAAGAAAAGCAGCCAGATTAGTTGTTTTGTTGATTAAAAAAAAAAAAAAGAAATAGTGTCTGAAAATACTGTTCAAATCCCTGATGAAATTTCTATGGATTTTCCTTTATAACTCAGACACTAATAATGACACAGAAGAATGTTACCTTAGAAAACCTCCAGGGAACAGATCTGCAAAAAAAATCTAGAAGGTTGTTTTTTTTTTTTAACCCAAGGAAACTTCTGTCTCAAGAACTGCTAATATTGCAGTTGGACCAGTGATAGTTCTACCATTGCTGGTGTGGTATTTTAGTCCAAAATTGTTTTTCTTAAAAAAGCTAATAATTAATAATTTCTATCTTTTTTTCTATCTTTTTTTTTCTATCTTGTTTTAAGCATCAAGTGAATGATTAAGAGTCTTTCTTTTGAAGCTAAGATCACTTGTATGGAGAAAATACATTATTTAACTGTTTGTTATTTGTTTTCCATGCTCTGGAAAGCTGACCTAGATACTTAGAAGATAGATATCAAGTAATTCCTTGAAGCTATGACAGTGTCAGGACTGGTAAATTGTAGCTTAGACTTTGTGAGAGATCTTGTAGCAGCTTAAAACTTTCAATAGTTAGGAGCAAACTATCTGTCTGTGATGGAAGCATGAGGCTGTCCAATATTAGTGTTTGGGATATTGATGGTTTCAGCCTCTGTTGTTTATCTTCACTATAGCCAGCCTCTGAAATGCTGTGCAAAGTTGAATGCAGACTGGCATTACTCAGAGAAAATCTGTATTCTGGCAGAATTTAGCTAGAATTTGTTGTTATGGGATGCCTTTTAAAATGAAAGTAATCAGCTAATTTTCAGTGGGAAAAGTATTATCATATCTTGACACAGGGCCTTATATGTATTATTAGCAACTCTGAAAATCCATATTTTTAGATGATCTGCATTGATGTAATTTGTATCTGAGAAGAGTCTGGGGTCTTTTCACACCACTTGCCAGAAAAACTCCTGTCCCAAACTGAATATTTGACAACTCAGTGGAGGAGCACCTGAGGATTATTCTGAAGTCATACTGAGACAGTTTGTCATTCAGACACATTAATATGATTTCTTCCCTCAGATGAATAAAACACCATGGGCTTTGTCAGTGTTCTTAACTAGAATAAATCATGTAATAATTTATATTGAAAGGGACCACCTGAGGTTATCTAATTCAACCAACTACTGAAAGTGGTGATAGCTTCCAAGTTGCTTTGTCCATTCATGTTTAGAATATCTCCAAGGATGGAGATGCTGCCAGCTCTCTGGGCAGCTCTTGATGCTTAACCATGTGAAGTTCTTTCCTATTGTTATGCTCAGTTGGAATTTCCTTTCTTTCCAGTTGTGACTTGCCTCTAATGCTTTTTCTTTGTATATCTGTGACAAAAATTGTTTTTTGTTGTTTTATTTTTGGATTTTGTTGTATAATCCTCCCTTAGCTTGGCTAAGTTTGTAAATAAAATTAGTGACTTCATTTTCATCTAAATAACTCCACATAAATTCACCAAAAAATCCACTTTCCCCTTAAAAACCACCAAAATAACCCACAAAAAACCCCACACCCCACACAAACAAACAAAATGTCACAACTTTTGCCTACAGTAATAAGATAACATTTACAGTAAGATATGAGTGTAAACTTATAAAAATGTTATTTTATTTATTCTGCAGATGTCCCAGGTCTGTTTTAGCACATTAAAAGATCTGCTTTCACTTTATACAAAACTGAACATCAACTGACGTGCCTCAGTTAATTTTTATTGCATTCTTCCTGTCCTTTTAGGAGAAGGTGAGAACCTGTGCAGTGCAAGAAGTTAAGCTTCAAACTCTCTCATTCAAAATAATATTTTGATTTTTGTCTACTGTTCCTTATTACATCTTGCCTTCACTTCATTGGTGGAGAATGAGGCATGATGTGTTATCATGGAGGACTAATTTGTGTCTTTCCCTCTCTTTCTTGAAGTTTTCTTGACTTACATTTACATTGTCTCAATTTTTTCCACTTAATGAGTTACAGTCTTTTTAAACAATGCAGCTATTTCTAAGAATATAGAAGGCTATTAAAAATTATCCAGACTTGGAACTAAACAAAACAAAAAAATGGACAAACCTCCCCCCCCCAAAAAACACAAACAAAAAGCTTTTCCTGGAAATCTGACATTATAACTAACAGTATAGCAAATCCTACTAGGAATAAAGTTTTTTAATTCAGACCCCACTCTCAGTGTAGTTTTATAGAAAAGCTGCTTCACTGTTTTTCAAAACATTTTTTGGTTGTTTACCTGGTTAATTATAAGATGCTTATGGTTACAGTTCCCTGAGACAACAGTATTAAGGAGCTGTGGAAATTCAGACATGGCATGTTCAGTCAGACTGTGGCTAACTGTGTGACATTTACATTTTCCTCATACGGCACTCATTTTTTTTTATACTCAGTGTGGTAGTCTGTTATTTTACACTTGGTTCTTCTATAGTAGGTTTTAATATTCCTTGTTATAAGTTTGTAATGGTTCAGTCTCTGTACCCCATTTGGCTTCCCTAATGTTTCAGTCCTGAGTTGTTTACCACAGTTTTCCCCGCCAAAATGTATGTCAATCCACATGTCAATCCACCTGTATACCTCCCTTGTTCCCTTGTCTCACCCCTGTCTGTCAAAGATACCACACTCCTTTGGTTCTGGAGTGTTCCCTGTCTTTCATCCCTTCCTCGAAGCAGAATTGGGTTGTAAGGTTTGCTCCCTCCCCATGTTGGCTTCTACCGGGGAGCCCTTACCCTGCACCCCTCCCCTAATGCCTTCCTCTTGGTCAAAGGCTGTGTCCTCCCCGTGTTCCCCCTGTCCTTTAAAAGTAGCCCCTTCAGGTTCAGACTTGTCAATTGCTCTGCCCCCACTTCGAGATTAAATCTTTGGAGACTCAGGCAAGTGTCCTTCTCTTATTCCTCTGCCTCGGTTTCCTCGTGCTCTGTGCCTCTGCTGTGCTACCCACACCACAGCAATAACCTCCACCCGCAACAGTCTTGGCAGAGACTCAGGGCGGCCGCTCGCATGTCTGCCCTGCGGCCACAAGCGGGACAGCGAGCCGGCCAGCCTTCATCCCGTGGCCGCTGAGAGCCAGGCGCAACTCAGGACATACATAAGTAGTAACAGCAGTGAGTAAGGAAGCAGCAATCAAAACTCAGTGTTTTTTGGCTTACAGTCAAGTATTCTTTGATCTTGACTGCCATATACTGGAAGAAGGAATCTCTGTTACAGTCCTAGGTGTTGGCATTGGAGTTCATCTGGTGTGCTTGTATGATCTATTATCTATCTTTACATATTAGCAAAAGGCTGTGTGGTTCTAGCCTTGGCATGTAGATGCCTACATTGTTAGACTTAGTGGTTAACCACAATCCAGCACCATCTCTTGTTAGTATGGTGGTTTTTTTTAATTCCATCTGGAAATAATTTTGGCAAGAGCAGGCCCAATTGTACTTTTAAATCCATATTTCTATAAGAAAAGCCAGTGTTACAAATGGATGCGGGGGTTTAGAAAAGTCCTTGCTTTTTGCCCAGGACTCTGGCAGCAATCAGTAGCTTTATTGAGGTGGCCAGCACTTCAATACCCACTCTCATTCGCAGATTTGGTCTATTTTAGAATGAATTATTCACTTAATAGACAAAACCTAACAGATATAAGACTTAAACTAATAGTGCACAGGAATAAAGATAAAAAGAGAAACTACTAGAAGATGTATACAGTGCAAGGTTAAAGGTACCTATTAATGTTACAGCTAGCGAAGAAATAACTTAGGATTCAATGTATGTTACCATGCAATTGTTGGTGGGGCACATGTCAAGATCCTTTCCCTCAATCCCCTGAGGGAGGTAATCACGGATTTCTTCCAAACTCCACGAAGGAGTCTCAAACACTTCAGTGTGTGTGTGTAGAAAGCTTCTGTGATAACTTGTGTGTATTTCATAGTTTGTGAAACAGTGTCTCTTAGTCAAGAATATTTCTTTTATCTCTTCCCATATCTGCTCTCCAGACTAAGATGTTGATTCTTAGCTGAGGTCTGAGCCCTTTTGGCACCAGAGATGACTCCTTGCTGGGCCTTTTATCACCTGGATTATCTCTTCTGTCTGTGATAGAGAGATGGGGGGGTAGGTGTCCTGCCACAGTCAGCCAGCAAGTGTATGGCAACCTGCAGCCACTGGGTAGGTGGAATTTTGCTGCCAATAAGTGAGAAGTGAGGGTTGTATGAGCAGAAGTGAAAATATCTATTTGACAAAATGCTAAAAACATGTTGAACAATTTGCTGAAGAAGCTCAAAGTTTGGAGAGGTGGAGGCTGTGAGCTGAGAAAGCCCTCATCATGGGAACTCTCCATCTTGAGGAGAAAATTTCCTGAAGAATTTCAACATCTCCTTGCTCACCACATCCTCTTTTTTCTTTTGGGATATGTAACAACCAGCTGGATGTCTGCCCATTATGATATATTTTACTGGGTCTCACATTCTCACAAGATCTGTTTCTTCAGTCATTTCCTATCTCGTAAATTCATCATGGTACCTGTCAAGAGTTGCTAAGAAAAGAAACATATGGCTGATATGTTAAGTTTTAAGAAGAAAGCTAACTCTGTCCCAAGTGAAACCAGGACAAACTATCTTCTCACCCCTTCAGGTATTCAGGTATCTCACCATCCATGCAGGACAGGTTACAGGCTTCTCCTTTAAGTCTTATTATTGCACTTTCTTGTTTTGCTTTTTTCTTTCCCCTGTATGTTTCCCAAGGTTCTGGGTGGCAAACTCTGCATTTTTTTCTATTGCAAACCTGACATGTAGTATCTGTAGTTAATTTCACATCTTACTTTCAACAAGTAAGGAGAACTTCTGAGACTACTTCTTCCAACAAATACCAGATGCAAATTTGGAAGTAGGAATAAATTTATTTTTAAAAAATCTTGTAAAAAATGCAGCAATTATTTCTTTGTTCTCTTTGTTCACTTTTTCCAGACTTGTTCACATGTTCTCTTTGTTCACTTTTTTCTATCTATTTGTTTATCCACTTTTCATGTTTAAGGACTACTCTGCTATCTATTAAGGTAATAGTCTTGTTGTGGTTTGAGTGTGGGGCCTAGATAGGCTCAGGTACCAAGGCACATTTAGTAATGGCTATTTATCAAATACATATAATTCGTACATGTTCATTTTCTGGGTTAAGTAAAGGTGACCAGTGTCCTTGAGTCAAGACCAGTGATTTTTGTCTTAATTGGTAATTTTGATGATGTGTCATGATACTGAGCCTGTTGGTGGCCCTACATTCCATGGAATTTGTTGGTGTGGCCATTGTTCTGAACAGTACTGTCGATAATAATCGGTTGACCCATTTTTGCCAATATCTGTCTGAAGCAGTGTAAGGCATATAGCACCCCTCAATAACTGCAGAGCTTAGCCCAACTACTCTTAGCCCATGGGCACAGACTCAGGCTAACAAGTGGAGTTGGTACCAGGCATTTAACCTTGTAATGCTATTGGTCAGTAAAGCCAAAAGATGGAGAGGAAG
This sequence comes from Anomalospiza imberbis, assembly GCF_031753505.1. Classification (NCBI taxonomy): domain Eukaryota; kingdom Metazoa; phylum Chordata; class Aves; order Passeriformes; family Viduidae; genus Anomalospiza; species Anomalospiza imberbis. The sequence continues at coordinate 19,523,420 of NC_089683.1, read as the reverse complement.
TGACACCATCACCCTGAGGGAGTGGTCAGCTTGGTTACCCTCAGGGCTATTATTGGGAAGATGAGGAGGTATGACCTTGGCAGCTCTGTCCAGCTCATAACTATGTCCTACCCTAAGAGAGCTACTCCTACCAAATTTAATGCTGTCAGCATCCAGGTCCTGCAGCGGGAAAGATGCCCACACAGGACACAATTCAGCACAGGGATTCCCCACTTGACCTCCTTACTATGGGGACAGGGCAGTCCAGAAGGGCACTGGTAGGGTCAGCACAGTAGTCTTACTGGTAAGTAGAAGGGAAAAGAACAAACTAAAAATGTTGGCGATCTGTCTCTTCAACCTGTCCTAGCCATTGTGAATGGGTTTTTTTCTTAGAACAGTTTCTAGAAAACCTGAAGGACATGTACTGTGTCAAGTGCTCCAGCCTTTTCTGCTGTGTAATTCAGTTTGATGCTTGGAAATAATATATGTATTCATTAATATTTTCATGCAAACTGGAACATAAAAGTAAAATATTGTACATACAGAGTCTTTTTTCAAAAATGCCTCTTTACATCAATGATTTTGGAGTGTTTCAAGCAGAATCTTCTTCTGAACTCCCCATAGTACATTCTTCATTTAGATAGATAGGTAGATAGATATAATACTTTTTTCTAATGAGAGGTCTTTTACCACAAGTGCCAGTCCTGGGTGTTAACAACCTGGTAATAATGACATAATAGGTAGGCATTGGCCTGTAGGTAGATATAAAATCTTCCTAAAACACAGCAACAGAAATATGCACTGCAATTGCCCTCTCATGTTGCCCATTAAGCTCCAGTCATACCACTTCATATGAGCAAATAACAAGACATGAAAGACCTTCCCAGAGATAAAATTTCTGTAACTGCTTTTTAACAGATCTAGTAAGTCTTCTGTGTAAAGCTATCTCATACCTAAAAGATGGGTATTTGACCATATAGTTCTTCCCATTATATTTGAAAATGTCATTCAGTGTGCAGCTAATAAAAGTATAGGAATTTTTTAGTGGTATTATTCATTTTAGCTGTTATAAGCAGTACTGCACCTGTTACCAAGTAGTCTCTTTTTTATACAGTTCTTGAAATAGTGTTCTTTTGAATGGTGTCTGCATCTTATATGGATAAAATTTTCTACTGTATCTTTTTTCCTATATATTCTCTGTCTGACATCATTCTTGGAGCTCCTGAAATTTTGTGCCTCACCAGCTGACAGCTTGCAACAATAAAAGGTCTCAAAAATATAGGAATATTTCATATTGGTATCCTGCCAATTACAGTTTTATTTCTTACATTGTGTATATTCAAATGCATTCTGAAGTTTTATGTGGGGTACTACTTTGTCCTGCAGTCTCCTAGAAACAGGAAAAAAAACAGGCTGTTGTGCCATGGAGGGTACATAATTGCTTCTGCTTGGCAGCACACCTGTAATGAGTGATTGTTACAGAGTGCACATTGGGTGCTTTGGAACCCATGAGAATAAAGAGTTTCAAGAAACTGTAGATACTACTGAACAAAACAAAATGCTAGTTAAAAAGCAAAAAAGGTTAATTTAAAAAATGTTAATTTCAGCTTTGCTGTTCAGATTTATAATTAGTAAGACTGTCTAAAGAGTTTTCCTTGCCTATAATGAAATAAAATTACACAGTCAACTATAGCACTGTATTTTTTTTTTAACACTGATACAAATGTCTGTCTTACTTCACTCTAAACCATAAATAAATTCATCTGGAAAGAAAAATTATATCTAGCCTGCAGGCAACCAAAAAGTGAAATAAGTTGTTTCTTTGTTTGACTGAGCCATACACATTGGGTCTTCAGCTGCATATGTGCATGACATGAATGTCACAAAACAATAGGTTTGTTTATTTCCCCACAAACATTGCAGTTCAGTTTTGGTAAGATGTTTTGGAGTAGAGTTTTCTTTCATAGTTACTTGCAAATCTTCTGTGGCTTTTAGTCCAAATTTCATAGTAATGAAATTTTGTCCTTGCATAACAAATTCAGGACTGATTCAGACCTAAGGTCTGCTGAGCTGACTGTCCTTTTTCTGACAGTCGCTATTCATGTTTCCTCAGAAAAGCCAAATAGGGCAAGAAAGCTGTGTTTTTCTAGTCATAGCAAATTATATATGATCATAGATTGAAATAAATTTGTGTCAATTATCCTGATCATGATACTTAATGATACTCAGCTTTTAGCATTTTACTTTGCAATTTGAACATCTTGAAAATAAAAAAGTTTTTGCATTTTTTAAACGTAGCCTTTACTAAGCTTCTGTGTAGGAATCTGTAGTAAGGAATCATTGAATATGAGTTTAATATCTTCTTTTATAGGAATATTTGAATACCTGTAATAAGCAATACTATGAACTATTAAAATAGAAATATCAAGATTATACCAATGTTATGCAAATAGATTGCTTCATAGGGCTCTCTATCAATCACATAAAAATGCATGTTAGCCCTGTTTAAAAGTATAAGATGCCAATAAGCAGTACCCTACTTGTCTTTTTTATAAAACAGCTAAAGCTATTTGTGTGCTTTCTATTTGTTGTATGATCATGCTAAAGCAAACTAAAATATTGAAATATTTATTCTATTGTCTCCTTGTCATGGGATATATTAGGATAATATATTTTCAAGGTGTAAGTATAGGATAAATAAAACAAGAATTAAGTAAGCAGACAGACATTAGTTGCTGGAAAGCATCTCTTGGGAGTGAGTCGCTGAATTCAAAGTTAGGGATGTATTTTGATTCTGATCAGGTCTGAACTTTGTCAGTGAGTGATCAAAACTTTTGATGCAGTTCCAAATGAAGTAAAAACCTATGAAAAAATTTTCATTAGCATGGATTTCAAAGAAACTGAATGATATCAGCTGAAATTGAATAATGTCAGGTGCCATGTTCATAATGCAGCAGTTTTCAATTTTTAGCATAGACTAGTGTAGTACAGTATTCATTGGAACAGAAGCAATTTTGAAAATGTATGAAACAATTCCTAATTTTTTTACCATATAGATTATTTTTATCCACCTAAAATGAAACTGAAATTCCAGATATATATTGTTTCGCTTTCCCCTGAGTCAATATGAACCTATGTCTAGCATGATGAGTGTTACAAAAAAAAGAGCTATATATATTAAAATAACTTGTTATCTTAAGATTATGGTCTTGGCTACCAAAATAAAAAATTATATTTATTTGAATTGGTGAAATTGTAAAACACCCAGACAGAAAACATACATATAGGAATAATCTTATATACAATTTCTATATATAGAGAAAAAGAAAAAATACTTTATCTTATATGTTCAGGAATTACTGTAAAGATGGCATTCTATCCATTACTGTTCAGCATGATCCAAAAAAAGTTCCCATCAACTGTATAATTATTGTCAACAGATGAAGTGCTATTATTATGCTGTCAGGCACCATGAGTTACATATTATTGAAATGTCAAATTCAGCATACTGTTAAACATATGATAGGTTTCTCTAGAAAAATATTGATAAGGGTTTATCTTCCTTATGCACTTAAATCTGAAATGAAAAAATTACACATTTGAAGTAGACTATCACTAAAAGTTTTTCAACATATGTAACAAAAAAAATAGAGAGATCTGAAGATATCACTTCAGACATAGAAAACCATACTAAAGTCTGAACACACAACTCAAGTTCTGCTCTCTGTGATAAAGAATTAAGTGCCTATAAATCAACATTGAATGATACTTTGGAATTGATCACTCAGATTATAGACTACTCTTAAGAATTTTTTTTTTAAGTAAATGAGAGCCTAGGAACATCTTTTATGCTCATTCAGATATTGTATTTTCACCTAAATTTATTTTTTCTACAATTTTTTAAAGCACAGAACTGTTACACTTCGTAGACAACCAGTTGGTGGCTTGGGCTTAAGCATAAAGGTATGGGTAACATCTATTTTCTTCTTTTAAATTTCAGTATGTCCACTTCAGTCTTGGGATCTCATGGTTAATATGTCTCTCTTACAGGGTGGTGCTGAGCACAAAGTGCCTGTCGTCATATCAAAAATATTTAAAAACCAAGCAGGTAACTTATGCTATTTACTTATATAATACTGTTGTTATTAATAGTTTCAGGAATCTGTTTTTACTTCAGTAAGACAGTTATGTTATAAATAGAATATTTAAAGTGACTTGCAAAAGCATAAACATGACAGAGGAAATCTATTGATGTACTTAATTTTTATAATGCAGAGGATAGAAAAAGGGCAAACCAATTTTTTTTTCCCCACACAGTAATTCATTGCCATATGGTTTGACTAACTGTGCCTAGGTGCCCACAGAGAGTGATTTGTAATGTTTGTTATAGGGAAGATAACACAAGATCTAAATCAGTACAGTCTATCCCTGTTAAGTATTACACTGACATTTATCTAGCCAAAAGGAACCTTTGGGAGACCTTTTCAGACCTGAAACTGAGCTTGGCAAGTTGGAGAACTGGTCTGGAAAACAAAGGGGCTCTTTAGTGAGGTAAAGCTGCATGTGAGTGGACAGTGCCTTGCAACATGAACTAAGGGTCTTAGATGATCAAAAGCAAAGTCATATTCTCTTCTCTGATGGATGTGGGCATGGGGATAAGCTTGTTCTTTTGTTTTCGGAGTCATTCCTTTACATATTTTAAGATTTGTTGTCTTCCAAAACTTCTATGTGCTTCCTCTCTTCCCTAGTATAAATCTACCCATTTCATGCAAACTTTCCTTCACAAAAAGACAAAGACTGTGATCCTCAGTGCATGTCCTGCTCCTTAAAGGTCTCAAAGCCACTGAAATGATCTTTTTAACTCATCAAGCTCTTTCCTGCTTTGCTGCAATGGAGATTAAGCACATTTGCTTGACACCATGTTTAGACTCACACTTTACTAGGTCACATACTGTGCTGATTTTTCTCCTCTGCATTTTCTTCAGGGGGTCATTTTTTTACTTGAAATGAATACCTGATTTCATCTGATACCTAATGAATATTGAATGGATTGTCTATGCCTGTATCCTATTGGAAACACTGCTTCCTGAGTACAGTAGTTACATTTCTTTTTATAATATTGTTTCTGCAGTGAGGAAGAGGAGGTTATTTTATATCAACTATTATTGTATATGGAACAGCAATATGCTCCTTAAATACACAGTATAATAGCAATACCAAGAAAATATGCATGAAAATAATAACAGTAAATTAATATAAGCATTCAGACTGAAGGGAAGTGTATCAGGAAATTAATCACCAACAAGGAAAGCTATGTCCTGCTCTCTTAGGGCATAGTACTCTCAATGAAGGTTAGTAGTGAGTTTGTATATTGAATACTTACATTCAAAATTTCGTACATTGCGAGTAGTTTTTCTTTATCTGTAGAGAAACAAATGCAACAACAATTTTATGGGGTCAGCTTTTTACTTCAAGTTTGAAAATGTCTCCTCAGAATGTACTTGTTTTAAGATCTTCTAGTCTTTTGTCTGAGGAAACTCCAAAATCAGTAGTGATTATAAGCAAAGGAAGTGCTGTAACACAGCAAGCCCATATGAAATGCTCCTGACTGGATCAGTGAATGGAATGAACACATTGACACACCTAGCAAGGTGTCAGTGCCAGTCCCTGGCACCAATCGACAGTGGATGGGAACTGACTGTCAGCATCAGTTCATCATCCTACTGTAAAACTTTCAGACCTTCTCTCTGTGAGTTCTCACAGGCAGCTCCTCACAACACTGACTCCTTTTCTCTTTCTTCTGCACAGTTGGCTGACTCCTTCCTGTCCCTTGCAGCACATAGTAAGCTCTTACTGTCCCCTGCACAACCACCTGACCCCTACTTCTCCCAGCACAGCCAACTGACTCCAACTCTCCTCTCAACCAGCTAACCCACTCTTTTATAACACCCATCCTTATTGGATATAGCTGTGACCTAATAAAGGCAAGGCTGTTCCTACTCTTTGATAATTAGTACAGCTGCAACTCCTCAGGGGTGAGATTGCCTTCAGCACTATCTCTGTTCTCTCACAATCCATCCTCCCACAGCAAGGTATGAAGGAAGTAGTCAGGCAGGTTGCAGTTAGCTCCTGCATCCCTTCTAGCCTGTCTGTGATTCAGCTACTGCTGCAGGTATTAAAGATCAGAGATCTGAGATAGAAATACTTTTTGGGGCACATGGCTTACAGCATTCACATTCCAGTTACTGAATTTCTGTGCAAGAGAAAATAGAGTTTTTATTTGCTTGTTTCTTCCAGAAAATGAATATTTCTAAAAAGCATCACAAGATTTTCAGAAGAATTTTGGACTTACTCAACCTTCTTATACTCCAAAACTTTTTTTTTTATATGTGATCTCACACATCTCAGAGAGGTGCTGTTATTCAGTACAGGAGGAAGATAATAACAAAGGCTACTCTTTGTAATCAGTGTTATTCTTCTAGTATTATATATAACTGGAAATTAAGAGAGCATGTCTAAATTTATCTCACAGATGACATTGAGGCAGTATTTCTGGTTTTGGATTCTAGTGTTTTAATTAATGTAAGAGAAAACAATCTGGCAATATTATTTAAGGGAAAATAAGAAGTGTTCTATGAATATGTGCATTCTCTCTCCATTTATATAATATATATTGATGTACAGACATGCATACAAAAATACAGATGTATTTACATAGAAAAAAATATCTATAAAAAGTTTAATATAATGAGAGGAAGTGTTATACATGACAGAGAGATGAGACCGGTGCAGATTTATCTAAAACAAAGTTTTGCACTGAAAATCTGTATATTCGTAATGTAGATAAATCACCAGTGGACTTTCATTACACAAGGCACTAATAACAGTGAAACTGATTGGCTGGCTTTAAGAGTGGCTTTTAGTTAAGCAGTGAGATTTGTTGCTGCTTCAAGCAAATATACTGAATTTTAGAAAATAAAAAAGGCTTTATTGTGCAGTAACATTAGAAAATAAATAATTAAAAAAGCAACAAAAAGGCAATTTCTTATCTGATAAAAAAGCAATTTCTAATCAGGCCTTTTACTGTTTTCTATACTTGAGTAAAATGCCTGAACGTGCATGAGTAAAATTCTCCTTAATAACTAAAGAGCTGATTTCCTAAAATGGTTGATAATTTGTGATACATTTCATGAAATTTAATGCCTTTTATATGGCAACATTATAAAATAATGTTTACAACCTTACTTTGTTTGGATATAGTACTATTTTTAATTCCAAAGGTATAAGCATAATAGACTAAAGCAGTTGTTTCTTTTTTAGATCTCTATAACCTTTGCGCTATCTAAATAATTAGTTGTCTATTTTTGTACTGTTTAATTTTTTTCAAACATTGTATAAGTGATTTTGTTGGTACTGACATAAGCCTCAGCTGACAGCATTTGTGCTTCAGTTTTTGAAATAGGATGAACATTTCAATAGGATTTAATTTCATTATTCCACAGAAGCACATCCATAGCAGCAGTGCCTATAAATACTATTCTTATAGTTTTGACCTCTCAGCTGTGATTACTGTGTTTATAAATTTCAAATTAAATTATTCTAGATCACTCTTCTTTCCTGAACAAGTTCACTGAAAAATACACAGAAACTCAGTTCAACAGCATAACTTTACATTTCTGAAATACAAGATTAATTGGTCACTCAGTGCTAGAGACTGATTTCCAATGTATTGCAAATCACAGTAAAAAATATCCTGAGCTTTTCATGAGTATGTCCTCCTTAACAGTATTAGAGCAAGTTTTGCTAATTCTAATGACTTATCACCAAGTTTGGCCTTTTACATTTTTTCTATTGATTCTGTCTTCCATTCTAGCAAAGATTACATTTTTTTTCCTACCTCCAAAATTTTTGCTAAAATTAATTGCAGAGGGAAGAAAGTTCTATGCCAGACAGAATGAGAAAAAGTAAATACAAACTTTAAAATATAATGTAGAGTTTTAAACTCAAGAGTAAAATGATATCATTAGCCACAGAGTAATTTTTATCCCATAGGAAATTATTTCACTTCCAAAAGCAGGTGTTTTTCCTACCCATATATCAAATCATCAGTTGACTCAGAGTATTAACAACATTGCTGATAAACTCCCAGATTATGGAAAGAATTATTGCTGTAGAAACTTCTCAGTAATGTTCTATAAGCCTGATTCATGTTGGTTTGGGTTTTTTTGGATGTAATTTAATACAGTATTGTTTTTCTTGTGTTTTCCTTTTGAAACTGGCTTAAGATGGAGTACATTGTACTTGTGGTACATTGACTGGTGATTTGCTATTAGTTTCTAGGTGTGTTATATTTTTATATATGTGCTCTAATCATATTAACAATTTATTTAAGGCAAATAATGCTGTGGACTTGCAGTCAAATAAATGTAGAGTCCTATTCTTAGAGCTATGTAATGTAATGTCCAGAACTTGGAAAGGAATCATATCAGTCAGGTTTTCTTGTTGTACAGTGAATCCATCGGATCAATTAAAAATACTTCAGAGAATCTTCAGATGCTATATGTGGGTAAAGTGTACAAGATTTCATGTGTTTACATATTTCTCTGTGTATTCCCATTTTTAATTACTGAAGATTCTTTATGAGTTTGTAGAATCTAGATGGTGGAAGTTGTAAAAATGAATGGATTTTGAAATCTAAGTTTGTCCTATGTACAAATGATTTACCACATACAATATTGGAAATTCTGGGTGTTTAAACACCAAACAATAAAGTACTGTTTTGTTGCAGAATTATCCAGTTAACAATCACATTTTCATATGATGCAACTTTTCATTTTGTGAGACCTTTTGCAACAATTTGACTACTGCTGCGAGTTCTGCTCATAGCTCATGTAATATGTGAAGCCAGACAAACAGCAAAGATGAAACAGAGCAGTGGGTTCAGCTCATGAGGCATGATGAAAATAGGTAAATAAAATTAAATAAATCACAGTGGAATAGGGTTAGTTTGCATTGTGCCAGTTTTAAAAAAATCTCCCTTAACAGCCAAAATTAATTAAAATCTTACTTTGAATGCATTTTCCCACCTTCTGTAGCAAAAGTTGACTCACAACTCACATTCTGCTGTGTTGAAAAATCTTCTGGTTTATGCTAAGTCCATTTCTAACTGATGCTGTATACACTGGCAGGACTGGAATGAACTACAGACATTCAGCAACTGAAACATTCTTGGCTTAAAACCATGTGCTCTGCAAACACAGACTGTGTCCAAATATCACATCCTAGCTCTTGCATTCAGGACTGTCTGAAGGACATGGCATCAGTTTGATGAGGGCTTTTAACAGTTTCACATGCCAAAGATGGTTTGGTGTGAAATTGTATGTGATACCTCCTCCAAGGGTATATTTCTGGGTTTTAGTGTTGACTCGTCACCAAAAGGGTACAAGCACAGTAACCCAGCCTAGTCCAAACAAGCTGGTGGGCATGATGTGAGATTGCACCGAGCTGCACAGCATGGTTCTATCCACAGCTGATGTTCTTCATCCCTGCAGCTGTACTCAGCTTCACCAGCCTTGGAGATTCATTCCACTGAGCCAGCCAGCTCAATATTAAGGATGAGTTAAGGGCAAACAGAGGTATTTAGGTTTATAAGGAAGCCAGAATGGATCAAAAATTTGTTATACCTTGTGCTAATGAAGGTGAAGACTGAATACAAGGCCATCTTTGAACATATAGCCTCAATAGAACATAAGGCCTCATTAGAATATAAGACAGCTGAAGCTGGGTGGTATTTAACTTTTGGACATTATTTCCTAATATCACTTTAAAATTTCTTCATGTTTTTGTTTTAGCATTAATCTTATTTTCTATCAATATTTTTATCATGTTTGACAGTGTTATTTTTCTTTACTATTAGAAAGCTACTGATATATGAAGTTAGCATACTCATTGTTCTTTCTCATGGACCTATGCCTCCATCTCTAAACTTATTTTCAGAAGGCATGGAAGAACATTCATAACATTTCCGATTTCTTTTTAAGTGTTGCCTTCTCAAGACTAGACAGGCCATGAGAGGCAGTACCTCTTAATAGAAGGAAAATCTTAATGAACTGTTGGAGATCACTCAACAAGTAAAAGCAAGGTATTTTGATCTCTGATTCTGGAAATTTTTTCTATTCAACCTAATAAGAATGTATTTAAGGTCCAATGTCTGTCAATAATTGAGTTGATATAGTTGTGTTTTAAATCACTGATTAAAGGTCTTGCTTGCAGCAGGTGTATCTCTACAGTCAGGAGTGTAATTATGTCCAATTCATGGAAAAATACCTCTGGATATATTGAAGTTGTCTTTTGCATCCTTAATACTAATTTTTCCAATCTTTTCATTTAATCCAGTTTCTTAACTATTCCTTTAGATTTTCTTCATGCAGTTAAATACTTACGCATATATTTAATGTTAAGCTTGTGAATTGAGAAATCCATGAAGTCAGTGCAGCTCACTGTGTGCTTTAAGCAGCATTTTTGTTATAAGATATAGTACCTTGCATGTTTCTCATGTGATTCAGGAATTCAACAAAAATTGAGTGAAAATATGTACTTTGACCAATCTTGAAAAATAAAAAGACATCATATTATCTACAGACTCAAATATGCATAGAAATGTGCATCAATGATCTAGTTGTAAGTAAGTATTTCCAGAGACTCTGTTCAGTAAATTTACCTTTTCACTACATTGGAAATTTTGGAAAATTTGATACAGCCCTTCTTCAGCCCTAGTGGAAAGGAAAAGTAAGCAAAGCAAAGCTAAAATTACTGGTTCTTTTCTCTTCTCACTGAGTACAAAAGAATTTCTAATAGCTCATGACACTGTTAAAGGTTTGGGGTTTTTTTTAGAGATTAGAATGATGGATAATTTACATTTGGGAAAGTTTTTCAAATCTAATATACTGAAAAATAAGATTTTAGGGTTTTTTAATTGTTATTTTCATACCATTACTTCAGCATAAGCCCTTTTATGTTTCCATCCTGCTTTCCTTCATTCAGTATTATTTTTGAATTTAATCAATGTGCAGCATTTATTCAGCATTAAACCTCTTTAAAAATAATAAAAATGAAGAGTAAAGGTGGTGTAGCACTATTTTTCAAATAAAACTTCAAGAGGCAAACTGGATTCTGGAAAAGTTCCATTTATTGTTTCAGTGAATAAGGTTATATGTTCTGTGGTAGCCCAAAGCTCTTTTTGAAGTATTTTGGTTTTAGTGTTGCTTCATTTTACACATAGTGACTGATAATTGTAGAGTAGCCTTTCATAAGCACCTTTGTATATGAGGATGTTGCCAGTGGGAGAAAGTTTCACGAAGTGTGGAAGATTTTACTTAATATTTTTGTCATGCAGGGAGAATGTGATTTCATGGAAACATCAATAGATGTCTTTTCTTCAGGTTTAAAATATGCCTTAGAGAAACAGGACTGACTTTTTGTCTGCAAATAGTTTTTCCAGTTACTTTATTTCTAATATTTCTAATATTTCTAATATTTCTAATATTTCTAATATTTCTAATATTTCTAATATTTCTAAACTATATTGTAAATTCTGCATTGTAGTGACACACCCTCTACAATTTCATTTATGATAAACGTATTTTTGAGTAACCATCATTGACTTTAAATTATAGACCACTGGCTAAACCCAAAGTCTTTCATCACAGACATGTTAGCAAGCAGCAGGTGTCCAGCTTATTGGTTTAGTATGCAATATAATACACTTCGAGAGAAAATTCTCTGATTGTCTGAGTGTTTGGTATGGACCACATAATGCTCCTTCTCTCATTTACTTATGTAGACAGCCTTGATTGTTTTTCAAGATTCTGCAAGCAGGATATAATTGCTTTGTGCTCTTAAACTATAAAATGTATTGGCTAACACACATGAGGTGGCTGGGGATATTGCAGTATTCATCACCCCTGTGGAATGAGCAATGTGAGCAATGAGTCTTTGCTGACCTGGCAGTCAACAGTTCTGGGGGAAAGGTTTAGCCTCCACTGCTCCATAGAAGACAAGGGAATTGTCTTCTATGCTGCCAAGTTACAATCCTCCATTTACCCAGTTTTCTTCCTTGCGGCTTTGTACCTTTTCATATCACTGCATTTCCTTTTTAAGCCTTGACCTGTTAAATAGTGTTATTTCAAGAATTTTAGCTGTGTCTAGAATTTAGTCTTTCCTTTTTTGCATGAATACTAGTCTATATTCTTATAACTTTTGTTACAATGCAGCAGTTTTCTCAGAAGACTTAGACAATTTTGCAAAACTGTGCTGTTGTATTAATATGCAGTGGATAATAATAGATGAACATCCAGGAAAATGGTAATACCTGCCTACCTGCCCACAAATCTTCGTCATGCACACTTCCATCAAGATCTCAGGTTTCACACATTTTCTGCTTCACTATGATTTGCTTTCTTGCCCTACATTTTTCTGTTGCCACCTCTTACAGAATTTTTTTCCAAATTTATTTCTTATATTTCCACATCTCTTTATTTACTGTGCTTTTTCCTATATTGTTGTTTCCAGCTGATCTTCCACAAAGCAACAGCTGCTTTGACCATCCAGCAAAGCCAACAGCACAGGGCCTCAGGAAAGCGGCACTGCTGCTGCCCACATGTGCTGTCCTCATCACATCTGTGGCCAGCAGATCAGCTGGCTGGTACTTGTTGAAGAGCAAACAAACACATCTGCCTTGCTGCAGGGGGTTGGAACATGAATCCTACTGTGACCCCCACACAGACAGAGTGATATCTGAGCATTGGCTTGCTAGGGTCTTCCTCCTGAAGGAGGCTGAGGACTCACTCTGCCTGGGTTTCACCTTGTTTGGTTGCTGTCCAGATTCTACACTGATTCCAGTTTCAGGGACTATTGCAGTACTTGTAAGCAAGGTCTGCTTCTGCCTACTGGGGCCTCTTGCAGCCGTGGCAACAGGAGTACATCACAGTGTGGCAATGGTGTGGCCTAGGATAGACTGTTCAGGCATCCACAAACCAGAAAGTTTTTTGTACTAATTTTCCTTGGGCAGCTTCTCTTCACATGAGGGCATTTAGACTGGACAACCAGTCTGATCTTATTTAAAATCCCTGAACTTACAGTATGGATATAAGGAGCCTCATCATCAACTGCTTTGATTCATGATCTCTTTCTGTTCTGCTTCTTCACACATGCTGTTTTTATCCTGGGTTTCAGCTGGGATAGGATTAATTTTCTTCTTAGTAGCTGGTACAGTGCTAAGTTTTTGACTGAGTATGGGAATGATGTTGATAACACACTGATATTTTAGTTCTAGCTAAATAGTACTTTCCCTAAATCAAGCTTTTCACTGTCCCATGCTCTGACTGCAGAGGTGCACAAGAAGTTGGGAGCGAGCATGGCCAGGAGAGGTAACCCAAACAGGCCAAAAATGTATTTCATGGAAAAGAAATATTCCATCCCATAGAACATCCTCCTTGGAATATAAACTGTGGGGAATTGGCTGGGAGCTGCCAGTTGGTTCTTAGGTATGGGTTGGGCATCAGTCAGCAGGGGATAAGTAATTGTATTGAGCATCACTTGTTTCTCTTGGGTTTTATTGCACACTGTATCCTTTCCATTACTATTATTATATTTTATACTTCAATAATTAAACTTTTCTTGTCTCAACCCACAATTTTTTTATGGTTTTATGGGGTTTTTTTCAAGTCTTCTCCCTATCCCTGTGGGCTGGCATGGGGTAGAAGAACAGGGTTGGAAAGGAGGGTTAAGCAAATGGCTGCATGGTAAATAGTTGCCAGCTGAGGTTAAACCATGGCCACTTGCTGATGCAAACAATGCTTACAATTTCTCCACTCACTTCTGAGTCAATCAGGCACAGTGAACAAGGGGTGCATCCTTTGAATTCATCCTTTTCTTCTTTGCTGCAACTGGAATTTCCAACTCACCCTCTTCTTTCTATCTACAATTCAAAGATGCTTCCACTTTTTAAAAAAAGCCCAATGGCCCTAACATAAGCACTGAATTAAAAATTGTTCACATTTAGCACTATTGGTGTATGTATTACTAACATCTCAAATAGAAGTGTAGTATTGAGATGCCCACGCTAATGTTCAGCACCTCTACCAATATATGTACCCAGAACAGATTACTTCAGATTGCTTTGTGGCAGTTTTGAACTGCTTTAATTCCATTAAATTTCTGTACGTAGATGTCTTTTCTGTGACAGCTACTAAAAATTCTATGCATGATTTTAAATACAAAGTAGGATGAGAAGTGGGGTTAAGACCTGCAATGCAACTTGTAACATGATTTTTAAAATAAATAGTGAAATATTTCCTAAGTATTTAATAATGAACTATGTTTTTTATCTGCCAAAAGAGTGATGAACAATTTATTTTTTAAAAAGTGCTATTTTGTAACAAAGGGACATTTGCAGTAGCAACAGCTAAATTGCAGAAATCAAGAATATTCTATCCAGTCTTTTCTTTCTTTTTTTACTTCTATTTTCATTTCTCATAATACTGTCTTCATTAACATTGACGGCATTCATCTAAGCCTCAAGATGTGACCTTAAAGGCCATATGTAAGACTAATAGTCCTTCTCTAATACCACCAGTCTTTTCAGTATAAGAGCCTTAATTTTAATTAATTGAAGCATTTCATGAGATAAATAACCTCAAATTCCAACCAAAAAAAAAAGTTTAAAAATTGAAAGTTAGTGAATAGACCTCAAAAATTTGTATCTATGCAGAGTTGATTGAAGTTTCATTACATTATTCCTATTAACTCTGTAAGGCAGGAAACCTGCAAATTGTAGATCAAAATAATGTTATTCTTAGGGACAAAACTAACTCAAACTTCATATTTAAGACTTGTATTAAATTCTAGTCACAACCTCTTTAATTACAGCAGTCTCCATTTCCCTTTTGTGGAAGAATAATGAAAAGTGTCAATCACATTTTCCACATAGTTTATTGAAATCCTTCATTAGTGAGAATTGACATTGTATTCCATACTAAACAAGTTCTTTATGCTTGGAAAGTAGCTCTCTTAATTTGTTTAAAGTTGCTAGAAATCTATTACCTTTTTTGGATGAATATTGATTGCTGTGCTATTGGTATTTTCACAACCAAATCAGTTTCAAATGAGGATTACAAAGAGTGTGTTAAAGCAATTGCTGGAAGAGAATACAGCTTTTTTTTCAGTACTACTATCAATTAAAATTTACTCCTTCTGTAATCCCACAGCTGAACAGACAGGAATGTTATTTATAGGAGATGCAATAATACAGGTCAGTAAACATTCGCTTTTTTCCACAGACATTTGTTTCATACTTGCTTTTATTTCAGTAACTAACTTTGCATTACAAATCATTTTCTCCCTATCATATCTGTTTTTAGGTTAATGGTATAAATGTAGAAAGTGCTACCCATGAAGAAGTGGTAAGTCATTCCACTTTGATATTTTTATTGGTGTATAGAATATCTTATGTTCAAACTGTTCTGTCTCTGGTCTTGTTTCAAATGAATTTACTCTTTCTTACTATAAAGACAGTGCTATCATCAGGGTGACCATATATTTGATTATTAAAACTTTTCCAGTTATTTAATTCCACTTTGAAATCAAATTGACCACAACGTTTGGTCTAACCTGAAACAAAATAATTTATTGAATAGTGGTCAGGTTTTACTGATTTGCTTCATTTATCAGACTGACTTGTATGAGGACAAAGCCAGTTCACATTCAGTCAATGTGCAGTGCTTTTCCAGTCTGCAATGCAAGGCCATAAAGATAAAAATTGTTACCCCTGTTGCCTGTTTATTGGCAGTATCTCAGAATAACATCTGTAGCAACCAGAAATTACATGGGCTTTGGCAGTCTTATCAGCTGGGAAGAAATTACATGGGCAAAGGAACTAAACTTGCTTTTATTTCTTGAAGGTGATCTCTGTAGGTCAAGATAAAGTGCAGCTGCATGATCTTGCAGTCCTTTTCTTGGTGTTGATTAATACCATCAAGCTGACTCTCTTACAGACAGTCTCAGTAACAGATCTATTGTGTATTGGTGAACTGCCCTCCGGCTGCTTGTGTTGTTATGGCATAGAAAAAAAAATTAACTTAGAAAAAAATACAACTTCCAGAAAGTTACTCCTCACAAAATGGGAAGTTACTTCCTTTAAGGATTGTTTGCAAAAACCAAGACTTTCTCCAGAGCTGTCAGTGTAACACAACAGAGATGAGGAATGAGAGAGAAATGCATAGTGCTGCTCCTTTCCCTGTACATAGGAATTCAGTAGAAGCATTAAGCATAATTGCTACTACCACAGCCTGTTACTATGATCAGAATGGGGTTAGAAGAGCTTGTCAGGCAGTAGAGAAAAGAAATGGTTCTATGAGATGAGGTGGGCTGTTGACAAAGCTCCTGAGAGAATGGAAGATTTATTTTTTCTTTTATCAAAATTATGTCTTTCCATTTTTATGAAATAATGGTTGAGATAAAGACCTCTTTATTTGAATATTATGAGCTTGCAGTTTGAAGTAAATGCTTTAAAAAAGAAGTTTTGGGCACCAGAAACACCACTGAAGAAGGTATATAACATACTAAGCTCATTATAATATATTAAGCTAGTAATATAGTAATATAGTGATTATGGGTAGTTGTCCAGAAAGCAAGAGGTTAAGGATGAAGAACTCATCTAACTTTTAGAAAATCATACCTACATCTTCTCTCTCTGTAAAGGATGCCCTAAATGTCACTCAGGTTAAATGAGAGGTGCTCCAGCACTTCTGTTCAAAACACACTCATCAATGAGGTTTGGGTATTCTTAATCCATCCTGGGTTCAAGTTTACACAACCTTGTTAATATAATACAATGTTAGCATAATGCAGTGGAAGCCTGTCAAAGGTTATTGAGTAATTCTTTTGGCTTGCTCTATATGCATCTGGCACCATGGTCTCTCACCTATTCAGTCACCTGCTTCAAGGTGGGAATCCTGAAACACCATCCTGCAATACAGTTTGAAGGCATTTCTTGCTGCTTGCATTCTGGGTGCAGGAGGCCTCTTTTACAAGCACCTAACTCAAGGTTATGAACTGTGTGATCCAAGGGACTGTGTACTGGCTTTAGGCTGAGGCTACATTAGCTTTCTTTGTAGCAGCCAGTATGGTGGTATAGTTTTGTTCATGACTAAAACAACATTAGTACCACGCCAGTGTGCCTGTTATTGCTGAGCAGTGCCTGTAGGCCATCAAAGCTTTCTTTTCCTCAGGTTTTCACCTCTCAATGAGTAGGCTGAGAGTGGTCCAGAAGTTTTAAGGGGATACAACCAGGAAAGACAATCTGAACTGACGAAAGAGATAACCCATATCATATAACATCATGCTTAGCAGTAAAAGTTGTGGCGAGTGTTTTCTGCAGGAAGCAGCCATTGCTCAGAGACTGGATGGGCATCAGGAGGTTGTGACTGATTTCATTTGCATAATTTTTTTGGGTTTTACCTTTGTCTTTATTTTAATTACTAAATTGTCTTTATCAGGAAACTGTCATTATCATGACGGTTTTCTTCCTTTGTGGTTCCTATTCTCTCCCATCTTTCCAACGAGGGGGAATGGGAGTCAACCCACCACAGACTGCTGAAAATGATGCTGCTTGCAAAGGTAGATTCTGGATTACTCTGCTAGTCCAACCATAGTGATAAGCCATTAAGGGGAAGAAGTAAATATGTTTCTTAGCTTTTTTTGGTGTTGAACTGATTTTTTTTTTCTGTTTGTTTGTCTTGTTGTGGTTTGATTATTTTATTTTTAAATTGTAACTCCAACAAATGTTTTCAAAAATTTTCTTTCAGTTTTTTATTCTGTTTGTTTCACAATGGCATTTCTTGCTGTTTAGACTTTTTCTCTGCTTTTACTTTCTGCCATATTAGAATGTCTGCTGGTTCACCCTTGCAGGATGTGAGGAGTTGCACTCAGTCAGCACACACTCAGAAAACCTTAATTTTACAAAACTGAAGCTTAAATGTAATTGTACATCAGTATGGCTCACATGTGTTAAAGACCTAAAACCCATTGGGGTTAATACATGGGAGAGAAGGCTACAAAATCTGAGAACTTTAGGAAAGGAGGCCAGTTTGTTCTGTCTACTACCTACCATCTTCCCTCCTGAGATGTTTATGTAGTTACTGGTCCTGATTGTACCAAATAGGTAGTTTTGTTTCTTGACCCTTAAACTTCAGCAGTGTTAAAAGGTTAACTTCTGGGCAAGCCAAACAATTAGCTACTCTGTCAGCAACAATTTAGCAACAAACTGGCTCTCCTGTTTTTTGCTTCTGATACTAGAATTTGTTTTTCTCCACCATTTTCAAGCTGCTACTATCACACATTAGTTCTGGCTAAGGGTATGGATAGAATAAATAATCAGAATCAGTGCCAAGAAAAATTCTGCTTTTGTAGTAGGTAATACAATAGTGTGGAAAATTGAAAATAATTTCTTTTTCTTCTTTCTAAGTTTATTTTTAGAAATAGTTTACTGGTGTGGAGAATGCAGAAAATGTTAATTCAGAGATTAATATAGTTTCTGTATGGTGTATCAGAGAGGCAATTTAATTTTATTTCCCTGGTGGCTAATCAGGTTGTCAATGTGCATAACACGAAAGGAGCAGTCAGATCTCCTGAGTGGAGAGAAAGAAGGAAGCAAAGATAAAGGAATATTTTGGTTGAAATTCACAAAGTTGTACCACTTGGTGTTCTTTGGATGGGACTTCAATCTTCAAGATATTCACAATAAACTGTGAAAGGAAATGAAACATGAGGTTGCAGTTTTTCTGTTTCGACAGAATTTTTTAGATTCAGAGAGTCAGAAAATGGATTGTTTGGAAGGGGTCTTGAAGATCATCTACTTCCAACTCCCCTGCCATGGGCAGGGACACCTTCCATTACACCAGGTTGCTCAAAGTCCCATCCAGCCTGGCCTTGAACACTTCAGGGATGGGACATCCTCAGTTTCTCTGGCAACATGCTCCAGTGTCTCACCACCTTCACAGTAAAGAATTTCTTCCTAATATCTAATCCAAACCTCCTCTTCTTGAGTTTAAAACTGTTCTCCCTTGTCCTATTACTACATTCTCTTGTAAAAAGCCCCTCTTCAACTCTCTTGTGGCCCCCTTTAGGGGCTGGAAGGTGTCCCCTGAGTTTTCTCTTCTTCAGGCTGAAAAACCCGAACTCCCATAGCCTGTCATTGTAGGAGAGGTGCTCCAGCCCTTTGAGCATCTTCTTGGCCCACCTGATAATCACAGGGCTGAACAGACTTCTTGGCATTTTGTGGTGTGAGTCTGGGTACTTTTCTCTCCCTGATCTTAGTGAAAGAGAAAAATAAGATTCAGAAAGATTTCTGTGAGTCCCTGAGGTAAGGACTGCCCTCTGCTGAAATGCACTAGAAGAACCAACTTGGCTCCACCATAAGCAAATTGTAGGGCATGCATGTGATGAAAAACCATCTCTGTTGCCTTTCAAAGGGGAATTGAACAGGGTTCTACATAATCTCTCATGTAGACTGTTTTTTATGAATCGATGATTAGTTCAAATGTAATGTTGTATGAAATTAATCCTATTTCAAGGATTAAGAAACTGATTAACTAGAAAATTCAGGTGAGGATGTTTAGTTATACAAAAATGGAAAATTAGGCGTTGCATGTTTTTTTCTTACTATGTCTTATTCATGTATTTTATAGTAAATTAATATGTTTGACACATTTTTAGTATTCCACAAAAATGTTACTCTCTTTGGAATTTTGCTCAGTGATCCAAGAAAGTACTCGGAAACATTTATTTCCTTTTATTTACGAATATTCTCACAGAAGGACCTTGCTAAATAAACAATATCCATTAAAACAGAGAACCCATTCAGTGAGAATAATATTAGATTTTCAGAATTTGAACAGTTTTTAGTCAATAGTAATTAATTTTTTTAAATGTTTGGTACTTCAGATATTTACGGTAGTGCTATTTAATGTGTCATTGGCATGTCTGGCTGGCAGTGATGAACATGTTCTTCATTAGGCTGATTAACTGAGATACAAGGATTGAACTTCTAAAATTAGAAAAAACTAATTGTTTATCTTCATTGGGATACTGAGATTTTATTTTCATTTGTCCTTTCATCCATCATCCCTTCTGAATTAGCTATTTTGACTTGAAGTTCTCTGCATGTTCTTCTGGAATTCAGTTCCAAATGCTGGAACACTGATTATGAATTTTATCCATATAATATCAGAAAAAAAGAGATCAAATAGAAAAAGTAGTGGAGAATACATAGCTAGAATAGGCACATAATGGTTAACTACTCAACAAATATAGCAAAACTAATAAAATAATAAAAAACATAGAGCTAGAGTGATGGATTAATAAATAAAATCATAAAAATAATTATAAAATATCTTGTCAAATATATACATGAGAAGTAGCAAAAATATTTTTATTTACAAATTTTAATATGTAATAATATCTTAGAGTCATATTAATAAGTAGCTTTTATTGATTTATGGTGTTACTAAAATAATTATTCAAACAAATTAAGATATGTATTTACAATGTGAAAATTGCAGTGTTATTTTCTGTTAGTTAAACCACATGTCAAGATTCTAATATGAAATTTGTTAATATTTGACGCAACAACCTAATGACATTTAGAGAAATTAAAAATAAAGTTTTTGTTTGATATACACAGAAGGTTTAAAAACTTAAGATTACTGCTAGAAATAGTCAACAATAGAGACCAAAGTTCAAGAAAAATTTTTTTTTAGCTAGATTGCCCAGGTAGTTGATACACTAACATGTATAGATACCCTTACAGATCTAGACATATTTTTGACCCTAGACTGACTATTAACTTCGAATTACTCCTTGAATTTCTGCAGTTTTTCCTGTGGGAAGCTTTTTTTGGTTTGAACATGCTTTTTAACCCAGTAGAAAGGATGTTAAGAAGTAAAAAATGAATAGTGTAATTCAAGTACAGCAAGTATAAAATGAGAGCTTGACTATTTAAATAAAGGAAAAATCAATATTTTTCTATGTAGACAAACTGTATGTTTCATTTCTTGGAGGTCCATCTTAATGGTACCAAGATTGAAACTTCACAGTTCTTTTACTTTGCACAGCACTGCAAGATTTACCTGAATAGCTCGTCCTTTGTACTGCAATTTTTTTGTTTTATCAGCATAGAAGAAATATTCTCTTAATATTGGAAGGGTAATTCTACCAGATCCAGAAGAACCAGTAACTGAGTTTTTTTCACCTCATGTGAAGATTGTGTGATTCCTCTGCATGTCATGAAACCGTTTGATTTCTTTCTTCAACTGCATGGCTCTTGCATTTTCTTGGTAATTTCCAGAGTTTGATTTTGGATTGCTTTTGGTTTTTTAGATGGCTTAGAATATAGTAAACTGTTTCTGTTTAGAGTTTAAGCCAAAACCTTTAGCATCTTATACTCTTCTCACTCTAGTTAATTTCCAACACTGACCTATATTGTCATTAGATATCCAAAAAGACATTTAGAGGGTTTTACATATCAATTTCTCTATTACTATTTTCTTACAAGTGTAAGAAACTTTCACTTGTTTTTGATTACACATATTTTCTTCCCAATATGCTGTTATCATTTTCTTTAAATGGACAATTTGGGGCATGGAGTAAGGATATCTTGAATGGCTTATGGTTTTGATGTGTTCCAGACTATGAGAGTATCTCCAGTTACATAAAGACATGTGAATAGAAACATCATGGGTATAGAATCCATCACCCAGAAGTATTATTGACACGGAGCTTGCTGAAATTATCTCAGACTGAGCCCTTGCTTTCTTTATTATTAGGAGATTTATATTTGGGATCAGCCAGTGTGAACATATAGATGTGGAACCGTTTGTAGGTTACTTTCAAGCACAATGCAGTTTTGGCACACAGCTGTTCATGAAACTGCATCATTTCTATAAGTTGGTTTTCATTGAGAAGCTCTTTACACATGAAAAATTAATGAAGTTTATGTTTACTTAATGCACTTTTATGCATTGTTATATATTTATAGGACTACAGACACACCAAAGAAAAGATATCAAGCTTTTACTTTCTTAACTTTATCTTAGTAGTAGTTCTCATTGTTCCTTTGTCATTGCCTCAGTCAGTTCTAAAAGAATGCTTTAGTCATCTATTGTGTGGACAGCAAAAACCTTTTAATGCTGAATGTATATCTGCAGGACAGCTGCATGCGGCAGACCTGAGGAAGGAACTGGGAGAAGTGAACAAACTCTTTAATTGAGCAGCATTTATTAATGAGTTTAGTGTAGTCACTTTCATTAAGACTTACTGTGTACTTCAGAAAATTTGCTGCTGCTATGTAGGAAGGCAGAAATAAACATCAATAGCAAAAATGTTAATATGTGATGTTGTTGGACATAGTTTTCTTTCAGTTACCCTGTAGAATTTTCCTGAGCTACTTTCATGGAGATTTAGTCACAGCAGAACAGGAGTTATCATGACAGTGAGACAAATAATTTTATAAAGTTTTTCATCTTGCATGGATGAAAACTAAATTTCTTTTAATTTCTCCAGCTGCTAATTTCCCTTAAGTATTCTGTATCCCAGTGCTGCATAAAAATAAAGCTACATAAAATCATTAAATTATAACATAACTTTAAAACTGTATGGAATGCACAATTCATCTTTATTGTTTCCAGATGCTCTAAGTGTGATTATTTCCTCACTGAATGCATCTGGCAACATTTCTCACTAAGAAACACGTAGGATACTTGTTAGGATAGGATAGGATACTTGATAGGATACTTTTGGTCTCCAGTGTCATTCACATGCAAATGATAAAACGTGCTTTAAAAGATGATTTTGCCATTTAAATTTGCATCCATTTGCACCTTTACTGTGCTTTTGTAGGAGATAGCAAAATTTCAGAGAACTATTTTTTAAAAATGGAGTTACACAACACCTGTGTAAAATGTACACTTCAAAATATTACACAGCTTTTGTAATGTAATTGTGGAAATCAACTTTATTTCAAGCTCTAAATATGTTAAGAAAGTATTCACATTAAGTAGTTCATATTTCAGCACTACTATTTTACCTCCATCATTTCACAGGAACTACATTCCCTACATTAAAAAAGCAGCAAGTACACTGGCATTATGAGCATTTCCAATGTGCATAATCTTTGAGTACAAAAGCAGAATTACTATAATTAAAACTGATGGAAGAATTCAGGTACCTCACACAAAGGAGTTCTAGGAAGAACTGAAATATTTGTTAAGCTATAGATGCAAAATGTAACACTTGGGTAAAGCACAACAGTGTGGCTGGACAGCTACAATTTTAAGAAGCAATTGCTAAGGGTAAAAGGAGTTAAGATATTTAAATTTTCTTTCAAAGGCTTTTCTTTTAACCCTTTTAAATTTCTATTTATTTCTTTAATCAATGTTGGAAGATGTACAAAGGATTTATGAGTAATTATATCAGCCACTTTAGTTATAAGTAGAGGGGCACTTTCTTCCATTTCCTCCTCCACTTCCCACCTGTACAAAACTGAGTACAATAGGGGAAGGTTAAATACATGAACAAAAAAGGTACTTGGAATAAGAACAAAAAGGTGTAAGCTATCTGTGGGTAAATCTTTGGGGAGGGTGAGGGAGATGGGGGGAATTGTCTTTGAAAGGCCTGGTAGGAAACGAAAAAGCTGCTTCATAGCTTCATGAACAATATTGTCTTATGTCCCTTGTTATCCTTGATAATTAGTATGAAGACTCGTGCTTCCCTTGATCCTCATATACTGTGCCCAAAGTAGCCTATCTCTTCATTTTTAGTCACTCTGCTTGGTGTCCACTCTGGCTAAACTAAATTAAGCAGTATCACTTCCACCTAATTTCTCTCTTGCACCTTCCTTTTTTTATCTAAACAATGTTTTGTACTTTTCATTAATTTACTGCCTTATATTAGGTGACCTTCAGTATTTCATCATGGAATAGAGAATTTTGGAGTGCTATACACTCTAGTTCAATGTTATCCACACAACATAGCTGCATGCTAATAAAGAGTAAGTGTGCACCCTGGCCATTATGAAAAGATTAATTAAATAAATATTTGTGAAAGATTAGACTTAGGCTCTTTACATAAGTGAAATTCAGTTATTTTGTATTTTAAGGTTTTTTTTTTAATGAAAAGGGAAATATAAGTTATATAGAGGCCTTACAACCACATAAAATTAATCCTTTAATAAAATTGGTGTATTTCTGATCACAAGAGAGATTATCTCCTTTGAGATCACAGTATACATTGTACATAAGTACTATTTCTCTTCAAAAAGTTATTGACTTAATAGGATTGTGATCTAAATAAGTGAATAGATCTTATAGGTATCACTAACATTTCAGACTCATTTGTTTAGCTGCAGACTTGAGGATGAATAATAGCACCTACGCTTGTTCCTTATTGTAGAAAGCAGACAAAACACTCATAGAGCAGAAGTGTATTCATACACTTCAAATGCCAAATAAGCATCAAAAGTATTAAAGGACTGGATTAGAAAATCAAAAGAGTTTTTCATGGTTTGTTTGGTTTGCCTTTTTTTTTTTGTCTGATATGATATTAGGCATCAAAAAGTCTAATACAAAAATGTCTAGTAGAAAAAGTATTGTCCTGTATTTAAACAGTTATGGCTCTAACTGTAATCAGTACTTTGAGGGAAGAGAAACCTATTCAGAAGAATGTAACATAACAATGGGATTTGAATGCTATTCCCCTTATCAAATACCATGTTATTTTCCCAGTGAAGGGAATTTTTAATATTGCAAAAAAAATATACTTTATGGCGGTCTGTGCTGAATAAATATTAGCCCATACAATAGCAAAATTACGAGGAATTGTGGACTATGGTCCTGAGACAGTATGCAGAAGTTTCAGGTATGGGACTTTGCCTAAAAAAATTTCTCTCTGATGTGTGCTGAATATTGCAGGTGATCTGCTGGTTTATGGTGATAGTTGCACTTCCATGTCCGTGGAATTGGGGAAACAAAAGCATTAAGAGGTAGCGTAGAGGTGCACTGCTACTATGAAATAGTGCTGAAATTTATCCATAGGTATTCCTATTATGCTTTTAAGTTCATCTACATGCTGTAAGATGACAATGGACACATGACTGACGTCAAAATTGGTGGCAAGCATCAACCCTTCATTATTCCCCAGTACCACTTTTTATACCTCTTTTCTCACATGCATAACACCTGCATGCCCTTTTCCTCTTTGTGATGGGTCAATACACATCAGCATTCCATGCTTCTTCTCCTTCAGTGCTTTTCCTCTGTCTTATACAGCTGCACCCCATTAGGGATGAGGCTCAGCCGTAGCCCCGTTCCTATTCTCCCACAATCTATTCTTTAACAGTAAGAACTTTAGTAAAGGAGAAATGTTTCTGTGTTCTATGTGCCTCAGTTCTTCAAGTCTGAAAGAACAAAAATATGAGTGATTATAAATAAATTCTATGTCTGATTCAAACTGCAGGGCACTCCATTGGACTGATCACTCCATGTGTCTTCTAGCTCATACTTCATCAGTTAATGTGTAGGCAACAAAAGCACTTCTTGGTGCTTCCTATCTTTAATCCTGTATTAACTCTAGAAGATCTAGATCAAAGGGATCATTGTGGAAAAGTTTGTTGTGAGAAAAGGAAGAAATTTCCAAATAGTTAACAATTTCTAAATCAGAGAATGCAGCATATGACCTGCTCAGTTTGACAACTTCAAAACCTTCTGGTTTTGTTTTTACATTTGGTAGCACAAGACAGCCTTCTTTATTGCCCATCCTTCAGCTGCAGTTACCTTCATCACCATTTCCATTAAATAATGTCAGGGGTTTTTGGCTGATATCTCTCCTCATAAACTTCAGGTCAGAAAAAATCTGTTTCTGAAAGCTGTGCAGGTATTACAGATACAAGCAAAAAACAAAGAAAATTGGAAAGTAATGGCTACATGAAAAGCTGCATTTAATATTTTTAGCTCAATCTGTGCTCCTTTGAGTTTGTATAAACTCAACCACTTAACTATCATCTAGAAAAATTTCTAGATATACTTGAAGATTATGAACCTGCAGGGTTAGGCTGTTCCAATTTCTTTGCTTGAAAAGGACTGCAGAAAACTTTTTTGTGACAGAAATGTTTGTAATTCTATGGATACTGATTCCACTTTACTATATGCATTTCCAATCACATGTAGTCAGATATGTGTATCTGTAGTGAGTTTTTGATACCTGAGACAATTCTTCCATTTTACAAGTAATGCATAACAGTAGATAAGCAATAAAATATACTGCTTATTCTTTAATTTTGAGTTCTGTGGTTTTGAACACTTTTTATTTATAGCACATTGATTGCAGTTGAGACTGATCCTAATTTCCAGAGAGAAGTCCCCATAATGCTCTGATATTCTTGGAATTTTTTTTGAAAATGTTACTTTCTTAGGAATGGGTCTTCATGCTTCAGGTAATAGTTATTCTTAAGCAAATTTATTTAATTGCTTCAGGGAACAGCCGAGTTGAATCAAAATTTATTTTCCAATGCACAGTATGTAACAGCATCTTTGATGTTCCAGACAGTTTTGCAAGCATTGTTTACTCAATGCTAATTACACACTAGAGTGTGTAATTAAATAGAAAAAAATATGTACAGAATAATTTAAAAAATTAAATAATTTCTTTTTTTGTTTGTAATGTTTGATATTTATGTACTACAGAAGCTGCATTATTTCTTAAATTGATACTGAAGCTATCTGTAAAAATGTCTTTCACTGTATTTATAGGCAGAAATCAGAGAAAAGTTAGAATTGAGTAAACTAAGAGAAGTTGCAATTTAGTTTAAATCTCTGAAAATTTCCAAAGTCTACACTGCCATTTTTCCTAGCATATTTATATAAATTGTTCAGACATAAAGGCTTGCTTTGTATTAGCCAGCTAAGCATTTA
Organism: Anomalospiza imberbis; assembly: GCF_031753505.1. Classification (NCBI taxonomy): domain Eukaryota; kingdom Metazoa; phylum Chordata; class Aves; order Passeriformes; family Viduidae; genus Anomalospiza; species Anomalospiza imberbis. Next base: position 19,496,421 of record NC_089683.1, on the reverse strand, counting down.
GAAAGAGATTATTGCTCATTGAATGGTGCAACGCTAAGGAAGAGAAGAATCAAAAGTATTACTTTGAAACCATTCCATTTTTGACCATTGGAAAAGAGACAAGTATTAAGATATCATTGTTTCTTGAACTAATTTAATTATGTTTCATGGTCTTCCAATATGAACTGCAAGCCAATTTTAATTTTAAAAACTATTTTTCAAGCCATTTTGTGTCCACTGTCATTTTAAAGTCTACTTGCACTGCAAGGTGTCTGTTTGTCACGCATCTCCCTTGCCTACTCATAGACATATAAGCACAATATCAGATAATTTGCCCTGTTTGCATGCTTTCAGCTGAAATTGCCAAGTTTCCTAAAGTGCCTCAAAGTATACTTTTGCCTAGGAGGCATTTTAAGCGTTAAATACTATTGTTCTGTCTGAAGAGTGAAGAATTTTTTAAAACCTTTGGTTATCTAGATTTCATTGAGGCCTTTTTTTTTTTTTTTTTTTTTTTTTTTTTTTTTTTTTTTTTTTACTATTATATGTTATGGTCTAATTCTTCATATATTTTACTGCATCTTAGTTTTTTGCCTGCTCTGTTGCAGGCTTGTACATAACCTTCTACCCAGATACTTTTCAAGTCCAAGACTTGCACTTCGTGTGAAGTCCAAGTGTTTTATTTGGGAAATGCTTGTATGTCAAGCTCAGGCATTCATCAGGTGATTCACATCCTTCTACTTCAGAATTTCTTCTTCAGACTTTTAGTCCAATTCATGTACTTAAATATTCTTCAAGACATGCAAGATAAGATTAATTTCATCTAACTTCCTGTGTTTAAAGTGTAAGGTTATCATCCAGATTCTTTCTATTTAGAGATACATATCTGTGAATGAAGATTTCTTTGTATCCTAAGATCTTTAATGATTTCTAGAAAAAATATTAGCAAATACATTAGAGTTGAATCTTTTAAATGGCCACAGTGAAATGTTTTGACTTCTGCACTCAGAATAGATATTGGCTAAAGGGCCATATGGGTGAAATACTTCATCAAAAACTTTCTCATTTTCAATTTTAATTGCTGTTCCTAATAAAACAGAACCTGTTTCAAACAGCCAAAACCTTGTCTAAATCTCTGAGCAGTGTGAATATTAATGTTCAGATAGGTTTGAAGATTTAGATCAAATCACAGTAAACACAAAGAACCAGAATTTAAAAAGAATGCCAGCAGCTTTGCATTGTGCCTTGGCTTGTCTGCATGGATGTATATAGAATTTCCCTTAAGTGGATGTTGACAGTAAAATTGAGATGACCAAGGTCATTAGGTTTTCCTAAAACATGAGTCATATTTTTCTCTGCAGACTCTCTGCTGTAGTTAGTTGAGATATAGAATCTCCTCTTTATATTTGTGACATTGTCTCTGTTCTGTTCTTGAGAAATGCATGTGAGAAAGAAAAGTGTAATAAACCCTGGATTGATAAAGGTTCTTAGAGATATACAAAGCCTGCAAACTGAAGCCAGCAAGAAAAACAAGCATTTCAGCTGAAGTCCTTTATTCCTTTATACACATGAACGTGAGTAAGCGGATAAACACACACACACAGAGTCAGCTGCACTAAATGCATTTAATCAGCCTTTAAAAAAACAGCAAAACGCACTCACTTCTGCAATTCTCTTTTCATAATTTTACCACAACAATGTAGCAGTGAATGTTACTCCAAAGATACTGGGTTTGTCTTTTTTGGACTTAGTGGACTTTTGCAAAAGCTTCAGCATCACAGAGCAGTGCATTATTTAGTGACCTTCTGACTGTTAAGACCTTCTTGTGATCACTGAAATTGATTTAGCTCTGTTAGTATGTGTGTGGTTCAACACTCAGACCTCTTCAGGCACTACTTGAAGAATACTAAGCAGCTTCAGGAGAGTATGATACAGTGTGAATATCTTTTAAGGTACTCGTGATGCTTGGAAATTTTAAACCAAATCATTAATATTGGAGTTATTTCCTTTTCAAAGTATAATTTTAAATAAAAAATGAAATCTCATATTCTGCAACATTTTCTAGTCTACTGTTTCATTTTGTTCCAACAATTTTTGGATTTATTTTTGTAAAATTTGACTAATGTCTTCCAAAAGTACATTAGGCAGTATGTCTGTCATGCTGTCTCCTCTCATCTCTTGACAAATATAAATGTTTGTGTGCAAACATAACTTGCTTAATTAAAAAGAACCATAGTTGTTCTTCTGTGTTTGAAAAAGGTTTATTTCTATTAAGAAATTAAAACTCTTTCTTGTTATTCCAAAAGTAAAATTAAAGCACTTCTCTGGCTTATTTAAAAAGGCAATTGTAAGTAAGAAAGTGAGTTCTCAGTATTAATTTTATTTGGTCTATATTTCTTCCCATTAGATATATCGTCTACCTTTAAAATTTGTTGCTTTTGTATTTTTCTATTTAATTATGCAAAACACTGTTGTTTCTGTACTGATTATAAGCTAAAGTTGGCATTTTTAATAGATTTACCATGTGGTGAAAAGTAAAATGGTATTACAAGTACAGCAGCACTTGGTAACAGGATCTTGTATTTTTTTGCCAACTGTGGCTTCTCTCTGCCCTGATATTTTCTGATGTTTTTAATTTGGAAGGGAATATATTGGTTGTCCTATTTTTGTAACAGTAGGGTGAGACTAGCAAAGCTACCAATCATCTTCAGTGTTCCTTGAGCAATAAATAATGTCTAAAGTAGGAAATAGGAAATTTCCTGCAGGAAATGAGGGGCAGAGGATTTCAGGAGACATAGTTTTCTTGCACTTTAGAATTTAAGACACACTGGTTTGCTTTGCTGCCCTTACGTACTTTAGTATGACCTTAAAGAAGCATGCAAAGTTTTCTACACTGTCGTTCTTGTTTACACCTGTTGTGACCATCTTCAAATGGTTTAGTCAGAAACCAGTGATCATATTATTTTTCTCCATGGTGTTTTTTCCCACAATGAGACCTCAGGTTTTCTTATAGTCAGTTGTCCACAACACTCAGATTTCTGGGGTTGAGTAAGTAGCACTGACTGTTGTATTTTTCATAGTAAATCATTTAAATGTAGATTGAGTTGGAGGCCAGATGGGAGTGGAAGAAAAAGAAAAGGTTCTTTATTTCCGTCAGACATAAAGTTGATGTTTTCATGTAAGTGAATACATCAGTCTCTGCTGTAAGCATTATTTTAGGTACACAAGTGGAAAACTTAAAATGGTTGAGATAATCCTGCATCTCGTGATGTTGGCCAACGTGGCATTGTGCTAAAACAGTGATCTGGAACAACACAACAACCAGCTTTCCCCCAGCATATTAAACCATTAAATGCATCTATGAAAGTCAGTTTGCTACAGTCAGTTACTTTTCTGCTTGGTGGATGAATGCTTTGGTTACACTGAGATTAGAGGCCACAAGCTGTAGCATCCATTTCTGACAAACTGGATCAGGGATATTCAGACCCTGTGTGTACAGGCCACATGTAAACCAGACACAATACCTGTTTCCTAAGAGTCATGGATATGAAACTGGGGAATACCTTTGCCCTGTAGTAGGAACTGAGTTTCATCAGATATATTATTTGTAGTTCTGAATTTAAAAAAACCCTTTATGTGGTAGTTTGCTATGCCCCAAAGTGAATTCTGATGGTTTAAAACATGCCGATACATGTGCGTTTGTATTTGTTCCCTTTTGGTTAACAAATGCTTACAGACAATGAAGACACAAAACTCAAGACTATATTTGAAACACAAAAGTGTGCTTAATTTGGTACCCAAATCAATCAAACCAAATACTTATTACCAAGGTGTGTATGATGTATTAAGATACTGCCATGTACCTTTCTGCTTGTATACAGACAAAATTAATGTATTATATCTACATAAGCACATATTTCCCCACTATCTCATGTCAGTTTTATAAAATCAGTTAGTGGAAGTTGTGTTCAGGTGGTATGTAATAACAGGTTGCCTTGCAAATTACTTATTCAGGTTGTTCCACTGGTCTTGCCTACTCTTTGCATTGTTGTTGTGGCTCGATCCTCAATTATTCTACATTCTAAGTCAGAAATGCTTACTCTGAGTTTATTATAGATCAACAGGAATGTTGATTTCATTGTAAGTAACGTGCTTTCCATGACTGATTGTTCTTTGGTTTAAAGTAGTTGTTATTTGTCACACTGACAGGTACACCTACTGCGAAATGCTGGTGATGAAGTTACCATCACAGTTCAATACCTCAGGGAAGCTCCATCATTTTTAAAGCTCCCATTAGGTAAGAGGAAATTAGTGAATGGGAGTAATTTGTTTTCTTCTTTGTGGTATTCTTGTAATAAGCTGGCAGTGACAGAAATAGAAATTCAGTCCTTGAGTGCTTTACAGGAAGAAATAGAAAATAGTCTGTCTATTTACTGTTTGACATATAAGAATCAAATGCATACTGCCTTGCTGCTTATGTATAATTTATTCAAAATAAAACTGAAAAAAATCATTAAAATGCAGTACAGTCATGGGTGATAGATGAAAATTTTTCAATAGAAGCTTTGCCTGAATACAATAAAATAGTGTTTGCAACCATTTGAATCATACATTTACACGGAAAAGTACTTTGAGGACACTTACCAAACAAACGGATAACATTAATTATTTATATTTCATAAATTACTTTGCTATTTTGATTGGTTTTGTCAGCAGAATTATGTTGAGACAACTGAGTAGTTTAACAGTAGCAATACTAAAAAGTGTATGAACAATACAGCTCAGGGAAGCTTTTGGTTAGCAGATAAAATATTCAAGTTACACAGTTGTGATCAGTGTTGCAATTTGAAAAGTGTTCATAATAAATCTGTTTATTTAATCAGATTAAATAATTTTGTACCATTTTATTTTAACAGATTATTTTCCCTCCAAAATAAGCAAAAAGTTTTGATATGTGTCTTGTTCTTTGGATTTATTTGGATTTTATTCATTTAAGTTGCACTCAACTATGTACTTGTTTTTTTCCTAATTTTAACAGACTCACAGGTGTCATAATTTAGACCTTGCCATTAGAAGAGTATCAGTCATTTAATCTAGATTTTTATATCTGTCAAAAGCCAACTTGGCAGGCTCTACTAAGCTCAACTATACATTTCATGCTAGAATCTTTCTTTCAGTGCTTACTGCTCATCATTTTCATTTGAAAATATGTGGTCAGTGTTTCTTATAATGAGTCTTCAGGTTTAGTCTTCCTACTTTTCCTACTAGATCATCAGACAACTCTAAAATTATGTTGACAGTGTCTCAAATAACTGTGTCCAAACTTAAACATGATTTTGGCAAATTAGCGGCATATTACCAGTATTGTCTGTGTTGTTGGACATATTTATTTGTGACTATGACAGTGCTACTAGAACTTGTATCTCATCTTGTAGACTGACATCAATCACATACTTGAACTGTATTGCCTGTCATTGGTTAACCTTAGCTAAGAGCCAAACTCCCACTCAGACACTCTCTCACTCCCTGTTCTCAAACAGAACGTGGTGTGCAAATAGAACAAAAAAGCTCTTAGGTCAAAAGAGATTAGCTATTAATTACCAACATTGCCAAAGTAGAGGCAACGTGAGGAAACTTAGATAAATGTATTGCCTATTAAAATAGATTCAGGCACTGAGAAACAAAGACAGTACAAAATACAAAGACAATACAAAACAAATAAATTGTCTGTCACCTTCTTCACTGGCCTTGTGTCACTCTTTTCCTTATTATTGTCTCTGTTCTTCTGCATTTTACCCTTTGTTAAATAGTTTCCCAGAGGTGCTACCAGCTCAGCTGCATGGCCCAGTGGTAATGTGAGATCTGGCTGGATATGTCTGTGTCTGGTGCAGGGCAGCCCCAATCATTTCCCACTTCTGGAGACATCCCAGCTCCTATACCCTTGCCACTAAAACCCATAACACACTCTACACAAGCTAACTGCCACCTTTACAAGAGGTTCACGTAGGTCCAGGAATATTGGTGTCCTCTTTGTAGATCATGGGGAGCTTGGCTTTCTTACCAGGAGATACTGCAACATTCCTGTCTGGGAGACTGAGATCATGGCACTGCTTCCATAAAGTGCTATTTCTGGAAACAGAAAGCAGTGATTATTAGGGAGGCCATCTCCCATCTCAATGTGACCAGCTAGCAGTTTTTGGGGTCTGCCCCTGATTACTGTTCAAATAAAACCTTTTCTAGAAGAGCAATGTCAGTACCATTTTAGACAAGCTAGCAGACTATCAAGGTGTGCAGCAATTATTCTGAAATATCTTGTGTATCTTGTGCTTATTTTGGGCAGTTTAGCAGATTTGCTTCCTTTATGCAGAGCATGAGGAAATTTTTGGCAAGCATTATACAACCCTCCCCGGTCCCATGCATGACCCCAGCCTTATACCACATGCTCAAAAAAAAAAAAGAACTTGCTAGGTATGATCAGACATGTAATGAACTTAAGAAATGGCCCTTCTCCTGAACTGAACCTGAACCTCCACAAGAGCTTACATGCACCTCTCTAGAATGTTCTATGTAGCCATTCAATAGAGGCTGAAACCAAGGTTTGTGAGTCAAGTGATCTTTGGTAAATGGCTTGCTATAAATATTCATTTTTGTGGTGTGAAAATAAGCAAATAAGGTGGATAAAATTATGGAAAATAGTTCTGATTTAAGACAATAAATAAACTGGAGTTACAGAGAATAGTAATGGAGTTACAGAGAATAGCACCCCATTTCAAGAAGAGCTTTTCACAAGTCCATGCACAAAAGGGAATTCCAGTCATGAAGCATCAATAACACATTTAGAAAGCTAAGCAGCAATTCCATTATGCAATAAAGAAATTCCCAAATCACACTGCAGGCGGGATTTAAGTGCATACATGCGTAATTCTGAATTATCTTGGCCACTCCTGCAATCCCAGAAGACTCAGGCATTTGGTCCCCAACCTTCCAGCAGCTGTGCTGGCAGTTTTAGTGCTGTGGTGTGTTCACTTTAACTTCAATCATACTGTCTCTTCCCATTAACCCATATCATCACCATGATCACATCACCAGTAGCATCTACCTTCCCTGCTTCCTTCTTATACAGCTCCTTCTCCTACACCATCTCATGTCATGGCAAAAGCACAAGATGTCATAACATGGAAATATCTACCTACAGTTCTCACAACATTTTTCATCTGTTCCACTCCTTTGTTATTGCCAACAAAAAAAACCAGAATTTGACATGAGTTTATTTGTGGATACTGATTAAGGATCACTTAAGGATGGGACAAGGACTGCTTGTTTTGAATATCTTATTCTCAGTGAAAAAAGGTTTAATCATGCAAAGAGTTAAGCATACAAATAGATCCCATGAGCACAGCCCCTCTCAGATGAAACATTTTTTTTTATTTCTAGACATTAAATATAGCATATGGATATTTAATTATCCGTCTTTCTAAAATACAAGTAGTATTTCTGTCTTGGTTTGGGGAATTATATTAAAAATTCTTCCTGTGTTTTACAGCTGGAATAGAAATTGTGTTATATATATATATATATATATATATATATATATATATATTTAACATCTGCAGGTATTTTTCTTGATCTGATTTCCAGGTTCCCCTGGACCATCCAGTGATCACAGCAGTGGAACTTCATCACCTCTCTTTGACAGTGGCTTACATTTAAATGGAAACTCAACTAACACGGTATGCAGATGAATAATAAATGCATGGTGGGTGTAAGCTCTATAAGTTCTTTTCCCATTTTAAACTTCAAAATGCTAGAGTAAGGCTACCCTAGTTTTGTTCTTGTTGTTTGCTTTGATTGATTTTAAGTGCTTATACTGTAAAATTCTGTACTTATAAAGTCGTCAACACATGATCCTGAACTGCTAGGTTTTTACTCTGAGACAGCTGAGAAGTTTGGAAGAGTGAACACAGTAACATTTAATCATTATTTAGACATGAATTCATGTGAACTTTTGTCATACTTTGTTGAATTGTAGCATTATACTGTTTAATTTAATCCAGCTGGAGATGATAAAATGCAGATGAAAATAAGAAAGTTGAATTCTTGAAGAAAACTTTTTTAATAGGAAAGATAGAGAAAAGATAAATAAAAGAGGGAAAAAAATGTCTCTTTCTTTAACCCAGAGGATATGCAGTTCTTTTTTTCTGCAGTGAACAACTGTGATGGAATTAATTGCAACATTGTGGGGAAGGAAAATAAGTTCTTTTCTCCAGGAAAAGTGGTAGTCACCGAAGAACATATGAGATGTCTTAGTAAGCAACAGTGCTGTCCTCTTAGTAATGAAGATTGAAGATGTAAATACTAGCTGTACAAGGACACAGACCTTCATGCTCAAAACCTGTTTGACACCTAACAATTCTCAGCTCTAGTCTTTCAGTTGGATATTAAATTATACAGAAGGAACACCCACTGAATGGACAGAAGGCTTCTCCTCTGTTTTCCCTTTTCTTCTCAGGCAGTGATACAATTGTCTGATGCTTACTGTATTTCTCTCAAGTTTTGCACTTTTTTGAGCACTCTCTATACTACTCCTTAAAGCTTGTTTTCATATGCTAAAAATACATTAATATATGATAGTATAAAGGCATTATGTACAATAAATAAATAAACAGAAATTTGCTGTGCTGATACTTGTACCTCAGTGTTTGGTGTCCAGAATGGTCAGAGATACAAAAGATTTCTTGTTTATTTGTTTGCAGTTATCCAGATGATTATTAACTTTTACTGCCTTGTACTGTTGTCTTACTAAAGAATCCAAACCTCAGGATCCAGCATTCTGCGATGCCTGTCTACCAGGTTCTCTACAGGCAAAGAAAGTCCTCTCTGCAAAAAGCTTACATTATAAGAAAAGGGCTATGGCCAGCATTAGCACATTTTAATAAATTTGCACCTACTAAATGCTAGAATGAATGTGTTGTGATAATTTTTAGCAATCATTATGACTGCTGTGGGAATTGCACACTTGGAACTTCTTGTATTATTAAAATATAAATAAGGGGCTGGAGTTTTGTAACAGAGTAATTTAGAGTTAGTTGCCAAGATAGCACAAAAAAGACTGGGTACAGGCTTGAAATATAAGCAGAAAACCAGAAATTAAAAAGGTATGATAGTAAGGTACTAGGTTGAGATTTTATACAGCACTTAATTTTTCTGAAGCCTGACATAAACTCACATGAAGAGCTATGTGTAACATAGACACTATGACCTAGAAGTGGAATAAACAGGGCAATCTACATCATAGATCATAGAAGTCATGATCTCCCTTCACAGAAAACAAAATGAAAAATTGCTAGAATCTTATTGTGAAACTCAAAAGCAAGGCCCTACGTATTTTGAGCAGGAATGACTGGATTTTGAGATGGTGCACTGTATGATCAAACTTTTCTCAAACTGTGAGTGTAACTCAGCTGTGATCATATCATGAAAAGTGGTTATGAATGTGTTTCAACTACCATCTAGTGAGCACTTCTATTTTGTTCAATAAAATATTTTCAGTTTTATGGTAAAGTAAAACCAGAACTGACATTTCCTGTAATGCTATTGCCTAATAAGGCTAATGATATTTTAATTGTGTTTTTACATCCTGTTTTGAATCCTGTTTTTACAAAATGAGTCAGATGTCCTTCTCCCTGGTAGAGGAGATCTGACTCACTTTCAACACTGCATCTTGTAAGTTTGTGTTGCATTTTAATGTACCTTCTTAACCACACTCAGGTCCATGCCATAATACAAAACACACCTATATTTATAAGTGGAAATTCTACTCCAAAAAGCATACCATGTAAAGGAAAAGACAGGAATGAGAGCTAAGGAATTACTGTTACTCCAGTTTTACCAAGCTGTCATTTTGGATGTCTTCTGAAAAACAGTGGCTTGTATCATAGAGGCAGTAGTTTAGCCATCTTAGCAGCACGCTCTTTCTGCCTAATAGGATTGTACCATTTTCAGTTCTGGTGCTGTCTTGCCTCTGTTAGACCTATCTCTGTCACCCCTGCTGTGAAGCATCTGCTGTATGTGATGTGATACCATCTTCTGGATTTATATACATCTTTTATAATATCACAGCAGTTTGCAGTACAGCACTTAAACGGGATTCTCTGAAACCCAGAGAAATGAGCTGAAGTGCACTCTTCACACCTGATTATTTTGTGCTTGGGCATTACCGTGACAAATGCTACAGGGATTGACAGTGGCAGTCACATTCATCTGTACCTTATGAGTGGTTTTTTGAACACAATGTAAACTTCCATAGGGGAACATGAAATATACAAAGGACGTGGTTTCAAAGCTAGTGAGACTTGAAGAATTCAAAGTCTAAAACAATGAAGAAAGTGCTGTAGAGACATCCTACCAGATGTCCAAATATACTAGATATCCAGGCCAGCTCCCTGGAGAAATTAGTGGTGGGAAAAAAAATGTAAATAAAACAAATTACTGTTTAAGACACCATGGATAATATGACAGTTAAAATGCAAAGGCAGAATATGCTAGGTTTTCATTTGTTTGAGAATCCAGCTTCCTGGAATTGTCTAAAAGTGAAGGTCTAACAAGTGAAGTGAGACCAGAGTAAATGGTTGTTTTCAGTGTGTTCATGTTATTTGAGAACACTTACTTTAATTTTGATAGGGTATGTTAAGGTTAGTTGGTTAGATGAAGCTAAACAGGCACTTACATTTTTATAAATTGCTTTAAAATATTTTTTCCTTGATGCCTTTTTTTTATCTGCTAAATTAAACAGTTCTGCTTTAAAAAAGACATTGCCTACTTCATCAATAAATTTTTAAAAAAGAAAAAAATACAAATTGCTCAGCTCTTGATGGGACCAGTAGAATGCTACATCTTTAATGTGTATGGGATTCCTAGTTCTAGAGTGAGAGAATGAGACGACTCAATCCCAAGCACTAAATGGCAAAAAGGGAAGAGGATTCATGACAGGGAGGTGGACACCCTTGTTGTGAGAGTAAAATCCATTAGGGGAATGTATGACAATTGATTGATCAGGTTGATAATTTCTTCTGCATGGAAATTCCCCAGTTTGTTAGGTGTCTGGTTTTAGTTCTTAATTATATATATTTTCTCCATACACAACCTTAGCATGTGAATATATTGTTTTTTGCGGTTCTTTTGAATTTGCTCATTTTGAGTTTTCAGCAGCAGCAGCAGCAAAAAGGAAAATGTTTCTAAATTTGATGTTAGCACAGATGAACACTGGCAGTTCAGGTATATGTGTATGTGGCTTATAGAGAAAACTGATCATACAACTGAGGTAACAAGTTCTTCTGCTAAGCTGCATCCAGTGTCTTTCCACAAGCTCTGGCAACAAATCGACGCTGATCTCAGAGAGAAAACCAAGAGTAAAGGCTCAGATTTATCCTGAGGGGTGTGCATACTGTGTGAAATTCAAAGAGGTTCCCTAACCTTGAGCTAATTTTTCTAAGGACAGTATGCCCCATTTGGGGATATAAAAGGCTGCCAAATGGTGTCTAACAGCTGAAGTTTGGGTACACTTGCATTTATAGTGTAAAATTATAATGATCTCAACATTGTATCTTTTCCTTATATACATTTAATATTGGGGTTTGATTTCTGACTGCTATTGTACTTTTTGAGCAGTCATAATTACTTTCTACTTTTTGTGCAGAGATTTAATATAAACTACTCTGGTCCCTGTCCCCTACCCCCAAAGGAAAAATATCCTGGAAAGGTACTCCAGGCAAGGTTTTTGAGGTTACTCAGAAACCAATTACATACTAGCTCAAGGGAAAAAAAAAAGAAAAAGATGCAAGATTCTGACAAAAAGTCCATATGTATTCTCTAAAAATATCTTACTCAGTCTTTTATGCCATTGGTTCATTAAAAAAATAATAATGTCTTAGCACCTAGCAGCACAGATGTAATGAAATATTCATTAATATTTCCATTGTAAATCACCTCTAGAGAAATTTATATAATTGAAAGGGTTTTAATTTGTTCTTCACTGGTAGAATAGTAATCCAACTGATTTAAATGCATAGATATTGCATTGAATAAGGCAGTGTAAGTCCCTAACATGTCCCTTTTCAGGCTCTATGTAAACATCATATATAGGTGCTTAGTGTCTGTAAACTCATATATTAATTAAAAAGAATTATATGTCTTAAAGAGAAATAATTATATTTCAAAAGCATGTATCTGATGCAGCATTAGAATTAAAAGTATTTATTTTCTCTGAAAGGAAAGGGAGTTTTTCACATGCTTTTTCACCTTCCTCCCATTTAATTAAACATCTGTCAATTAAAATATTGTAGATAGAGCTGTGTAATTAAAAGGTGCTGCTTTCACTGAATTTTGAAGACATCATATTACAACTCCAAATTGTTACTTCACCTGAAAGAGCATGTTTCCTCTATAGAAGCCTTTATCTATTAAATGATTCGGTGATGCATACTTTACCATACTTTTCCTGTCTTCTTAAAAGTGTCACAGAATTGTGCACCTGCATCTAAGAATTCCATTAAAAATAAATAAATACAGACCCTCTTCTGAATTCATGCTGCATCAAAGGAATGCACAGGTATTTTGATATCATAATTAAATCCCTCTGAATTCTGAGATGAGTTGAAAGCTCTGACTCCTATCTGCAGTGGATATCACCATAATTTGTTTTGTTGTCTGGGCATCACAAGAGTTTCACTCATGTCTCTACTCCTGGCTATACATTTGATATTTCTGTTGTTCAACGATTAAAATAAGCTAATGTGAGATTCTTACTGTTAAATGAAGCAGTCATATTCTCTTCTCCAATCAACATAAAGCCCCTGCTTTCTGTCAGTCCCTGTAATAGGTATCAGCAAATGCTCAGCCATACATAGGTCAGATAGGTTCCTTGAAATACAGAAAATCAACCTATGTATATATGTATATATACATACATTTCAATCACATATTGGACTAAAAACTGTAGAGAGAGCACATCCAATTCACTCTAAGTTGAATGTTACTGGGTGTTGTTGCAAGAAATTATATAACTCTAATTATCTTTTTTCAGAATAAGTGTAAGACAGATCCAGTTATTTGAAAAATGTATTTTATTGAAGGCTTTTTTTTTTGAGTATGCTGAAATATTTTCAGTAATGGAGCTTTGACAAAGCACATTCCAGTTGGCATCAAAAAGATTCACGAAAGCTAGTATTTTCTAATCTAAGAGATTGTCATGAAATCCACCGAAATATAATGGACAATGTTTTCAGTTATAGTTTAAGGCAATGAAGTTATGCCAAGATATTTTAGCTTTTCAGTTTTTAAGGCATGTCTGTATGACACTTTTAGTCATATGATTTAATTTTAGGTAGTCCTATGAGGAGCAGGGATTTGGACCTCCTCAAATTGAGATACTCTACGGTTTCATGTTTCTATAATTTAAGCCACAGAGTTGTTTTTACAAGGAAAATATATCAATATATAAATATCAAATATATTAATGTTGCTACCATTTTCATATTCATATTTTGCAGAGAGATATTTTATATTTTTTCAGAAATTGTCAGCAATGCTCACTGAAATGGAAACAGCAAAAATTACTTTAAGAAATAAATAACAGCATCATCATTATCATCTCTTTTTGAACCAGTGTTGACAAAGACAGTAATCAAGATTAGTCATATCTCTTACATGTGCTTTGTAGAAATAAGTTTATGCAACAGGATCAAGGCTTTAATGATGAACTTTGAAATATTAAATCTTGTAAAGCCAAAAATGGATAAATTCCAATTTATCAGTAAAAGGTTATATTTTTTCCTAATGGATATCACCCTTGATTCTTATTTCGTAAAATGGTACAATCATCGATATGTTTAGGTTAGAAAAGACCACTAAGATCATCAAATCCAACCTGAGCTCAACTAAGAATGACCGAGTCCAGCACCAAACCATATCTCTAGGTGCCCTGTTTACATATCTTTTAAATATCTCCAAGGACAGTGATTCAGTCATTTCCCTGGAAAGTCTGTTCCAATGCTTGACAACTTTCTGTGAAGAAGTTTTCCCTAATATCCAACCTAAACCTCTCCTGGTGCAACTGAGGCCATTTCCTCTTGTTCTATCACTTGTTATTTGAGAGAAGAGACCAACACCTACTTGGCTACAACCTCCTTTCAGGTAGTAGTAGGGAGCAATAAGGACCCCCCAGAGCTGCCTTTTCTCCAGCCATTGGCCTTTGTAGCCACCCGGGCACACCTGAGCTCATGTTCAGCTGTCAACCAGGACATCCTGGTCCTTTTCCACCTTTTCAGTGACTCTACCCCCAGCCTGTAGCACTGCAGTAGACCATCATGATCCATGTGAAAGATCTGGCACTTGGCCTTGTTGAACCTCATACAATGGATAGAGTCTGTCCAGATGCCTCTGCAGATCCTTCCCTCCAGCAGATAACATCCTTGGTGTTATCTTCCACATAACTCCCACCCCACTTGGTGTCCTCTGCAAACTGACTGGAGGTACACTTGAGTCCCTCCTCCAGACCACCAGTAAAGATGTTAAACAGGACTGGCCCAGCTACTGAGCTCTGGGGATCACAACTTGTTACCAGCTCCCAGCTGGATGTAACCCCATGCACCAGCACTCTCTGGGCCCAGCCATCCAGCCAGATTTTACCCAGTGATGGGCACACTTGTCCAAGCCATGGGCTGCCAGCTTTTCCAAAAGAATGCTGTAGGAGGCAGTAACAAAAGCTTTACTGAAGTCCAGGTACACACACAGCCTTTCCCTCATTGACTAGGTCTTGTAATAGAAGATCAGGCTGGTCAATCAGGACCTGCCTTTCCTAAACCCATGCTGGTTGTACCTGATCAGCTGGTTGTCCTGCGTGTGCCACATGGTAGCACTCAGGATGGTTGCTTGTCAAAGCCTCATTCAGCCTGACCTTGGATACTTCCAAAGATGGGGCATCATTTTCCTTTCTGCAAAGCAGACACTGTAATATGAGATTAAAAATATATTTAAAACCAAGCTTAATCCTGCTGAATAATGTGACCTTAACTATTTTTGATTCCAGGTAAATTGACCCAGCTTCAGCCTTCCTGAAGCCCAAGTTTAATGAAAAAGCTGTGTCAACTTAACACTGTGGCTGTTTTCAAGGTAGGGCCCTAGCAGCAGCTGGAAATTAAATTACTAGAGAGGTTTCAGAAGTACTTTCTTCCGATGACATGATATTTTTCTTGCAGAGATTTAAAATCAATGACAGTTTAAAAGAAAGTAAGGTAAAATAACTGAGTTTCCCAAACTCTTCAAATTATATGTCACAAAAAGAGAAAAAAATTGACAGCCAGCTGGGATCTTTTCCCTTTCTTTCTATGGTCTTAGTGGAAACTAAATTATAGAGACAGGTCTGATTACATCTCCCCATTAGTGGTGGACTTTCTGGACATTTTCTGCCTCTTGGAAAACTTTTTGGTTGCACCATAATAAGTAGTTATAGAGTTGTTTAAGAAATCACTAAAGCACTTGCCTACAGTGTCATTCATAGGTCAGTGATTGCTAACGGGATACAGAGTCAGACCCTCCTCCATGTCAACAGTACACAGCTGTCCCAGGTAGGTAGTGATTATGTGTCATTAAAAACTGATTCTTGTTCACTGTTCTGTCAAAAACGAGATTTTTGTGTTCAATCCATTTCTTAATGGGCAGGTGTTGCAAGAAAATTGGCATTAATTGGCAACATTGTTGGTGACCTCAGCAGAAAACTGAAGGTATAAAATGATTGAGAGCTTAAAAGCTGTGATTACAGTGATGATCTCTATTTTAGTGCTTTGGAGGAATGATGTGAAGAGTTTTCAAGATGAGCAGCAGCAGCTGTTTAATGGAGAAATGCCTTGAAGGTCAGCCAGCTCACTACACTGGGTCAGAGCAAAGAACTATCCAGCCAAAAAAGCTTATTCCCAGAAGATGCCCTCAAGAGAATGCAAGAACAAAGGAAATATGTACAATTATTTCTAGGGAATATTTCCTCCACCTCTGGTGACTTCTGACATAGGTGCTTCCTGAACCAGGGAATGCAAGAACAGAGGAAATATGTACAGTTATTTCTAGGGAATATTTCCTGAACCTCCGGTGACTTCTGACATAGGTGCTTCCTGAACCAGTTTGTTATATAGACTAAAACATTCATTCTCTGGTTTTATCCTACATCTTTTACTTCTAATCAATACCCCTGCTTCTTATGTGAAAATGCCAAATGAACCAATGTTTCTTAACCCCTTTCTCTGTTATTTATTTTTTTTTTACATATCTCTGTCATACAATTCCCTCAGCAGCTTCTTTTCCAGACAAATGAATCTTTGTTAACCTAACTGTTAAAAAACAATTCTGTTCAACATCTAAATTTCAAGATCTAAATTTTGAGTGGTCATCACCTGTTCATATCCCATTACAATGTGGGAAAAGTTAATATTTTTTTTCTTCATGCTATACATGCTTCATTGCTATACATTTATCAATTTAAAAGTTCTTTTATCTCTCACTCAGTATAATGAGCTTCTTCCACAGCCCTTTCTCTTGTTTTTTCACTTGCTTCCTCCTCAGTTTCTTATTTTAATCCATGTGTTTTGAAGAGAATATATCAAGGAAACTCAGAATTAAATGTTAATAGATAATAGGTTAAATAGAACAAAATGAGCTGCTGGTCCTATGATAGTATTTTGTTTCTATGCAATGGTCTTACGGACATATGTATTCCCTGTTTTATCTTTAAGATGAAGAGGGGTAATTCCAACTTTATGCTCTACCATAAACTGTTAGTAGAATATGGCTTCACAAGAAATATATATTTGAAACTTAGACTACTTTGACCCCTTCATACCCTTTTGCTGTTCTTGTCCATTAATGTTCAGACCATGCAGTAGGGTTTCTGCAGATATGAGTAGTTTGGAACTGTGGAGAAAAAAATTATTCCTTCTAGTGTATTTTTCAAATATCAAGCCTTTGAAATTGTCTGGGGAAAACCTATTCGCTTTAGGAGTTTACAGCAGTTTTAACAGTTTAGCATTTTGACATTATATTTCTATGCTGCAGTTTCATAGCTTTGGGGTTAATAGATTTTTGACCACGTGATATTGGCCAATTTTCCCCTTCAATTCATTAACCTAATGAATAGTTGTGATGTACATTTTCTCAAATTCTAACTTTTACTTATATTGAGATACTTTTTCTTTATGCTGATACCCTACTGAAGCATTTGATTGAAGTGTAAGGGTCTCAAATGAATACATTAAATTGCCTATGTGACCTACTCACTATTTTTTTTGCTGAAAAATGCTCTTAAATTACCTAGAATATTACAGAATATTTAACAGGTTGTTCAATAACATGATAAAAGAAGTACAACTAATAGTTTATAAGAAAAATATTTTTATGTTTAAATTTTCTTGATGTTTTCTGCACCTTGAGAGTTTAGAGGGTGGGAACAATAGATGTTGTTGTTGCAGGAATTTTTTATGTTCCATTATTTTCTCATTCTTCAATTCAGTGATCATAATCAAGTATTTATATTTGACTTCAATAAGCTACCGTGTGTTTTATTCCTAGACATTTTGGTTTCCAGACAGACAATGTTAGATTATGTTGATCCTTTTCAACTTCAGATTGTATGGGGTTCTGTCAATTATTTTAGTCCATGCAGAATTCTGTAATATGTGTCAGATTCTTCATTGTGATACTACTGCATTTATTCTAGATTTTAAAGACATCTTAGCCTTTGTGTCTAATTTGATAAAACACAATTAGTCTGTGGACTTGATTATGAAATACTCATACTGCAAAAACAACAGGGGATCTCAGTCAAATAGAGCTGTATGGTTCTAGGGGATAGCAAATGCTCTAAATGAAATTCCTGTCCCCAAAAAGATTGCTGTCTAAAACATTCCTCAGGGTTACCCACTCCAGCAATTTCATTACAAATTTTTCTTTTACTAGGAAATTGTACTTCAGTCATTAAGTCCCAGTCATCCTGTAAGAATGTGAAACACACTATTTTAATTTATTTAAAGAAGTAAATAGATCAGCCCTTGTTGACTGTAAGAAGGCACTTTAGGGGAAAAAAATAATCCTAAATCCTTATGAGCAAGAAAAAGAAATAGACAATTCCCAGAATGCTTTTTATTTTGTGTAAGTTTTATGGCTTTTGAACACCTGGGCAGAGCAGAACTGAATTTGGGTCATTCTGTGGTTTCTTTGCTTTTATAAATACTACTCAGTGTTTATTTATAGCGCATATAAAAATAACTAACTTTCAATTTTGTTTTCTACTAGAAAGTTCTCCGCACATAGTGGGATAAAAAATTTTGGTTCCGAAACAGCACAACCGCCTAAATTTGACTAAATATGTATGTCTGTAAATCTTTCTCAGCCACCTTTGTGTAAATTTTACTGGTATCTTTATAAAACAGTGAAATGCTCAACTCTTACCTTTCTAGTAGAGGCATTTGAAGAAAGACTTCAAAGATAAAATTTCAAAAGGCATCCATCTATAGTATCATATCACAGGAATTAGAATTTTAAATCTACTCTTAAATGATATAAGAGCACAATGCACAAATAAATGTTCTAGTGTAGTATTTAATTAGGATATTATTTATGTCTTTTTCTCTGATGATGGATGCAGAAGAGTTATACAGAACAAATTAATTTAAACTACAAATGTATATTATGCTGCATTTAGAAAAAATCATGTCATTTATGACTGAAAACTTTCCTTTCTAGTATCAGTTATTAATATTAACAAAAATTGAGATGTGTTTAATGTTAAAGTAATACTGAAATTGCATCAAGAGCAAAATATCAAGATGGGTAACATATGGATTTTCATTTCTCTACCTCATCCTGAGTTTCTTGAATACTTTTATTGTGATGATTATTCACTTCTGAGACAAACAGAGCCAGAGATGCATATTCATGGGTTTTTCACTATATTGTCTTATAAGCTCTCCTACTGTTTCTCATTTATTCTGCACAGGCTCCATCATCACCTTCTTCACCCATAGCTAATGAACCAAAATACGAGAAGCGCTGGCTAGACACCTTATCAGTTCCTCTGTCGATGGCTCGAATCTCGAGGTACAAAACCGGAACAGATAAATTAAGGTTTGTAATCTAAAAGGGGAGACACTGGGTTAGTTAGCTGTACATAGTGTTTTGCTGTGGATTGTTGGCTTTATAAGAATTGAGTGGAGATATGAAATTCTTCTTATTAAAAGCTATGCAGTTCATCTTCTCCTAAGATTAATGGTATTCATGGTGATTACCAAAGATAAGGTAAAACTCCTACAAATATGTTTCTATAATCTGTTGTATCTTGGGAATTCAGTTAGCATCAGCAGCTAGTACAAAGGTTAATCCTGGTGTTACGTGAATGAATTTTGAAGCTACTACATTTCCTTTGGTATCGCTAATAGGATACTTTTATATTCCCCAATTCTAATATTGTCAATTAACTCTCCTTTTTCATTATAAATGATAACACAGTGAATAATCATCATGCCTGTGCTATCATGTAATATAGATATGCTTGTATCAGTGTCGTATAGAAACTCATATTAATGAGATTTTGGCAAAGTACATGGTACAAAATATTGTATTTTTGATCATAGATTTTTTTTTGCATCTCAAAGACATAACTAATGGTTCATAAGGTAACTGTGGAATAGGATGTCAGAGGCTATTTTACTGGGCTTCAGGAAATATGAAAGCAAAAGTGAAGTTTAATCAAGCTTCAATAAATAATATCCTTGAGAAAGTAACACATTGCAGCACACATAAGCTTTTTCTGCAAACCGTTCTGTGGTAAAACACTCTCAAATCTACCAGTAGCTGTAGGCCAAGCAGTCCATAGTTCTCCATATGTATAAGAACATAACTTCATTAACTGTCATTACTTTCCATAAGGGAGAATTTTATTTATGGGTTGCCCTGTATTTATTTGCCTTTAATATATATTAACGAGATAATTGGAATCTCTATTGAAGAATCAATATACAGGTCACCTACTGTGAGGAGGTACCAGAAATTCATGTGAATACCTTTCTTAACGTATACCAGATATTTTACCTGTTTCCTCAAAATGACCTGAAAAACATTATTTTTCTAGTAGGACAGATATGCTGCTTGTACTTATAGCAATTTATCTTCTAAAGCAGTTGTCAGCTTCTCTTCCAGAGTTTGTTAAAGCATCACAGGTGAATAATACTCAATTATCCAGAAAAGTTTTAGCTTCTTCCTCAGAATTTCTTTGAACTCTTAATTTTCTTTTACTTAGAGCCTCATCCTTCCTCCACCACTTTCTTCCTCCCTACTTCAACTGACAAGTTTGTGCTGTCCAGTCTTGTCCTATCCATCACAGACCTCCAAACATTCAAGGCATTAGTGAATTAAACATTCAATGAATTAGGTAAACAAATCTCAGTGTTCACATTTAGGCATCAACTTATCATCAGTGTTCCAGCATCTAAAGGATAAATGGAAGAGGATAGAACATTTAAACCTCTGACTTCAGTTACCACTCTGATAGTTTGAAGCCCTTTC
The DNA here is from genome assembly GCF_031753505.1 of Anomalospiza imberbis. Classification (NCBI taxonomy): domain Eukaryota; kingdom Metazoa; phylum Chordata; class Aves; order Passeriformes; family Viduidae; genus Anomalospiza; species Anomalospiza imberbis. The sequence goes on along the minus strand of NC_089683.1, from coordinate 19,475,841 downwards.
ATTCCTATGCTTTACACATTAGATGGAGAAATCCCAAGGGATTCCAGTTCCCAAAAGAGTGCCATGTGCGTTTTGAGAATTCTTTGATGTAAAAGGCCTTCAGATATTGTACTGGGTCTGGCTGAAATGGAGCTTATCTTCTTTATAGTAGTCTATAGGTCTGTGTTTTGATTTGTGACTAAAGCAATATTCACAGCATACCAGTATAGTGGCTGCTGCTGACCAGGGCTTGCACACCATCAAGGCTTTCTCTTTCTTTCTCTTTTTATTGGTCTGCTCCTGCACAATAAATAGACCCAGGGTAGGCAAGAAGAGGAGAGGAGGCGCAAGCAGGACCAGTGAACCAAACTGACCAAAGGGATATTCCATGTTGTGTAACATTTTTGCTCAGCAATAAAAACTGAGTAGAGGGCTTGGGGAGAGCAAGCCATTTCTTGGAGACTGACAGTACATCATTCTGCTTGTGAGAGATAGTGAGTGGTTGTGTTTGCATCACTTGTTTGTTGTAATTTAGTTAGTTGGGTTTTTTCTCTCTTCCATTTGCTTATTAAACTAGTTTTATTTTAGTTCATGAGGCTTTTTCTTCTATGAATTCTCTCTGCTATGCCTCTGGAGAGGGCTGGGGGAGTGAATGTCAGTGTGGGTGCTTGGCTGCTGGCCTCAGATCAACCCATCACAGATATATTTTTTGTGTAAGATTTGAGGAACTTAGTGCTTTCAGTTTTGGTCTTGGAGAGACATATTCTCTTGTAATGTATCTCAATCCCATATATATTTAGTATATGTCCCACTCTTTAATTACTATTGGGTTTTTTATTATTGCTGTATACACTCTGAAGGAATATGAAATAATTCCATAAAGCCTACCACCATCCCATGATACTTTACTTCCAAAGTAAGTGCTCCTTGCTTGTTTTGGTGAACCAAGAAAAACAGTTATATGAGCATTAAAGGGATATTGTGTTGAGGTTAACTGTGGATGAGGCATTTCCCATATTCTTACTAAAGGTGTTTTTTTTTTGTCTGAGGGACGCCAGACTGCACTTACCATATACTGTGAAATGCATGTATGTATTTTTACTATTATCCAACTTGTATCTTTTTTTGCATTGCCCCATGTTCATATATGCATAGTGTCCAATATTTGTCTTCTGTAATTACTCTCTGAAATCAAATATCTGCTTTGCATTAAATAAAACCTCTGATCAGTCTAGATAAAAATCCCACTTTCGACCATATCTACACGTCTGTCCCCTTTTACATTGCAGCCATCAGTCTAAAGCCATTGGAGTGAGCCCAAATTCATTCCCCTGAATGGATCACAGATCCTTTTGACCAATTTCCTAATTTTACCCTGAATATTTATTTATATACATGGCATGTAAAAAACAGCATGCCTGTTTTTCCTGTACTACATGAGTCTATGAGCCTGTTATAACTTGTAATGTGTGTCCTGCATGTTCTTTCTCATAACTGTGTTTTTTTGCAATGCTTCATTATGTTTTTATCCACTAAGTTATTTCAGTTGGTCTTGCAAAGGTGCTCTGGCATCAGAACAGCAAGATTACTTTTTAAGTTAGTGTTGTTGAAGTACTGGAGCTATCATCTGTAGCGTCACATACGCAGCTGTGTGCCTTCTCCTCAGCTAGATGGGCTGTGTGAAAGGTCATTTTCCCTTCTTCCTACCTGAATTAAATTCAGAGAGGTCTATCCAATTCTTTCTATCAAAAATTATCTACAGTCCATCGGCTTTTTACAAAACTTTTTAAATATGCAAAACATTATGGCTTTTGAAAGGTTATTAAAGATTGTCTATCCACTCACAGGAAATGCACACTCTGCTTTCTTCAATCCTTCATTTTCCTGACATAAAAACATCTTTTTAACCTGTGGAATTCTTGCAGTTGGCTGCAGCAGAACTTAACATACTTTTGTTAGTATATTCTGATTTTTAAAAATATATAGTATTGTTTAGCCTATGTATAGTACCTGTAAATTCAATTGCTCTTGCTGTTCTGACATGGTAAACTGCCATCTGCTAGGATATTTCCTGTGACCTCATTCACCTCATTCCCTGATATTCAAGATTGTTTCATATTTTCAGCATTCTTTTTCTGATGGTGTAACATTCATATAACTTTTGAACAAGAAAAAAATTGTCTCTTATAAGGTTGGGTAGAGTCAAATATTTACTAAAGCCCTCTTTTTATTGCCTTTATTTAAAAATTTATAGAGTATTACATAGTATGACATGTCAGCACTTTGCTCAAAATTAATTTTTTAATTAGAAATGCCTTACATAGATAGTCTGTTAGACTGTAGTATACTTTTTAGTGTGCCTTAGATCAAATCTGGTCTATTCTAATTATATCAGGCTGTATTATTTCCTTTGTAGTTAAACTATGCAGTTTAAATTCTTCTGTACTTCGGTTGAGTTTTCCGATAGCTTTGCCCAGAAAAGGCATACTTCCAGCATGCTCTTGTGTCATGAGATGGCCAAGATCACATGTATCTGTTTGATTCTTATTTGTTGTTCATGTGAAGAGAAAGGTAACTTGCCTTTAGCTTTTCATTTCACTTGATATTTCATTGTATTTTTCACAGGAAGTCTTTAGACTGTGGCTTAATGACACAATATTTTTTTCATATATTTTAAATTCTTTTAACACCATATTTGTTAACAGAAACAAGAGAGAATGGGATAGATATTTGCCTTCCATATAAAGGAATGGCTGGAAACACTGTGCACTGGGCATGTGAAATATGTTTATCAATACCGCAAAACAAAAGCAAAAAAAATTCCCTTAGAATATTTTAAAGTAAGATAAGAAACATAGGAGATGTCATTCCTGTTCTCAGTGGAAGATTAAACATTGTATTAACTACTGAAATCACCTTGAATTACTGCATTTCACATTGCTGATATGGTGGGAGTCTGTCTGAAGATATTTATTTATGTAGCATGCGAATTAGTCTTTTTGATTAGTTAGCAATTCAATAATGTTTTTATTTGTTTGCCTTTATTATATAGAACTACTGCTTCTATTATTCTAGACTTCTCACGAATCCATCAATATAATTTTTCTTTGTAAGAAGTAAGGTAATATAAATGTAGTGAGAATGCTATTGCTGTGAATACTCTTAATTGCTAGTTGGCAGCAGAGAAATTATATCAGTATGTTTTTCTTACCCAAAGGAATTTGTGGTTCATATTATAGTTTGGGATGTTTGTTGTTTGTTTTTTTTTTTAAGATAGAAAAGTAAAAATAGGTAGTCTTTTAGAAGGTGGAGTGCATGGTTGATGCACTGTAGTCTTTCATTTTTGTTACGGAATTCTTATTTGGGGAAATGCAGATAACTATTTTTAGTCCTTAAAGCTGATACAGGTAGTAATATATAATAATTTTTATACAGTGTATTGACAGAAGCTTTGAGTAAAGGTACAATAGCTATAGCATCTTGAACATTATGAGTATAGAGACTGAAGAAAAAATGCTTATTTAGAATATGGAAGACTGAAATAATGAGTGGAATGAAAGTAATTCACATCCAGTAGCTATGAGCTCATGTATGTATGATGTCAATTAATAAACAACTTAATTAGATGCAGAAGTTATTTTCTATTTCTTGGTATTCTGACCATTGCAATTACTCCAAAGTATTGTGTATTTTTAATTTTTTTTTTATGCCTTCACTGGTTTCTTAACAGATATTTTCTGAGGAATGGTATTTTCCATTTATCATTTCAGTAGTTAACATAATCCCTTTAATTAGATAAAAAAATTGAAAACTAAGAAATTGAATAAACTATTTTGAAAAAATCTAGAAATTAAGCACAATCTTATTGAGTTACAAAGCTTGAATGAACTTTCTCACAGTTTTCTGACACATCAGTTAGAAAATATCTGTAGAACATAAATGTCTGTGTTACTTCAGTTATCTTATTTGGTTGCTCTAAGCGTAATTAAAATAAAAGTTACAATACTGGAATCAAAATATTCCCCCAAAAACCAAACATGAAATGCAATCCAAGTTTATGTTTAATGCTCTGATATCTTCTGAGCTACGTAGTTTCTGTCAATACTCCAGTTACATGCGCACATTTAAACATTTTGTAAGATACAAGGTTCTGTGACATTTACAATACAAAATCCTATTACTTCTAACATGACATTTCAAAGAGATTAAGTAATTCAAATCCTTCTTTTTGGACAATTTCCACTCATATCTACCCAAAGTCCTTAAAACTTCAGTTTAAGTAGACATTGTAGCAAGAGGTCTGTGTAGTAGTATAAACAAGCCACAAGAAAATGTTTTAACAAAAGCAATAAAAATTAATTCAAACATCAAAAAATCATACAAACAAGAGGGAGTACTGATTCAGGACCTAGGAAGATGCCAAGCTGATCAAATCTGTCTGTGTGTATTAGCACGGTAGTAAAGATAAAAGAGATGCTGTCAAACCTACATCTAGATTTTTGTAGAAATATCTATATAATAAAATACTTATATAAGTCTATGAGAGATGGCTTCACGTGCCACAGATACTAAAAAATATAAAAATATTCTTTGCTGGAAGTCTTAGCCTCCAGTGAAGTAAAAATTCGGCTTTTTCCATTTCAGCTGGCACTGAAAATACTTCTTATCCTAGAAAAGTCTTTGGATTTAACACCGCTGTAGTAGCAAACTGCTTGTATGAAAAAATTTCCTTACTAATATTAATTCATAGTATTTTTTAAAGGTGTCAATTTCAAGAAGAGAACCTTAAGTCTATCAATGCTCATCTGTTATTCTGACTTATGCTCACAAAGATAGTGTTTATTTTATTACAATAAATTAATGCCATAAACAAACTTCAGAAGAGGCCAGGAATGCAGATCTATTCATCATTTCACCATGAAAGTGAGATAGAAAGACACTGAATATTGAAAATGGTGCCTCATGCTACTTAGCAAAAATGCTTGAAGGAAACAAATTTACAGATAGGGAAACAAATCTCAAAGTAAGAAATGTGATGGCTGTGCAACACAAATTTCTAGTATTAGGAAATGTGAATATTCATGTCTTGTTCTGGTTGCAGTAGTCAGTAGCATAACTGCAGTAATAGAAGATGTAGCAATTTCCTCTGTCTATTTTAAAATCATCTTAGGGCCTTAGGGAAAAAAATGCAAACCAACAAAGAAAATAAAAACCCTACAGCAACTTTATAGCCTCTTGAAATCTTTCAAACTTATTATTTGGTATTAAATGGAAAGTTCTTCCTCGACAGCTAACAGGAATAGGTGCTTTGTTGTATCTTTTTTTTTCTTTTCTCTGTTTTGAGGAAATGGCAGTGAGAAATGCATGTCATTTAAGCCTGTAGGATTTATTTTCTCGTGAATTCCAGTGCCATCTTGGTGCTTGCTTTGATCCTTTCACTTAAAACAAAAGCCTCAGGATTTATTTTGTTAAGCTTTTATTTTTAGTTTGGATATCTGTTTTTACTTGTAGCCTTCTGTACACCATGCTTTGCAGAACACAAGTGTGGTACATGGAACAATATCAATATATTATGGGATCTTCAGAGAGAAACTTTTGTAACTGAAAGCAAGAAATAATCACAGTAAAGCTGATTAAGATTCAGGGCAAAAGCACTGTGTTACTACCATAGACTTCATGACTGGAATATGTAAACTTTGAAAAGCAGTGGCTGTTTTTTATCCTATGTCATTTACACTGAACTGCTTTCTGGTAAAACCACCTTCCCGCCAAGTCAGCACACTGGGGACAGCAGTGCCCCAAAGGTCTCAGTCTTGTGTGCCAGGTAATGTGACCACCACTGGCACATCAGAAGCCTGGAAGCAGCCTGAGCCCTGGGAAAAGCATGTCCTGGAGTCAGTGTGCTGGAGCAAGGGAACAAGCTCTGCAGGCAGAGCTTGGGGATCTTGGCAGACTCCCCACTGAGCAGGAGTCAGCTGAGCACAGGTTCAGTGGTGAAGTCCCATATGGGACTTGTTGGACAATAGGCTGTGTTAGCAATAACATAGTCAACAAGTCAAGGGTTGTTCTCATCTATTCTCATCTACTTGCATTCCTGAGGCCGCACCTGAGGTAGCTCCCTCTGTGTCCAGTTTTGGTCTTCCTGTGGAAAAGACTGGTATTTTAAGAAAGTTAGTGAGGAGGCTGGACTAGGGGACTTACAGGATCCCTATTTGATTCTGTGCAAATATTGTGTTAGTGAAGTGTTAGATCTCTAGATGAATATTGAATATTATTAACTGTCTGTAGTTGATCACCATATTTTTAAAACAATAAAGAACAACAGCAGTTTGAGTGTAATCCACTCCATCACCACCACCATGTTTCAAATGATAAAATATTAAGTAATTTTTATAATAAAATTTGGTTTTTTAGATTTTGATTGCCTGTTTTGGTTGCATGAATTGTTAATCGAGGAGTTACCTTCTATGATCTTTCATCAGCCATTAGATAACTTTGTGCCACTGGGATAAGGCATTCAGGTCTTTGTGTGTCTGCAGAAGCTGAGTTAGTATCTAGAACCACCCTGTGGTTCCATGGAGAGCACATACTATTGTTTGGCTCTCTTAAATGTTCTGGACAGCCCTCTTGCTGTGTAAGGATCCTAGCATCTTAGCTTTGATATTTGAATGGGATATCTAAGCTGGGCATTGTGAACGGCTTCTCCTCACAGCATTAAATTAAGTCTGTTTCCAGGCGCCAGTGTGTATCAATGCATAAGGGCTGACAGATTCTGACATGTATCAGTGGGATGTTAAGAGATCATACCATAAGTCATTTCATTACAGCACTGTTGGGATCTTTGTCAGAACCTTAGGTAAAAAGAGCAATATGTTTGGGATGTGATTATTTTACTCAATTTACTTGAAGGCAATAAAATGATTTTTTTTTTTTAATCTTTTCTTTCTTTCTGAAGAGGTGAAAGAGATTACTGAAATGAAAGTGACACAGAATTGTGCCACTGCCATCGAGTTTTAGTATTTCCCATGATTATTCAATCATGAAAGAAAAATGGACAATTGGCTAGTACATATCTAAGCCTTCAGGCCAAGCATGTTAATTTCTGCAGATATAATGCTGTACAACTACTTTAAAAATCAGATACATTGTCTTATTTATTGTGCATGATGGGTAGTTTATATTATCTTTTCTAGCAAGTATATAGAGTTCAGTATTCATGTTCACCATCAAACTCCCTACAAATGACAAAGGTTGGGTTAATAATTTTTCACTATGTCAGGAATTAATAACTGCCCATTAACCACTATATGTCATTTTGAATGTTGACATATATCATCAATTAAGCAGTAGAGGACTTCACCTTAGATCAGAGGACCCCAGGAAGATTCTTCATAGAAGCAACTTTATAGAGCAGTATTCTGATTCAGTAGTTGGCTTTCTTCTGTGTTGGTACCAGAAATTGGGCAATATAACATATAAGTATAAATATCTAATTTACAAATGTAGAATGTAGTGGTGATATTCTCCATACTATACACAAAACAAACATATGCAAAATCATTGAGCTAATTTTAATTGTCTTTCACAATAGTATATAATTAAAATCTAATTCTCCTGGCAATCATAGGCATTTAAATAATCTGGTTATCTTTCTGAAGTTTAGTTACTGCAACTACTGTGTGTCACTTTTTTTAAATTTAGACCAGTGTACTTTCATACCACTACTTAATGAGCTTTTGTGGTTCCTATTGGAAAATTTTAAGAGTTAAAAAAAAACATATCCCACCAGCATTCAGATGCAGGGGATTTCAAAGGTACGTATGCAATGCCTACCTTACTGCAGATAGTGAGGAAAGGAAAACATTGGCATTTGCAGAATAAGTTGCTATAAACACATAAAAGTTGCATTAAAAGTTAATAAAATGCAGTTGCACATTAGCCTTTGCCAATGCTGTTTTGAGAAGAATATTTAAGGAAAAATTTTGAAGAAACTTCTAAGAACATTTTTCAAATTCCTATGACATAAATGTGCTTGAAGTAAGCATTGCTTTGAATGCTACATAAAAAGTTTAGGAATCCAAGAAATGAAAGCTAAGGAAGACAGTGTTTTGAATCTTCATACATTCCTAGTAAATGAAGCCAAAATGCAATAAATAAAATTGGCATTTTGGTTTAAAAAAACACTATTTTTTTTTTCAAAAATACCCAATGCATATTTCTTGAATATACTACCTTAAGTTCAATAATTATGAACATAATATGTATACCCAGGGGAAGTAAGTGATCAACAGAACAGGTATATATTGGTACAGAGAAAGTACTTATTGTATATGTTACTCTCGGTACTGCCCTATTATCCTTGGTTTTGTTGCCTTTCAATTGATTGGTAAATTAAACACTCAAAAACTTGTCAAAAGGCATAAAAATCACTTGAGCACTGATAAATACTGGGCAGTTTCAGAAAACTGACATATCTTCCTTTACGGATATATTTCTTCTTACTACAGATCAAATGCATTTGAAGTTCTGGCACTCGATGGAGTTAGTACTGGGATACTTCAGTTTTATACAGCCCAGGAGAGTGCTGACTGGCTGAGAGCAATGTCAACTAACATCAGTGATTTGACACTTCAAAATGTATGTTACTTTCTGCATATTGTCTTGTTTATGCTATTGTAAAGTTATTTCTAGTTTTTAAACGGTAACAAACAATTCACCTTTAAGTACAATATATAAAATGCTTGTGTGTGGGGAGGAAAAGGAGAAAGGACAAAATAAGGAGAGGTTGCCTGAAAAGTATCAAGAAGTTTTCAAGGCTTGCAGTGTTAGCATAGAACAGAAACCAGTAGAAAATTAGATTATGTTTTTAATTTTAAAGATTTTTGGGGTAAAATATGTATCAATACTGGTAATTTCACAGAGCTTTAGATATGACCAAATATTTATTTTTTACATTTTTGTAGTTAAACTGTGCTTGAAATTAGCATTTGTTGATTTTGAAACAAGCACGTGAAAATTCTGTAGCTAGTGAAGTATTTACTGAGACTTACTGGAGACAGTAATTTTACATCTCTAAGTTGTCTAAGAGGTGATTTATTTAAAGTCAAATGATTCCATCTCACTTCCTAGAAGTATAAAGATGCTTATGCTATTTTAAGTTACTCCTGTAAATTAATAAGTAACGATTGACTTTGCAAACAGAAGTATTAACTAATCCCCAGAGAAACAGAAAATTACTATTTGGACAGCACATTTATTATTCCATCAAAGAGCACCAAAAAACATTGATAATTATGGAATTAACCATGAAGTTTAAGATGGAACTCAATAATGTACAATTTGGAAAGTATATTTGTCTTTAAGAAATTATAAAATTCAGTGACGAAAATACAATATCACAAAGAATTGCCTGTGCAGTTTTTAATCTTTTCTTTCTCTACTTGAGCAGAGTCTGTTAACTTCTTTCATAAATTATGATTTAGTAGCCTGAATTTTATTTGTACTTCGTACTCTAAATGAACTGTTGCTTAGGTCTCCAGGTTATATTGTGTAGATTTTGTATTAGATTTCAACATAAATCTTTAAGTCTGTTGGTTAAAACAGACTTAAAGTTTAATTTGTTTTCCTAGTCTTCAAAAGCTACATGAATCACATTTGATCATAATAGTTCATTTATTCCATCAATTATTTTAAAACATTCAATGGCTTAAGCAATCTCTTTGTCAAAATCAGACATTTTTGCTTATGGTGCATTCTTTTTAAATTCTATTTAGCGATTCACATAATGTACAGGGTATTATTATGTAATAATTCTAAGAAAGTGTATGGTAATCTTTCTAGAGACATTCCAATTCATAGTTACTAAGACTTTTTTTTTTTCTTTCTGGAGATATTCACTGAATAAAAGCCACAAGGATATAAGAGAATAAGAATAAAAATAAATGCAGGCAACTTTTGTTAGTCATAGGGTGTTAGTCAGTGTTTTTTCAAAGGACTATGTGCAGTAATTATCTGTCCTGACACACTATCTTCACTGTGCTGTGACCTTTCAGCAGCAATATTTTATAATAAACTGAGTAATTTCTTAGTCTTCTCCACTATCTAGTACTAGTGAATTCTGTCAACAAAGTAGTCCACCTGGTGTTCATACAACTGGCTGTTCCCAGGAAGGGCCTGAGAAACAACAGTCATGAAGAATATCCATGTTTTGTGTTCTCAGTGAGTTACAAAGTAAACTCTATGCAGCTCATATGAGAAGCATGTCAACTTTTTTGCTCGGACAGTAGCTTTACAGGTTTTGTCAGGTGTGCAGCCTGTGGTACAACAGGAAAAGTCAGGCCAGAGCATTTATTTAATTATTGATCATCAGAAGGGGCGATCCAGTAGTCAGTGAGAATCCCTTTTGTTGCAAACTGTTTTTACGATGGGGATTGAGAGGCTGGAGTACAGCAGGAGGCTGGACAACTCTTTGCCTCTGAGCAGCCAGAAAACACAGACCACCCTCCACAGTGCCTACGACAGGGCTTTTGAATCAGGCTTCCTTGAAGTCCATTTGGAATCCTTTTTATTACCTTAGTCTTATCATTTCAAAAAATTATTCTTTTCTTATCATACCTAAGACAATGACATTGGGGAATGAATCTGTAGTTCCTTCAAAGCTTCTGTAGAGTGTCTCCCCATTCTCCAGGACCAGAGATAATCACTACTCATTCAGAAATTGTTTCAGAGAGTTCCTTATCTGGTTATGGGTTGTCTTCATGAGTACTTGCTGACTCAAAGTTCAGTTGCTTCTCCAAATAGTTAAACTATTGATTTCCTATTCTGTCCCACACCATCATCTCAGTATGGAAATTAATTACTAGATCCATGGTCACAATGGACTTTTTTGCTAACACTGTTGGCATAATGTCAGCATCCTTACCTGAGCTATTACTAGTTTTTTTAGGTAATACTTACCATTATTCATGTTTTACTTTCACACATTTTTACATTTTGTTTTGCTGGTACTTGTTTTCATGACTTTAGCAACTTTTCTCGCACCTTAGTCATTCTTACTTAAACTGTGATTATGTGTGTTACTCTTATATACATTTTTGTCCTACATATTTGCATGACATTTTGAATAATTTCTTTTAGAATTTTAGTTCTTAAAGAGCTCCTAATGGGGACTAATTGTATTTGTAGAATGCACTCAGTCTTTCCTGTATCACTTTACCCTAATATACTTAATTTTTTTTTTTTTATTTTACCCTAATAAAGTCATGTTCAGCAGCTCTTTGTCAGATCTCCTGCTGATGCTAGGAGACAGTCCTAGTGTAGGTAGAGCAAAAATAGCTCTGCCACAATGTGACACTTCTGCTAATGTCAGACTACTCTTTTGAAGTACTACTGAAACATCTAACTTCTATACAAAGCAAGCTCTCTAGGGATCAAGTGTATAGGAGGAGTCATCTTTCAACAGTGGAGATGTGAGAAGTTGTCACTGCATAGGAGTGCTGCCCCTGTACATATTTAAAGAGTGTTACTTGGTAGATGAGAAATAATGATTCTGGTACCAGCCTGGACTTAAATCTTAGATGACAGAGGAGCACAGGGAATGCTGCAATGTGGAGAAAAATGTAAGAGTGTCTTTTCAGCCCCCATTGCTGATACATGTTTTGTATGCTCAGCTCAGAAAATCTCCTAGTTACAGTCAGCTTTACAAGCAGCATGCATTTCTGAGGACCCTTGGCCCAAATTATTCATCTCTCTGTATGTATTCTGTTTTGTCACATACTTTTCTACCAGCATGAAACTACCCTATCATCTTCCTTTGTGATTCAGCCTTCATTTTCAATATTCTCAAAGCTTTTTACATTTATCCTTGGCAGAAACAAATACAGGTGAATCACCACCTCAGACTTATTTCTTCGTACACCTGTTTTTTTGCAGAAGGAGGTGCAGTTGAAGAAACTGAGGGAAGAGGGGTAACAGAAACTGGCAGTGAATCTTCCATGATGAAGCAAGAAGCACAGGAAATTAATTAATTTGCCTGTATTCTCACTGCTCCTGTTGTTAATTTCTTCAGCTGAAGGGTTCTTTGTAGGCTGAAGTGACAGTGCTGTAATGGCTATGACTTTTTAGGAGAAAGGTCTTTGGGATAATTTCTATTTCTCTCTCTTTTTCACCATTCAGATTGACAGCTATAAGATATATGCAGGTTTTCTCATGGATCTTAATTATTGTTTTTGAAATATAGCACGGAGCATAACTTTAGTCATAGTCAGTAGAAGAATCTAAAGATAATGCTGTCAGTTCATTTACATATAGATATTTGTTTCTTATATATAAAACTTTCTTAAGGTTTTGTGGTTTTTTTACAGTAATGGTGTTATTTTTTTCTAATGGTGTTATTTTAAAAAAAATTGTAAATAAATGAGCAGGTCATAAACAGGTCAGAGAACAATTTATGATGCTCTTTTTCCACTTTAAACATTATTTATGATTTTTATAATTCATTCCAGAAGTTTCATTGGAGGATGGTAGAAACTTAAAATTTGATATTAAAGTAGGGTTATTAATCCAGATCGTATTTATGCCCATGACATCTTTTTTAATTGTATATGTCATACACTGTAAACCTTCTCTTTTATTTCTTCGTGTAAACACATATCTGGGGATATTTTGTATTGCAGTTGTGTGAAATGTCTGTTGTAATAGGGAGAGACTTATGAAATATGAGCTTTAAACATACATTAAAAAAAACCCAAAAAAATACTGAGAAGGTCTTGCTTTCTTTACACAGCAGATTGTGAGGTACATGCATATGGAAACAAAATCCTTATGTGTAGAAAGCAGTATACAAATTTGACTGCCTCAATGATTTTACAAACAGTTCTATTCCCAGGGTGAGAATGCATAATATTTCTTCACTGCTGCTTTTTTTGTTGTTTTAAATGCAAATTTTCCAGTTGAAAGTAGCACAGTTCAAACTGTAGAGGTTGTAAAGGGAAGTCAGTTAGGATAAGACCCACGTCCCCTAAACTTGGCCAAGCAATAAGCAGTCACACAGGACAGCTAGGAAAAAAATAGGGGCCTGTCAAGATCCTTCACTGTTTTCTTGAAAGAGAATAAAGATATATTAGATGTGAAATAAATCCCAGCCTGGGAGGCATTTAGATTTAAGTAAATAGTTCTGAATAATTTCAGTTCCTGCCCTGTATATATCAATTTAGAACAGAGCAGGAATTACAATTTGCTTAATAGTTCCTTTTCCAAGCAGCCTGCAGTCTTTGCAGACCCAGGGTTTTTTTTTAGTTCCCCTGCTGTGTCCAGCTCGCATTTCTATACTGCAGCGCTGAGAGCTCATGCAGTGCCAGCAAGGTAAATGTATCCATTTGTATTCCTGCCTGTCTGCACCAGCTGGGGAGACATGTGAAGGGCACATGTGGTGCTGGGTGAAGTGAGGAGTTCGTACTTCTCAGCCCCGTAACACTGGGATCTAATATGATATAGAAGCAGATCTTTCTCCTCTCCACAGAGCAACATCAGGGCTGCACCCACCCTGCTTTGAATAGGGAATGAGTTGCCTGTGCAGTGAACAACTGTGGAGTCCAAAGCATTCTTCCCTATTATCCTTACCAATGGGAAGTGGAGCTTCTTATTAGGGTGCTCTTCAAAATATTCTACCTGCTTGGTGCAGAAAGCCTTAATAGCCAGTCTGACTCACTTTTTTCCAGGCATATATGAACCCATTTACTTGTGCTGGTTTGTGCTATAGTAATCTTATTACTGAATATGGTTTTGGACACTTGAAAGGAAATTATATTTTCTGGGTGTTTAACATGGCTTTTCTGTAGTTACTTTGTGTATGTATTTGTATCTGAGGCATGATGGGTTAGGACTGACTAGAGAGCTCCTAGAGCCCTGAGCATTGCTATCACTCTCTGTCCATACAGCCAAGATTCCTGTTGTCATCCTAGCTCTCCACGCTGCCTTTTGTCCTAAGGTTATTTTGTTTATGGTCATAGATACTTCACTCTATGGAGGACAATGACTCGTTATTGTCATCTGTTAGGTGCAAGAGTGTGTGTGTGTATAAATCCTGACACATCCTGAAGCCTGCGTCATTACCATAACACAAAGTCTGTTGGCCCATACAGGTGTACTGGTCTGACTGGGACGGGGTAGCTTTCTTCACAGTAGCAATGCTGTGTTTTGTATTTGTGGCTAGAACAGTGTTAATAACACACAGGTGGTTTGATTGGTGCTGAACAGTGCTTGCATGGGATGAAGGCTTTGACTTTTTCTCACTCTGACACACCCCACCCACCTCAGCAGAAGATGGAACAAGGAATTTAGGAGGGACACAGATGGGTTAGCTGACTGAAAAGTGAGCAAAGAGATATTCCACACCATTGGGCTCAGCAATTGAAATGACATCATAGTGGAAAAAGGAGGTGTGGGTTTGTCTTCCAAGACGGCTGTTGCTTGGAACCTTCTTGTGGGAGGCAGAGAGTGATACCATTTGTATCACTTGAATTTTTCTTGTTTCTTTAACTTAAGCTCTGTTCATCTTGACTGAGAAGTTTTCTTGCTTTTGCTTTTCTTATTCTCGCACCCTTCCTGCTGGAAGGGAGAAGGGAGTGAGCAGCTATGCAGGTGCTCAGCTACTGGCCAGAGTCAATCCACCACAGCAGTCAATGTCATCACCATCATATTAACTGATTTACATCCACAGATTTGATCTTATAAATCTGGTGTGCCCAGGACACAAGCAATAGCCCTGGAATTCTTCTGTTAGTTTCCTACAGCAATTGTAGTTTTCCCTGTTCGCATGTGTAGGGTTTTGGTCTTCCATCACAAGATTTTCATTCCTAATAAAACAAGCTTTTTGATATCAAGATGCTTTGGAAGTACTCATCAACTCTAGGACAGTTTTCAGTTTACTCCTAGCATGTAGGGAAGTCTAGTTTTACACTCTAATGTATTTCTTTCTAAAATTTTATCTACACTTAATAAAATTGCACTTCAAAAAATGTTACACTTTAAAGAACTATTTGTGTACTGCATATGTCAGTATTTGTCCACCACTCTTGTGTGCAAACTTTGACTGCCAAAGTCAAAATCATCACAAGTCTTCAATATCTGAACAAAGAGGAAAACCTTTGTCTTGAAGAGTAAACTAACAGGAAAGCCCATGCAATTTTCATTTCATCTTTAAATACATCTTATACTCTACAGTCACAAGGACTTAATTACAGATGTCATTTAAGAATCTGCTTAAGTAATTGTTTAACTGAGACCTAAGTGAGATGTCTACAGTACAGTATAGTATTTTCACTCAGACTGGCAAAGTTAAATTCATAAATGCAAATCATTATGAGGTATTTAAGGAAAACTGATTAAAGGCTTTTGTCTTTCAAGTCCTTGGTTTTGCAAATCTGCTATAATAATAAAAATCTAGTATTTAAGAACTGAATGATAAAATTTCTTACAAATATGATTTGGATGTATTAATATAGTATTCAATAACTAAGTCAATCAATGCTAATTCCATCAGAGAAACTCATCAGCATATTAATAATGCTATGTGTTCTTCCCTCTCTCTTTCATAGATGAAAATGGCAAATAAATGCTGTTCTCCCTCTGACCAGGTAAGATTTCCATTATATTATCCAATTTTTTTTAATTTGTGTGATTACATTGTTGAAAAATTTGTATAGCTTGCATACATACATCTAGTCAGTTTTAAAACTGATCTAGTCTAGTGGATGGACTGCAAGATCAGTGATGGTAAAGCCAAATCCCTCCCACTGTAAGTAAAGATCAGATTTGTGACCGCTTCAGGAACCTGAACAAGTCTATGGGACCCGATGAGATGCATCCCAGAGTCCTAAGAGAACTGGCTAATGTAGTTGCCAAGCCATTCTCCATGGTGTTTGGAAAGTCATAGAAGTCAGGTGAAGCCCCTGGTAAAAAGTAGAAAGGAAACATTGCACCCATTTTTAAAACAGATATAAAGGAGGAACCCAGGGACTACCAGCCTATCAACCTCATCCATGTTCCTGGGAAGATCAAGAAACAGATCCTCCTAGAAGTTGTGATAAGGCACTTGAAGGGCAGGGAGGACTTGGGGAGCAGAAAGCCAACTGTGTCCTGGGCTGCATCAAAAGTAGAGTGGCCAGCAGGTCAGGGCAGGTGATTCTTCCCCTCTACTCTGCTCTTGTGAAACCCCTCTACCTCTGCATCCAGCCCTAGGGATCCCAAAATAAGAAGGACATGGACCAGCTCTAACAGATCCAGAGGAGGGCCACAAAGATAATTAGAGGGATGGAACACCACTCCTATGATGAGAGACTGGGAGAGCTGAGGCTGTTCAGCCTGGAGAAAGGAAGGCTCCAGTGCGACCTTATTGCAGCCTTTCAGTATCTAAAGGGGTCCTATAAGAATGACTGGGACAAACTTTTAGCAGAACATATTGTGACAGGACAAGAGGTACTACTTTTAAACTGAAAGAGTGTTGATTTAGTTTAGCCATAAAAAAGAAGTTTTTCTTACATTAAGGGTGGTAAAGCACTGGCAAAGGTTGCTCAGAGAAGTGGTGCACACCCCATCCCTGGAAACATTCAAGGTCAAGTCAGTGAAGCTCTGAGTAATCTGATCTAGGTGAAGATGTGCCAGCTTTTTGCAGTGGGATTGACCTCCGTTACATTTAAAGCTCCCTTCCAACCCAAACTGTTCTATAATTCTGTGATTTAATTATACTCTTTGTCATGGCTTTTAATTATTAATTAAATCAATATGAAAAATAGGTGATTGTGAATGACAGGGGAAATGTATTGGATTTGGATATCTCTTATTGGATGAACTGGCAAGTGCTTTAGTAACTATTCAAAGTTTTTTCCTTATCAGTTTGGGTCCACATAATGAGTTTATTTCAAAAAAGAAAGACATATTCTCCCTCAATTTTCAAAAAAATTTGGGGACAGTCATACAACTATATAGCTGTCACTAGATACATAATTTGATTTCCTAAATTAACAGGCTAGTCTCCATAAACCTCCTAAATAATCAATGCAGAAACATATTTTGTCCCAAGGAGCTGTTCAAACATGAAACTTTTTATCAGTTCTTTAAATCATCCTTTAGAGGAGTCACTTTTGCTAATCCTGACTCGCCTCAGCCTACCATCTAAAGTAGGTGCCTAAAGTTAGGCAGTATAAGTCTATCTCACTTTTTCCAATCCAAATATGAAAAGACGGACAATTAGGATCTTAATTTCAGAAGCTGAAAATTTAAGGTACAACTGACAGCAACAAACATTGGATTGTTCTCTGCCAAAAAGTGAGGAAAAAAAGTATATAATGAATTTGGGCAGATCAAGTAAACAAAACTAGAAAACATAAAAATATTAAAGGAGCAATTGTGAACAACTCAGACTTTATATGTCCTGTGGAAATTTGCTTTATAAGCAATCAAAACGTGAATTCTCAGGTATATATATCACAAAGGCATCATATAAAACTTGGCAACGATAACTTAAAGTAGAAGAGGACTTTTGCTGGCCTAGATTAATGGAGCCTATTAGTGTCAGTTACATAATATTTGTACAGACCTGAATAACTCTTTTTAAAGCAATTGATTTAAAATTTAGAGAAAGGATAACCTTAAGAGATTGAAGGTCACTTGAACTGCCTTGAAGTAAAATTGGTGATAGCTGCAGATTTATCTTTCCTTTTGAGTATGGACATTCCTGAAAAATTAAACAGGTCCTTAGAGTTTCATTACTGTGTTGCCTGCGGTGAGTTTTCTTCACTGCTTTTAGAGTCCAACTTAATATTTCATAAAGGGAAAATGTTGGATGTGGATAGGTTTCATTCAGATTCTGTTTTTCACAGGCCATTAAAAAACTAGGATTCAGGGTTACCAAGAATGTAAAAATTACTTTGTTAAACCTGGCTTTCTTCTTTGTCTTTTATATTGCCTCTGACTTGTTTTATTGCAAACTGAATCTCCAAAACATAATGAATTGTGTTCATTTGAATAAAGAAGGAAGGAAAGGACTAAGATATTGGTTCTTGGGTCTAAACTAGCTTTACTTATGTGTCTCTTTGCCAAACAATGTCAAACAAACATGGTGTGATTCTTAGCCTGTGCAGGGCCATAATTTAGACTTTGATGATTTTTGCGGCGCCTTTGGGGGAACCCCCTGGGGGTGTCCCCGGGGGGGCCCCTAAGCTTTGAGTTTTCTGGTAGCAGCAGGCAGGCAAGGAGACTCCACACGGCTTCTGAGGATGCTCATTAGATGAGGGTTTATTGGGGGTCCTACCCCCGGAAGGCAGCATGGTTTCTGAGGGAGAGGGGGCGAAAGGGGGAGGTAAAGGGGAGGGGGAGAGAGGGGCCAAGACAGCACCGGCCAGGAGAGCTGGCTGAGAGAGAGAGCCCCATTCCCCCTGCACACTGAACAGGGAGATTCAAAGTGGGCGCGGAATAAGATTTGGGCCAATGGGATTACAGACACAGGATACTTCAGGGGAGGATCACAGTCTTGGAATAAACCAGACATTTTCAAGGGATGAGACAGAGCATACCATTCAACTAAAATATAACACCACAGATCATCCTTGTGGATCCCTTCCAACTCAGAATATTCTATGATTCTTTGATTCAATGCCTTTTCCCTGTGTCTATGACCCAAAGTTAGAGGTATTAGGCAAGGTAGTAGAAGTTGTAGTTATTATTTCTATGTTTATATTGTTAAAATAGACAGTACCAGGTCATGAAATTAATTGGTCTGGCTACTTCCACACTTTTAAATTTCTTTTTCCACCAAAGTAGGGTTTTTGCATTTAAACTGCCTATTGGGAATTATGTCCACCAAAGCCAAAAATCCCAGACTATCTGTGGAAATTATTCAGTGAGTTCTAGCTATACCAAGACATGATAGTTACTCCAAGTCAAGGACTACAAAATTTTAAGAAATATTCAGAGATTACACAAATTTGAATGGTATTAAATAAGTAGCACTGCTGAAGCTCTGGTTCTAAGTGTCTATGTAACCTGTGTCAATGATGAAATACACAGCATCTAAGCATCATAACTTTTGGTTTTGCTTGATATAATTTTTTATAATACTCTAGAGATTTGAAAGCATTTGATTCTTTGTTTTATTTTTAGGAAAATAAATTAGCCAATTCTCTCTCTGTACAGATAAAAATACTTGCAATTTTTTGTTGGTTTTGGGTGTTTTTTGTTTGGTTTTTTTTTTTTCTAGATAGTTTTTTATGTTTTTAAGACCTAAACTTTTATCATGATTATTTCATGGGATTTGTGTCTGCCAAGTGACATATCTAAACATAAGAAAAGGGCAAAAATTATGGTTGCTAATTGAATAAAGGAGGAGAAGTTGGACAATTAGATACTACTCAATTTGACTTCAATCCCTGTAAAAAATAAATAAATAAACAAAATACCTTTGTGGAGCAGAAAGATGACAAATGACTGCCCTGAAGGATTTTTCAATAACAAATCTTGACAAGCAATCTAATTTTCTTTTGTGAACATGTAACATATCCTGTGGATGTCTGACAGGAGGTTGCTGCAACATATCTTGATTCCAGCAAGGTTTTTGACAACTTCTGACATTAAAATATTTTAAACAAGTATTATATGGATTTGGTTGTTCAGATTTTGTTGGATAATCCAATATTAGGTATAGATGGCTCATTTTCAAACCTTTTTCATATTCATTCTCATTTTCAATATTTTGTAGTCAAAATATTGACTACAAGTGCTGAAGAGGTGACCCTGACCCAGACCTAGTTCCCTTGAGTACTGCCTTTATGGTGCATTCACAAAAGTAAGCCTACTAATTTTGCAGACATTAAGCTTTAAAACACCATGTTAAACATATGAATGATCTTGCCATATTGAAGAGTCTGAAAACCAGGATTGAAGCCAATTAAGAAACGGCATATATGCAAGAATAATTAAGTATATGTAAAAGTCTGGGAAAAACTGAAGAGGTTTTTACTGCAAAATGCTTGATGGATATCTAGGGGGGGATAAATTCTTTTAGAAAGTTGTGGTTCATCTACCATTATTTTACTGGAACTCAGAGATGACCCTATCTGCAGAAGCCAGTCAGACAGAGAAATTATGAAAAACAACAGGTTCATTTTTAAGACTTATTATTATGGTTTATCATTACCATACCAATTTATTTATTATCAGCATGCTGTAGTCAAGTACAGGGTTGACCAACAGAGACCTGAAAAACTTGCATTCCTTTGGTTTACCTAATATTCCTTTTTTCCCCTCTTTTTCCCCTTGCAAATAAGGAATTCACCAACACTTTACTGCTTCTCCATTGGCCCTTTGTTGTGGTGCGTTTTCATTTACTATTGTTTTTAATAGTTGGCTCTGTACCTCCCCCCCACCAAGGCATTGGTTCAGTCCCTGCTGTCAGTCCTCCCTCATTCCTACCCCTTGTTCCAGAGGACTCCCTGTCATTTATGTATCCCTTGATGCTTCATTGGTTTACTTAGACTGTTCCCCTCCCCTGGAGCTCCCTATTGGTTTAAACATTGTAATTCCCACTTTATGTTCTTCCCTGCCACTCTGCTATTGGTTCCTAGTCCCAAGTTCCACCCTAGTCCTGTCCCTAAAAACCCACTGCCCGGGCTTGTGCCTGGTCTTTGCCTCTGCTGGATATTTGAGTTACGGACGCTTTGCATAATAAATGATTCTCGGATAAGCAAGCAAGGCCCATCTCGTCTCTTCTACGTTGATCGCTCGGCGTCTGCTTAGGAGATTCAGGGTCCCGGGAGAGGTGTCGCACCCCACTTCAGTCGCTCAGACCCAGCATGCCGCTGTGTGCCGCTGCTGCTGTGCCGCAGCAGCCCTCATTTTTTCTGAATTTTCACCCATTATTCACTTTCTTTCACCTTCTGGTTTACCCCCTTATTGATGTTTGCTCCCTTGTTGGCTTCAGGTTCCAGCCAACTTCTCCCTTCACATTGTGACGATGTCCAGCAGTTTCCCATGTTGTTACCTTATCAGTTTAACATCAGGCCAGGCTGGCTGCTCACCTGCATGCCAGAACAACCACGTCTGCTCAGTGGCTTTTGAGAAAGGCAAGCATTGTGGGCTGTACCTAAACCAGCTACTGCAGAACATGCTAAGTGTTCCTGTTGCTGCAAGGCCTTGGCAGGAATACTGTCTCTGATTTTGTGCACTATGTTTCTGAAAAGGTATTGAGCACAGGTTTTCTGTGGCCTCTGTGGACAGGTTGAAAGAAATACAGAAGTGTGAAAGAAATATTCAATAACGATAACTTTTTGCTCAGTGAAAAGCAGCAAAGAATGATGCCACGCGAGCTACATATCCTTGTTTGTGGATTTTTGCTCCATTTGTGAACTCAGTAAGCTTTTTTAATTCTTCCACTCTAAGGTGAAAATCATTTGAGTCTTTAGTGGATAGGGCAAAAAAAAGTCTTTAATCGTGATTGCAGTGAGACTGATTCATGCTTGACATGAGAAATAAAGTGCTAGAATAGATTATTGAGAGAAAATAAGAAGACTCCACTATAGCAGAGGTCCTGAGAGCATTAAGGAAGCATTTTTTTAGAAACAAAATAGGTATCAGGGATACTGCATTTTTGAGAGGGTAGGGTACTAAGTTTTTCAGAAGCTACTTTTCTACTCTGTATTTGATAATTATAAAATCATAATTCTAAATAAGAAACTTTCAAAATATGAAGGGTTTTTTCATTGTTCTTTATAGCAGAAGTACTGCTGCAGGTGTGCCATGAACATGATTGCCTGGCTTCATCCTGCAGCATACAAGAAACCCTGTATCTACTCTTGAAATACCATTTTTTCTTCCTTTCTCGTTCTCTCTCTTTTTTTTTTTTTCCTCAGAAAAAAGAAAAATGTTTCTAAAAATATAGCATATAGCAATAAAATTACTTTCTTCTAATGGTTAGTCTGGAAAAGTTAGGTTCTTGAAGCCTACAATTTTACAACTTACATCTGTAGAAAGGGAGCAGGACTAAATTCGTTTAAGCATAAAGAGACCACATAGAGATAGAATTGAGATTTTTTTTTTTTTTTTTTTACTTTATTTATGTGAGAGGACAGCTTTTATCTCCTAATGAAATTGCCTTGATTTGCTTCAGAAACTTTTTCTGCCACCTCAGATCCTCAACTGAAAAAACTTTAACAGAAGAAGAACCACTTAAAAACGCTGAACTTTTCAATCCCTAGTCAGCTGATATGCAGTGCTGTGAGGTATATATGCTCTGTGGGATAAACAGCTATAGTTTGAAATGGTTTCTTCTTTATTTTTTCACTTGTTATTATTGTAATATTGCTAAAATACATATCAAACATATAAGGAAAAAAAAAGTTGTGAAGGATGTGAGTTTTCCATTTTTCTTTAGTTTGGTTAGTTCCCGCTACATAAATAGTGCTTCTGATCTGCTATAATATAAGAATGCATAACCAGTAAGGCAACTTACTGGTGGTAGCTGTCATCAAGAGAGAGTTTTGTGCTTTGGATCCTAGCCTGAACAAGAAGGCTGTAATGAGTAAATATGAGAGACCTCAGGTCCAATTTACCAGCCTCCTGTTAAAACAAGCAAACAAAGAGTAGAAAATATTATTGCTATCCAAAAGGACTTGTAATCTAAATTTTTCCCAGGCAGATGCGTGAATTTTGCCTGGGAAGATACGTGAATTCAGGTACATACCTATCTTCATAGTTCCCTTCAGCATAGTCTGGATATGTTGCTATTTGTGATGTTCGAACTGTGCCCAGCTTGGAGTTATAAATTTTGTTCTTGAACTAAAGCACAAAGAACACTTGTGTCATAATTTCTAAGTTCCTCTATACTTTGGTTAATAGAATATTTCATTTTGAATAGTAGCCATTCAGACATAATTGAATGCAACTGATGTAGAGTGGAAAACAGTAATGTGATATATCAAAACTTACAGCATTACAATCTTGTTTTTTATTTTTATTTTACTTTTAAATAATGTATGTGTAAGGACTGCTTGTCCCCCCTCCCAGTCCTGCCCCAATAGCTGTTCTCTTCAAAATATACCATCTACCACTTGTTTTGGACAAGACGCCCAAAAATGTTTAAGATGCCTCAAGATGTACTTTTCTTTGATTTCTTAATTTGATATAGTTCCATTATGCCTCATGGTATGACACTGGTTCTTAACTTGCAGGTCAGTCTGGCATCTCTTGTAGATTCATATCCCACTTTAATTACATAAGCATATCTGTCTGTTCTGACATGCCATACATAGACATCTACTTGATTTTCTTTCTTCAATTCCCTCCTGAGTGTTTTGCATCATTTACTTTTCATAAGTATTTAACTAAAAGTAGTATATACAAAAAGTACTGACTGCTTTATTAAATTTAACACATTAAATTTCCAGTCATTGCATCATCTAGATGCTTTATTGCTGCAGGAAAACAATAAGTGCAAATAAGAACTTTCATTTACCTGCTATGATTGGATTACATTTTGTTAGTGACTTGTTTTATCTCCTTGTTATGAGTGCCATTGCTCATTTTCATCTTACAGGAACTTTTGGAAAGTGTATTAGAACATGTTAGAAACTTAATAATATATCAATGATGTATTGGTAATTTTCAAACAGTAATGAAAGCAGTGCTTAGAAGAGACAGTTTCTAGTATCATGCCTGATGAACACTCCTGAAAACTTCAAAAGGCAGGTTTCAATCAAAAAACAGAGTCTTTTTTATTCCAGACTAACATTCCCAACCACGTACTAAGATCAAATTAAAATCTCAGTAACCCCAATAACCACAGACAGCTTGTAATTAAGTACCAACACTTGTTTGCTTTTGTTCCATACAGATTTTGTTGAACTGAATAATAATTCTTTCTCCATTTCTGAAATCTAAAAGACCATTAAATAAACCAGTCCATAAGAAAGATATGTAGAAAGTAAAAAACCCTAACATTATATTGGATATCATTCTTTTTGTCTGTGTTATTTGATATTAAGACCCTGATAAATTGAATATATAATATCGTTGTAGTAGAGTAGCAACAATAATATAGTATTTTTTTTTAAGTAATGCGGTGTCTGAAAATCCTGTTTCAAAGCTTTTGCTGACTACTATAGAAACAATGTTTTTGTGAGAGTTATTCAATTTACAGAATAGCAAAGAACTGGAAGGGCTACTGTATTTATTTTGCTGTTGCTTAGCTCTCCTTAAAATGTTAGTGCTGGAGCTCAGTAGAACAGTATGGAGAAGGATTGTCTGGCTCAACATGCTGATTTATTATTTATTTCTTGATAAATTGATTGCAAAAAGACATAACTGATACATTAAATACCAACATTAGAAAACAATTTGTGAGGTCTTCATAATACAGGTATGAAAATTCATCCATACTATTAGCTAGTGCTTCGGCGTTTCTTCCCCCTGTAACTCATTGCTGTCTGTAAGTGTAGCCTTAGTTGAAAATGAGCAAGCTGCTCAGCAATACTTGTACATTCAGATTGGTGATTCACTCTAGATTTAAGTACCTGTTCCAAGAGCAATATATTCCTCTTAATGTAGGCAAAATGGAGCCTGGAATGTTTATGCTTTGTTATTTTTCAGTAAAGACATTCATGATATTCTGCTACCACACTATGGCATTCTTATTTATGGCATTCCTTTATAAATTTGTATTTACCTCAAAAAGGAAGCATGCCATTTTACTTCTTCATTTCATTTTTTCTTAGCATTAATTTATCTGGAAAATAAAGGCATGCATTGCAACACTACTAACGTTGTTTAACTACTGGATTTGATACCTAATTCTTTGAAAACATAAATATGATAAAGCATATATGAAAATGCATAAACTCTGAAAGACAACAAGTGTGACAAAGACTTTGACAGTTGCAAACATGACCCTGGTGAAAGCTGTTTGATTTCAGATAAATCTAGTGATTTGTTTAGAGGTATTTCTTTAGAGGTATGTGTAATAGAAATATCAGTATGTCCAAGTTTTAACACTGCTATAGGCAAGGTATTATGATTTTTATAAACTACTGAATTACTTCAGTACAAGTAGATTTTCCTGCTGGCTCAAATGAGATTCTGCTTTGACCTGCATAAGTGGCTTTTAAAACAGGGATTATTTCACATAAGGTTTAGACTACCTGTACTACAAGTCTCTTCAAGGACTTCTGACACCCTGGCATCATACTGTATGCATCAAGAATATGGAAATGGTTGTAAGGCAAATGTGAAACAGATAATGCATCCCATGTGACTAAAACCACTGAGAAAGAAAACTTTAATTTTCAATTATTTTCTTTTACAGGTCATACATATGGGATGGGTAAATGAGAGACTTGAAGGAACTGATTCATCTCAGCTCTACAAATTCAAGTTTCTGGCCCTGAAGGGTTCATCCTTCTACATTTTCAGCACTCCACCGGTAAAAAAAATTGATATTTTTGTGTCAGTTTCATTTTAAATGGAAACCTGTTTGTTATGTCTGGGTTTGCTTTCCTTTATCAAGTGGAGTTTTCAGCTGAGATTTCAATGTAAGTTAAAGTCACATAAGCCACTGAATTTCAAAAAACTGTAGATATTTAGCCTCTTTCAAGGTCCTCTGAAAAGCCTGCTGTAGGTTTTATTTTTTGAAGTTGTCAAGGTCAGGTTTTATTTTGGTTGGTTAGGCCTAATATTTCTTCCCTTTTTTATTTTAAGGTATTTTGTAGATGTAATGAGTTGAGAGTTACTCTACTTTCTGAAAGACAAGATGCATCATGAAATACACCATCCATACTATTGGATGATACTTGTGGATTTTTTCACAAAAGCAAGGGATCGAAGTGCTAAGTGTACAGTTTGAACAAGTCTTGCTTTGATAATTGATATACCTCATAACAAGAATTCTGTTTCACAACAGGTGCCTTATCTAATATTTTTCTAAAAATTAATTTAGAAGGGTGAAATGGAAATGAGCTGTAGAATTCTAAACTGTTTAAAAGAATTACCCATATTACCACATGGTAATATTTAATCCTTTCTTTTTTCTCCAGAAAGCCTTTGCCTTAAACAAATCAAAAAAGAATAAAATGTGGACTTAACATAAAATTTCAATCATACAACTTACTTACAGTTTTGCTCAGAAGGTGCTCAGTCTCCCAGTTTTGTCTGCTGGTCCAAAGAAAATCTGATTCTTTATGTGAGTTCTCTCTGCATTATTGTTGGGAAATACATACTTTGCAAAAGTTATTTGTGAACCTCAATGAAATGCAATAAGAAAAATTTCCCCCTGTCTAAATGGAAATTACTAATCCAATGATTCCAATTAATTTCAAACATTCTAAAATGGCCAATAGTATTCTTTTTAAAATGAGACAACATATCTGGGAAAAGCAGGGAGATTCCCCTTCTAAA
The DNA here is from genome assembly GCF_031753505.1 of Anomalospiza imberbis. Classification (NCBI taxonomy): domain Eukaryota; kingdom Metazoa; phylum Chordata; class Aves; order Passeriformes; family Viduidae; genus Anomalospiza; species Anomalospiza imberbis. The sequence goes on along the minus strand of NC_089683.1, from coordinate 19,449,426 downwards.
AATTGGGGGTTTCATATGTTAAGCAAAGGAACTAAAATTTGATTAAATTACTACAATTAATTAAAATGTGAAAACTATCTAGAAATATTAAACAAATAAATAACACACCACATGAATGATTTTCCTCTATAAATTTTAATTACTGTTTTCAGACCTATTTCTAGGGCACATTTTTGATATAATTAAAATTATACGTCTATATGGTACTAATTTGGGATAAACTACTTCATTTACAATTTTCAGCACTCTTCTAAGAACAGACAAGTGGGGATGATTGGTAATAGAAATTACCTGACAGAATCTATTATCCTCTGACAAATTTTTTTGTAGGAACCTTGGCTTTCAAAAACTGAACAAAGGGGAATCCTTTGATCAATGTGTTGTGTCTCCTCAATACTATGATGCACCAGTAAATGGGAAAGAGTCCATAAATCATAAAACTTGTTGACCAATTTTCTTGCTCTTTTAACATTCCTCAGATGTCTCTCATCAAGGGAAAGGTCCCCAAAAACTAAAAACCAAATTCACAGTTTCCAGCAACCTCTTATCTGGAATCTTCAAACCTGGATCTCAAGCCACACTTTGAAGCTGATTATCAGTCTCCTGAGGCACCTCCAGCCCTGGCTTTTGTTGGTGCTCTTCCCTGTGGCTCACTCCGCAATCCCATTGCAGCCCTGCAGTGCAGCCCTGCAGTGCAGCCCTGCAGTGCAGCCCTGCAGTGCAGCAGGGCCAGTCTCGGGCTCCACAGCCCTTCCCTGCCCAGCCATGGTCACACGAGCCAGGGCCACCCAGGGGCCCGTGTCCAGGCCCAGCCTCAGCTTGTCACGGCTCCCAGGGAGATGGCTGGTGCCTGGAGCTGGGCTGCCCCAGTCCCCATGGCTGCCCTGCTCCTGGCTGGGCCTTGCTGGGATGGAGGTCACCACTTCGTAGCAGCCCGTGTGGTTTCTTACCTGGCGCTAAAGCAGAGCTAACACAGCCGTGTTTGGGCTGATGCTGAGCAGGGCTGGGGCAGCCTTTCCATTCTCATCCAGCAAACTCCCTGGGCTGGGACAGGCTGTGGGGGACACAGCCGGGACAGCTGATTTAAACAGAACAAATGGGATTTCACGTACCATGAAACATGCTCAGCAATAAAAAATGGGGCTTGGTCTTCAAAAGTAGCCATTGCTTGGAGAATGGCTGGGCATTGGTCTGCTTGGGGTGAGCAGTGAGCAATCACCTTTGCATGAATTGATTTCTTCCCCTTTCCATCACTTATTAAACTGTCCTCTTCTTGCCCCATGCATTTTCTTGATTTTGCTCTTCCTATTGTCTCTTCCATCCCATAGCAGAGGGTGGGGAGTTATTGAGGGGCTGTGTGGGTGTTTGGCTGTGTGACAAGGTCAGTCCACTGCAGGGTCTTGAGTTGGGACCTGTCTGGCAGGGACCCTGCCCTGACAGACCCCGGGGAGCTCCCGTGGCACTGGTTCTGTGCCACACGTCCCAGCTCTGCAGCTGCAAACACAGGTCCCCAGACAAAACTGTGCATAAAGCTCTTTCACTGTTTTTAGAGATTCTTGATGCTACTGCTCTTACCATTGCTCCTACTGAAGTTTGGGGTTTTTACTATTTAAAGCAGAGGAAAAAAAAAAAAAGACAAAAATACAAATGTTTCAACTTGCTTGATCTTTAGAAGATACAAGTTTAATATATTTTATTTCAGAAATGTTGCTATTGATATTAATATTCTGAATCAATGTTACATATCAGTGTATCAAAATAGTGTGCACAGAGTAGATGACCTATAAATTCTACACTTAACTTTATCCATATTTTTACAACTGCTTGTAAAAGGATGTAGTACAATTTCCACTCTTTTTCTATTTCATTGTGTGTAAAAGATGACGTGAATGTAAATACAGCTGCTAATTTTCATAAGAATGGAAAACATAGTTATACATGAACAAGAATAAAGAAGATTGTGGAAAAAAGTAGATATTATACTGTTAAATAAATCACTGTTACAAGTAATATTCTATTTATATGCTATTTCTACAATATCACAGATGGTAATTCCAAGAATGTAGAGGCTTCACCACAGAAGTAAATATCAAGAATCATGTGATTAACAGAGAAGGGTCTTTTTGCATCCCTGAAGTGTCTTATCTGATTGTATATAAGAAATTTACAGATTTCATTTACACGCTGCTATATTAGAAATGTGACCCATTTCTAAAAACTGAATATCTGAAAAACACCACTGAACCAATAGAAATTATTCTTGTGTCAGTTTTAATATACAAGCAGTACTTTATTATATTCTAAAAGCATCTATAAAATTCCTGTCAATTTTCAGATATTGGAAAAGTTCTAAATTAATATCCCAGAAGAAATTGAGGAAAAAGTATTCTAAATTATCATTTAAAATCAAACTATTTTTTATATCTTTGAAAATTTCCAGAAAATAATTTAATGTTTTTGTGGAATTTGGGCTTGATGCAGGGGAGATTTCTACTATTTGATTTTTTTTATTTCCCTATAGTTCATTATGATTTTTTACATTAAAGTCTTCAAGTAACCATAACCTTAGATCTGTAACCCTTAATTCCAAAACTATCTTTTTCAATGTGATTAAATAAATAGCACTGAAGTGATTTAACATGAAGGCAGCTAGATAATCACTGAATGGGTGGCTTAAAATTTTAAGAAAATAATAATAGAAGAATATTGTGAAAGTAACAGAAATATTTCCACATCTGACAGTATAGAGAAGCTTAATGTAATTAAGACAAGCAGTGTTTTTAATGCTGCCGTGTAAGTTCTAAATACTAAAACTTTTTTTTTTAATTATTCTTGGTTTATTTTTTTCCATTAAGGAGTGAAGAGACCAGTGAAATTAATTACTTTTTACCTAGAAGTATTTAGTCCTCTTCTTAGAAATTTTTAGTACTTCTAGGCAGGTTGGATGCTTCTGCTTAATTCTCAGATAATGCAGCATTTGCTGTATTCCAGTAATAAATACTGTCAGCACTTTAATTTTTTTCTTTTACATTTTACTCTTTATATTATTATATTTGAATAAATATTTTTAATATTTTGGGGGGCTCTGGAGACCTGCAGAATCAGATTCTGTGTTCAGAGAAAGTCCAAGAGTATGTTATGTTCATTTGATTTTAGTGATTTTTGAAGTATGATTCTCTTTGACATTCACCCCATATTTCTTTATTTAGTGGTGATCTCTCAGCAGGCATGAATGTCTTTTATGCCTGTTGGTGGTTCTCAGCTTCATTTCTCTACCTCTGTCAAGGCTGGGACTGAAGGCACTCAAGATGGTATTTTGCATTCAGGCTTAGGTGTTTATTTTTTCTTATCTATGTTGCAGTCTCACAGGCAGTGAGTTCTGCAGTATTTCACTAACAAGGTGCAAAATGGCTATCTTTCATTACTTGTAACTTTAAGGCTAAACTATCCAATTAAGAAATGACACCTAAATTATCTTCACTTTTAACCCAATAACTAATCACTCAAAGTCCACAATGTAAACTTTTCTGTCCAATTGCAAAACACCACCCAAACCCAGAAGGAAGGAAGGAAGAAGGTAAAGAAGAAGAAGGTAAAGAAGAGGGACCAGCCTCCACCCTAAAACCTCCATCTTGCTCCATATATGTTACTATGTTCTAAAACCATAAACTCTTAAGTTTTCCTCCCTGTGATATTACACACTTCTAATCAAACTACACACTCATAATCCCAGTGCTATTAGTCAATTTTGGAAGCCTTCTCCACGGCCTCAGGTCAAATGCACTGCTCTCCTGGGAGTCAGAGTCTTGTCAGCACAGAAAGTCTAAAATTCTCAGCATCCAGAACTCCAACACCTATTTTATAATTGCAGAGTTCTCTTCTAGGGAGTAACTTCGTGAGCTAATTGTTTACTGCATGTGTGTGTCAAAATGAGTTTAACATTATTGTTTTTTCTCTATTTTAAATCATAACTTTTTAAAGAAAAGCCAGTGATTAACTCACATATTTAATGGCAAGTATATTTGGAATATAAGTCTGAACTGATGCTGAGATCACTTGATGCTGAGTTTGTGTAAAGCTAGATTTTATCAGTTTTTTTATTTTCAGAACTCCACTGTAATGCCTGTTTTTAAACCATGAGGAAATTGCAGAAACTCATGCTAAAGTAAAAAATACTTCTGCAACACTTGGAACTTTTGTAATTCTATGTGCCTATTTTTAGTCTCTCATTAGAGACTTAGAATTGTAATTTCAGATTCCTATTTTTTGTAACCCTGTTTGGATTTATTATCTTTCTGATCAGCTCAGTGTTACCTGTGAGTTTAAAAATGTCTTAGTTTTGCAATGTTCCTGAAAGGATTAATATAGCTAAATGTCTACAGAACCAAGTATTCAACACATACTGCACTAGGTTAGCTAAGAAGGTGGTCTGCCAATAATATATATAACATTCAGCTCCTCTTGGTCATAAATTCATATAGTAGACAAACAGAAATTAAAGTAGAGGCTTACTGAATGCTAATTGAAACTCTCATGTATTATGACACTATTTCTGAAAGTGTCTGAACTAAATTCATATGAATGCAAGCATGTCTCATTGAGTAATCTGTTCTGAATATAGCTGTTTGAAATGCTTTGTCAAATGCTTCATAAAAAATAATAACACTGTCCTGCCAAGAAATTGCAATGTACAGAATACCTGCAGGAGCAATTCCAAAGGGAAATAATGAGAAAAACTACTTTATTGTCTAAGAAATCTACTTGGGTGTCCCATTTATCTTAGGTAGTTATTACCCAGTTATTACATGTGTGATGATGGATAACCTACAATAAACTGGAACATTCTTTAAATCAGATGAAGGATACTGCAATTTTCATGAACTTTCCTGATGTTTTCCACTTTTCTTCTTGACTGAGAGTATATGGTTATTTGTGGCTTTTTAAAAGTAAAGCAGTCTATAACAGTAACATTTTAAACTTACTATGTTAGTTCTGATAAAACTATTAATAATGTCAGCTGTCTGTTTAGATTCTAGTATTCCTTTGTAATATGTTTATTTTGCCTCCTTAAAATTCCTCTCAATATGTCATTTGTGTTTTGAGCACCTTGTACACAATGGTATTCAGACTGTTTCACTCTCTAAATATGGCAGCCTTTCTCTGACACGCACAGGTGAAGAAAACCTTGGCTTATATAGGTGCCGGCAGTTGTCACTGTCACTGCCTGACTCTGCTGAAAAAGTCATATGTGGTTACACTGCATCAAAAGATGAAAGAGATGTGTGGAATAATGGGAAGAAGTCTGAAGAGCTCAGAGTGAATTTAATGGCACAGCAGTGTCACCTTCATTCATCATTAATAGTGCAAAAATCCCCAACAGTTAAAATTAATCTTCAGGAATCAAAACGAATGATAAGAGCAAATGAAAGTCCATTCATATCTCAACAGTTTTCAGGTCATAGCCCATGTCACCAAAGCCAGTTGCATAAACAGCAAATGAATCAGTGCTTATGCTTCTATGTCTAGCCACTTACAGCAATAAAGGGTTCTCCTGCTGTTAACTGAGATGGAAAAGATCCTTTCCCTTTGAGGATTTCAAGACCAAATAATGAACTAGCCTCCATTCTACTCTAAACCTTATTTTGCAAGAAGCATGAATATCTCTTTGGAGGATCAACAGTAATCGGGTAAAACATGTATTATTTAATTATTTTCTTTTCAAAACAGCCATCAAAGTACAAAATATTTCCCTGGAAAAATGATTAAACAACGACCTGCAGTGCTTACTCTATTGTGAGACTGTTTAAATGTGCATTTCTCTATGACTTAGCTTTATAAGTCCTCTGTTTCAATTGTTTCAAAACTTAGATTATTTCTTTGTACAATAATTAAATTGCAATATTCAAATAAAATATTGAATGGACTTACAAGAAGATAAATAGAAATGGAAACCTAAAAAATAGAAAGGTATGTCTTTAAAAAATGCTACCATTTAATTAAGTGATGGGAGGACAAGTTAGTACCTAAAATTTCTTTACATTTCTTTTCTAAACCAGCTGACATTAGATTTAAATTTGGAAAAGTTTAAGTAGTTCTATGTGCTTTTATCATGTAGTTTTAAAATTACCTGTATGTAGTATTTTGAGCTTTAATTTTTGAGACATTGCTCATAGTAAAACAAAGTGCGTAATCTGTTTTATATATTCTAGTGGATGTATTGTATTCAAGTGATGCTTGCCATTTGATTGTTAAGATATAGAAACTATGAAATGGAGAATACTAGAATGTGAGTCCCTCTATATCCTGAAAAGATGTGGGGCTAGAACTTCTAGGGTTCTTCAGTCCCATTTCAGCAGGTGATTCATAATATCTAAATTTAATCATCTAAAAAACACTAATCTAAACCTGAGAGAAATTAGGAGAAGGTTAGATTATAAATAATTAATTCAGATTGTTAAGTTTAGAAAGAAACTAACACCAAGTTCACATTACTCCTCCAAAGGACTGAAGTAACATTTCATAACAAACAGAAGTCCCATTAGAGGCCTGTAAGTGTTGCAGTGGTTTGGATTCTCATCAAGTTATTACAATTCTGTTTAACAGCTTAGAATTTGAAGAGACTTGAAAATTAAACTTTAAAATAAATTTTAAAATAACTAAAACATACTGATATATCCATGCAAATCATCAGAAGAAATACTACGTTTTTTAAAGGTGAATTATGTGCTACTATGAACACAGAGAAAAAGAATCTGTTATTGAATTTCATAGTTTTTCTAGTTAAGTTTCATCCACATAAACCAGATGTTTGACAAACGAGTTCTTCTTTATGTTAATAGTTTCAATTTATTTTTTTCTGCTTTCTTCTTTTTTGGGTGGTGTGTGGAAATAGGACAAAGCTGTATAAGCCATAAAATTTTAAGTTATCCAAGTTATTATTAAATTTACCAAAATACTTATTTCCATATGCCAAAAGCCTTAGAGGTGCAACCCAGTCAAATCCTTCATCTATCTATGCAGTCATCATCTATCCTTCATCTATCTATGCAGTGCATTCCCCAAGAGCTAGGATTTTGCTTTAAAACATATAAGTAAAAATTATTTGTATTCCCATTGAATTATTCCTATGTGTTAAAAGAAAACAGATTATCACGTCGTATCATTAAGCAGAATTTTGGTAAAAACTTCAAACATCATTCTTCCTATTCAGATTTTAGCAGCCGGTTATGTCAGCATGATTAGGTAATGAAATCAAAAAAAACCAAAATATAGGTGTTTTCATATTATTAAGCACACAGTTGATTTTTTTTTTTTTTATTATAAATATTGCAGTCACATAGTCCTTTTCCACTTAAAAACTAAATACTGAGTTACTGCCTCCCTATTGCATGTAAACTCAAAACTCAGTTTAGGAATACATCTTCATCTATTGATTGTGAGATTTTTTTCGTATTGAGACATGAAGCTGAATGACTCTGTGTTTGAGACACGCTGAGTTCTCTGTGTTAGCATCTTGAGAAATAAAAATGCTAATGTAACTAAGAGATTACAAAGACATTTCCATCATACTAGGAAAAGAAAAAATGAAATTATTTAATACCTTTTAATTCTTGTTTCTGTAAAAATTTAATACTATTTGACAGTCTTTTCTAAATACTGGATATTAAATGTAGTGATGTGCCTGTGTTTAAAGATCCAGTAGAGTAATGATGGGTGAATTCTTTTCATTTTTTTTTTTCATCTGAACATGATTTTCAAATAAAAAGTGTGCTGATAATTTTTTTTTATATTATAGGTGAGCACACTAGACTGGGTACGAGCTGAAAAGATCTATAACCTCTGTGAGGTTCTATTTAAAATTCACAAGGTAGGTTTCCCAGTGTTTCCAGTGATTTTATTTAGTAAAGAAAATTTACCTTTTCCTGTCAAGGATAAGCTCCAATTAATCTTAATTAGGAAAAACTAGTATTCAAATAGTTCATCTGTTATAAAAAGCTACTTGCAATTGCTAGTGCATTAGTTGTGCAAGTATAAGAAAATATGGAAAACAGGTTAAGCTCCAAGTGAGCAAGTTACTAACATGTTTTCTTATTGAAGAAAGTTTTCAGTATTAGAACTGTATGAAGTACCAGTAAGACACATAGCATAATGACATTAGTTTTTTCTTAGTGGGTCTGATTTTCAAGCAAACATGATGAAAAATGCTTTTGCTGTATTTCATGATCCATATAAAGATATTTTCATTTTAGTAATTAAAATGTGAAATGATGTCTTTTTTATGTCATATGTATTGATTGCTGTATCAAGTATTTTTCTTTATAAAGGACAACATGTTGGGTTTGTTTCCCATAGAATTAATTTTCTTCCCCCAAAGTCATGTTTTCTGTCTAGCTTGTCCCGATTAAAAATTTCCATCAAAATATTAGCACTTTGTGTAAATAGTTGACTTATAGAATATATTGTCTAATAAATTGCATCAGATAGATTAATTTTGTTCTCCAACAAAAACAAAACCTTTACAGGTGACATAAGGCTACTACAAGAGCCTATTTGTCTACGAGAGTAAAGAATATTTTCAGAAAAAAAACCCCCATCTTTTCAGATAAGATACTATTTCAGTGAAAAAATAAAGTTCATCTTTAGTTCTCACCAGCTGCTGCCCTTCTCTGCTGTTTCTCCTTTGACCACGCACTGATGTCGTGGAAAAGGCAGGTTGTTGCTGTTACCTGTAGCAGATCCTGCACAGAAGCAAAAGTGTGTAAGGTTTTTGATTTGGTATTGGTGGGGATTCTTTTGTTTGGTTTGATTTAGTTTGGTTTAATTTGGTTCGGTTTGGTTTGGTTTGGTTTTTTTGTGTTGTAGGGGGTTTTTATTTGTTGGGGTTTTTTCTGATGCAGGTTATTCAGGACATGGGAAGGAAGTGTTTTGGTACTGCCATGCCGGGAAAACAGTAGTCCTGGAGTTCAGGACTAGAGCTCAGCTCCAAAGGCACAGGAGGAGAGCCATATTCTTGTAGGCATGGCATTATTTTTGTGTGACCATGTCTCCAGCTGGGAACATATGGGCAAATTCAGGTCCCGCCCATCACTAGCATACCAAAAAAAGTAGATGTTCTGTCACAGATCATTTATTGAGTCTCCTTCATATTTTTTATAATTTTACTTTTGGCTCATAAATAAGTCAGACACCAATGAAATAAATACACATTTAGCCTTTTGGGAAGATTTTCCTGTGGCTTGGGTTTTGGTTTTGTTTTTTCTCCTGTAGGTGTTACTGCTAAAACTAAGTTCTTCCAGGAATATTATGGTAATTTCAAGGATATTCTGTCCTTCTGCAACTTCTGCAGTACTTTTTCTTTAAGAAAAAGAAGTTGGGAAATAAACTACCCAAGATTCAACTCTTTAATGTTCTTGACATTTTAATAAATGAAGGCTTAATTGCCAGTCTTCATTAATACGTAAGCTAAAGTGCAAAAGCTCAAATTGTATTCTTTAACCTCTTTTCTGTTGATTCTTTGGTATAAATGACAATGAGGCAAACAGAACAAATCCAAAAAATTGCAAGAGATTATGATTTCTACATTAGATATGATAGAGTTATGTTGTAAAAGCTGTCGTTTGGGGAGGGGCTTCTTAAGGATTTTCAGAAGCTGGGTAGAACTAGTGCAAAACTGCGGGAGAGTGTGTTATTGTATCTTCTCATGAAAGACAGATTTTAAGGAGAAGTGTTCTTGTTACACACCTAATTGTAAGCTTCTCATCTATGTTTATTATGATGCAAGAGTTAAAAATGGAAAATAGCAATCCAATATGGAACTTAAATTTTTAAACAGAATGTTTGATATATTTTAAACTTGGGTATATGCATACATACATATAAATACATAAATATTTGAATTAAAATTAATATAGATTATATATGCCCTTGCATAATTCTGTTCATTTGGTGGTAACAATGAGATGATTTGAAATGTAATGTTTTGCATCGCATGTGTTTATTCTTATCCCTTGCCTCATAATTCAAACTCTTACTGTAATATTGTACATTTTTAAAAGTCATTTGTCTTAAAAACATTTTATTTTCCTTTATTGTCTGGTATTTTCACATGTAAATTAAAAAAAAAAGCTACAAGCCAGGATATTCAGCAATGAGTCTTGAAGAGCATGTAATACCTGTTACTCCATAGCTGCAGAACACCAGAATATATGCAGGAATATTGTTCAACTTCCTTTTCACCAGTGCAAAGGAGTGTTGTCAAATAATTGAGCTTCATCAAGTCTATTCCCTCCTCAGGTAGCTGCAGGGCCAACTTTGACAACACAGTGCTTTGTATCCTGGTGGCAATATGTGTAGCTCCCAAGATGCCCTTGAATCATTGCTAATTATTTTGGGGTTTCAGTCTTTTCTGCCTGATGATATCACAGAGAAATGGGGATAGGGAAGGGTTCTATCTGATAAACAGAAAAATAAAATTATGTGTAATTTGGAAATTCAAGCTGTGAAAGTACTTAGATGTATAAGTTGCAGCTTTTTTATTTAGTTTTCTTTTCCTCTATATTAATCAATGAAGTCTTGAAATATTAGGGAAGTTTCTTGTATTAAAATGTTTACATTTACAAAACATTCTATTACATTCTATTGGATATTTTTTATTATGAAAGTTTAATGTACAGTTTCTCTTCTTTATCTTGAAGGTGATAGCAGGATCTTGTTTCAGTCTCCTTGTAGTTACAGAAAAGCATTGACAGCTATCAGAGGAAATGCTCATGTTGTCATTTCCAGAATTAACCCTGGGGTGCTTTATAAATCACTGCATTCCTTGGGGTTTAGCATATTGGAACCCAAGTAGAATGAAGTAATTATTGTCTCCTGTAGAGCTGGTACACAGCTCCTGGAATGTATTGAAACATTCAGGAATTTTCTTCTTTTTTCACTGTAAACAATGTATTTGTTCAAACTCACTTTAAATAACATATGAATTGCTTAGTTAATTTTGACAGTATTTTGGAACTGCAGTAGTAGCTTGGATTAAAAGATAGGAGATAAAGCAAATAGGAAGCAAAGAGAGAAGCTGTCTTTGACATAATTATTTAATTCCTAGAACATTTCTTCAACAAATTGTTGACATAATGGCATAGTATGTCCAAGTATCCATCACTTACAGAAGACAATGTTGCTTCAATTGTTTGGTTTTGCCAGATGAAGAATCACATACTGAAACATATCTTTCAGCTCTGGCTTGCTGATGATTGCTGGCTACAAGCAAACTTGTATTTAGGTATTCACCAGGACTTCGATCTTGAAGACCAGAGGCCATATTGTTTCAGTGTTATGGTTGGACATGGCAAGAGCCACTGTTTCAACGTAGAGCTGGGCAGTGAATTGGCAGTGTGGGAGAAATCATTTCAAAGAGCAATTTTCTTGGAAGTTCAAAGAACAGGGGTAAGTAGTGAACAATTTAAATAATTTAATCTGTAAAATAAGTATAACAAGATTTAAAAATATTTGTATGGTTAATAATTGCATTTAATTGATGTCCTAAAATTGACTAAGGATCTGAATACATTTAATATGCTGATGATTTCTGACAGCTTCATCATCACATCAATATTCTTCTGTCAATGACTGTGTAATACCAGTCAATGAGCATGTTATGACAGATTGAAAATTGAAAGTAATCATTTGTAAGTTCACCTTGATTATTAAAAACTGGAAATTAATACATTTTACCACTGGAAAACTCTCAAGAGTTTATTTAGTCCAACTTGAACATTTTTCTTCCAGAAAGCTAATTTTTTTCTCACATAAGGTAAATATGTGTTACATAATGCTTCTGTGTTCAAAGAAGAAATATTTTGCTCTTATATTGTTAATTGTGAATTGGGATTGTCCTTGTTAACATTGGAAGAGTTTGAAGACAGTATAAAAGTGAAAAGAAGTTTGTAATATTCTTGAATTCTCAAAATTAAACAGCAGATTATCAGTTTCTGCTGGCTAGTAAATCTAGATCCATACTCTCAAGTGAACTGGATGAATGTTATGGGAGTGTAGGCATTGAGAGTATAGGCCTTCTCCAATTAAAAATATATTTACTCAGTTTAACATAAATGCAAACTTGGTTTGGCGTGCTCAGGTTTGCAGTGCCTTGTGGACCTCCTAAAGACATTTGAAATACTGACAACACTGGATCACAACGTTGTATTAACACGGTTTGCAAGGAACTGGAGTCCTCTCACAGGTGGTTAATCAGCTCATCTAAATTTCCACATCTCAGGGATTCTAAACAGGTTTCTGGGTTCTAACAAGGTACTTACTTAGAGCCCTTCTATTTTGTCTCTAGACTGAAGAAGGAACAAAAAGATTTTGTAACAGTTCCTAATCCTGAACTTCTGAGAAGGAATGCAATTCTTTAGGAAAAAACTGATCCTCATATATATTATCCATATAAAAACCAGATAACATAAAATTAAAATTAAGTATAACAAGTGTGGAGATTAGCTGGCTCTTTATCTGATTAAATTTCTGAATATTTATTGCTAAATCTCAAAACTTGTTTTTCCTTTATATCCTTAAAATTAAGGAATGATTTTTTGCTTGTGGAATGATTTTTTGTCATTTGAATTGGTTATCTAGACTAATTTCACACAAAAGACATTAAATTTCCTGCAGCTGTGGTTTAACCTATCTGAACCTCCAGGAAAGTCATTCAAATAAAGTCCTGATTATAGTGCTCAAGTCTCCATATGTGTTTGCCTATGTCTTAATTTTCTCTCATATAGTTGGATAAATACAAATTTACAGTAAACTACGTCATTAGAGTTCAGAATAGAGGTCAGTCGCCATGGTGAAAAGTCTTTTGACTGCATTATTTTCTTTCTTTCTTCAAAGCATAAATTCTGTTGTGAGTGCCTTTCTTTTCAGAATGATGTCAAGAGCAGCATGAATGGGGTGCAATTTAATATTACATAGAATATATCAAGTCATAGAAAAAGAATTGGCATTCCAGTATCCAGAAAATTCAAGCTTGTCACTGGTATGACAGTCTGTAAAAGTTCTCCCTTTTGGAGAATTTTGGAAATTATTTTTTATTCATAAATGATTGGGCAAGATTCATGGCAGCTGTTAGATTGCCTAGTGCCATTTCAGCCATTCTTATTTAAATGGGGCTTGGTCCTGTTTGCTGTCCAGGGTAGTTAGGATCTTGCCTATGAGTTTTTGTTAACCTTTTCCTGTACATACCCTTTGTACTCGGTGTTCCTATAATAGCTGCTTTTCTGAGAAGATTCTGTCCTTACACAGTTTATGAAAAGAAATGCTAAGGTGCCGTGGTCCTTTTGAATTTTATCTGCCCATGTTGTGTGATGTTTTTTACATTTCTTCGTCAGCAACAGTAGATGACAGAAAGAATGCAGTAAAGCAGGAAGAAACACCCCCTCACAATATTGCTCCTCTTTCAACTATCTTAAACCCCTATTTCAAGATGCAATTGTTTACAAAATATTTACCAAGAAACTCTGAAATTCAATGACCCTGGTGAAATTAATCTATTTGCAGACAATAATAACAAACAAACAGATGTTGAATCCATGTACTAGAAATGCATGGGTTTTTATCCCAGAAAAACTATTGTAGATACTGATGGCATAACTTGGATAGATGGGGGCAATAAAAATGCAGTAGAAGTAAGGCAGAAAGGCAATTGAAAGAGAAAAAGTGTTGTTAAAAAGTATTTTCATGAGGCTAGTAATAAAAGTCAGCCTTGCATTGGTGGAAGATAGGCAATGAAATCCTCTCAGTCATATCTTTTGAAGTTAAATCATTTCCTGCAAATCCCAGCAAGAATGCTTGTTTCACATGGAACATCCTAAACAGTGCAAGGTGAATAAATGATGCTCAGATTAGGTAATTTTTCTTCAGGCTTTTTTTTTCAAGATTTTTATGGTGTAGAAAATCTTCAAAAATAAGAGACCAGCACATTTTCCAGAGCTCTTACTAATTTTTTGACCCTTCAGTTTGATCTTGTCAGTAGCATAAGATATTCCACATTATTTTCAATGTTGTTTTTTTTTAATTTCTCACTCAGTATTCTTCCTTTGCCTCAGACTATTTTTTCCAAAGGAAATTATTTTGACTCGTATGAGTCTTAGATATGATTATTAAATCAATGCAGAAACATCTCAAAGGGATGATTTGGATCAGTTCTGTTCAGCAGGAGGATGGAGGAGAATATTGGAATAGTGGACAGAGGAAAGAGTGACGGTAATATATTTTACTGTCAGCTGTAGAAAAATTGGACCCACACTTTTTTCATCTTGAAAACTTGTACATGTAAGCTTTGTTTGATGGCTGGAAGAGGACGGAGGAGAGAAAACTGCTTTACAAATGAAAGAATTCTCAGGAGACTGAAAAAAGCCATGCAGTGGGAAAATAATCTACCACAGTGTCTCTAAGGTACCTGCAGTTGGTATATAGTGATAAGACATGGTTACATATGCTCCTCACTAGCAATTCTAACACAAAAGAAAGTTTTCCCTTAGTACTTCTAGCTGTGATGAAGATGCTGCAAGTTCTTTCCAATCCTCATACAGCTGAATAACCTACTGTATTGAAACCATTTGTGTTGCTTGGACAAAAACTTATTTAATATGAGCTACTCCAAGAATTAAAATAGGCTGTATTGCATTCAATTATAACAGAATAATCAAGAAGTTTTGCTGCCTCATTATTTTCATGCTTAAAGGTAAGTACTTCTAATTAACTTCTTTCCATTTTGTTCCATGATTCTGTGACTGACATTGACAGAGAAATAAATCCTTGAAATAAAAAGATTTTTTTTCAGGTCAGGGATATGAATGTATAGAGAAATGCTAGCTGTAAAATTCATATTCCTGGAATGATACAGGGTCCTCATGTGACTAATACACATTGTAAATAAAATAAAATTAAACAAAGCCAGCAAACAAAGTGAACAAATGAAGATTAATGAATGTTGAAAGTTATTTCACTTAAGACAATTGGAAATCCAAAACCAATTTTTAATGAACATATATGTATGATGCATTTTTCCTGTGTTGTGCCTCTTTTAAAATCAGTTAACATAAATCCCATATTCTGTGATGTTTTATGTTTTTGTATACATTTTTAGCATGCCTTTATTTTCCTAGGAGTTAACACCAAACCATTCTCCATAGTAAGATTCTTGATGCTGCATATATGACTCAGAATCGTTGTGACTCAGAATCGTTGTGACTCAGAATTGCTTTCAGACAGATTATGTCTGTTCCTGGATAAAGCAAAAGTAATTATTGGGAATAATTGTGCATGCAGACTTACAGCTTAATTTCTATAGGATTCCCACACTAGACTTTTAATTTTCTTTCTAGAAATACTGTGCTGCTAAAACACCATGATGAGAATTCCTAAAATATTAAATACTAGATAAGCGCAATTGATAATTTTGTTTTGTTTTGTAAGTAAACATTAATCGCTTTTGCATACTAGTTATTCTAGCTAGTCACTGTTTTCCTCTGTGAACTTGAGTCTTCCATGCTTAAAAAAGATGACAGACATGAGAGTGACATGCCTTACTCAATGCTTAGCTCACCATCTCCCTGTTCCACTTTAACATTTCCCCCTATACACTGTGTTCTTCAGGCTGATCTGTACGAAATATGTAAGGAATCTGCAATCATCTTATTGATGATTAAAACCAACCAATCAACCAAAAAATCACGTAACTATTTTGAAGAAGTGGTTAACTCAATAACCTTTCCTCAGCTTTAAATGTCTTTGCCTTATTGCTTGATGGACTATCTTTCATTAATTATCTGGTCCTGGCTATCTTTGGTATCCTCTCTTCTGTCCATCTTTTTATTTATAATATTTTGTTATTGATTTTTCTAGTTCATCAGTTTGAATTAATTTCTAATGCATTCATAATATTTTCATCTGAGAAAATGAAGTTTCTTTCCATGAAAAATATATTGTTAATTGTACAAATCCTTTCAGAATACTGTTGACAGGTGTTGATTTTCACCTCTTGGTTTTCTGGTAAAGATTTATGGATTTAAAATTTTCTTTATAAAACTTGTCCATGTAATGCTTCATTCTCATTGTTCCTTCTCAGATCAGAAAATAATCTGTGCAGCCTCCTCATTACAACACCTGCTTGCTGTTTTTTCTAGACTGTTACTTAATTTTAGATTCATATCTTTATTAAAAATCTTCTTAAAGGTCTCACTACAATTAATTTAAGACATAGAGAAGTGAATAAGTTCTTTCCAATTGACCTCAACAACCTTTCCAGGAAACCAGGTTTTTTGTCATAATTTACCTTTAAAAGCATTCAGTTGACTATATTGTATAAAATAACAGTGTAATAGTGACTGTATGCATACATACTACTTCCTAACCAGTCACAAACAATAATTGATTCATAATATGAAAAGTAGTGTTTATCTTTTAAATCACATACTTGCTTCTATGGTATGTAAAACCACATAATGATGAAAGACCAAAAAGAAAGAACTGTACAAAATTGCACCGACATTTTAAGACTTCACATTTTCACAAATATAATGGATAAATAGCTGTCATATCTTGAGCAGCTCAAGAAAGAGATGAAATTAATTTAGTTAGGCATTTATTCTTTGTCCACTGGAAATAACTATAAATGGCTCATGATTTCAAAATTAGGAGCCAGATGGAGAAAATCCCTTACATAGAAGTTCAAATGGCTTCTAAATATTTTTTTTTGTAAACTGAACTTCAATGCATATTTTAGCAACATGCCTTGGTATTTGCTTAACGCTGAGTGTTCAACAAGTCACCAAGAATATAAATAGTGATGTGTGCTGGTCAGGGTTATGGATTCCTTGCATTCCCAGTGTATGAGAGACAAGCTGCATGGAAGTGTGGAATTAGCCCCATCTGAAACTATTTATTTAGCATGACAGGTACAAGTTCAATTGAAGATTTTGGATTTAGAGAAAACAGAATAGTTTGTGATATTCATATTAAGACGACCTACAAGAAGTTCAGTTCCTGTGTCTCCTTCCTTCAACATTATGTGTCCTACACAAAATGTGTTTTCTAGTCATTCTCTAGTGGCATTTTGAATTGATCTTACTATAACTCAAGTTAGATATAATCAGAATAGATTTTAGAGACTGTGTCCCCACTGGAACTTGGTCAGAGATTAGTTATGTTTCCACCTATCTATCACAGCTTACTTAAGTCTTCCAACAACCTGACTCCTGAGATAGTCAGAACTTGGGCTTTCTCAGTAACTCTGACATCAAAACAAACACACTTACTTTTTCTGGGCATCTTTGGGAATTAAGTGGTACTGCAGAAATAGTAGTCTAAACCACCCCCAGAGACTGAGCCAAAAGAAGTCCACTTAAATAAACAAAACCTAGCAGAAATTAGGTAATCTTGATAGGAAGTAATTGTCATTTATATAATCCATTATTGGACATTTATGATTTTATAAATTCTTCATGGTGACCTGAGAGGTTGAATAAATCATGATTGGTTGATCACAGTGTAAGCCTAGTGAGCTGCAAATACTGTATTGAATTACAAAAATATTAAATACAGTTGGCCAAGTTTTTGTGTTTTTTTTTTTTTTTTTTTAATTCTCTGATGATTGCAATGCGTAAATGAAACAGAGTAATATGTAGGGGTCCATTTAAGAATGGAAATGCCACCATATGCTAATTTCAGAACTAATTTCTCAGACAAACATTTAAGCAAAGGAAATATTCTTCTTATATTCAGGCAAGATATTAAATATCATTTAGATTAGGTGAGATTTATAGTGTCATTAAAAGATACTTTCCAGTTTGTTACAAGAAGCACTCAGTTTAATTACACAATTAAGTTTTAGATTGTTTTCATTATGCACAGAAAGCTTATTACAATTACAATTACAATTTAACTGGTCACCTTTAGAAATGGTGTTAGATTCTAATTCATTTCCACACTGATGCAAAAAACTCACCATTCTCTAACACAAAGAAATGTTCTGAGAACCATACAGATCAATAGTAAATACATTTTCAATAATTATTAATAATTCAACAATTCACATAACAGATGAAAACCAAGCAATTCATTTATTAGAACTTTTAAAACAGCAAGAGAATGAGCCAATTTTCAAGGCTATTGAACTCAAACTTGTTTCTATATTCTGTATTTTTCACATGATTAATATAAAATGTTGACCATTATTTCTGAAAATATATGACATTATTAAAATTACATTTATTTATATTTAAAGAATAAACTGAAATATTTTTATATTACATATATTACATATATGTATTTCTAAATCGAAATATTTAGATAAAAATTATGTCATGGGAATTTAGTTTTCCTATTATTTTCCAGAGTATCTTACATATTTGAATAGGGAAGAAACCACAAGAGAGCTGGAGAGGGACTTTTTCAAGAGCACATAGTGATAGAACAAGTGGGAATGGCTTTAAATTGAAAGAGTGCAGGTTTAGATTACATGTTAGGAATAAATTCTGTACAGGAAGGTGGTGAGGCACTGAACAGGTTGCCCAGAGATGCTGTGGATGCCCCATCCCTGAAGGAGTCCAAGGAAGGTTGGACGGGGCTCTGATGAGCCTGGTGTAGTGGAAAGTGTCCGTGCCTGTGGTGGGTGCGTCCATTTTGGAACCCTTCCAACTCAAACCATTCTGTGATTCTTTTAAATCTGTCAAGAATTTGCTGTGAAGAATTTACTGTCATGGAACTTCAAATTTATAGAGTAATATTACCTTAGAATTTTGATGCTGGATTTTATGTTTCTAATTTTGGTGTTCCCTATCATTCTCCACCCACAATTTATAAGAATCAGGCAGAAGAACAAAATCCCAGTGAAATTGTCACTGATTCACAACTGAATTATCTACTCAGGAATCTCTCTTGATTATATATCTGATTAATTCCCTTTTCAGCTGTGAAATTCCAGAATCTACAGATCACCAGAGAAGAAAAATGTTTATTATAATGTAGTAACAAACTGCATCAGAATGAAGTCGTTGTCTTTGCTGAAGTTAGCCAGTAGTGGTCTACTGATTCTACTAAAACAAGCAGTGTAAGCTTGATTACTTTGTCAGTGATTACCACTGAGAATCTGCTTCAGGTTTATGAAAATATGCTTGGGACATGTAGGAAGCATGTAGGAAATGTACGGAAACAAATAGGAGACTCTTAACATTGAAGTCACTGTTGATTCTTGCTTTTCGTTATGGAAAAATGAGTTGCTGCAAAACAATGAAGGTATTCCTCAGACACAGAGGTGAGGAAGCACAATCTCTTTCTGACATAAGCGAAGGCAAAAGAACACAGTTTGAATTTTCCTTGCTAGAATCTAACCATTTCTAAGCTGCTGCCCTTAGATTTTGTCCTCCTGCACCCATTTTTCTCCCTGCTTTTTCCTACAACCAATTTAAGCCATTGTCTGCCTGCTCAACAAAGAGGGTAGCAAGTCTTTTCTTCTGGCAGATTTACTTTAGCCATAGGTTCATATCACAGAGAGAATGCCATGGCTAAGAGTAGGCATCCACCAGTGCATTATCTGTCTTGCCAAGGAATAGCTGAACCTACAAGTTCACCTCAGTCTTCCTACAGGAACACAATTCCCTGTGGAGTAAAATTTCATCCCACATGTACATGTAATCCTAATACCTGAATGGTGGTTTAATGCCTTATCTCAGTGATGCTGACAGTTTCTGAAAAGACAGAACTTTGAGTACTCTACTAAGCAAACCATTGTCCAATGAGTGCTCTTCTAAGCAAAACATTTTTGCAGTTAGCTGCCATAATGTCATGAGCATCAAGAATTAAAAATTACAAATAGATCAGATAGTTATTTCAATAGATGACTTAAAGGGAAAAGTTTCAAGTTGAGCAGTATCCTGAGAAAGCAAGCATTTAAAACATGGATGTATTAAACCTAGGTATTATTTTCTAAAGCACTGAGCTAGTCCCACTTCTACTGAAATACATAGAAACTTTATTTGAAATTCAGTGAAAATATAATGAGCCATCATTTGAGTTCTTTGAAAAATCGTACTTTTACTGCTAGTGTCTCTTGTATGCATATATGCTGAACCACAAATGTGCATAAATGTTTAAAAAAAAAAACAGCTATAACATCTTCTTGAAATAACCAGATTACAGTACCGTCTTTTATAAGAGAATGCACTTTTCAAACTAATACCAGCAAGGTATGCAAAAAGGAGTCATTTTAGGATATTAAGATGTAATTCCTTGGCAGCAGGAAGAGCAGATCTTGAGGGAATATACAAGATTTTAAATCAGATCTACTTTGTTTTGATGAAGTGGTTTTATTTGTATCTATCCATAATTATCAAAGTTCTATAAATTTTAATTGTGACATGATGAATTCCTTAAAGATATGGGCAAATGAGTGGATCTGCCACGGTTTTAAAATGAAGATGATATTCATTTGATCACTCTCACTGAAATTATTTCACTGATCCTTTTTTTACTGATATATGGAACAGGAATACACCTGAGTTTTGGGAGTCTGTTCTAGATGAAATTTCTGAAAACTCTCCTGGTTTTGATGAATGACAGATTTCACTGTTGCTTCATTTTCTTATATATAATGTGAATTCAGAATAACAATGTTTTTGATATACCTTGTAAACATGTTCTGAAAGTTTTGTTTTTTAAATAAAGACTATATATAAAATATTTCACACTAAAAAACCATTTTTTTTTAAATATGAGAAAGCCAAAGCATCTACATTTTTAATTCAGTGATTCTGCAGTGAAAAAAGTTTAAAAAACATTTCTGTTTAGCATTAGTCATTCTATGCAAAAGGACTCCTGGAGGTTTTGCAGGCTGTGTTCAGAATTAAGGGGTTTCATTTGCCTTCTAGTACTCTCTCTATGTGTGGGCTGATATATATTTCTCAGTACAACCATAATAACTCTGGTTGCTCTTATCTTCATTTTCACATCCTGCTTAGAATTTTTTTAATACTAAAAGGGGAATTTTTGAAAATACTTTTTTTTACATACCTGGTGCCATATGAGGGCTTTTATCAAACTCTATATTTTTGTAAATACATAGGATGCATTAAGACACCTTACTCCTGTCACCCCTGTATGATTTAGAAGCTTGTAAAAAGCAGCTGTATAAAGTCTTAATGCAAGAATCTGTGTTCCAAACCCTCTGCTATTGCTATAATTTTTTCCCTCCCTGTCACTGTATCTTAAATGCTGGTGTACATTATTTTATTTCTAATACAGAATAAAAACCCACATCATTTAGGTCCTTCTCTCTTTCAGGCATTTAAGTTCGTCTGACAAGTCCTAAAAAATTCCTCCCATTTTTTACTGACATTGACAGAAAAATGAAGAAAAATATTAAATTTAACATGGGGAGGGATTTGGTCTCAGAAGTAAAAAGAAACAAGCAGAAGTGATATTTGGAGTATGCTAAAATTTTATCAGTTCAAATTGGCAATGCTGGAGTATTCGACACAAAAAATATATTCTTTGGATTCATGGCATAATTTAATTTTAATGTAAATACTTTTTCTAAGAAAAGGCAAATTTTAAAAAAGATTTTAGCATTTTTTACATTGATGGCATATTATTTCCACATAGAAGCACATACTTTAACTTAAAGTGAGTAAGTGAATGCAGTATGCAGTATGTGCACTGCATGGATATGGCTATTGCCTAAATGCTGTGCTGTCTGGTTATAATTTATTTTTAGAAAATGTGTGTTAAATTCTATATCATGAGTATAGTGAGAAATAATGTCTGTGATCCCATGTACGTGTAATAAACCGTTACAGCTCATCTTAGAGTAAAAGTATATCTTTATAAAGTAGTTAACAGCATAGCAAGGAAAATATGTAGTTCAAGCAGGAAAGTGTAATGGTATTGCCAAATTTCAAATTGCTTTTTGGAAAATAAACCAACAAAGTCGTGTGCATGCCCAATATGTATTCACTTAGACTAGAAGGTATGTATTATTTCTGTATTTTGGCTGATTAAAAACACTAAAATTCTTGCTCAATAGAACATGGCCGAGTCCAAAATTAAGGAATACACTGCATATTAGTGCCACAGTTAAAGCAAAATGAGGATTTCCTTCATGCAAGACAATAATTAACTGCAATGTAGCCAATCATCAACTGAATTTTTGAAATTAGAAATCTAATGAGACATTTGGACCAACAGAGTTATAAAAATAATATCCTTTAAAATGAATATACACTATGTCATTTTTCTGTTACACTTAGATGAGCAACATCACTGAGTTTCACTTGATCCTTAGAAAACTTACTGCCATGAACTTAGGAAAATGAGTACTGACTGAAAAGGTTGGTGCCCTGATTCTTAAAAAATTATGTTAAATGGTATTTTTACTAAGAATCTTTGTTGATGATCTCAGAATATGCTATCTCAACTGACAGTTATTGTTATTAATCTTGATTTTAAAGAATTTTACTGAAAAACAAAAGCAAGGTGAACCCCTATTTCTTGGACAGAATACAACCCCACATCATTAAGTAACATTAAGGACTCTATGTCTTCAAAAAAGAATCCAGAGATACTACACTGGATGCCTGTGGCAGAACATGGGCAAATTTAAGCCCTCTAGATATCTAAAGCACTGCAATAAACTCATATTCCAGCAATAACAAAAGTCTATTGCAATAAAATCTATTGCATGTAATAATTTATTTAGAAGCATTTGGATTGCCCAGACACAGAAGAAACCAAATGTATTTATGATTTTAACTTCCATGGGAGACCCACGTGTGTGGAGAAATCAAAAGGCCTCTCTGGGATCCAGGGGGCCTTCATGCTTCCTTCTGCCATTGTACTTCATCTTAATGGGGACAAGGACACCAACACAAAAAAGGAAAATGAAGAGGAGGGTTCCTCTTTATCCTTGCCTTTCCTTCCCCAGACATCTGTGTCTTGGCTGCAGTGGTACTTGCACCCAGTCTTTGTACTTCAGCCTCATCACAGCCTGGTGACTCCCCATGAAGTGGTCCCTCTTTCTGTTTGTCCCTCAGGCTTTGTCTCTCTCATACAGCAGAAGCATATATCTGGGTGCTCTCCTCTCTGAGTGGAAATAAGTCCCTCTTGTTGTCTCTTTCCATGCATTCACTATCCAGTTTGAGTGTTTACTCACCTCTTGTCTTGGGTCCCTAACACCTATAAACTGAGTTCAAAGCCCTTCTTTTTGTATTAGCTGATCTGTTTACAAACACATCCTCTCCCATGAGGGAAAGAGTAATAGTAACTCATAAACATAAACCTGGTTTTGAAATTAATTGGCTCATCATTGTTTATATTTGTAATGTCTCTCACTGTTACACAGAACCCTACATCAGTCTTTCTCTTAGAGTACTGAAGTAAACTGTCCCATGTCCTTGCCTTTTTGTAAAAACTGATGGAAAGGACCTGTGACATCATCAAGTCCAACCAGAATGATCACCACCTTGTTAATAGATCATGGCATTGAGTGCTATACTTGGTTGTTTCTTGACCACCAAACACAGTTCAAATCTGAATTATTTCAGGGAAATCTTTGTCTATGGGAAAGAGAATGAGTGTATATGTGTAGTCATTGTAAATATTAGGCCCTCTCAGGGTCTTGGAGGACAGATGCCAGAGCCGGAGGTAGACAGAGTCATGCTTCTGGTCAGCGACAGGAGGTCTGTCTCAGGAATTCTGTCATAAATTAGTAAGATGCAGTGTTCTTTTGGTATTTGAACAGTGGTATTATCAACTTAATGATCTTTTTATGAGTTAAAAGAAAATTAATTGAGATACTGATACCTGAACATTATACAGGTAAAAGTTTTGTTACTGTCTTTTGTTCCAAATATAATATTCTATGGATCTTTACATGGTTCAGAAAACATTAGATGATTGTTCTAGGTCGTATAGTACAATTTTCTTAGCTATTGCACTATGAGGCCTATTCTTCTCTCTGTTGTTTATAGTGTGACTTAGCAAGCTGGCTGCTATCCAGTGGATTTTGTTTTGTTTTGTTTCTTGAGTTTGTTTTTTTTTTTTTAATTTTGCAAAATTCACTTCAAGATGCCTGAACCAAGACCTCTGATGTTAAATTTCCATGTAAACAATGGTTGTAGATAGCCAAGGATGATCACAATTGCAAGTGTATGGGAAGCTTATTCCAAAAGCAAAAATGGAAAGGAATAATGCTCTGTCCTAGGGTCAATGAGTCAAGGTGAGGGTCCTTACGATAGAGCTTTCTGAGAACCTGTTCAAGGTCACTGAGGAGATGCCATGAGCAGGCTTTTAAATTCATATGGCAAAATACAAACTAATTCTGTTGTAAAGAAAACCCTCTGAGTCTGTTTTGTAAGTACAACACACATATATATTTTTAATAACAGTGAAAATTGAGCATATTATGTTTGTCTCTAGTATTTGTGAATAATTTCCAAACTGGTTCCATTATTTCCTGATAGTGAATATTTTTAAAATACTCCAAGCTCATTATTTGTGCATAGTTCATTTTAGTATTCACCATTTGTGGCTGAGCAATTTGATACTTACCCATTAGGGGAATCTAATTTTATTCGTTTTAAAAATTGCTTTGCTCAGTCAGAGCTCAGCTAGTATGACCTTTTTAATTGGAGAATAATGGAGAATAAGTTACGGCTGGTGCTAAATGCCACCTTCTAATTACTGAATAAAATGTAAGGATATGTAAATGTCATTCTAATTGAAAATCAATCACTGAAATCTTTTTAAATGCCAAATAATATGATCTTTGAGCACAAAAGAGCAAAATAATTTATTCAGAAATATTATGCATCTCCATTATTGTGGAGATGATTATAATACTAATCTGCACTAATATTACTCCTAGCCCTTTCAAAATCCTTTTTAAAATGTCATAACTGAAACTCAAAAATGCTTATTTTAGTATAACTAGCTATTTTTATTAATACTGGAGTGAGGAAACCTTTACAATCATCCAGAAGTTTTAGACTATACTGAAATTTAAAAAAAAAAAAAAAAAAAAAAAAAAAAAAAAAAAAAAAAAAAAAAATATTCGAATGGCAGTTTGCATTTTAAGCAGGTTTTATTAATGCTCTCAGTCTCCTCTAGGGAATTCTTGTGTTTAAAAGGGTTTGGGTTTTCTTTTTAACTAAAAGAAATTATCCAGATACAAAATTTCTGTGTAAACAAATGTCTAAGCATGAGGTAACATTGAGATTTATGGTATATCAATCACGGTGAAGTATTGCTTCCTTGGAAGAAACAAAAAAAATCCAAATCTCATAAGGCACAAGGGTATAATCTTAAGAACACCTGGTAAGGTGTGTCAAGGAAAGCCTGGAGACAGGATCTGATCTCTACTTGTGCTGAAAGCAATGGGCTTTTTGCTATTATGGCTGTCAATGGTGAATGTCTTCAGGCTGCTCCATATTGCAGTAAATCTCGTTCATGTCTTTCCAGAATGTCATATACCTCAATTAGTGAGACTTAGAAATGCCTGGAAGGAGTTAACTGACTTTTTACTGTAAAGCTTACTCATAAGTTTATCCAGAACTTCTGAGTTTTGTTAATAAAACAAACTTTTTTCCTTTCTAATCTGAAAGTTTATCATGGAATTGGTGAATAGATAGCAGTGTCTGGCAGGTATCAGTGCTAACCAAGATGTGATAGCTATTAGATCTTACTATGAAATTACATTAACTAACCTTAGCATAGGGCTGCGCCGGCGTGTCACCAGACCCAAATTAAAAAGTGTTGTAAAATAGAAAAATTCTCTACAAAGTTTAAATCAGACGGACAGGTCAAGCAGACAGAATGCTTTTCTATAATTAGATTGCAATGACTAAACATTGTGGCAACAGTGTGCACTGTTGCCTGCACATTTGTTGGAAGTGATATCAGAAGTCATTAATAGCTCAGGTCAAAGCAGTCTTCCAAAAGTTTAGAGTAGTCAGATTTGGTTTTGTTTGTTCTATTGCGTTTTGCAAGGGTTGGTTTTCAAGAATATATTAATTTTGTAGAAGAGTGACTTGAAATATAAAAGACCTCCAGTTAATGTCTAGTTGACAGATGTGACACTGATTTACAGTCAGAAGTTTTTGATCATTTTCAAACATAGTAATATAAAGCAGTACCAGTGCTGTCAGCTGAGTGTCTTCCCAGCCAAAAATACTTGCATAAAATATTATTTTATTATGATAATTTACAGTAATGGTTGTCCTTTCAAAAATCATACTTTTTTTTTCAGTCTAAAACATATATGTGCAGTTGGCAAGGGGATACCCTGTGTTTCACAGTCGACTTTGCTCTAGGATTTACCTGTTTTGACAGTAAAACTAAGGTAAGAGTAAAAGAAAAGGAAAACATAACTCTGTATTGTTTTATTGTTATTGAAGTTATCATCTATTGCCATTTCTTTATGTTTATGTCCAATATTCATTCCTCCAATATACTGACCTATTTATTTATTTAGCCCTACTGAAATGTAGTCATTTTGGGACTTCAGATGGATGATTATATTTGTATAGCATGTAAAGATATATTTTGAAGAAAGATATAAAAAAAAAGTAACTTCCTTTTCAAGTGATAAAAGCAAAAGAAGGTTATATTTAGCAGAGAACTTGGTTTGTTATAATGAAGAAACTTCAAGATTTATAAAAGATTACAAGTCATGAAAAAAATGAAATGTCATCTCATTCTATTTGTTTTGAAGCTACGGATATAAAAAAGGATTAGATATTCTTCCATCATAAGAAATTTAGGTCAATTCTAAAATAAACAGAATAAAGGCAAATGTTTTTCAAAGTCAGAATCTAAAAGATTACATGCACTTATCTTGCAAAACAGTGACTATCTAGAAAGTGCCTCCAGAGAATGGTTAGCGATACATGCCAACTTCCAAGCCCTGTCTATAATGCTACTATTTTCTGTATCATTTAGTGGTACTTTAATGTATATTATTCTCAGTGGATTTTAACACTTTTTTGACTGTAGAAGTAAACATATAAACAAAAAACGTTTCTGCATTAATAGAACTGTTCAGTAGAAGGTCGGCCTTCTCAAATACTTTTTAAAAACTCAGTCAGACATTCTGAGAAAAGAGGGAACACACAGCATTTTGAAATATTGATGCAGGATTTAGTTTTTGCATTTCGGCATTTTGTGGGTTTGGGGCCAAAATGCCCCCAGATTTCAAATCTATTGAAGTCTTAGTGCAGAGAAATAATGAACAAAATTGCATGAGAATTTAGGTGAATCAAGTGTGCATCCCATGAAGCAGAATAAAATTTCGGAACATACTTTTGTATACACTTCTCTTCCTCAGGTGATACTGCGTTCTGGAATCCTGCTTCTTGCACATTTTGCAATTATGCACATTTTGCATGTAACCACAAATTAACAGTAAGAAGTAAGCTCTCTAGCCTATCGAAAGGGTTTCTTTTAAATGTGAAGAATGATTGCATGTACTCTCACCTTTAAAATTATAACCTTACTCTATTAGTAGGACTTTGTGTCACAGTACCTATCTTCAGTATTGATGATGAGGAGGATTTAGATGAATTATTTTTGCTTACCTAAGGAGAAACACAGAATACCAGCAGAAAGACTGATTCCATTGCTAAACAGTAAAAATTATGGAGAGCTCAAGTATATTTATTCTTCATCTGTGTGAGAGATGGAGATGTTCTCTGCATCCTCAAGCCTGAGTGAGGCAGTAATGGGTGACTTCTGCAGTTCATCTTACTTCCCATAATTGCCAGCTGAAGTTTACTGTGTTTTCCCATATGCATAGCTATTTCAGAATATTTCCTACCGATGCAAAAAAGATTCTTAAAGTGGTCAAGCAATTAACAGTTCATTAGGGACATAGCAATTTTACTAAGGAATCTATTTTTTCTTGGAGTTAAAGAAAAAATTAAGGTCTTCTATTGATGCAAAGAATGCTCTTACACCCCAGCAGGTGTTCAGAGGATTATCAAAATAAAGGCGAGTCCCCTGTCTGCTCTATAACTCTGGATCTCAAATTTATGTCAAATATCTCAAATAAGTCTCAAATCTCAAATGAGCAACCAGCTCATGAACTCATTGAAAGACATTCTTTTTTACGCTTTGAAAAACAATTTTAAAGGGGCTTTCTTATTACAAATTCTAAAATAAAAAGCACAATAAATTTTGCTTTGGAATGTCGGGGGGTGACCCTGGCTTCCTCATGATTTGGGCAGATGAGAGGAAATACAACTAAAGGCTTGTGGGTCCAGATAAAGGCACGGAGAGGTCACTCACCAGTGACCATCGTGGGCAAAACAGACTCCACTTAGGTAAATCAGTTTAATTTATTGCCAATCAAATAAGAGTATGCTAATGAGAAATAAAAAACAGATCTTAAAACATCTTCCCCCCACCCTTCTCCGCTTCCCAATTTTCATTATCGCCTCCTCTCTAGCAGCACAGGTGGGTTGGAAGTGGGGGCTGTAGTCAGTTCACCGCATGTTGTCTCTGCCCCTCCTTCCTCCTCAGGAAAACTCCTCACACTCTTCTCTTGCTCCAGCATGGAGTCCCTTCCACAGGAGGCAGTCCTCCAGAGTCCTGTATGAGTTCTTCCCATGGGCTGCAGCTCTTCATGAACTGCTCCAGTGTGGGTCCTTCCCACCAGGTGCAGTCTTTCAGGAGCAGCACCTTTTTCACTGACCATGCTGTCTGCAGGGTTTTTTTCTCTCCCATATTCTCATTCATCTCTCCAGCACAAGAAATGTATCTTTAAAGAACTTTTCTAGAACAGTTTCTTTTCCTGCATATTCTATTCCAGGCTCTTGATGGGCTTAATTCATTCAGCTTTTATTTTTTTGGGGGCCATCACTGAGATACTTCTGTAGCCTGCATCTGCTTTATATTTCACTGTAGAGATTCTTTTTATCTTGTTGGCTTGGTTGATTCATCTTCCCCATCCTGTGCCTCCAGCCGCTCCTCCAATAGAAAGGGATCCCAAAGTGTGGATTTTCTGCCATCTTCCAGAGCTCTCTACTTCTCATCTTTCCCACTCGGTGTCAGCTGTTGAGAGAGATGATGACTCCAGCAATGCTTATTATTACTAAATTGTTCCTAAGTTCTTGATTCATCTCCACCTTAGCAGTTATTGCATAGCAAACATTCATCTATACTGCTTAGAGCCAAACTCATTTAAGCTTTTAACACTTTTCAGGTGGTCTAATTAGGCCCTCTGAACCCAGTCAAAATCTGTTCATGAATGTAAAGTTTAAGCACCATCACAGTGCATAGCATACTTCAGTTTTTCTTCATCTATCTCTCTAAGACCTCATTGACATTTATGTCTGCAGGGAATCAGGAGATAGTTTTTTATTTATAGGACATTCCATTTTAAACTATGAATAGGGTTCTGAAGCCAACTGGTAGCACTGGTCTAATCAACAAAAATATTTTGAGAAGAGTCATATTGGAAAATGGAACACAGAAAACTTTTTTCCATGTGTGCTTTTGAAATAAGCTCTCAAGTATTTAAATTGTGTTTCTTCAGCAGTGTCCAGGGACTGAAGCACACTTCAACATTTGCAGAGAATTTTCATTAAGATTATAGGTATTAAAGGAAACATCAACAGGAAGTCAGGGTGCAAGTTATTACCATGTGGATTTTTTTAAATTATTCTTTTTCAGGTGATGAATAGAAAACATTCAGATAAGTACAGAAAATTACCTTGATTTCAAAAATAATTTCCCAATTTTTGTTTTTATGAAATATCTCCATAAATATTAAAGCATATCTGTCAATCTAGAGTTTGCCAACACTACTAAGATGCCATGCATAAACCTGTGGGAGACCAAGAAGCTTAGAAGTCATATATTTTACAAACGCACAATGTAGGACACATTTTTGTGGCTTCTGAGACTTTGATCAATAATAATGTTTTTGCACTTGTATAGCTTTTTTGAGAACTTCAAACCACATTTCACACATCAGTAAGTTCAGCTATGCATTATCTGTGTAAGTCACAATTATCTAAGTTATGCAAATGAGCCAGCTGAAATACGAAAGATCAAGATGTGGCATGGAATCGTATTCATACTGAAATTGATACAAATATCCTCATGGATCTTTATGGAATTAAGCTTTTGCCTTCTTTATGCTTTATGTAGGCAACTGAAACTTTTATATCTCAGAGAATTTCAAAATAGTTTAATTAATGAATTTTAATATTGCATCTTTTGCTTTCACAAAGGGTACAGAAATGTTAATTTTAATTGCTATGCAAAGAGCCAGTTATCATGTACTGCATTACTGCTGTAGTGCTTTATTTTAGTACACATATATTGATCATCATTCTGTAGTTCTAGGTAAAAACATGTAGCAGAGTCCTTAATCAAATTTCTTTTTTTTTAGAATGTGCTGTGGAGGTTTAAATTCTCTCAGCTCAAAGGCTCATCAGATGATGGGAAAACAAGAGTAAAGCTGCTTTTTCAAAATCTAGACACCAAACAAATTGAGACAAAGGTAAGCAACATCCTGTTTTTCAGTTTAGTTAAACATGACATTAAATTACTGTCAAGGCATCAGAAATCCCATTTACTGGGATATACATATCGTGAACACATCACAGCTTATCCTTTTATGCTGATTCTTTAGAAACTCCACAATAAATGGAAGCAATGTAATACCCATCAATTTATTTTACTATTTCTACAAGCCTATTATTAAGTTGTGTATTGATAGTATTTTACTCTTTTAGAAAGATAATTTCTCTAAAGTTATTCTGTCAACCTACAGTAGATATGTCCAAAAATTGCATTTAAAAAGGATAAAGTAAAAATAAAATTTGATCCGAAACTTGATGTTGAATAAAAAAATAGAGTTTTTCAGTTATGTGGTTTTAAAAAGGAGGAGAACTTTGGCATGATATGGCATAGAAAAGGAAGATAAGAGTGTTGTTCAAGTGGGTTTTGGTTGACAAAAGCCAGTGAAACAAGAGAAAAGTATCTGAAGACCTATGAAAGTTTTCGAATACTCTTAACTGAAGTTGTACAGGTTAAAGTCACTTACAAAGTGATATTTTTCTATATTGACCATACACAAAAGATATATGTTACCTATCCTTCTAGTGTTTAAAATAATTGTAAGGAAAAAGTCCATAACTTTCCTTATTTATCATAAAGTTACAGTACATGCAATATATCCTTCTTTATACATCTGTATTAGTAAATTATTCAGGATTTCATCAGCGAGCTTGAGCTGAGTTGCCTCTTGGCTCTACTTTAAAAGATGTCATAATAGCTGTTACAAAATGCAATGTATAATAATTTGTCTTGTAGCAGGCCATTTCCACTTCATTTCTCACAGTAGTCCTTGGAGACAGAAAAGGACCACTGTCTTCATTTTATATGTGATCATCTGCTGCAGTGAGCTTACATAACTTTTTTCTGGTCAGACAGGAAGATTGTACTCATGCATAAGCTACTTTGTGTATCTCTGTGCATTAAATAATTAGCTAGTTCCTGTGTGTGATTAGCCAAGGACTGCAATTCCATTGCTTGTAATGGAATTCTGTTACTTTAATACTGTATCATTCCTCTTTCTGTTGTGGTAAACAATCTGATTTTTAAAATTTTATTTTCTTTTTATTTTTGTGCAAATTAGATTGGGTTTTACCCAACTTTACTCTTTGATAGAAAAATTGTAAATTTTAGTATTTATATGAAAATTTGGTTATCTGTAAAATTATTAAAAATGAGTCCTTATGATAATTTTGCAGTAAATTTTGTTCAGGAGGCAGATTTGTTAAAACATTAAAATTATTCTTTTACATAGCTCTAATGAAAACATCTTGTAGTTGGCAAAATTCACCTTGAAAGTATCAGATGGAAATTGATATGGGATTGGTTCACACAGAATTCTTAATAGCTATGTACCTCAAAGTACATATGTGTTGCAAGTACCGGAAGATCCCAGAAAAAGCTCATTAAGGGCCAGAGGAAAGGCTGTTACTAAGTAGCTAAGGATTTATCAGAATTTCAGTGATTACACCTTTTACAACTGTCTCTGCAAAGTGCAATGTACCCACTAGGATTTCACATTAAATGGGACTGGGACACAGCTGTGCAGCCTCTCCACTTCAGATAACTGGTATATATAATCAACTGTATGCCCACCACCTAAATGGTATGATTTCTTAGACTTGAGAGCTACAGGCTGGCTGGAAAATGCCCAGTACTAATACCCATAGTACAATCCAGTATTTGCCTCTGCTTATTGCACTGAAAGAGATTTCAGGGCCAGATGGTGCTATACAGTGAAATGCAGCCAATAACGAGAAACAAAAATGTTATCAAATAGTAGAACTTTCATTTTTCCTGGGTGAATGAGCCACTATGCACAAAAGAAAGCTTGATGCAGATGACTTACATTCCCTTGGTGGAAAACAGAGAGTCAAGGCTGCAAAAGAATTTTCCAAAGTATGTCTAATTTTATATTACTATGAATTCTTGGGGGTAAGAAAAATCACACTTGGGAATTCTATTTCTGTGTCTTGTTTACTGGCTAGATGTGATGTTTCTTCTTCTTCTTCTATTTTGGCTCCTAAATTTTAAGCCAAGTACTTCTTCCTGTGCATTTTAGTTTTAAGTGAACAGTTCATTCCTCTATTTAAATTTTTTTCTGTTGAAAGGAGATAATAAGGAAAAGATTCCTGTCAGTTTTTTCTCCTTCAGGTTCTTCATATTCCCTACAACTTCTTATTTTTCCCACTTCAATACTTCCCTGAACTTACCCTGTATTTAGTATTGAGAAATTACAAGTAATCTTAGTAATAGTTGATATTCTTTACTCAAATTTTCAAGGTTTCTCTAAAAGAAAAAAAATATAGGATTAATACTTTAAGATTTGTATTAATACTTTATTTCCCTTTGCTAAACTGTAGCTATATATTGGAAAAAATAAGACTTTTTAACCAAGTATATTTGATTTGAGCATTTCCCTTTTCTTTTCATCTTACTTAGTCTTAAATATTTATGGAAAAAATATAATAAACCATTGGGGTCAATAGAGTATTGTGAGACATATTGAAGTCTCAACTAGATATTGCTGATCTCATAAGTTTCTTGTATATAACAAGAAGATAATTTAAGAACCCTGCATATTCTTCTCATCCATGATATGGCTACCAAGCCCTGATATACTTGCTGAGATATAGAACCTAATTTAGAATTTTGGTTTCCATTTTGACTTCGATGTTGTCTGCAGCTAAAACCTGGATATCTTTATTTGGGCTTTTAACCTGAAATAAAAACCCCAACCCAAACCACACCAAACCAACAAAAAACAAACAACAACAAAACCCCACAACAACTAAAAAAAAAATCAGTCTGATTAGAAAACATATCTTGAACAATACAGCGGTAACAGTTCTGCTCTGGTCAACAAATAACATACACTGAGGCCTAGCAGTGTCCTAAAAGTCGTGAAATGCACAGGGCACAATAACACTGACAGCTTCTGCATTATTTGCCTTTCATGTGATACAGGCTCATGTCTTGTTCAAATAGTGATTCAACAGCTCTCAGAAGTTCTCAATAAAATTGCATGCATGATAATAATGCAACAAACAGGCCTGTCAAGCTCTTTATGGTATGTAATAAATGCAACTCTCATAGTGGGTGCATGAGATAAGAACATATATTTTTCTTCCTTGGCTGTGCACATGCAGTGAAGGAGGTCAGTGCAGTGTGCTCATTTTTTATATTTTCTGTACCAGCAGGAAGTTTGTCAGTCTTGTCCTCCCACTGCTTTAATCCAACCTTAATCCAACCTTTTGTGTTCTTCTCTCAGTGTCTTTCTTCCAGTGCCTTTGTTGTACTTAATCTACTTATTACAGTACATACAGTCAACTGAAAGAGCTTTGGTTATTGAAATATTAGGCATGCACAGATTCTCCTTAAAAACTCACAATCTCAATTAAAGAAAAAAGCAACAAACTCAGATAAGGAAAGCAAACATTACGGTGGTGTTAGATGGTATACTGCAAATAAAATGATTAGTTATTCATCTGCCTGACTGACTACAGAGACAAATGTTACTTTAAAAAAATAAACTATCAGAGCAATGTATTTGTTTGAAAGAAGTGTCATTGATGTTATTTTCTATGAAAAATTAATATTACATTCCAAAGCTAGAGAGGCTGCATTTCCACCTATAAAACTGTAGGCAAGATAGCAAAGAGACAAATTATGTCCCAGTCTTCAGACGGTGCAACAGCTACATGCTCCCAAGTCAGAAAGCCATCCTTATCTTTTATAAATCCATATTTTCAGATCAACCCCCAGTCCTCTTCCCCTACCCCTGTTGTAATCTACATGGAAGCAAATCCTTACTCCAGTTTATCCTTAGGTGTGTGTGACTATTCCTCATTATCTACACCTGACTAGACTGCAAAGCTGACTGCAGGATTACAAAGGCAGCCAGCGCTGATCAAACATCCTTCAGACACAAAGCTCCACAGCCTTACCCCATTAGTGGTCTTCTTGATCATACTCTACTGTAATTAGCTGCATTTCTAGAAGCTTCTAGTGCACGAGGCCTCAGATGAGCCCCACTTTTTTGATGCCACCATGGGTGGCCACATCTAACTGAGGTCTGCAAGACAACATTTCCAGAGCTCTGCTCCTGTTTTATGAACTCAGAGGATTGCTCATCTGTCACCAGAGGACACAAGGAAAAACGACACACCACAGCTTTGGTCACCATGAAGAGACTAATTTATTTTTTCTGACTCCAATCATTTATAGTTCTCAAAAAGTGTCAGTGGATTGGAAGGTGAACGTGCCACCTCTCCAACGACACTGGACAAACTACCAGTCTATCAAATTTCTCCGCCTCTATGAAAGAATGCAAAACAATAGGTTGTTTACAGAAAGTTGCGTGAGAAAGTTCTCTACAAGAATGTAAATTCAGAAGGCTTTAGAAAATCCTAAGAAATCAGGGCGACACTCATCCTTGCACAAACCTAACATAAAATCGTGAAGATGTGAGAGACAAGAGGAGTGAACCATCTGGTAAATTGCATGAGGAGTGCTTATATGCCATACATTTTGCTTTTCAGCTCTGTAATAACTTTCAAAATTGGCACCACTCTTGACAATAATCCAAAAATAGAAGACTTGCAGTATTAACTGCAGAAAGTAACACTGTTGTCACATAAAACGTAGGTTTAGTGTTACTGCTAGTCTTCCACCTCTATGTAGATTATGTCTTACAGAAACAACAGCATATTACTATTCAAAAGATTATTCACAACAGATTAGACAACTTCTCTCAGATACAGAGGAGGGGCTGCTGCAGTTTGATCCATGCTCTGAACTGTGATGGAAACAGAGAGGACTCTGCAGCTGGGACATTGGTAAAGACTGATTCAAAGTCATGACATATTCCTGTCTTTGCCTTTTTCTAAACCCAAAGCTTTCTAACTAATATTGTAAGAGCAGTCTGAAATCCTGTCTACAGTCTCTGTTAGGTTACCTCTGTTTGCTTATCTCCATAAATATTTATAGATTGGAAGTGCATAAAGCTGGAGTAGAGAAATTGGAACTCTGTGACGGGCTCCCTTCTCTCAGTTTGTTTGGCTGTGTTTGGTCAGCGTGTTGAATGTCAGAACCTAAAGTGAAATTGTTGGGTGATTTCACTTGATTTTGGTACAAATCTAAGATTAATGGGAATGGTCATATTTTTTAACTTCTTGGTTTTGAAGAAGGAATTGCAGTAGGTGTAAAACATTTGATTGAGAGAAAACTTATGTATTGAGGCCTGTATTATTTCATATTTCAGATTTCATTAATAATCATGACTGTGTACATCATTTTAGTTTTATTAAACTTAGATAAGGAGACTTAAATAGTGACATTGGAGGGTTTTTTCCCCTGGAAGTGTTTATATTAATTTATATTCATATTTAAAGTAAATATCTCTCAATAAAATGTATTTTAAGAAACCTCCTCCCATATTTGCTCCTCAAATGTCAGTTATATGTCAGTTAAAATAGAAATAATGGGAGCTTTTTGCCCCCAAAATTTAGGACAAAGATGTCATGGGATCAAATACACTCATGCTTTCCTCTGCTCCACTATGGCTTCTCCATCAGTTTCAGTCTCTTCAGGGGTGTTACGTGCACTGCCATGGAGCACCCCATACTTCACTGGCCTGGTTACCTTTTTGGGGAATTATCTGCCCTTTCTCACCTACATTTACCCTGATGGACCCTGCCTCACTGTGGGGCTCAGCCATGCCTGGCGGTGCATTAGTTGGACCTGGCTAGAACCTGCTGTATCTGGCACAGGGCAGACCTGGTCTCTCCTTGAAGAGGCTGTGCCTGCAGGTCCCTCCACTCCCAAAAATTTCCCAGTTGTGCCCCAAATAGGGTCACAAAATCATGTCCTACAAATACTAGTGAACAATTCATTAGTAGTAGAACCACTTGTTCCTAGGAAATACTTGGCCTTGTATGGCAAAATGGTGTGATGGCGAGCTTTTCTGGGACAGTAAGTTTGAATTCTAAATATTCTGTTTGGGCCAGTATTGTTTAGAACATACTATAAAATTCTGTTACAGAAAATGCAGAAGTGCAATGCTTTGCTTTTTGCTTAAAAACAAGCATACAGAGTGTGCCTCAACAAACAACTAGCTAGCTAACAGATTGTTGAAAATAGTCTTCTGTTCAAACCAAAAACTGTCTCAAGTGTCCCCACAAAATATTCACCAACTGCAGACTTTACACATAGTAATATCACTTAAATTGAACATGTTTTTTTACATGACATTTGTTTTTTTATTATATTTACATGTCAGTATGTCAGACTATCCTCTATCAATGTATGGGTTCATAGGGAAAAATAAAGTTAACTTGTACCCAGAAGATGAAATATGTGTAAAAAGTCAAGTGAATCTGAGAACTGTTTAGACATAATTCTGCCTTTCTTTGTGAATCAGGGCATCTAAATTTCATACCCAGACATGTTTGTTTGCATCATTAGGGTGTGGTGTGACTTCACCTTATCTTTCACCCTGCCTCTGGCTTCTCATCTCTCCTTCACAGGCTGACAAAAGATGTGATCTCCTCAGCCTACCCTTCTTGATACCTCATCATCCTCAAACAGCCTTAACTTGCCAAATACTTTAATAATGTTCAACAAAGCCGAGTGCAGAGTCCGGCCGTTGGGTCACAACAACTCCAGGCAGTGCTACAGGCAGAGGGCAGAGTGGCTGGAAAGGTGCCTGGTGGGAAGGGACCAGGGAAAAGGGTGCCTGGTGGGAAAGGGGGTGCTGATTGACAGCAGCTGCACATGAACCATTGTGCCCAGGTGGCCAAGAAGGCCAATGGCATCCTGGCCTGTATCAGCAATAGTGTGGCCAGCAGGAGCAGGGCAGGGATTGTCCCCCTGTACTCACAGCACTGGTGAGATCAACCCTGGAATGCTGTGTCCGCTTCTAAGCCCTTCACTTTAAGAAAGGCCATAGAGCTGGTGAAGGCTTGGATGGGCATGATATGTGAGGAGTGCCTGAAGGAGCTGGGGATCTTCAGCTCGGAGAAAAGGAGTCTCAGGAAAGGTCTTACCACTCTCTATAACTGCCTCAAACAAGTTACAAGTGATAGGATGAAAGGAAATGGTCTCAGCTTGTGCCAGGGGAAGTTTAGACTGGATATGAGGAAAAAATTTCTTCACCAAAAAGTTGTCAAGCATTGGAACAGGCTATGTCGGGGAGTGGTTGGGTCACCATCCCAGAGATATGTCAAATGTAGATGTTGCACTTAGTGGCATGGTTTGCTGGTAGACTTGGCAGTGCTGCGTTAATAGTTGGAGTCAGTGATTTTTCAAGATCTTTTCCAACCTGAATTATTCTATGTTGCAATATTTGAATGTTCTTTCAAGTTGACTGTTCTTTCAAGTTGACTTTGAATGTTCTTTCAAGTTGATTTGAATGATCTTTCAAGTTGAGCTGAGTACAATGTAAACTATAAAGTATCACAGAGTGAAAACTAAATTGATACATGGTACTGTCAGTGAACAAGGTATGGTTATACAGCTTTTTTTCTTAACAATTTAAATTTTACAGTTTCCTATAAAAATTCAATTTACATGTTAAAGCCATTATTGCTTTTTAACTAGTCTGTTCTTTATTCATGTAAAATGTTTATAAACCTGAAATAAATTCTTTTTTTTTTTCTTTTTTTTCTCTTACTTCTTTCAGGAACTTGAATTTCAGGATCTGACGGCAGTTTTACACTGTATTCACTCCTTTATAGCAGCAAAAGTGGCATCTGTGGATCCAATATTCATAGACAGTCAGAGTATTGCAAGAAAATATATGTACAGTAACTGAAACTAGATTATATGTTGTGACTATGGAAAATAAATTATTTTCTTAACAAAAGTAGTTATTTCATTCACGATATTGCAACTTGGTGATTTTATAAGAAGCTTATAGTTGTGTTATCTGTAATGTTCAGAGTTTTCACAATCTGATAAATATTTTGAATCTATGAGTTAAAAAATACTAAGTCAAACTTTGTTATCTTCAGCATTGATCTAAAATTCCAAGTGAATATTCATTCAGTAATATCTCTAGAGTAATTTAGATTTCTGCTCCCATGATGATACATTCTACCACTTATTTCATAGTAATGTGGAGTAACATTTAAAAAGTGTATGTCCAAAATTTGGCCTCTAAGTCTGCTTTGAAAAGTGTTGGACTTACAAACAATTACTACAGTCTTCACTGTAGAAAAGAAGTAATTATCAAAGACAACTGCTGTAGGAATTGAACTTTCATCTTCCTTCTATATGTTTAAAAAATTGTAGTTGTGTGGTTGGGTTCTTTCAAGGCCTGAGAGTTTAGCTCTTGCAAAATACTAAATAGGCTATTTCAGATCTGGGAACATAGCTAAGCACATGCTTGGCTCTAAGAATACTCAGTAGCCCCAGTGTATGTGCAAGGTAATGTTAAGAATGTATTTAAGTACCAACTGTGAAGAGCTTTAGACTCAGCTAAGAAGCCTGACTATAGACACATAGTTTTAAGAAACTTGCCACAGGGTTTTCCTGTCTTTTAATAAAGCTTCCATGACCCATTCATTTATTCATTCATAGATTGACTTGACCCCTATCCTTTGATGTAATGCTCCATATGCTTGGGAACAGCTTTTATTTGGAGGAACATGCTTCCAAGATAAGATGAACATAGCAAAACATAAATATTTTTCTGGGACATCTGCCTTTCTTTTTCCTATAGCTTTAACCTTGATTCTTATTAAAGAAAAGTGGATTTTGTCCTTGTTGAGGAAAAAAAAGTTATTTTACTTTTGACTTATGCCTAACCTTCCTTCTGAAATCATAATCTTAAATGCACTGATAATTTCCTGCTATTGAAAAAATTATTAAAAAATAAGACATTTTAGTCTTAGGGCATATTCCCTGTAAGTGATACCAGATATTGCAGGTTTTTGTGATAGAAGTTTCAGTTTTTCTGACTTGTACTTTTGAGACAGCATCAAGAAAATAAAACAGTCAAAACCAAACAAGTAGAATATCTTAAGTAGATGCCATGGATAAGGAATGAATTCATCGAAGTCCTCCCTAAATTTTAGGAATCTTGTCCGGTGTCCTGATAAAGTTACAGCCTGAAGTTACTGTAGCCTAATGAGAAGAAGTTGGTGCCTCTAAAAGGCCTCAAGGGAGGAGTGTTTTTACATAAACTCAGTGCTTAAGTTTAGTCAGCTAAATTCCCTCCTTCAGATCTTAAGATGTCTTGTCAGACTGCAATGAGGCACTTAATTCAAACAGGTGCTTCTCTGTCCGCCTGAAGCTTGGGCACAAATAAAGTGTCTGATGCAGGTGATTTAATCCTGCCAGGAGGATTACTTGTTTCTAAGTGTTATCCATAGAGAAAATAATTTGAACGGTGCAGACTCTGCTTGTAATTCCAGTGTTGTTTAGGGTTCCAGTGTTGTTTACATTAGGCATGCTAAGTCCAGGTAAAACAGTATTTAGCAAATGTGATAAATATTTTTATTATTTTAAAATAAATCTTTATAGCCATTATTGTATTTTTAACATGCATAATCTCAATTTTGTAATAATTTTATTTCAAGAAAATAATTTTTAAAGTTTTCTTTTTCGACCATGCATTTATTGAAAATGTTTCATTTAATTTTCAGCTTCCTTTTTTATTTTCAGCTCATTGTATTTACTGAGGTTTTAACATTCACAAATTACAGCATTACCATTATAATATCTTTCTTACAGCCAATTCTCAATTCAGTTTATTAGCATGAATAATTAGAAGCATCAAGTTTAGATCTTAGAAGTTTAGAAACTTCAATAGAAGTTTCTGTAGGATGAAGAATTATGGAATTAATTCAGTTTTGTCTTTCCAATATTTTCTGATAGACAAAGGTCAATACTAACATGGTAGTTACAGTAGAAAACTGTACCAGCTACTACTGAACTGGTACTACAGTCAGACATCTAGACTTAAAGTTTTAAGAATCATGTGATTATAAGCTAACATATCTCCCCAAATACTGTAATAAAACCTTAAAATAAATTAGGCCTAATTTATTAAGTAATCTTTCATTTCTACAAAAAAAAAAGTTCTGCAATTCAAAAAGAACACTATTGATTTTTTTTCCAAAGCAGCTGGATATAGCACTTTTTCATTAGCACTTTCAAATTTCTTATATGAAGTTGCTTATGCTGATTTTATTTAATTTCATTATTTGTTTAATGGAATTTTGAAATTCTTTTTGTCTTTTGATGAGCTACTGTGTTTGCAACACAGTAGTTTTCTTCTGCATGTCCAAATCAATCTCAAGGAATATTAGAGAAAAAATTCTTATAAATTCACCCTCTGAAATTTAGCACTGTATTTTAGAAATAATTCTCCAAACATATTTTTAATGAGGAACTTGAAGATCCCTATTAGCTCCCTTGCTTTTTCCTTTCTTTCACATTCTGCAACAGTCTCAAGGCAGGGACTAAAGGCCAGTTTTTTGAGAAAGTTGCCAGAGGCTGGGAAAAGCTAATGGCTTGCTAGTTACTCAGCTGTTATATAGGCTGTGTAGGACTTCCATAGCACCTTGCATTTCTTAGTCATATACCTGATATTTGAAAATGTTGCATTCCCAATTTGTTTGGTAGCTTATATTTCTTTGTCAAATTTTTAATCATCAGTAAAGCATATTACTTTGTCATTGCCTTCAGAATGTGGATCATATATCATGCATATATTTTTCTCTGTCAATGTCAAGAGTATTTGCACCACATTTCAGCTGACAAAACACCTCAAAATAGAAAAATATTGGGATTCACAAATAGATCTGATGGTAGATACCTTCCACAGTCACCCATCAAGAACTGCAGGCTGAGGCAGAGGACACCTGCTTTAGGCATGTCAAATATTTAATTTCTAATGAGATCATAAAAAAATTTTACATTCTTTGTTACATACTTGTGATGTATTAAGCTTTAGTCTTACAATCTCATAATGTATTTTTGTATAGTTTTCCTTTATATTTTTCTAGGGTGACAAAGGTGTACCAGAATTGAATATGGAGTAGGAAAAGACAACCATTTCCTGAAGCAACACCATAAACAGCAAGCTGGGGAAGGAAGCATACAAACATAGAGTTATAAAATTGGGCCCCATCACAAAATCAAGATAGCCACTTGTGATTAGAAATGAGTAAAAAACAGGACAGACTGTATGTCCAAATTATCTTTATGCCTTTATTTAAAGTCAAGACTTGGTTAAAAGGCTAAAAATTATCCCATCTACAAACGTGATTTTGAGCAAATGGGTAGTGCTGTTGATTTAAATTAGAACAAGGCTCATCAGTGACTTATAAATTAAGGAGTGGTACAGCCTGCACTTAGGCACTGGACTTGAATCATACTGATGGTTTGTTAATATAATTTCTGGCATTTTTTGCTCTAACATGATTAAAATCTGCAGAAAAAATCCTATTCACAATCAAGCTAAAGTCAGCTCAGCTCTCTTCTCAGTGCATGGCATGCTTGTGCTACCCTGTTGAAAACACCAGAGCATTTAATAGAGGGAATGTGGCCAGGGTGTGCCAGATGGCCTCAGGGATAAAAAACTAGCCCTGACAATTTCAGTTATAAATTTAGATGTTACCAGAGCATTTCAGGGACTTAATCTGACCTATAATATTTCATTTTATTTTTGCCTGTAATCATAAAATCTGGGAGGCTGAGGCTGTGCTGATCCAATGTGCAAGTTGTGGAAATCTGACTGAATTCTTCTAAGGTTAGGATCTTAGAAAAAGTATTTCAAAATTATTCTTCACCTTGAGCCAGTAGGCTTGAAGCTTAAAAAATAATTTTCTAGGGGAGGAAGAGTAAGCTCTGCCAAATTTTTCAACCATTAATCTAAAATCTTGTATTATATCTGAACTACATGAATTCATAAGTAACTTCAGACAAGGCATACTTTTTCCACAAAACCTTTAATGTGTAACCTGATTTTTGCAGTGACCTAAGCAGAATTTAAAACTGCCTGAATTTATTTTTAAGTACATCCCCATAAATGCTTCTATCAAAATGCTGTCGGTATTTTATAAAACTTTCCTGCCCACCTGAGAATCTCCTCTGTCGCAGTGCTCAAAGTGAGGTGTGTATAATGGTAATGGAATTTTTCTGCTTTTTGCTTACATCTGTGGTTGATTTTCTTTTAATACACTTTGCCTGTGTCCTCCAGTAAGCTTTTTCAGAGCAGAGAGGGTGAGTGTTAGGAAGGAAGCACTTTTCTCCATGCTGTCAATGAGAGGCAAAGTGGTGATTTCTGTCCCTCTTTCCTGTGCATGAGAAATTGGAGAAAGCACTGCAAAAATGGAAGCAGGGGAGGAATGGACAGAC
This sequence comes from Anomalospiza imberbis, assembly GCF_031753505.1. Taxonomy (NCBI): domain Eukaryota; kingdom Metazoa; phylum Chordata; class Aves; order Passeriformes; family Viduidae; genus Anomalospiza; species Anomalospiza imberbis. The sequence goes on along the minus strand of NC_089683.1, from coordinate 19,406,451 downwards.
AGACAGAATGTGAAATCTTAAAAAACGTATTCACTTAGGTTTGCAAAACACCTCTTGGAACTCATTTGACTCCTTTTTGGAACTTCATCAGGAAATTCATCTTTTAGTGTAGTTCTCTTACCTTAAATTGCTATTATTGATCTATGGATGCTGAAAAGTTAAAGACTGCAAAGAAAAAATGTAAAATGTATCATGTAATTGTGTATTTTTTTTTAACCGATGCTTCAAAGTGTTTAGGTACTTTTGTGTTGAAGCGTGTAGAGAAACAATTATCTTATTTCAACTAAAGACCTTGTAGTAAATTTATTAAGTGCAAAACAGATTTGTGTAGCATGCAAGACGAAATCAAATATGTGTTCTAATATGGTTCAACCACAAAAAATTCTTAATTAAAATATTTTTATGAAATTTGAAGTTATCAAATTCCATGGACATGAGCCAAAATCCACTGCTGTTTTAAGTCCCAGTAAATTATACAGGACTTTGCCTGAAACAAAGATAAATGATTTTAAATAATAAGCAGAGGAATGAAAATGCTTTTCTTTTCTAATATTCCCTCGGTGCACAACTGCCTACATGTTCACTTAAAGGATTAATTCCTACTGAAAAAACTGCTGGCTTTTCAGTATGGAATCAAAATCAGAACTATTTGGGCTGAAATCCATAATCTTTTTTTTTTTTTTTTGGAGCGGCTGTCACAATGCCCTGTACAGGTTGCATTTATGCAGGTATTCCAACCTCTAGTTTAAATACATTTTTTCAGGGCAAAGACATGATCTATTGTGCAAGTCAGGAGGCGTGAGTGGCAGAAACACCTCAGCTGCATAGATCTCTAGGACTGCAAGACAACAAAGCAGAGAAAGGAAGTTAAATGTAAGAACTTTATTTTTCTTTCCTCACTACTGATTACTCTTGGAACATTATTTATGTTATATTTCTAGGCTAGCTAACTGACTGTTTCCTACAAGTCTCTAAATTCCCAACTATGATGGAAATGTCATACTCGATATTTATTAAGGAATTAATGTAGAAATTAGGTGTCCAGTCCGTGTTAATCATCTGATCTCAATCCCATAACCAGTGGATAGAAACCAGCAAATCCAAGGAGTACTTTATTCCTTACTGCAATAGATGCCTAAAACCAGTGGAATAAATAATGTTCTGAGAATGCATCTTTCTCCATCAACAAGCTATACTACCACATAGATTTTTGACAGCTCAATTTTCTATAGATAGGTTTAATATCAGATTTATCTACCGATACAATAAAAGTAGCAATCATGAGCAATGTGGCAGGATTGTGAGAATAAAATAAAACAATGCTGAAGTGAATGACATTTAAATCAGAAGTTTGTCATCCCATTTAACTGGCAGAGGGGAGGGAAGAAAAGGTCTTAGCCTGTTCTTCTAGCTAGGAGTTACTACCTGGGGCATAGTAGAAGATATTTCTAAAATAATACAGAAGAAATTGTATTAATTCATAGATGAGTTCTATGTCTCAGGAGATGCACTGACTCTTGGAACACAGAGCTACTCATAAAAAAAATATTAGAGACATTCTAATGTGTCTCTAAGCACTTTGTTCAATTAACATTCAAAACTGAGCTAAATTACTACTCTACAACATCCGTAAGCAGAGTACATAATCAGCTCACTGTTTTCTTTTTGCACAGAAGACAGACAAGTATTCCCTGGTGGAGTGAATATGAATATCAAATTGGTTTTAGGAATAAAACTTTCCCTGTGTTTTAAAGTAGAAGTTCTTTACTGAACCAGTGTGTTTTATTGCTGGATAGAACTGGAAAAAGCTGCTCTTAAATTTTTCTCACTAAGACTTGGAGAAGTGCTGTGATTTGCATGTCTTGTACTCTGTTTTCAATACAATGAAGAATCTTTGGAATAAAGGCAGGAGTTTTCCTCATTTGCCTATAACTAAAAGAACAATGGCTTCCACAAAAGCCCCAGCAGTTATTAGCACATATCACATCATGGTGCTTGAGATATATTGATACTTTCACAGAACTCAAAAGGGGAAATTTGTGCAGCCAGAGAGAAGTAGGAAAGAGCAACATCCAAATGGCTGCAGAGTTGAATGTCAGACATTTCTGGGCTTCAGTTCTTTATTCCAGTCAATGATTTTTATCAGCATTTGTAGTATTATTAAAGATTTATTTCTCCCTATCACTGGGATATTCATAGCAGGTTGAAAGGAAAAGTAATTCAGATTCATAACCAAACTTATATTTAATTTGCCCTTTACCTTTCTTTGGACCAAGGCACTGTGGAATTTCAGTCAACTCATTCCATACAGTAGGTAAAAATGCCATTATGACAGCATCAGATTCTGGGTTCCTGGTCACTCAAACAGAGTTAATTTCTTCCCAGCCCTGCAAATAATGTCCCTGAATTTATTTGCTTATTGTATTCTTTTGTACTTTAGAGTTTTACTAATAGCTCAAAATATTCTTAACAGTCTTTTGTTTCATTACAATATTTGCCACCCTAATTCTATAAAGCCAAGTGCTTCTATGCCTTTTGTTGCCACATTAACCATTTCTATTCCCTCAATATTTTTTCATTTCCTTTTAATTTCTTAATAAGTTTCTCACTCAGTGTTTTATATCCAGTAGAGAAATATCTGCAATTGCAATCAGGAAATAATCCCTAAAAAGACAGTTTCTGAATGCTCATATGAAAAGGATGTAAACAAGGTTTCTCTGCTTTAGTCATGTAGATCTTTTATTAATTTTCGTCTTGGAAAAACTTGTACCATACTTCAGTTTTGTCTGGTATGCTATGGTATGCACAGTAGTGTAGTAGGTCTTTGCCATGCTAATTATTATACAGCCTTCAAAAATATCTGCCTTTCATCAGTAGTAAATCCATTTATGTGGCATGCTTTCTTGTAATTTTACTTTATCTTAAAGACACATAGGTTTTCTGGGTTTTTTTTCTTTATTTAAATAGGTTGGCCAGTCACCAAGTGGTTCTTTTCACTCAGAATTGTTTAGCTCCTCTGCCTTCAAAGAAAATGCTCTCCTGGTTTGACATGACTGATATTTTGTTTTGTAACAATACAGGCAAGTAGGTAAGGTATAGATGTTATTTTTTTCAATTATTTTCAATAAACACAGTCTATTCTCTACCATCCAAAGCTGCTCTACTTTCCCAATAGGCTGAAAATGCCTGTGTGGTAAACTGTGTCTAAGAGTGAGTCCCATTTTAGCCTAATGTTTCCTAATCAGTTTCTTAATTTTCATTGGTGCATTTTAATCTGCAATAAACAGTACCCTTAGATTTATCATACCACTGCCATTTTATCAAGGTCATTTTTCTGAAAGATGACATGCTATGTGCATTTGTCACACTTCTTTCAAAAAAAAAAAACCAAACTTTTTTCTTTTACAGGTACATTCTCATCTCTTGGTCTGAAAAAATTCAATTGCCTGAAAACAAAATCTCTGTAGTTGTTCTCCAACAATTTGTTTAATTGATGTTATTTTTTTCTCTTCATTTTCCTTTTTTTTCCTTTTGACAAAAAAAGAGAAGTTATATGTGGAATTTTTAGTTGCATGCTCCATCCTATTTTTCTTTTTGCCATATTCCTTTTTAATTCTGACATACAAAACACACCCAAAATTATGTCTCTCTGTCAGGAAAACACACCATCCAAAATCAAAAATTAAGAATTCAAACTGTGTGAAATAACCTCATAAGTACATATGTGGGCAGGGTACTGTACACTATTGTTTGACACCAGAATTTGGAAATTGCCAGAACTGTGTGCAGCTCTACTTTAATTAGGTGAACTGCAAATAAAATTGCAGCTGAGGAAATGGGTGTTTCATTAAACATTTCAAAAACTAGGAACATTTCTATAGCATAAGGAAGAGGGGACATTTTGGTATCAGTCATATGGGGTTTTTTTATATTAAAATGTTTTGCAAACCATGTGGAGATAACTACCAATTTGTGTCTGGCTGTTTTTTATCACCTAGAAAATCCGGGATCCAGTTAAAAATACATAGGAAGGAATTTCCCAGAGTAATTCAACTCTTCAGAAAATGTCTTGTGAAGACAGACATCTTGTTTCTGAAATTTTAAAGCATCATATATCAGACTTTAAAAGCTGAACTCTAGCACTGACAATATAACCCAGCAGCATTCACTGTGTGCTACTTGCAATTTGCAGACTGCAGGATTTTCCATCAGAGAAAAACTTCTATCTAACAAGAACAAAAGGATGATGTATTTTAAATACTCACAAAAAGAATACAGAGCTTTTAACCGGGGTAAGGTAGAGTCATAGAGTCATCAAGGTTCGAAGAGATCCTCAAGATCATCAAGTCCAACTGCCCACCCAACACTACCACAGAAACCAGTAAACCACATCACCCAGGTGCAGATCCAGATGCCTCTTATAAATACGTCCAGGGATGGTGACTCCATCACTTACCTGGGCAAGCTATTCCAATGCCTGGCCACCCTAAGAGTGACTTTTTTTTTTTTTTTCTAATATCTAAGCTGAATCTCCCTTGTCTCAGTTTAAGGTCATTTCCTCTTGTCCTCTGCAGGCACAGCCAAAGAGACTGACTCCCACCTCACTGCAACCTCTTTTCAGGGAGTTACAGAGAGCAATGAGGTCCCACCTGAGCCTTCTCTTCTTGAGACTGAACAAAACCAGTTCCCTCAGCTGTTCCTCAGAGGACATATTCTCTAGTCCTTTCATAAGCCTTGTTGCCCTTCTCTAGACACACTCCAGTACCTTAAAGTCCTTTGTGAAATGAGTGGCCCAAAACTGGACACAGTACTCAAGGTGTGGCCTCACCAATGCTGAGTACAGGGGTCCTGCTGGCCACACTATTGCTGATACAGGCCAGGATTCCATTAGCCTTTTGGCCATCTGGGCACACACCAGCTCATGTTCAGCCAGCTGTTAACCAGCACCTCCAAGTCCCTTTCTCCTGAACAGCTCTCAAGCCACTCCCCCCCAGCTTGTAGCACAGCAGCAGGTTGTTGTGACCCAAGGACAGCACTCTTCCCCTTATTGAACCTCCTGCAGTTGTCCTCAGCCCATTGATGGAGTCTGTCCAGGTCTCTCTGTAGAGCCTTCCTGCCTTCCTCAATCAGATCAATGTTCCCTCCCACCCAGCTTGGTATCATCAACAAATTACTGAGGGTGCACTCAAGCCCAGTGTTGCACTCAAGTGCAAGTTTCAATAAGGATGTTAAACAGGACTGGCCCAAATACTGAGCCCTGGGGAACACTGCTAGTGACAGCTGCCAGGCAGATGTAGCTCCGTTCACCACAGCTCCCTGGGCCCGGCCAGACAGACAGTTTTTACTCTTTAAAGAGCCTTCCCATCTAAGCTGCTAGCAGCCAGTTTTTCTAAGAGGATGCTCTGGGACATGGTGTCAAACACTTCACTGAAGTCTAGACTACATCCACAGCCGTTCCCTCATCAATTAATTCAATCAATTCCTTGATCACTTTGTCATAGGAGAACATCAGGACGGTCAAGGAAGACCTTCCTTAGGTGTTGATATAACTGTAGTTATGTCAACATATAAATATATATGATATATGTTACATATTGTATATTTATATATATTTTATGCTATATATATGTTATATATATAACATATATGCGTTATATTATATATATATATATCTCTCATATATCATATATATATATATATCATATGTATATATCGCCCTCTGTGAACTCTAGTTAGTGAGAACAGTGAGAATCCAAACTGTTAAATGTCCTTGGGGATTTCTTCACAGGAAGCTCAAGAAACAGAGTTCCATAATCAACTTCCCCCTTGCTGAGCAGATCTTGCAGTGGGAAATAGATGTAGCTCTTCTAGTATTTTGTGTAAGTGATTATTTAGAGTACCTTAAATGAAAATTGCTACGTTTACAACAAGCTATTCACACTAGGCACTCACTTTTAATTCCTAGGCCTTCACAGTTGTTTTCTGAGCATATTTCAGTTAATATCTCCAGCCAGTTGGAAGTGTGCATATAAATGATTGCTGTGCCTCAGTTGATGAGTGGAAGCTGTCATTAAGCTGTAATAGCTTGATTACATATGATTGCTTATCTGTGAATCTATCCTTGGACTTCTCAGGTCAAACAGATTAGCCCCACTAGAAGTGTGCTTCAGTGGTGGGTTTGAAATTAAATTAAAAATATAAGAAATTTTCTGCAAAATATTCTTAGTGTGGTGAGATCAAGCAAGTAGTTGCATTAAGAGTAGAAGAAAATAAGCACATTTGATGTACATTAAAAATCTATTGAAATCCATCTTTATGTTTTGAAACTAAGGATTTCTAATAATATAAAAATGAGCTGTTTTGTACTCATGGCAACATAATTATGCAGTGTAGGAAAGTCATACTTCAAGTTGTAGTATTGTCACATTTTTGAAGAGAGAGGTCATTCAGAGCACCTGTCTGTTCAGCTGCATCATTGCTTATGTTTCTCTCTCTAAATGCTTGCCTGACTCATTTGTGTCATTATCCAGAGCCATCACCACTTAGTCCTGGAGGCCCTTCATCCTGCTCATTCCCTGTGCTGCTATGTCAGAAAGCAAAGAGTCACCATTTCTCATATGCATTTTGTCTCTAATTTTTGAAAATGAGGAAGTTTTATGTTTAGACCTAGAAGAAAAATGCTTTCCTTCCTTGAATCAAAAAAAAAAAAAAAAAAAAAAAACAAAAAAAAAAGAAAAAGAGGCAACATTTTTTTCCAACCCTAATTGTTCCTATGGTTCTAATAGCTATCTTAAAGGGGGAAAATCCCTTTAATTTAGCACAGTATTCCTAAATATTTTCTACATTCTCCCAAGCCTTCATGAATTAGTCAAATGGGATTACAAGCAGTTCAAAGGTGCAAGCAAGCGTGTCCTCAGCAAGTGGTCACCCTGTCTTCTACATTCACAGGGTGAAACAAAGGTATGATTCTCAACTGTTACTAGGAGAAGGAAGATTAATATTTTTAGAGAAACATATACTAATTTGATTTCTTTTCTTGTACTTTTTTTGGTCATCTATATTTTTGGCTTTGGTTTCTTTTCCTAGTTGAACCATTCTGCCTCCACAAAAAAAAATCTGATATTTTAATTATAGGATGAATTTGGAGGAGTACTTACTGGGAGGAATTAACAAAGTAGATTTCCATGCATCCCAGCACAACTGTTGTTCATCTGGCAGTACCTCTCAGCCAGCAATCAATCTGCCCAAGTCCAGACAGCAGAGACTTGAAGCTCTGGGATCCAGCACTTGGGGAATTCTCAGCCTGTCAGTTTTCCTGCCACCATGCTTCATTTCAGAAAACAGGCCCTGGATTATAGAGATGTTTCCAAGTTCTTCTCATTTAATAACAGCAGATTTTTAGGGGTAACCAGTCAGAAACAAAGAAATACCCTTTTTTCATTAAAAAAAGGGTATTAAAAATTAAAAATTCCCATACTGCAGATTAGGGCAGAATCAAATTCACTGTTATGAAGTACTGAAAACGAGAGATGCCTGAATCTCCTCTTTCTCTTTGTGTTGTCCCTGATTGTCTTGGTTCCATATGATTCCATGATTTTAACTGAGCATCCTCAGCTTTTTCACCACCATGATGACCACAGCACCCACCGCTGTTGAAAATGGTGCCTGTTCATGCCAAAGACATAGAGCTGGGCTAATTCACTGTCTAGAATTTGTGCAGTTGTCTCTTGTTCACCTTGTAAAGGCAACAATGGGCTAATTTTAAGTATATAAATAGAGACCAGTCTACTGGAGCAATTTGTCATTTAATTTCAAACATTTAATATTTACTTTTTTTTTTTTTTTTGTGAGAAAAGAGTAGTTGCAATGCAATATGTGATTACAGTCATAAAGGCAAAACTTATGTAAAAACCATCTTGTAAATGAGACACTTGCATTCACAAGGCTCTTGTCTGTAGAACGCAAAGCTCTGCAAAAGCACATATAGGTGCTTCTAACCACATTTTATGCACAGCTAACTTACTGCTGTTGAATAATATTCTTTATGCCATAGCTGTGGCAGTGTTTGAAATAAAGAGCAGGACCATGCTCTGCTCTATAAACAGTTAGGTACACCACTGATACTTAGGTACACCACTGCTACTTATTAATTTTAAATATTAATTCACTGGTGGAGAAAAATATATTTAAACTGTAAAAACACTCTCTCAAATGAAGAACTTTGCATGTGAACAGAAAACAAACAAAAAAAGCAAACTAATGAGCTCAACCGGAACAGGTGCTTGGGAATGAGAACAACATGGAACCAAGTTCTTGGGATCCACTGAGCCCTGAGAAGCTGTTACACAGACCAGAGTAGGCAGCATGCATGGTTACAAATGTGGAGAGCAGGAAAGGAGAATTATTCAACAATTACTTGCACAGTGTGAGCAGAAATACTGCTTAATTGTTCTGGAACAGTGGTCCTTATCAGAGTACATGAAATCTTTGGGGTTTGGTTTCCTTTTTGCTCTTGTGAGTGATTTTGCAAGTCCAAGTATTTTCTGTATCTCTTCTTGAAGTGTGTAAATATATAAACGTTCACTGCCCTGTTCCTCAGATTATAATATCAATTATGCCTTTTGGAGAAAATTATAAACATTCTCTCAGAGGATGCAATTCCATTCTCCAAGAGGTCAAATCACTGGTGGTCACTGAACATTTTCTCATTTAATTCCTCTGCATTCACTGTTCCCATGGCAGGTGTCTGTTCACTAAATATATTTCTGCTGTATGTTTTCTGTATTTTTTTACTGAGCATCCTTGAGTGGTTGAGGTTTTTTCATATCTGTTCTAGTGCTTCTGGAAATCAAATTTTGTGTTCTCTTAATCAATTTAATCAAAACTTTTTATTTACAACCAATATTTTGGAATTCTTAAATCTCTCAAGGACAGATGGAGATAGGAGTTTTAGCCCTATTTGGAATTTTCTCATAGCTTACTATATTGACAATACAAAATGTCAGTAATTTCAAATTTTTTACACTGACATGACATTATCAGGTGTACTTAAACGATTAATTATTCATGCTTATTGCATTATCTTTATTCCGTTACATGACTAAATTGGATATTTGCTAATTAAGCCATGATTTTATTTTTAAAAAAGGAAATAACAATTTATGATGTTAGATGCTCAGATATGTATTTATCTTTGTATTGACTGGAAATTAAATTTTAAAAAAGGAAACATTTTGCAATAACATTGGGGAAGTTAATTTTAATTTAACTATTTTTGCATATTTTGTAGTACATCAGTTGAGTATTAGTCCTGTTTCAACAGAAACATGACCAATGACTTATGCTGATAGAGATAACAATCTATAAATCACTTATTATTTAAAGTAAGGAATTTGAGGTTTTCGGGATGTTCTCAGGTTATACTTAGCTGTAAAAAATGGAGATTACTTTATTCTTTCTGAAAGTGCTAAGTGAAAAGAAGGGAAAGCTACGTGACTTTTTATTTGAAAAAAACTAGTTGTTATGTGTCCTTGAAATTTGTATTAGGAGCATTCCTACATGTACTTTTGTATCAGTATTCCCAGGAATTACTATCTTAAATGCCGCAGTTTGTTCAGTGTGGGTGGCAGGCACCACCAGTAGCTGAGCCACACAGTACATCTGTGGGAATTTCCATCCCAAAATAATCAGTTTGAAATATGCAGCTGTTTCTTCTCCACCCCTCCATAATGCCATCTTGTTTGCAAAGTGAAAGGCAATTGCCACTTCTTGGTGAAAACTTGCAAGAATGAGTGATGGAGGGGAAGTATGGAGATTTTTAATGAAATTGGTGCTTTTCTCCAGCGTATGAGCATCATTGACAGTGATGTCCAGAGTTGGTTCATATTCTGATCAGTAATCCTCAATGTGGCATAAGTCTAACTCCTGACTGTTGTTCCCAGGAAAAAAGGTGTATATTTCAGATATTCCTTTTAATCTTTTTTTTCACCCAAAGAAGAAAAATATATGTAGACACTTTATAGGAAATGTTTCAAACTACTTCCAGACATGCTTTTGAAAGTCAGTGGGCATTGGCAGAATTCCTTAAGAACTCAGGGCTTTAGGATTAAATAGTCAGTGTAATACTCAGGTATTCCCCTCTAATTGCCATTTGTTCTTATTCATACCCTGTAAATCTTTATTGAAAGGAAAAGATCATATTTTCCTCAGTAACTGACATAAGTTTTGAACAATCAAGTATATTGCAGTCTATGGAACAGGGAAAAAAGTGATCTACAGCAGGTAATTGGCACAAGATTTTCAGTTTTAAAACTTTATGCAGCATGATCTTAGAAGTTCTTTTTGAAGAAGAACATTTGAATTAGGATACGATAGTGCAGCCAGTAACTACACCTTATTAAATGTTGCCTGACAGTTCACTACCTCTGTCCTAAAAATGCATTAGTTCAGCAGCTCACAATAGAGCGAAACCGAAATAGGTGTCAAAATTATATATAGACACATAAAGATTTAATGTTTTTCATCTTTGCCATGTGGTAATTAAATGTTTGGTGAAGTTCTTTGGGGTTTTGCATATTGCAGGTTTCTTTCCTTTTTGGAGGAAGTTGGTACTGAGGGCTACAATGCAACAAAATGAGCCCATATATGTGATCATCTTGGTATAGGGAACTACTTGCAAGTAATCCTGTAATAATCAAAATAAAACTAACAAAAATTTTTCATACTCATAGTGTTTCACATTTAAATGGTATTCATTATATATTTTACTTCACATTTTATGTGTTTCAGTTGGCAAATTAAAAAAGACATCTGAAACGCAGCATTTTTTGTGTGTGCAGCTTTGCTTTTGTTCCTTTTTATGGGAAATGCAGCCTCTCAACATGTGCATGATTATAGATTTGCATAGTGTAAAATTACTGTAATTTTATCTGTTCAGAAAGTCAGAAAGGGATTTAATAAGTAGTAAAAATTAAACTAGGAAGTAATATAAAGACAGAGTGTATATATTTTGCACTTTTAAATAACCTTTTATAACAAGAATCTATTATCATACAGTATACTGTAATTCACTTTGTAGTGATACTCTTGCTATTGTCACAGTATTGTCTTTAAATCTGGATATGAATGGTTTGTATATGTACACACTTCAAAAGTGATTTCTACAATGGAATATGTGCTCCCTGTCACTGTTATTAGCATCCAACTGGAGAAATATTCACCAATTATTTTTTTTATAAATTATGATTGTACAGTGTAAATTAGCAATCAAATATTGTAGCAATGAAGAGATGCACTTTAAAAATGTAAAAGTGTATATCTCCAAGAGTGTTATTTTGTATAGATGTTTTTGAATAAATAATTTATTGCTCATTAGTGGGATTTTTTGTCATTTATGAAATAAATATAAGGTATTTGAAAGCAGCTATTTGAGTTTTATATTTTATCATCAATGATTTTAGTGGGTTTCTTACTTTTTAAAATTAAGGTTTTGTAATTAGAACAATGAAGGACTTTGTCACATTTTTCTTTTCATTCACTAAATCATTGTTGGCTTGAACTAGTTGCTGTGAGGAAGACAAGATGTGAGCCATGATCAGGCCCAGTCCTTTTAGCCATCAGCCAGCAAAAGGACATTGCCACAGTATCTTCCTTCAGTCATCAAGACCAATTTGGCCATGGAAATCAAGGTATGGAGAGAGGGAAACATAGCAAGGAATTGGAAGCACTTCCATTTTCCATGGTTTAAATGCAGCCAGTTGATATTTACTGAAAGTATACATTTGTTTCAGTGAGAGATTAGTGCTGAAATTCTGAACTGAAAAGTACTAATTGTACAAAATGTCTGCAGCCTTCAAAGCTGGGCATAATTCAATTTGTAATCTAAGATTTCTTCTAGATTTGTTCCTACCTTTTTGAGAAAAAATACACCATATTAGGACCAAGTCGCCTCTATCAGGCAGATGTTTGGAAAAAGAGGCTTCAGAAAAGCTTTATAAACAGGTGTTTTTTTTCTTTTTTAATGTTTTCTAGTATACCTAGCTTGTAAGAAGAAAACAGATTTATATTCTGAAAGAAAAGTATAAATCCTGAATTTAAATCTAGAAGAAAAGCACGTGTGCTTTAATGGAGCTGGGTTTGCTATCTTAGATAATGACAATAGCAGTGTCATCAAAGGCAACCTATAATTTGTCTTAAACTTTTAAGTTAACCCTCCTCTTAGTCTTTGAATACGGAGGTATCCTAGTATCACAACATTGAATCTGAAGTAGGACTTAGGCAACTAAACTGAAAGCACAGAATTAAAAAGCAGTCACAGGAAAAGTCTTTTGTCCATAGAGTCTGTAAACCTTTGCACATCCTTAATTCCCCAAATTTCCCACAGATTCTCATGTGTGCTCCATATAGGCAGAGGCCAGCTGGGAGGAAGGCTGCTTGGTCTGCAGAAAGGCTTGATGCTACAGTGCAATTTTAGGGTGCAGTCAGTCTCCCCAGAAGATGACATGGTAGCTGCAATTTCTATTAAAATATGCTCTGGCAGGTGGGGAAAGGCAGACTAACACCAACATTTAACTGCCCATTGATTACAGCACTGGCTCCAGGGGAAAATGTTCTTTTAGCAAGTGAGCCCCTAGAGCAGACAAATTTATAGATGAATATCTGTCCCTCTTCTCTGAGCAGGGCAAAGAGGCAGCAGAGGGAGTGTGTACCTGCCTTGTGCATGGCAGTCCCTGTAGAGGTCAAGTTTTAGATCCAGCAGTCCCTGTAGAGGTCAAGTTCAGTGTCCAGCCTGGAGGAACCAACGGGGCAGGAAGGACAGGGGCACAGGGCAGGCAGTTGGGGGGCTCCTTAAACATGGACTTCTCTTTGCATGTGCCCAAGCCCTTGAGTGCAGTATCGTAGCTGCCTTGATTATCTCCGGAGGCTGCTGTGAATGACAGCACTTTTTGGGCACCTGCTGAGATTGTGCCACTATGGAGGAGAGGGGGCAGATTTGCTGGAGAGAGAAAGTGAGCACAGATGAAGATGCAAGCTTTGGTAACCCAGCAGGCAGAGCCGTCATCTGGGGAGGTGTAGTCCTGAGCTCTGGTTCCAAAAAGATATATGCAGAAATGTGAGGAAGGTCTCATTTATGTGCAGCTTAAAGTGCATTTTACTATGACATATTGGACTTTTTCACTTCCCTGTGGTAGTAAATTGTGCTTCACAGGCAATAGATGTAATTGCATTGCACTAAATTATATTAACTATTTCAGGTGGCTCGTTCTGCTTCATGCTTGGAATGACAGAGCTGAATTACTTTCTACAGTATGCACCTCAAAAGAGAAGAAAATTCGTGGTTATTAGGGGAAACAAAGTGGGGTTTTTTCAACTGCAGAAAAAATGTTGACAGTAGCAAATTTTAAAGTATTAGCATTTATTTTTTTCTTATGATTTTTAATACTAACTGGGGTTAGTTGCAAACTCAGTGATTTTTGCAAATGAAAGAAGAGGTTCTTCACAGTTCATTGTTATTAAACAAGATTATACTCAGTCTGCACTCCAGCCTATGAACTGAGGCTAGCAGCATTGCACCTGACAGTGAAATGGCTGGGTTAATTTTTAAGTACCCAAAGAGAAGAGGTTGTTTTTATTTTCTCTCTTCTGAGAGCTGGACATTGTTGTTCATATGCAGCCTTGTTTAAAGATTCAGGTGCAGCTTTTGTGCATCCAAATGGGGAACTTTACTCAATGGTATCAAAAGTAGAGCAAGAAGAGCTTAGGAGTACTTGTTCTGTTTCTCTGCCATCTGTGAAACTCCCATTGCATGAAATACTTATTGCCTACCCAGCACAGAGGATTTTAAAGCATGTAAATTGTTCCTTCTTCTATACAAAATTGTGATGGAATTCAAGAGAATAGTTAAGTGACAATTAAAAGAGACCCACAACAGAAGAACTAGGGTAAGGACAAATAATATTAAGCAAAATAGAGAGGGAGGAGGAGAGGGAGGGAGCAATGGAGGTAGAAAGGCTGAGCAAATGGAGGGTGGGAGCATGGGAAAGGGCTGGAAACTGAAAATAGAATGTGAGATCTGAAAAGGAGCATACATGATGACACTGAGGGATGTAAAAGTTGGAGAGGTAAGTGTAGGGAGGGTGTCCTTGCGTAGAAAATTGGCCAATACCTGTACCTTTGGTTGAGAATTAGAGGGGTGCTCCCTCTCAGACATTAATACTGAGCATTTGGAGGTGTGTTGCTGGGGTGTGGGAGCAGGAAGTAGGATGGAAACTCTGTATGGAGCTAAGTCAACAGGTGTTGTCAGGTAAGACATTTCCTGGTGATGCAGGTAAGTTGATACAAGTTTGTTACAAGCATAAAATTATTCAAAAATAATAGAAAAAGATCAAATCTGGAAAGAAGGCCCTTAAAAAGGTATGGTCTCATATTTTAATTTCTTGCCCAGAATATTTAAATATTATCAATTTTCAGAGTTACTGTGTTGTAATTTGTGCTCTTATCCAACTCACTTAGACATTAAGTGTAGTGACTTCAAGGAAAGGATGAGACAGTTATATTTCAAAGCTTTGACCAATGTGGGGAACATAGAAAGAAGAAACTTCAGGAGATAAATGAGTTCAAATACAGCTGGAAAGAAAAGAGGGGAAAGTTACTGAAGGTTTCAACAAGAATTAGTAAGGAAAAGCAAAGTGAGAGCAGTCTGGTATGGATGCAGACAGCTAAACAGCCTGAACCTATTGGCTTAGACACAAGGGTCAGGTTAACACTGACTCATAAAGCAGGTTTAAATGACAGACCACAATTTCATTTTTGCAAAAGTATTGTATCTAAGCATATGCAAAGCCTCTTGAATAACTGTTCTTTGCCAATTCTCTGAGCATTTTATTCTTGAGAACTACTGTAGTTGATCAATACAAGCTATTCTGAAATATAAAAAATAGTATTAGACATAGGATGTTACTAATAACATTTTTCATTGAGGACCTTTCACATTTCTGTAAGAGAGCCCATGCAACTACAACACATTGTTCCCATGCCTCTTCAGCTTTCCAGCATTTTCTTAAACAGCATCTGACATCCAGATATCATATTCAAATTCTTCAGTAACCAAAACTGAGCAAACCAGTCAGTTCACTGCATAGGATTAGCCACAAAGTATTGGGCTCTTTTGGGAAGAGATGAGTTCTCCATATTCTACAATTTCTCCTTCTTGAATACCCACATTGAATCTATATATCTGTGGCATTCTCAGGGCTAAAGAAGCATATGTACACCTGTGCAAGGTGTACATACTGGAATACCTATAGCTTCATGCACATCTCCTTCCTGTCTCTCAGAGAAACATTCCTGCAGCCAAAATGAGGCATCTGTTAAACCATTACCCAGACCTGGCACATGTACTATTTTAAAAAGAATGTTATGGCACAAGCAGTGGAGTGCAAAAGTCATCACAAACTATGGGCCCTGTGGGGCTTTAGCCATCTGCTTGCTAATTATGTATACCACAGCCTGGCTGTTGCACAGAAAACAAACATTGCTACTGGCAGGTTTGGTCTGCCATATAATTACTGCGACTGGCACAGGCAGAATTCCAGGAAAGTTATGTCTTTTTTCTGCCCATTGCTTTTGGCATTTTTGTGTGTTCCCCCTTTAAAGGATCCACCTGTTCTTTCTGCCACCTTGTACCTTGTTCTAACCTGCTTGCATCTGCCTTTCCCAGCCTGTGCTAATCTCTCTCTCTGAGAGTCAAAGCACAAAACATTACCTAAGACATGCTTGCTACGTGGCAACAGCTTTGTTCATATTAAGGTTCATATTAAGCTAGTGTTGATATACCAGTGGAGTATTTAGCATCTTTGTGCATATTGAGCAAATGTTGATATGTCAGTGGAGTATTTAGGAACTTTTCTGCAACCTTACATAAAAGTCATCGATGTAATAAGGCAGATATGTTCACTGCCTGGGGAAATGAAGCTGTTCTTTGTGTCAGATTAAGTCTCAAGTAGTGACAGTTAGTTCAGGGCAAGCAACACTCCCTTGTGGTCAAATCTCCATGAAATACCCGATTTGCACTCATCAGCACTTTTCTCCCCACTGCTTTTCCCTGTCTGTGAATAGCTCTTCCCTCTGCCCAAGTAGTTGTTAACAGGGGACAGTCCACTGCATTCATCTGTTACAGACAGGCTTGAGTCAGAACAACCTGTGGGAATGAGCACTGAGGCAATGTCACAGACTCTTTGGGCTGGTGTTCTACTGCTGGCTAGTTATTTTCTTGCACAGGCACACAAATGTGATGACTTTTTATAAATGAAAATTCAGGTACTTGGGTGCTATCATATGCAGCAATTGAAAAAAAAAAGTGAGGATCTAAAACTCTCTGTGCCTCGGGGAGAAGAGAATATCGACATCATTCTTAGATTCACGTATATTGAAAAAACTACCCGTTGTGATAATATTATTTGGTTTTAAATTATATATGAAGATTATAAAGATGTCTGTATGAGTTACACACTCAACTTCAGACCCTACTTAATAATTTCTGCATGGAGAGGAGTAATTTCTTATTCATGGTCCTTCAAGATAATTACATTATATTTGTCACATCCCAAAGCTTCTACTGGTCCTGTTGTCAGTGTATTCTTATTTATGAATGGATACCCAAAACAAATTGATTGATCATGTCCTCCTATTAGAGCTCTGGGAAGTTTATTTTGTCTTTCAGAGTGGTCATCAGGAGAGCCTGGTACTATTTTATCACACAGTGAAGAGTCTGTCTTCTATAGTGGTCACATTCATTCACCTTGAAAAATTGATTAGAGGGCACCCTTTATAAACCAAGCTGTTTCTCTAGTGAAGACTTTTTCATCTCTCCCATATGAGTAAATTAAACTATATTAGGAAATGGTTGAACTTGGGTTATGGTTGCCCCTAAGGTAAATTTGTGAAAATTCTCTCTGATGTATTTTTGCCCCAGGCCAGTCAACAGTGTGCTGAAATGCCCTTAGGCATGGCTGAAGAATTAGCACAGGCCAGATGCTGTTTGCTACAGGCTGTGTAAGTATGCTCATCTGGATTTGGAGATCTCCAGTAGTACAGATGAAATCTGTAGTGTTTCATGCACCTTTAATTCACTCTGCAGAAGCAGCTTTTCATTTCAGGCACTCCAGTGTTCATACACAAGCTCCACCATATGGCATTGGTACCTTGTACCAGAGAAAGGTATCCATGTCTTCCATGCATGCCTTGTGAATAAGAAGTTCTTTAATTTGCCATGACTTTGTTGAAAAATAGAAAAAGGAGCTGGGTATCATAACCCTGCAAAATTTCACAGAATACTCATGCTATGGACTTACAGCCCTTAATATTACAGTAACATAGATGTGTGTTTTGAGGGCATTAAGCAGTGCAATGAAATAAGGTTAGAACTCTTTTTGGGAGCACATGTTGCCAGGGTGCTACAGCTACAAAAGCCATTTCCCATGAAATGACATTTCACTCAAGTATTTATTCCTCATTAACACAAATTTTATCATTTCTCAAGGGAACTGTGATTCTCTCAGAAGGCAAACAATTCTGCTGTCAAATACCATTGATTTGAATTGTAAATAGATTTGGTTGTTTTTCTGTTGTTGAAGAAAGGGCTACCTTGTGCATCAAGGATCAACTGCATACCTGAAGAAACGAGGGGTACATTGTTAGAGAAAACTGACATAGATGGTTTTCTGACTGTGGTGCCTACATTTATATGCAAAGGCATCATGCTGGTCTAGAGCAATGAGCTGATCTTCCAGACAAGAAACACATCATCCCAAATTACCCATAATTAAATGCCACCTACCATTACATACCCTGCGATAAGCTGCTGTGTAGAAAAGAAGGGTGGTCATGGATGGGGGATGCCCAGGCAGAGCTTGCTGCTGCCTGCAGAAGAGCAGGGCTGGGAAGCTGGGCAGGAGCACAGGAAGGGCAGCAGGTAAATGTTGCATACCAGTCTGCAGGAGGAGTAATGAGAAGATGGGGGGGGGTTGTGGGGTGGGGGGGAAGGGGAAAAATTTTGCTGTTCTTTCTGTAAATTCTTGGGTTTATTCTCCTTCTCAAAAAGAGCTGGTGTGACAGGAGACTGGGACCCAAGGGTATTGTATGCAGGAGCCCTGAACTAAGGCAGGCCTAGGGGTCAGGACCCTGTGGAGAAAGCTTTATTTCTTCTCTTTCTTCTTCACTGTGTACCCTTGTAACCACTTTCAATTTTTAATTGCATTTTTTTGCTATTTGGGAGCTATGTTTTATTTAATTGCCAGGATTGTTTAATTCCAGTACAGCTCATCTTCTTATACCTTTTTCTGCAGAAATGAAAACTTGCTCCCTACAGTTTTTTTTAAAGCGTAAATGCTCAACCACTTACAATGCCAAATTTCAGCATTTTCACACCAAACCAAGAACCTTCACTCCTTTAAGCCTCACATTGTAAAAGCTTACTCACAGTCTGCAGATCTCAAAAGTGGATGTGATGAACTTGTAGTAGAGTTACCAATTCCAAATACTGACAGCAAGTCTTTTTTTTTTCTTTTTCTTTTTTTCTTTTTACTTATTATTTTCCTTTTATATCTCAGGGATGCACATTATTTTGTCTTGCAAGAGTACTAACCTGAAAAGTCTGTTGAGAATCAGTGATAAATGATTCCTTTATATCTTTTTCTTTCTCCTGAGTCTCAGCTTCTCCAGATTCTTTTATCACATGTTTATTATCTATACAATTTATTTCCAAAGACAGCCCTTTATATTTGACTGTATTAAAAAAGTTTTTTTTGATTCGTCAGTCTACAATGTTATCTATTATTAATTTTGCCACAGTTCAGATATGAAGACTTCAGTAAAAAATGTATTATTTTGTTATTATTTTGTGTGTATGTGTGTGTGTGAGTACATATATATATATATATATATATGTGTGTGTGTGTGTGTGTTTACATACAGATACACATACATACTCTTCCCTGTTCCATCACTTATGTAGTAACCAAAGGTTATTTTTCACAAAGTATTGATTCTTATTAATGCTCATTTAAATGTGATAGGTTTCATGCATGCTATTAGCTACTATTTAATGCTGCCTGTTTATTAATTCTTACGTGCCTTTGCATCTGGATGTCTCAATGCAGAAATAAGAAAGCTGTAGCATCTCCTGTTTGCTCAGTCTAAGAATTTTCTAAAATGTACTTTAGCTACAAAATGCTTCAAACCCATCAGGGCATTAAAAACAACAGTTCAAGATTTTTGGAAGCTTGACATGACGTCAAATAGCCAAGATGTTTTTATTACTCAGCCATAAGGCTCACTTGAACACTAAATATTCCAGAGAGAGCTTTGTGACCTCTTAATATCAGCACTCATGAAGAATGTTTCATTTAACTTCTTCAGATCATTTACTTTCCTGATTTGTGACAGACTAATGGAAATTTGGAGATTAATTTGCAAGACTACTCATTTGCCTGAGTGAATATGAATTTGGATGAAATAGTTCAAGAGTAACTCATCAGATTTAAAATGTGGTTTTCTATTAACAAAATGAGTTTATAATGTAGGATGTGTGTAGTGAACAGTCCATTTAATGAGCCGGTGGTCATCTTGAGATCATCAAATATCACTGACTGTTTGTTTCCCTTTACTACCTCTTTTTCCAAACTGATAACTCCAATTCCAAAATTATTTTTTGCTGTGTTAATATCTATTATTGGCTTTATCTTTGAATTGATAAAAAAAATAATTAAAAATTTAAAATTAAATAATAGAGTTGGAAAGTGAATGTTATGCCTGGGAAAATGCACCTACCAGGAGGCAGGTCACTAAAGCAGAACAGCAGAAAGCAGTTAAGTCTGAGGAGGAATTCAAGCACTGCTCTCCAAGTTATTGCAACATTTATGTCTACAGAGGGGCTTCCACATCACAACCATCTGTAATGCTTCATTTTGGGCATGGTATACATCCCAAAAAAGCCCAGGCTTTTTGGTTTCAGACAGTGAAGAGAGTAACCCTCCTCAGAATGGACTGTACCAATACTGTCCTACTGAGATGTCTGACACCGCTTGTTAGAACAGCTGAGAACACACAACTACCATAAAGTGTTCTTCATGATATAGCATTCACACTGATCTGCAGGGCAGATTCTCTCTCCATGATGATTCCCTGTTCCTCCTCCTTCATAGATGTCACCTCCTTTTCTTGAGCACTTGGACTATACCACCTTTTCAAATGATGGGTACAAAATGCAAACATTGTCACTGTCTGGATTTTCCCAATAAGTTGGTCCTGGGAGGCAGTAGGTCAAAGACATTGTCCAGATCCTAGTGGTATCAAAAGAACTTCTAAAGTGAGATCTCCATTTGTCATGATTCCTACCATGGAAATATTTCACTACAAAAGCAGGACAGAAACATCTGCCATCCTTTGAGTATGGTAATGAATCACTGTCACTATTTGCACTTCCCAGTTTTCTCTCTGGAATTCTAAATTATTTTGTGGATTTGTCACTAACCATGCTAAGACCCTCATTCACAGCAGGCTGAATACTAAAATTCATCTGTCATAATTTTATTATGTGGTCATTGTTTTTGCTTTGCTAAATCCATTTCTCTTTTCTCCCAAATTAGAAAAGATCATGTCTTGTTAGTATTTGATCTGCTTTATGACTACATGACATATGATGTATCTACCATCCTTAAATCCAAGACATAGATTTCATAATACAAAATTGCAGTGGTCTCTGCAAGAGAGTGATGCATTGGAAGAAGGCCGAAAGTTCACCATTAAGCTTGCAATTAAAATGATGAGTCTGAGTTTAGTCTGAAACTAGTACTCTGTGAAGATGAAAGATTAATTTTCTGTCTCATTTTAAAAGGAAAAGTTTTTGTGATGCAAGCCACTGAATTTCAGACCTTCTATAGACCTTAAAAATTGTTCATCTGCTCCACATCCTTTCACAAAAATCATAATTTGCTCATTAGTTAAGGCATAGTTTTCAAATAGTGATACACAGGATTCACATGAATTCAGACACGAGAAATTGAGTGGGCTCTTCTCTGCAGTTAAATTTTACTTACATAGTTTTGTTTTGCAAGTTGGGTTACTCCAAAACAACAGAGCATCTGAGGGATTCTTCCTGTAACTGGAGTTTTTAATGCTTGCTTGCATGAGATAAAATATCAATTTGGGTTTAAATCAGCGTTTTAACAAGACAGTCTCATGTTCTATAGATGTTACATGCCACCTGCTTCTGAGGAAAATAATTTATCTGAGAACATGATTTCAGCATCATACACTAAAATTAGTATGTAATAACCAAATCCAAGTCTGATCCAGCATGTCCAGATTCCTCTGCAGAGCCTTTCTACTCTCCAGGCAATCGGTACTCCCAACCAAATTGGTTTGATCAGCAAACTGACTGAGGGTGCCTTCAATCCCGTTGTCCAAATAATTTATAAAGGACTAGCCCCAGTACTGAGCCCTGGGAACCCCACTAGTGAGTGGCCATCAACTGGATGTGGCAGCATCCACCACCACCCACTGGGCCTGGCCACCCAGCCAGCCCTGAGAGCCATTTAACATTACCATTTTTATTTGACTACAACAACAACAACAAAAACACCAAACAAACAAAACCCAAACAAACAAACAAAACCAACAAAACCCCCACAAAACACAACCCACCCCCCCACCCCCCAATAATAGTTAATGCTGGGAGGAGCCAGTAAAAAAAGGATGAGAAAAATTCCAGCCATACTTAATTTGTGATTCAGGAGTCCCTGCTGTAAATCTTGTACCTCATAGGCCTTAATATATTTTTATTCCGTAAAATTGTGAAAACAATTAATGAACTTATATGAAATTTTTTACCAGACACAAGCTGTTTCATGGTATAGCTTTTTGTTATCTAAATAACAGTACTTTTTTGTTTGTTTTCAACCTGTGTAAACTTTAGTTCTCTGCTGGAAGAGACAGCAAATGATTGTGCCTATTCACCTTCTTCATCCCATTTCTGGCCTCAGACACATCTACAAGATCTTCTTTATCTAAAGAGAGCAATAGCAAAAAAACCCTTTCTAATAAAATTAAACTGATCCCAGAAAAAAACTAAGTACTTAAAGTAACTAGAATTAATGGCATCATTGAAACTCAGCTAAATTGATCTTTCCCACTGAACTACTCTTCTTTCATCCTTTTCTTGCCTTTTTTGACTTGTGATATTTTGCTCAACATATTAAAATGAGGCTTATTGCTGTTGCTTCTATGTTTTTAAGCTGGAACGTCAGCAAAATTGCTTCTCCTGAAGTATTGTGCAGTAATATGCACTTTTTGCCTCTTCTTTTGCAAGGGTGTTCTTAGAACTTTAAAAGCCAGAAGAGATTAGAAACTAATTTTTCTATTATAGATTAGACATCCATATTAATAGTGTCCTTCATGCTTTGCTAGACCCCAGGATTGTCACTAAATGCTACAAAATGGTGGAATCTGCTATCAGAAATAGCTCCTGCAGCAGCACAGATTTGTGTTGAAGATCTCTCATTCTAATCCAATGCTTGTAAGAACTGATGATGCCTCAGAGAGCCTGGCAGGGCTGCAGGCTGTTACAGTGCACATGTAAGTTGTTTTGAGATTATAGAATTGTGTCTGTTTCCTGTATCAAACATCAGCTGTAATTACATAATATTTTAAGTATGAACTAATTTTTCTAAATACCATAGTAGGTTTGCAGAAATTCATATTTGTGAGTAATCTGAAATTCTATTGCTTGGTTATTTCATTGAACAGAAAGGTTATTTCATTGAACAGAATTTATCTTTTTATTATCAACTCAGAGATTTATTATATAGGTCTTTAACTTTTAAGAACATAGATACAGCATTAGTCTTCACGTGCAGATATAAATCTCGGGAATATAGAAAATTGAACAAGTCAATTTAAAACTTAATAATATTAATATGGTTAACTGTTAAGGTTCACTGCTGCTTTTCTCAAGCGTTTTGTTTAACATAAAGACTGTTTCATACTGGTCTTGTACTCCATGTTTAGACCATCATTGGTCTGTGCAATTTCACTGCTGGGCATGAAGGCTGACACTTTCTGCAGAAAGAATGGTTTAAGGCAGACCGGTAACAATATCTGGAACAAAGTGGGTACATTCAGCAGGATATTCATTGACATTTTCTGCACTTACTATGGAAATACACGAATCTTGGATTTAAAAAATTAAGGCTGTTCTTAAACAGCTAATTTTTACCCTCTTAATTCTCTTTAATCAGTTTTAGATAACAAGATTCTGAATGAGCTCCAGTAGGAATAGGAATTCAGCTGTGCCTGTCTGTGTGAGTCCAGTGTAATATAAGACTTTGTACAGGTTTTAGCTAAAACTGTATTTGTGGCTCAGTGGGCAGTTAAATATTCACACTGAGAAAAACACAAAATAAATGTTGCCATTCCATTTTTTCATCACAGGCCAATTTACTGCATGTAAACATTTAAGGCCCACTGTTGACAAATACTTCAACTGCAACCAATGAGCAAACATTGAGAACCTTATTCAAACAAACCTTGATGTAGGTATGCTCTTTTTGAACTAAATGGGGAAGCTTTGATTTTTGACTGTGAATCAGCAAAGAAAATCAAACCTTTTTTTCACCTTAAGGAAGTCTCTCATCTCTCAGAAATTAAACCTGTAGTACTTGTGAAGTATATGAAATATACAGCATGAGCTTTTTATTCTATTAGGTGTTTGGAATGGATCTGCTTTTCTCAATGCTCAGCTCTGCCTTAGAAGTCAATCTCCTTTATACTTTCTTATGTAAGGAAAGATAATCTCAAAAGATTACAATTTGGAACGGGATAAAGAGGTATTGCAAGTTTGACTCCTTGTCTGCAATCTTAAATCACCAGCCAAGGAGCATAAACCTACTTTTCCAATAGAGGTCTGTTCCCCTTTGCTCTGTGCTTACTTCTCAACCATGCCCACTCATCTTTGCAGTGAACGGGTAATGTATGATATTCCCAAACTGCTGTAATGACATCCTGGAGTTTGTCCTCCAGTCAGTTTACATGCTCTAGGTTTCCTTTCACCACTATGTACCACAGCCTCCAGCTCCAGGATGCTCCCTGCTACCCACCCACTGCTCACCTTGTCCCCTCTGGCAGTGATCAAACTCTGATCTTTGTCTCCACCTTGTGATCTCCCTGGCGTGACCAGGAAAGAGTAAATGAGAGAATGAATCCTCAATACTGATTCCAGATCTGATCTTCACCTCTCTGCCTCTATAGAACAATAGGAAACAACCCAGCCAAATAGATTCTTCAGGTCAAACTACTGACTTTAAAAGAAGCAATACGGCTGAAAAGAGTAAAGAAAAACAGCTAGGCTCAGAGAAAAAGACTAAAAAAAAAGTGCTGCAAGGAAGTTGGTGGGCAACCTGGGGGTAAGCATCTGAATTCCAAACGGTTCTTTTGGTAAAGTACAAAGTATAGAATGCATAAACTTGGACAAAATGTTGCTTTTTTGTCAAATAAATTTTTAAAAAAAGGAAAACTAATGAAAAATATTTTATTTTACTGCATAACATGGTAATTATATGTATAGATGCGTGTGTGTGTATATACATATATATATATATATATATATACACACACATATATATTTAATATGAACTCATTTTCCTTCTCATTTTCAGGAAAATAATTCTCATGTATGAACTGACAACACAATTATCTTTTGGTTCCCAGCAGGAAAAAATAAACAAGTCAAGTGTTAACGTCAGTTTCTGCTTTGTGGGAACATAACTGTGGCCAAAAAGATTTTGAAATAATTTGTACTGCTAAAGCTTGAGTGAGTACCAGTGCATAAAGCTGATAGCATAAACGGGGTCCCTGGAAAGCACTTGGCTTTCATAATTCAGAAGAGTTACTGCCATCAATAAAGAACAGAACTGTGGAAGATAATCTCCTCAGCAGACAAAAGGTCAGACAATAAAACTTTTGCTTGCCATTTTCCAGAAGAAATCCATTATATTAACTCATAAAATGCAAAAGGAAGGGGTGTTTTCACATTGAATTTCTATGGGCAATATAGTTTCTCTGAATTTTCAGACAATTTCTTTTTTTAATTTTGATAGAATATGGAGCTAAAAATATTTCAAATCTTTCACTTCCCAGTCAATATAGTGCATGTGGAAAATGATACCTTTTGGAGAGTTTATATATTTGCACTGTTGTAAGAAGTGCCAGAGTACCAGTACTGAAATGGAGAATGCAGCTCACCTCAGCAGAGTGAGCATATTCACTGTGCTGCTTTGATACCACAGTTATCTATGGATAGGAGCATAGATTAGGGTCTAATTGTTATTAGTTTGGCCACTTCATTATCTTATGTGCAATCACTGCATTACAATCAAATCAGTCTCATGCACAGAGAAGTTCAAAATGAATGGGAGTAAAATATTGATGAATTTCTAATATATGTGCTGCTGATATTGTGAGAACATATTATGTTATAAAATCAAATTACATGTATCATTGTGCTAGAAGCTTCTCAAAATGCAAAAGAAAAGTAATAAGTAAGGAAGGGAAAAAGAGAAAGTGAATTACTTTGAACTTCAAAAATATAGTCAGAACATGGCAGGAAATCTAATTTTAAAGTAAAATCTGCCATATAGAGAAAATTATTTATAGTCTGGTTTATAATTAGAAGATGAAGCTATATGTATTTTCAACTATCTCTTCTTTCTTGTAGATGAAAGTTTTCATTATTTTGGGATTTTCAGCAGCTATAGCCTTCACAGCTGTTTTCTTTTCTTTCCTTCAAATAGGGAAAGACACCATCTTTGGTAAGTAACAGTAAAAATACACGTTAGTTTCTTATGTTGATGCTTAAGCTGAAAATACACTGACACTGCAGACAGTTTAGCAACAGCAGTATGGCTTAACCTCTTTTGTGTGCAAAATACACTATCTGGCCTCTCTGAGAATTATTCCATGGAGGTGTTCTTTTAAATTGTAGTTTCATAAACTCAGTAAGTAAAACTTTCCATGTGTAGGGTATCTCAATCCCTTTGACTAGGAGTGATTTTACTTTCTTAGCAGCATTTATGTGTCAGATGATTGCTGCCAAGCACAATTGCTGGATTTCTTTCCCCATCTGCTAATCATCCTGGGCTAGAAGCAGTTGCCATAGGATGTCCCACCTGGCACCCTCCTGCTGTCCCACAAGGGTGCTTCTCTCCTGTGGATCTGTTGGCAGCTGGCATCCTGAGTATTTTAGTGCATCTCCGATTGCGGTATTCCTTATGTTCAAAACATGTAATCTTGTAATTTTCACCATCATTTGTATCTGCTCAATTTATATTAGTTAAATCTAATAAACTAGAAGTATAGTAGATACCAGACTGAATTTTAAAAGAAATCTGCAGAAACTGATTTTACTTGAAATTAGGGCAGAGATAGTAAAGAATCAGGATTTCAAATCACAACCTCATATTATATAACTGTATGCATGATTCATAAGGTTTGGTGATATGATGCCCTAGGAAAGTTTTCACCTGAATTTAGTGTAGAATCACAAATAAAATAAAATTATATACAAAAAAAATTAAATTAAAAACAAATTCCCAAGCTATTACTTCTTATGAGAAATCTTTTTTGTACCTTCACTTCAAAACAGATCAGGTTTTCTTTCCATACTGGTTTATTTACTTGAAGCTTCCATACAAATTGTTTGGAAAGATGTGGTCTAAAATGACCACATTATATTATATGTTAGTTAATACAAAATAAATCCAAGAATAATAGAATGGTTTAGGTTGGAAGGGACCTTAAAGATCATATAGGTCCACACCCTCTACCATGTGTAGGGATGCTGTTCACAAGACCAGGTTGCTCAGGGCCTCATGCAATCTGGCCCTCAACACTTCCAGGAATGAGGCATTCACAACTTCTGTGGGCCAGCAGTTCCAGTGCCTCACCACACTCACAGTAAAGAATTTCTTCCTAATATCTAATCTAAACTTGCTCTCTGTCAGTTTAAAACCACCGGCTCTCATCCTGTCATATAAGAAGTCCCTCTCCCTCCTTTTTGTATTCTTCCCTAAGGCCCAGGAAAGCACAAATATATAAAAATAAATATAAAATATATAAAATACACATGGACTATAAATAGATGAATTGTGATTCTTTTTATAGTAAGTGTTCTTGGTCTGATGAGACAGTACAAGATAATGTTTATTACTCAAGAACCACATATTTGAAGACATTTGGTACCAAATTCATACTTCTTAGAAGAAAAGGAAGAGACACAATGGAATTTAAGTATAGCAAGTGGATATTATCTTTTACATCAGAGTTTGAATCAATATCACGGGATGAGCAATACTTCAAGCATGTTATATTTCTCAGAGCTAAGCCCCCTAAAAGTAATTTTAAAATATGCTGTATTAAATGCTAAAAGATCTACTTATTGTATGGCCTGTAAAAATCAAACTTTTTTTAAACATAGACTCAAAAAGGTTTTCAGAAGTAGTGGAAATCTAAATGATAACACCAAATGAATCATCTGAATATTTTATTATGCATAGGTGAAAAAGAGAAATAACTACTGCTATACTTAGATACTGAAAACTTTAGTAGAGTATAATTTAGCCTAGGAGAGATTACTCCTCATCACACATTTATCTTCCTTGAGCTGAGTGCCTTATTCAAAAAATAGATGAAAGAAATAGCACAGAATGTACTACAAATGACACATGCTCCCCTAAAATTTCACCGTACATAAATGATGAACGATTGTACATAAATGTTATTATTTTTTAATATATATTATTTTTTATTATTTGCTTTCTAAGGAAAAAATGGGCCATCCCACAAAATTCAGATAGAATTGGATAGAGTTGGACAGACTTGGATAGAGTTGGACTATGAACATGACTGTTCTTTTGTTATACTTTTTTTTTTAATTATGTTATATATTTTTTTTGGGTTTTTTTTTTTATTTGTTTGTTATTTATTTTGTTATATATTTTTTGTTATATATAACAAAAGAACATGACTGGTTCTTTTGTTATAAAGCAACATGTACACAAAAGAGGGATAAGTTAAGCCTCCTAATAGCATTATACAAAATAGCACAGATGAAGTATTGTTATGTTCACATGTATCTTTCCACCAAACATAGGTGAAGAAATGAGAATAGGGTTTTCATGAACTGGCCCAATCCCAGGTCTTAATTTTGCTTGAATATGGACTTGAATTCTTTATGTGGCTCAGACCAGGTCATATTACCTGTGAGTGAGGATCAGGTTTGGCCTGTCAATCCAAGGACAGTTTGATGAAAAATACATATGAACTTAAAGAACACAGCTGCATACAGAGAACACAACATGTTTCAGCTGGACCTACCTATTATATTTGGTCCTATATGACATGTCTATAACTCGTTTTATACTTCAAGCAAGGAAATCTAAATCCCCAAGTCTTATAAATTATGGAAGAATTTATTTAACACACCTACCTTACCTTTTCGAAAGCTCAGAAGCCACAGCATTAATTTCAGGAAAAACATATGGAGATGCTTTTAAAGGGCAAAAATTGTAACTTAATATTAGAAACTTGTATATTTTCTAATTGTATATATTTAAATAAATATGCTATTTATTAACATATTTATCGTTCTTTCTTTCTTTTTGTTTTTTTTTCCCTGTTAAGAACCAATTGAAGATAACTGCATTACTAAAGCTATCCAGAAGGGTTTTAGTCTGGTGGATTATGCTGCACGTTATGAAATTAAAAGGTAAAAAAAAGATGTGAGTAACTATTCAGGAAAAAAGCTTTCATAATAAAACAGGTTGATGTCAATCTTTCTGTTTCTTTGACAACCCAAATAATAAAAAAATCACTGCCCCCATTTACCTCTGAGTGATCTGGTATAGAGGAAGGTGACCCTGCCCATGGCAGGGGGGCTGGAACTAGGGGATCTCTAAGGTTCCTTCCAACCCAAACCATTCTATGATTATGTCACTGAAAATTTGATCCAATAGGACCTTGTGCATTATCACCATATAAGTCGCTCTTTTAAAATGTGGGAAAAATAAATAAAACAAAAAAATAATTGGACATTTTTTCTGAACTAAATAGCTCAAAAATCATACTTTTATGGACCTATTTTTGAACATTAATTATGTTTTTCTGGTGCAGTGAGACAGGAACTACACCTATGGCATCAGGAGCCAAACCCTGTTGCCTTAAATTGGACTGTTAAAGTGAATTTCATATTTCCCCTTCCATCTACAACAGATGTAAAAAAAGATAAGGAAAAGGAAAGAAAACATTTGTCTTGGACTGTGGATAGGTACAAATTAGGAGAAAGCTCCTTTGTGCTTGAGTTATAGTAAGAGAATGAGCTCTTTCAACCATTTTATGACTAGATTTATGTGCAATACAAAATTAATTTCTCTCCAATATTTGGAACACAATATATAAGTTTTACAGGGTACAATCCCCACATTTTTGCAGAGACTTTTCCTAAAGACTTATCCCTGTGATTTGCAAATAAGTCATGATTTGCAGAGCTCTGTGAGTGCTAACTGTTTACATGGACAGAAGTTGTCAAGAACTGTTGCCCCTCTATGTAGAGACTGAGGTCACTCTCGGTTTTTAGTGATAGCATTTTGGTGACAATCCTGAGGCATTTAAACTTTCAAACCATAAGTCTCAAGTTTTCAGTGGCTTAACTGCCTCATGTAATAGATGGAAATACTGATATTTATCTGTCTCGCAAGATATTGTGGCAATTATTTGGTCAATATCTTAAACATGATAAATGCTAAGAGATGATAAAGATAAATGTTTAACAATGATTATTACAATTAGGAATTGAAATTTTATTAGGAATAAAACTGAGACTACTTACCCCAGACACCAGACTATTAAGCTTCCTTTGAAATACTGTCTATGTGGATACATAGACTTTAAAGCGAATTGGTGCCCAGAAGTCCTATTGATGATTGAGGATGGTCTTGGGTATTAAATGTTACATGAAAGCAAAGCCTACTCACAGCAGTGAGTTGGAAGACCTCTTTTGTTACTATCCTGCACAAGGTCTTCCACTTAGTGCTGCAGGCTCTGCTCACCCCAAAAGGTCCTTTCTTATCCTAAAGGCTTGCCACAAAATGATCTCTTGTTGTGTGTCCAACAGAATCACATTTTCTCTTTTAGAATTTTCCTTGCAGAACAAGGTCACAAAACAGCCTTCCTCTTTGCTTTCCCAGTGTTCTCTTCATTCAAAATATACCTTAATACCTTAAATACCTTAAACTTACAACATATCCAGCACTGACAGCTTTATTGTTATGAAAAAATTTTAAAAATGTATTCATTGCAAAACCTTCTGTATTTATCTCAATTATAGAAAGATCCAAGGAAGTGGAATAGCAACCCCCACCTTACTGCTGGCTTTCTCAAAATTTCCTGAACAAGAGAGTCAAGATATTTCCCGAGCAGCTGAACGAATGGAAATGTCAATTCAGGTGCTGAAACAAAAAGTTTGCCAGAAGCACAAACGTTCATTGCATCCAACTGGTAAATACAGTATATTGACATTGGCAAACCACCCTATTGATTTGTTGAATGCTGTCTTTTAGATTAAAGTTCAGTTAGGTTCACTTTTATTTTATTTTGCACTTTCTTTTGTTCTTGAAAACACCTCAGATAGGTTTACATTTCTCTTTGCTGGAGTGTGGGTGGCGTTCTTATAGTTGAGGAGAGCAGTATTACACTATTGGCATCCTGTGAGCTCATGACTGTGTATTTGTATTGCCTGTAAATTAGCCTGCATAGTCTCGGTGTTGTAAGCTTCTTGTTTGCAGTGAAATATCTATCTTCCCCAGCAGTTTGGGTTTAGTGCTTGATCTTCTATCACACTATAGCACTGCCATTTTCAAACACACTTCCTCTCAACATATGCATATCCCTCTTTAAAAAACATATGTTCATATTTCCCAAACTAATTTTATAATGCACTGCTGTTACACATTTATTTCCACTTTAACTGGGTTTTTTTATATTAGATGGGGAAAGAAAGACATAGTCCAGAAAGTTCAATGTTGTCTAAGTAAAATATTTCCTGTTAATTAGATATTAATTTCAAGATGTCTGTCTGGTGTCTGGAAAGCTTGAAATATCAGAAACATTGACTTTTTTCACCCCCTAATTTAATTCTTTCACTTACATGAAGTGTTCTGTCTTAGTATTAGAACATTTTTTCCAAAATATAGAGGCATTAGAGTGCTATAAACTGACATAAAGCACCACAGTTATTATTTTATTTCCTTGCAGAAATATCTGCCTTACTAAACTAATGGGACATTTGTAGAAGTAAAAATATATCTTTATCTATATTAGTGTGTCTGTGCATATATTTATATGCACACAAACATACACAGATGCAATTATTTTTGTGCTGTGCGATTTCAAAAAGAAGTTGAATTTCTAAACTGCAGAAGTGCACAAAGCTCTTGTTAATTTTCAGAACTGAAACAATGTTAATAGAATGTGAATAGACACTGTACAGTCTATGTGCCACAATAGAATAGTTTTACATGAATTAGAGAACTAAATTAACTTTAAAGAAGACATGTGAGTCTCTGCCTAGGCGGCCCAGATAACTGGGGAGCTGGGCTCTGAGTACAGTTTTGAACGTGAACTAACATAAAACTACAGCTGTATCCACAAATTTGGCACAAGTTACTAGTACATAATGACAAGATTATGTAGCCAGTCTAACATCCTATTCTCCTTCTGTTCTCCCTACTGCCTTGTACAGGTTCTAACTGCTCCACAGAACATGTTTTGAGATGATTTGGTCCTTGAAACTTTGGTTTTGTGGCTTAATGTTTTGGTTTGAACAATGGACTAAAGCAGTTTACTTCAGAGTTGAATGGGCAGAACAAATAGATATTGGGACTGGGTGGCATGCACTGGCCAGTGGGGAGACAAGTGCAAGAGTTATATGTTACCTCTACCCCCATCTTTCATCATGTGATGGTTGTAGTCACTTTGAGTGTCAAGGTTTCTCTGAGTTCAGAAAGAGTCATAGAAAGGTTTGAGCTGGAAAGAGCATTAGAGATCCCCTAGTTCCAGCCCCCTGCCATGGGCAGGGTCACCTTCCTCTAGACCAGGTTGCTCCTATTTCATGGGTACATCCACCTCCAACTGGCCATACATATTTCAATACCTGCAGAGGTGAGAATAGGTGCCAGCTCTCTGCAGCTTACACAATAGTGTGGCTTTGTCAGATGCTCATCATCAGATGCTCACTGGGAGACCCATCTTGGATTATTTCAGAAATATATTTATAACATGCTGTCTACTGATATAAAGGGTCTTGATTTTACCTCGCTTCCAAATTCCAGCTAATAATTCTGATTCTCTTCCACTCAGCATTGAATTCTATAGTCAGCTGCAGGGTCTTTAAATTTCTGCATCTTTCCAGTCCCACTTTTTTCTTCCTTGGCATATACTTTTGTTCTTGAATGGCATTTTTTACACCTTTGTTGTAAATACAGGGACCAGGCAAGAAAAGGACTACAGCGCAGGGAAAGAAGGATGCAGCAAGCAGGTCAACCTCAGTTCC
The DNA here is from genome assembly GCF_031753505.1 of Anomalospiza imberbis. Taxonomy (NCBI): domain Eukaryota; kingdom Metazoa; phylum Chordata; class Aves; order Passeriformes; family Viduidae; genus Anomalospiza; species Anomalospiza imberbis. The sequence continues at coordinate 19,373,795 of NC_089683.1, read as the reverse complement.
CAGCTATTGCTGGACCTCTTTCTTCTCATTCTCTATGCATCACCTAATAAAACTAGCTCTGCCTCTAAGTCCCCGACACAGCCTCTTGCAGCACTTCTCATTAAGTGCTCTTTCCGAGGAAGAGGGAGAATTCTGTAGATGCAGCTGACAATAATGTCGTTTCTACTCTAGCAGCTAAATCCAATACAGCAAATTGCTTGTCTGGGTTCTTCCTTTCAGATCGCTTATCAGCTGATCTGCTCACTATGATTGCTAATATTTCTGGATGTCTGCCTTATATGTTGCCACCAAAATGTCCAAATAATTGCTTAGCTAATGAGTATCGACTCATCACTGGTGCCTGCAATAACAGGTATGTATGATAAAAATTGTGCCCTGAAAAACCCTTTTTTCTCATTCTTTAAACCCAAGAAGCTGTGTTGACTTTTTCCAAGGAAATTGGTGAAGGAGGACTGGTGTTAATCAGTTAACTTTGGCATCAATGTGTCTGTAAATGAGGTGCCTGTGAACCTTCCTGGAGGAAGAACTCATAATTTAAACTTTGGTGCGCTACTTTTTATAAACAGGCTTTTCCTCTGAAAGCTTCTAGGATTGTGTGAGGAACTTCATATTTAGAGAGAACTGATTTAGTAGATGTCTTCTTCTATATAAAAAGAAAACTTAATTCTAACCCAGCATTTATTTTTTATTGAATTGGATAAAATTATATAAAGCAGGAAAACAATATTACTTCCCAAGGAGAAATATTTTTGTATTTTCCCACAATTCTAACAGTTAGCAAACATGAATCTAAAAATTCTAGTTGTTATTTTCAATTTGACATGTCTGTTTCTATCTGTTTGTATGTCAGTGGCTATTTTTTAAACTAGTATCTACTTGTTGCCTAATCTATTTGGCAATTGTTTCCTGCAAAACCCTACATAATAGATGTACCCGTCTTTTCAGAACCCTCCAATGCAATGAGTGTAAAACTGAGAATGAGGGCTCTTTTAAGTACAAGGGTAAACAATATTTGTACTCAGCAGCCTCTGGATACATAGACCTAAAGGTCACAAACTGAAAAGTGGACTGCAAGTTTACAGGTGAAGTGCTACAGAGATGAAAATGGAAGGCTGTTATCATTGTACAGGTTAAGGTACTCTGCAATGTGGTGAATAAACAGCAGTACAATTCTGCAGTTTTATTATTCAGTGAGTCTGGTTTTATGAGATGAATCTGTTTTGCTACATCACGAGTCATTTGCAAGGAACATGCCTGATAGACTCTTTGCTGAAAGGACACAACCTGATATGCATCAGTGTTATAAATCTAACTATGTGGATATCCATAATTTCTCCCAGGCATGTTCAGAGTTCCTTGGAATCTGAACTAGCAGCTAGTACAATATTTGCACTGACATCAGGGTTTGAATACATTGGCCAAGATTTGTGCAGCTGAACACAGACACATGGATGAAGCTCTTAATTTACAGGCATGGCTGTTTAGTCTCTCTCCCTAGAGATGGAGAGAAGCACACTACTATAGGTAAAGACCTTTTTTTCTTCAGTGACTGATAATGCTAGGATGTGTACAGGCATTTCTTTCTGACATCTAAAGATGGGTAGGGTAAATATGATTCATTGAGTCTGGTCTGTAGTCACTCTGTTCTACTTTGTATGTTTTTATGCTTGTACCACATCAGAACTTAAATCCACTACTCATATTTGGTGGTATTTTAGACTCTTTGCTCTAAATGTGTGTAAAAGGTGTAAGGTGACAAAAAAACCCTTCAAAACCAAAGGTGTTGAAACCAGTGAATCAGATCTTAACTGAGTCTAAAAACTTGTGAGCCCCTTGAAATACCTCTAGTTCTACTGAAACACATCAGCCTAAAAAGCTCATAACACTGTAATGTAAATAACATATTCTGTGATGTAAGCCAGCTTCAAGGACTTCAGACATTAAATGAAATACCATTCTGTGCTTTTCCTTGCTTTACAGCTTCCACGTTCAGGCAGAAAATATATCAAGACCTATGTTGCATTTGTAGTTTCATTCACTCTGTTTGAATATATAGCTGTACTGCAGATCACAAATTTCTGCATTCCATGAGTGAAATTTAGAAACAAAATTTTTAGTGGAATTAATTATGTGTCCAAAATAAAAATATTTTTAAATCTGTTTAGAAGGGAGCAAGGAAATGCTTTACAGATGTTCCGCTAAATCAACTTGCACATTTGGGACAAATCAGATCAATTGCAAAGGATTTTTTCCTTAGCACTGAGATTGCTTTGTTTTAGTGTGCACTTCCAAGAACAAAGGTGTAGCATAAACATAACCTTCTATGGACAATATCAACATAATAGCAGATATTCCCAGCAGAGATATTATCCACTTTTACTAGTAAAAGATAGTAACAGATTTTACTTTCCTTTCTGCCTAAACAAGCAAAATAAAATTCCATTAATTGAAAATGAAGAATAAGGAACGGAAGGAAAAATCCAAAGACCATTTTTTTTCCATTTTTAAATTCCAACTAGCTAGCATTGATCTAAGTATTTTTTTAGTTTCTAATACAATGAGAGGAATTCAAGGGTGAAGGAATTACAGGTACTAAAGAAAGGGACTCTCACAGTGCAATTAGCTTCACCTAATCTTAGCTTTCAGAGGTAGTTATATGTCCAGTGCAAGGCTGCATCTTTGGCTGTTCCTGGTAGTGAGAAATAGAATGAAATGACAGGATGGCACCCAGGAACTGTCTGTCCTTCTGGCTTGATGGACAGGTTATTTGATGACTACCTTACTTTTTGTACACCTAATATTTGAGGCATCAGGGAGGAATTTTATATTTTATCTTAACATTTCTATTTCATTGTTGCATCATTAACCATTCTCTCAGGTAAGGACCTGGTGCTCAGTCTGGCGGTCCAGTACCAGCAGAATTAGAAGTATGAGTATGGCTCACCTAGTAGAAAGAACAAGCAATCCTGACTGAGTCCATTGACTTCCATAAGAAGGAATTGAGATGTTTCCTTTAGGTTAGTTACTTCACCTCAATGCAAGCTAAGTGTTCAGTTAGTAGCAGGCTTATTTTCCAGAAGTGTCCCACATTTCCAGAAGTTACACACATGATAGCTTAGCACAACATAAAATATCACAAACTTCAGTTATTAAGTTGCCATATGGCATTCATTCTATCTACTTGCAACTAGGCATAATATTAAAATAAGATTCAAAAGATAAAAATCTGGATAGTAGATAGCAGCTTAAGACTCCTGCTTCTCAAGCAGCCAAAACAAAATCCAAATGGTACAATTCCAGTATTTCACAAGTAAATGAAAACTCCCACTTTCCATAAACAGAATATATAGTAATCGAATTTGAGCCCTTTATAAAGCTGTATGGTAGCAAAATCTCATTATTTCAGCTGCCTTTTCAACTCAAGCAAGATTCCAATACATTAACATGCTTAATGCAATAATAAAAAGGCATGTGAGAGGGGTTTTACTAGAGTAGCATTCCAGTGATCTACTAAAATACAAAAGCAATCAGGAGAAAAATCACTGGTTAAGCAGTTACATTAACATTTCATTATTTTTAATTGAGTGAAATAGCACTACACTATGTGCAGTATTTTATTCAATTTCAATAAAGACAAATCAACTGTAACTAATTTGAATACTTTATTAAAGCATACTTCAACCTTCAAGTGTGAATTATTGTGGATAATTAAGTGTATTACAGCACCATATAGCTTGGCAAATTGAGTCTCCTCAATGTGCTGGAGATCAATGAAATATTAATATAATTGTTTAGCATCCTGATCCATGTAAATGTAAGTTTTTACACTATGTATTTCTACCAACTTTCCAGAAATATTTATGGTTCTTTGTGGCTTACTTTACAACTTTAGTCAACTGAATGCATTGCAAAAAAATTATTTATTTTTTTTAGTGTTGATATATATTTAACAATTATGAAATATATTGAATAGGACAAGTTGAAAAACAACCAAAAAAACCAAATCCTAACATTTCTAATATTCATGATAGAGGGAAAATTAATTGGATCAAACCCAAGACTCACTGACTATGCTAATAAACAGAAATCATCAAGAATCATTTGCTGACCCTCAAATTAAATGTGACCTGATTCTTGCCACCCTCTAACTTTTACACGCTTCACTATACTTTTTTACTCCTCTTCCCCCTTCCAGGTAGGCTGGCTGTGGGATGACAAACGGGTATGCAATGATGCCAAGATGTGCTCAGGCAGGTGACATTCAGAGAAAAGCAAGTTTTTGTGAGGAAAAAATACACTGCAGTTAGTGCTGACAACCTAGCAGCACAGTTCAGTGCCTGGGCTTGTGCACAGGACCTCCCAAAGATGGACCCAAGAAATTGGTACAGCTTCAACCAGAGGCAGCATTGCCATTGGATTCAGTTCCCATCTCCTCAGCCCGGTTTCCTTTGGTCTTGCTAAATGATTTCTTCTCTATGACTAGTGTCCAATTTTCATTTAAGTTTTCTTCACCTTCACACTGAAGGGTTTCTTCATATTTTCCCAAGGTTTTATTTCCTCTCTGTTGCTCTAAACAAACATCTTTTTAAAGATGCTAGCAAAGGCACTTGAGAGTATATCTGACTTTATGGGGAATGAAGACACTATCAGGAACTCACCTTCACAGCAAGTATTTAAAAAATGTCCAAAGGTAAACAACTTAGGTTATAAACACGAGTAAAATAGTAATAATTCATTAGTAATTTTAATTTTCAATATTTTCCTTTTGAGTAAAATTAATATTGGCACACATAAAGACAGGTATTTTATGCACTTTCAAAGACTGCTACACGAACATCTTATTTTAATGGCATTTTGTTTTGTGGCTGATTATTTAATATTATTTTATTTTTATGGTCAGGTCTTATATTCAGAACATATATATAATAGAAATATAATATAAACATATATATTTATGTATGTATGTATGTATATATTTATATATTTTTTTTTTATTCAGAATATATTCAGAGGTTCTACTGCTGCTGTTGCTTTTTGGCTGTTGATATTTAATTTTGTTTTTCTTTTGATAGGGAACATCCTAGATGGGGGGCATCCAACACAGCTTTGGCTAGGTGGCTTCCAGCAGCCTATGAAGATGGCCTCAGCCAACCTCGAGGATGGGATCCCAGCGTCCGATACAATGGATTCCAGCTACCCTCGGTTAGGCAGTGTACCTCCAGATCACCTGAAACACTTAACACTGGGCCATTAGCACACCTGGCACCACAGACCTCCATTTGCATCAGTAAAGGAAGTATCTGTGTAAAATACTTCCGAAGTATCTGTGGAGCTCAGTTAAGAAGCCAGTGGCTTTGCTAAAGCAGAAGTTCAGCCACATGGTGAGAGGTTCCCTGTCCCTGGCTGGGGTAAGCCCAAAAGTAATGGGGAAATGGAGCAGTGCAGGGGGCACTGACATTCCTGAGGGGCAGCCCAGTACTCCAAAAAGTGCTGTAGGTGAGAGCAGGCAGGACAGGAGCCAGCCAAATGCCTGGCCTGGCAGGCACCAGGCAGCCAGCAGACACAGGGTGATTTCTCTACAGAGGTAGAGGGAAGGTGCACAGTGGACCTAATTCTGACCTTCCCATGATGAAATTGTAGAAAAGAGGGAGGCCTACAAGGATGCACGCTGCCATGGCAAGAGGCAATGGTCAAAAGTTGCTCCAGAGAAAATTTTGTCTTGAAACAAGAAATGAAATTTGTTGTGAGCACAATGAATTTTGGAAAAGGTTTTTGTTGGAATATGGATTCCAGCCTAGAACCCTTCTCACATATCCCTCATGGGAAATACCCAAGATCTGTCTTTATGGGGCTCTTAATAGCCTAATCCCTGCTATCAATTTAAAGTTGCACATTGTGGTCTCCAGAGCTTCCTTTCAGCCTAGATTTTCCAGTAATTTTGTGATTCTTTGTTTTAATAGTGGCACCTTTATTCAGGGAAGCAGGAGAGGGGGGAAAGAAGGTTGGATGTTAACTAAACAGATATAAAGCACACAGACATGCTAGCATGTGTGTAGGTGTGTGCATGTATACCATCCCTCATAGGCTAGCAAGCCTTAACAAGTATTGCTGTCAAATCATGACTTCATTTTTCAGCTAGTCCAACTTACTGATCTTAGAAAGTATTGCAATATTTATGGAGTTTAGTACCTCATATACTTAAAAAATAGCAGACTTGCCATAGAGGGAAGTCTGAAAAAAGAATGTTTGCACAACGGACTGGGAGAAAAATTCCCCAATGCAGTGTACAATGATTTGGGCTGGATTTACAATTTGTGATTTGTCATCATTGCTTTGAAACCTGACTTTTAATGGACTCAAAGTCTTGTTATTTTAACCACTGTATGTTTAATATGGATAAGCAGGAGAATTTGGTGTTAATGTCACCTGCAACTCATGTTATTAATGAAATAACATTGTCTCTAAGTTGCACAATTTAGCACTCAGAAATGAAAACCTGACATTTACACAGGCAAATTTCCAGTAGATAGTACAAACTGCCTTTTTCTAGATTTACTAGGGTACCTGCTTGTAAAGTAAAAGACTCTTAAAAAAAGATTATATAACTGTACGAATCTGATCATCAACATCTGACCATCAGCAAGGTTCTTTGCTTTGTTTTAGAGTAAGATAGGGTAAAACTAATGTCATAAATGTTTTTTTCTCATTTACATAATTGTTCTTTTTTTGTACTTTTAGCTATCTAGCTATATTCTTTCAAAAGTAATGGGAAAATATTGTGAAAGTGATAGATAAGTGTGAGGATTACTATAAATCAAAACAGTGATAAGCAAATTTTACTAACTTCAGAAAAATATTTGTGGCCACCAAAGCTATTAAAATACTGATCTAAAGATTTGGATTCCTGATGAGCTGTAGGTCGCTTGCTTTTGACTATTTCAGCATAAATTCTGATGTTCCTAACAAGTCCCATGTTGCCTGTTGTCCTTACCAATTCTATTTAACTGAACCTGCCTTATACATTCATTATATAGCCCTTATATTTATTACAGGCTCTGTGAGTCGATTTTATGTGCTGCCCTTTCAGTTGCTTGACTTCCAAGGCAGCTGTTATTTGCCAGGGAATATTTTGTAGCATGGGAGAGGACTCTGTGAACAATGCTACCCTGAACATCTCCACAAACTGAGCGCTGATTTTGCCCTGATGGTTTTGCTTGGTTATTAATATAGGCTGGATATGTAGAATAGATGTCTCTATGTGCTCCTCCTCAGAGCATCTGTATCTTTGTGCATCTTGCACAGAACTGCATCAGAAATATTTTTTTGTCTTCTCCTTGCTTGGGAAAAGGAAGCTGAACTTTCAGCTACCATGTGTTTGCAACCTACCTCATGTCCTGGGCTGTGTAAGCTCCTTTCATTTACATACGGAAGAGCTCAGACTTTGAGTATCAACCGTGATTTGAGATTTCCCAGCAAATCCTTTGTTTAAGGAGGAGAAAACAGAATAAAGAGAAAGAAAACTTTTAGACAGTGTAAAATAGATGTGGGGTTTTCAAAATCCTCTGGAAAGGAACAGATCAAAGATACAATGCTCACTGGCAAACATATAGAAAAACTCAGCGAAACATCCTTGAAACTGGTTGTGGCACCTTGGTCTCAGCTCCTGAACATAAATAAGAACCTGGTAGAGGTTGGATTTTATATTTTTGTTGGGTTGGTGGGGTTTTTTTGCTTTTGGGGGGCTTTTTTTGCTTGTTTGTTTTGTTTGGTTTTAGTCAAACCATTAGAAGCACTCTACAGCATATAGCTGGGGAGGGGGAAGATAGATTTTATCACTGTTCCCCCTATTTTGTAGTGTTTTATCACTTTGTGAGAAGTAAAAATTGTTTGACACTCAAGGTAAATTGGTTCTCTTCTCAGGTTCGTGAAGTGACCAGAAAAATTATTCATGCATCTAATGAGGCTATTACTGAAGACAGCCTGTATTCTGATATCATTATGGTATGGGGACAGTACATAGACCACGACATTGCATTCACACCCCAGAGCACAAGTAGAACTACCTTCCTAAGCGGGACCGAGTGCCAGATAACTTGCGAAAAACAAAATCCATGTTTTCCAATAAAGGTAAGATTCTTACTTAAATTCTTCAAGAGAAATTCCAGAAACAGTGAGTAAAGTCAAGAAATGTTAGAACAGACAGTGATAGAAAAATCGAAAACAGTACAGCTATTAAATGAAACAGGTAGACAGCTGATGGGTTTTTTTTGGTAGAGATAATAAACTATAGTTAATGTACTTAATAAAAACATCAATTTTTTTTAACCTAAGGTTTATGTTGCAGAGAAACCTTACTGGTCTCTCCTAACATTATTGTTCTCATGCTTCAAGATTTTCAGTTCCATTGGGGAATATAGCAAAGTAGTCATTTACATTTTCAGTCAGATAAAATGAAAGTATCTCAACATTACTCATTGAAAGCAAAGATACTTCTTCTAGTTAATGCAAACTTTCAAAGAGAGCTATCTTTTCAATGTATGTATAAAAATGATCTCCAAGGAGCTGCTGAATCTTACATACATCACATCTTTGCTTTGAGCAGATGGAAAACATGAGTTCAAAGCTTGTTGGAGGGCTAGAAGAAACATAAATAGGTATAAATTTAGGATACTGTATTCTTGATCACCTAATTTAAAAGTATAGTCCTTCTTTCACTCAAAAAAAAAAAAAAGAGTAGCAAAGTAAAACCATGTTTTTGTTTCTCAAAGTACAGCCTGTCCAATTCAGGCTACAGGAAAGCCCCATGCCCATCACAACCCTTGGTGATGTTCAAGTCAGAGCAACCTAAATTGCTTTACTTAGTGTTGGAGCTTGATTTTTGACCAGCTTGTCTATGTACTGACATGTAGGGCTTCTATCAGAATAGAAAACCTTTTTTGCCTCAGCAAACTGTACTTGATAAACATTCCACAGTCTCCTTTTGCTTTAAGTGCCTCTTTCCTCTTTCATTAATTGTAGAGGAAAATATTTGGCTAACTTTAAAGAGAACCAAATCTTAAAAGGTATTTGTTAAAAGGTGGCTTGTCTTCATATAGAGGGAGAATTTAAATTTAAAATTTTTATGGTGGGAAAGTTAAGTGAAATTAAGGAATGCCTACAATTTGACCACAGGCAGGTAAATCTAGTCCCTCTCACCCTGGAGACAGGGACTTCTGAAAGTCCAAATTTTTGAAAGTTTGCAAACATATCTTGAGAGCATTCAGAAAGAGCAGAGGCTTCTTAAAGAACCACATTCTTTCAGATAGTGAGCAATTGAGAGCACTGAGTAACCTGAATCAGCCACAACAGCCCTAATTACTAAGAGTATGCCATAGTTCTGACAAAAATCCCTACTTTGTTGTGTTTCAAATTTCCATCTGGGGCAAGAAATTGGTTTTTTTTTCTGTTTATGTTTTTAAGTAACAGTCTTAGAAATATTCCCATTCCCAAAGTCTTACCAAGAGAGGCTAGGGTGGACATCCACTCCCTGACCAGCAGTGCTTTGTTTGCTGTGAAAACAGATCCATCTGAAACATATACCACAATATATTGACTCCCTGTTTTAAAAAGTCTGTTTTCTGTAGCTATAAAACTGCAAAAGTCTTCAAAAGTCATTCGTTTTTATGATAAATTCTTTTAAAATACCATGTCTAGTATTGATTTTTAAGTGCAAAAACCCCACATTTTTTTATTACTACATGGATTTTTTGATTGAGAGAAGACTCATACTGTTTCCTATAACTTGAATGGAATGTGGATCACAGGGTCCACACTGGTCTAATCACTGAACCCTGGCTAATTCAAGCCTCGAAATCCCATCTACTTAAAAAGAAGGCAACATAAGGGGTCTTTAAAAAAGACTCCAAGGCTAACATTATTCATGTGGTAGAGGCATTCAGTGCAGAGGGATAAAAGGTGCACAGATTGTCATGGCATAGACTTGCAATTGCATCCTTCAGTGCTCAAAACAAGGCACAGACTTTGGATTTCTGTCTTGGAGCTGTGATGAGAGTGAATGTTTCAAGGATGCTCTTTAAGGTGAGTTATGTGACCATGTACTAAATCTATCACTGAGTATTTAATGTGTAGCTAAATCTAGCACTGGATGCTCCTCCTACTCAGCAGTGTAGCCCAGCAGGAGGATGGCTCAAGGCTACCTACTTTGTAGCCACGATTGACCCTGGTAGGGGACGTACAAAGAAATTCAGTCACAACCCTGAAAGTATTAGACAAGTTTCCCAACTTCTGACCCCATTACATGGTTACAGTCCCATGAATTTTTCAGCTCCATTTTGTTATCAACCTGTTATTCACAGCTTTGATGGACAGATACAAATATGGTTCTTTTGCTTTTATTATTTATGTTCAGTATTTTGTGACTGTTTTTTCTCAAAGACAGAGAACAGAATCGGTATAAAAAAAAAAAAGAAAAAAAATTGTAAAAAGAAAGGACTGTTGCAGTAAATGCAGTAAATAGTGTGATCAGAGGACTAATTTTTGAACACTGAAACAAAATGCTATTCCCCTCTAGAACTAATATTCTTTCAGAATTATTAATTAAATAAATCTCCACATATTAAATATTTGGAAAACTGCCACAGTCAGTTTTATGCATTCATTTTGTATATGAAGAAACTGTGGCTGGTTTCCAATGGCAGTGAAATCGATAGCACATTATACAACAACATAGACATAGAGGCTGCAGTTTGCACTCTTGCTGTTCCTATAAAAGCGGCACCCAAGGGAGAGTCCACCCACAGAAAAGGACAGCTGTGCCTGCAACTGCACATCCTCTCTGGGAATTTCAGCAGGGAGAAGAAGCTCCTGACTGCACAGGTTAGGGAATCTGTCTAGAAAATATTCACAGTCAGTGCAACTCAATGAAGGATCAAAAGCTGCAATAGTGCATTGATATTAATAATAAGTGTCAGTAAATGATTCATAGGTTCCCATGAACCATTGTAATTTTCTGTTCTGGACATTTTTATAATAAATGCTATAGAATTTCTCTCAGCAATTCTCACATAGAGGCTATAATTCCTGGTAGAGCCTAAACATTCTTTTCACTGCATATGGGGTCCCCTAATGGAGGTTAAAAACCCCAAACCCACTAGCTTTAGTTTACACTTCTTTTATAACAGCCTGACATGCAGAACAGGGTTGTGGAGAAAACATGTCATTTCTCAGATTATTTTTTTCAGGTTAGGGCTGAGACATAAAGAAGCATTAGAAAGACTTTCATAAGAGAGCTACTGACTTTATTCAGTATTAATTACGTTATTGCCAACAAGATAGACACGACACATACAGTTAGCATGATGCAATCCAGAAAAGCTTACAGTTTTACCTGAGATAAAAAAGGTGGAAAAGAAAAAGAGTCACAGAAAAGTGAGGTGATTTGAAAAAGGCGACACGTAACATGACAGGTTACTGTCTCAGCTACAAATAGATCAGTCATCTGCACTCAACAACTAGCAAAGTGAATCCCTGCTTTTTTCTTCTGCTTCAGAAGCAGCAGCTTGCTGTCACATGGAATCATGAACTCTTCTCCAATCTGCATGTTCACAAATAAGCATTAATATTTTCCTTTTCTTCAAACTTTCAGAGTTCCTAAGCTAGGTTTTCTTTTATAGCCACAGAAAAAAAAAAAAAAAAAAAAAAAAAAAAAAAAAAAAAAAAAAAAAAAAAAAAAAAAAAATTTACAAGTCATTTCCCACAGGATAAATTCACAATAAGAAAGATTTTTCTTTAGCTGAAATAACAGTTTAGAGATTATGGTACACTTAAACAATTATTACCTTTCATTTTCCTCCACACAGAAGAATTTCACCATAACCAGGTTTGACCATGCATATATAATAACCATTTAAATTAACATGCAGCTATAAAGGAAAACTATTGTGGCCAATCACGGTTTTGTTCAAATTTTTTCCCTTTAGAACTATGTGACACAAACAGAAACAAATCACATGAATTTTAGTAATTCATTTTGAAAAAAAAATGTTACTCACTACCTATTTCAGCAGAAAAAAAAGTTTCTTTTTTTCACTCAGATTATTTTTAACATATTCAAATAATAATGTAAGGAACCTCTATTTTACACATTCAGCTGCTGGCTACAAACTACCAATCCTATGAAAAGGGAAAGGACAACATTATGCAGCTCTGCCAGTCCCTTAATGTTCATTACTGCTGTTTTTTCTCCACTGGGGATCAGAACAGATTGAATCGAAATTGCAGAGGTAGTTAACTAAAGATTATTCAGTATGAACTTCATTCAGTGTTGATATGGTTTGCTGTGAGCCTTTAACAGCATAAAGGCATCTCCTACATTCTTTTCTCAGTGATACCTGAATTATTCCCAGAATATCTCCTCATGACTAGAAGCAGGAGATACCCAAACACATATAGAGCTGTGGCTGTCAAGTTCAGATATTTGTATTATGACATGAATTACCTGCTTACAATACCAGCTGAAGGGAAAAAGAAGCCACACTAATACCAAAAGTCTTAATCACAAATGCTAAATAGAAAACACAAGACAGAGAAATTACTGATTTCAAAAATCAGTGAAAGAAAATTACTTATTTTTTTCAAACAAAACCTACTTTGATTTGCTAAAACCTAGGCAATGAAGAAATTATGGTAGAATTTCTTTACCAAACAAAATTAAACTCATTTGTTGGTATCAATTCCTACTGACATGAGCTTTCAGTTGTAAGAAAATCTTACTTGGTATAATAAATGAGGTAACATCATTATATGAAGTTAATTAATTTTATTCCAAAATTGCTTTGTTACTGTTAACCCCAATTTAATGACTGTTCTATCTTTGCAGACTGATCTCTGTAATATTAGAAAAATGAAGCAGAAATTACATCACATATGCAGCATTCACTGTCTTCTGCTGAAGAGTTCTGAAAAATGAAAAACAAGCAGATAGAATACAAATAAGGGTTAGCTCAGGTGTCTGTACAAAACATTTACTTTTTCTTAGTCAGATTTTTGAACCTCATTATTTGACCTCAGTGTCTCAGCTGTGTGGAGTTCAAACCAATAAAGGACTGGGCAATCTTTCATTTAGCCAAGTCTATGTGCAGCCTTTGCTTTTTATAAAGATGGTCAGAATTCAGTACTTGTAAGACAACTGTTACAGCAAAATAATGTGGCAGAAGACTTGTGGGGTACTGGCAGAAAGTAGAATGAATATTTACATCTGTCCTTTTTACTTAGGAAGCTGGATTAGAATTCTGTATTGAACCAAAGCTTTTACAGTGTGCTGCTGCAGACACTGAAACTCCTCATTATGCTTTTGTGCATACAGGTAAACCTGCTGTTTCAGTTGCTCTTCAGTAGAACAGAATTTGACCAGATGTTCACATCTTCACTCTGATAAATTTTATGATGAATTTTGATTGTAAAGTCAGACTGATTTAGATGTAGATATATTACATCAATAGCTTATGAGAGAGTAAATGTTTTGGGGTTTTTTGTCTCTGCTTAAAAAAGATTCATCTTTTTCCTCCAATCCAAACAATCGATACATATTTAGAATATGTCACTCCAGTAGATGAGGTCTGAGCAATGAAAAACAGAGAGAGCAAAGGTAAATATTTAGACAAGACTCAATTCAGCATCCAACGGTTCTCCTCACCTCAGAAAATACCCTTATTTTGTATGCAGGTAACCACCAATGATACATTGTCTGCAGGGATGGATTGCCTACCCTTCTACCGCTCATCTCCTGCATGCGGCACTGGTGATCACGCTATTCTCTTTGGAAATATATCAGTGCTAAATACAAGACAACAGATCAATGGCTTAACTTCTTTCCTTGATGCCTCTACAGTCTATGGCAGTACCCCTGCTGTTGAAAACAAACTGAGGAATTTAACAAGCAAAGAAGGCCTTCTTAGAGTAAACTTAAAGTATTATGATAACCATCGGGAATACCTGCCTTTTACAGACCAGATCCCATCCCCTTGTGCACAGGATTCAAGTGCAAGTGGAGGTGAGAGGGTGGAATGTTTTCTGGCTGGGGACAGCCGCTCCAGCGAGGTCACGTCCCTGGCTGCCATGCACACGCTGTGGCTGAGGGAGCACAACCGCCTGGCCCGAGCCCTCAAACGCATCAACGGCCACTGGAGCGCAGAGACCGTCTACCAAGAGACACGCAAAATCGTGGGTGCTCTGCATCAGGTTGGCTGCTTGTTTGCTTATCTACACATTGCAATGAATATCTCAGAACAGAACTCAGAAAGCTTCAAATATGCTTCTGTGAGGGGCTTTTGAGGTCACATTACCTTTTCTTTCCCACCTATTTCCATGCTTCAAATATGGCATATTTAAAGTTTGTTTTGCTTTCCACTTTCCCAAATGCAATGTCCCAGTGCTTAGTTTGTCTAGGCAACTTAGTGCTCTGATTTTCATGGCAGTTTCTACTCAGATACATATTTATGTGGGCTTCTCCAATGTCTGTTTTGTCTATAAAAGAGGCCTTTTCAGAATTTTTTTTTTTTTGGTAAAGGAAATTATTTAAAAGTAATGTATGTCTCTGTATTTAATATACAAAATGTTTACTTTCTCACAGGTATATAATAAATAATAAATCCCCTGTGTAAAAATGCCTCTGAAGTTCTCAATGAAGTAGTAATGCACAAACATCAGGGGCTACTCTTGACAGGAGATAGTAGGAGAAATAAGAATGGGAAAATACAGAAGAGTCCAAAAGGATGTTTATATTAGACATTTTTTCTGACTCTTACAATTTTTTTTTCAGTACCAAAGGAGACTTTTTTTGAAGATACAATGAGGAAGGATGCAATAAAACTTCACTTTTCTGATAAAACACTTTTCCTTTCTTCTGCCACAATTTTTAGACAGTGGAATAGAATATGAAGCATGTTTCCTTTAAGAAACCACCTACATTATGTAATGCATTGTTATGTGCACTCAAAGCCATATAGCTTCAGAAAAGTAACATCCTTCATTTAATTGCATTTAGTCAGTTCTTTTGAAATGTTTGGCTTTTTGTTTGCTTTAACCAAGTCAGCTCCTCTGCCATAAATATGCCATTTTCATTAAAGGAATGGCATTGACAAGTCAGAATAGTTGTTAATACTTATTAGAAGAAAAGTGCACTCATACCCTTCTGGCTTGCATCCACAAACATTATGGCCTGAAAGAAACAGCTTTGTGCAAAGCAATGCACTGCATGGATCAGCACTGCTCATTATCTCTGCTGGTATCACAGACTAATGAGATTTGCCTGTGGCTCATTAGAAATGTGTTTGAGTTATATCTAGCTGGTTTAGAGACATTCATTCAGGACAGATAATTGGAGTATCTCTATTAGTGTGGTATGTTAACTGGCACACTAATGACAGGTCTGGTTGAATTTGCTTGAGATTTCCACTATCGATTTTTTTTTCAGTTGCTAGACATTTCTTAAATTCTATTTTTTTTTTGGAAGGAATTCTTTCAAGCATAAGTCTTGCCTGTGGGTGTGTAATTATAGAGAATTGAACAAAAAACCTTTTCTTCTTTCTAGAATAAAGAAAATGAACAAAAAATCTCGACTTAGACCACACTTTTCTTCCTGGATGTTTTTTGGCACCATAAATATCTCTAGTGACAAGTATTTGATAATAGAAACTTCACAAAGTTGCTAAACATAATACTTGTCTGTTGATATCCTGCACAAAACAGATTTTTTTTGCTGCATTATACAGTTTCATTGATAAGGAGTAGTAACTGTCCTTTCTATTTCATAGGAATGACACATGCTTAACTTAAGTATTAACACTGCAGTATACAGTGGTAAAGATCATACTCTTATTTACCTCATAAGGTCATTAAATGACCTCATTGTCATTTAATATCTGAAGAAAAAATGTTCAGTTATGCAACTGCTAATCTTAACATTACTACCTCATACATAAGTTTGCACACACCTATGCTGCTCTTTCTGGAGACAATTTCCCCTGATGTGCCATTTGGATTTTGAAAGATGGATTATTTGGCACTAGTCAGATGTAGCAGGACTTCCACAGATCAGTCTGTATCCAATTCTCTTTGATTTATTACAGTACCAGAGAACCATCTCTGAATGAATACAGTTGCTCCCGCTTGATCACAATTTTAGATGACAACTGCCTTTAGTTTTCGGTGTACATGTAGGTGTTTATTTCACTTCCTTCTACATCTGCTTGTGTTCTCTGAGCACCTTGCATGGTCCAAGGCATGGGTTGAAAGTGGGTAACTTCTGAGACTTACATACATTAACTACTTGGATGAAACTTGTTTGTGAAATTAGATTATTAGATAGTCCCTCTCAGAATGTGAAATAATAAAGAATAAATAGATAAACAATATATATTATAAAATAGTATGTCTTGAATAATGTCAGAAGTCGTGTTTATAAAGTGTATAGTTTAGACTATTAACAAAACTATAGTAATGTGTTCATTTTTTTTATTAAAAATTGAACTCTCGAGAAATCACCTTTTACCCAAAAGTTTAGGACTTCAACATCATCTTCATCATCTGTAAATCCTTTAGTATTTTCAGTGAGAACTGCAAACTACCCATGCATAGCACTTTAATGAATTAAACATCATTGCTGTATTTGACAGTTTTCTATTATTTCTGCAATCTTTTCCAAGTGCTGAAGCTTCATTTAATTGGCACTACATTGTCTCAGTGAGATACTATTCCTCTGCAGTTACAGCTGGCCAATGGCAATGCAAGACACACTTTTGCCTTGCTTATCCTTATGGTGGTTCACATATTTTTACATTCTGTCTTCCAACCTTTTTTTGTTTTCCTGTTCCAAACATTGTGCCCCACTTACACCTAATTTGGGGTATACTTGTAGAGGCTTTTGCAATGAAAGTCCTCCTGAACCCTATGAAAATGATAAGAATTTCTGGGTCTTTTGCATCTAATTGATAATAATGTTTAGCTGTAATTCTGCCTTCTGAATGAGACGAGTGCTGCCTTTAACAGTCACATCCTGTCTGACTTGCAGTATTCTAGTGTTTAGAGGTCAGGATTCAGTTAATTTTTCTGTAAACAGTGCACACGAGATTCATTATATGATGCAAAATCTATACAAAGCCTTTTCTGACACTCATGCTGTTTCCATCTGGATACTTACCAAATGATTGGTGGAATTGCTAAGAAATAAGTGTTGTATTTTCTCCGATATGACTAAATGAATAGCATTTAAATTATCCTAATTTCTCAGTTGATATATGGTTATATAGATTTAAAAGATCATATTAAAACACCGAGCATATGGGCCTCTGTTTAAAACACAGTGCTCATTTGTCATAATTTTCCACCAAATTAAACTGTTGGAACAATGACTGCCATGAGATAGTAGAAATATTGATGTTACTGATTAAAATTTTTTTCTTCGTGAGGCTTCTGCAGAGCTTGGATGTGATGCTATGAAGTGATGAATGTAGCCTAAGAGGAACTTGGATTACCACAAATTTCATAAATGTCACAAAGAGTTGAGACCACACAGTACCTTGCAGGTTCAGACTCAGGATATCCACATGTATGCGGATATGCTCCCCCAAACACCCAAAAGTTAACTTTTTGTTAACAAATAGACTCAGAGTAAGCCAGAAATTATGGAGCCATTCGTTATACTAGTTTGTGATTTCTTTCTCCTATAGTCACTTTCTCTCTGATTTTATTGACATATTCTGCAACAAGCACATTCCTTTGTTTCCACAAGAGAATCTCATTTATTGAAGGAATACTCTACTGAAAGAAAGTACTGTTCTTATTTATGAAAGCAAATAAACATTTTATATCATTATCTGAGAGAAGGGACTGCATGCAAAAGAATTTTAACAAAAATAATTTGATGCTTGTCAGCTGTTTACATCTTCTTTAAAATTTATATATGTGTCATTTGTAAGAACCTATAGTGAGCCTCTCCTTGACTTCACACAGACAAATTTGGCCACATCCAGAGACTACAGAAATGCTAGATGCTATATCAGATGTGGTTCTTTGGCAGATTCCAGTTGCAGTATTGTATTCTTCTATATTAGAACTTAGCCTGTGTTGTCTAAAACTCATTTCTGTTTGATGGAGCCTCATTTAGCCTTTGGAAGTTTCCATCAAACAGATGCCTCTCCTAGTGGAGAGTTGGCAGGCATAAGACCCCTTTTTACCCTTAGCCTTTTAATTTTTTTGTCTTGAAATGGCAACCCCTCTTTCCCTATCAAGGAAATTAGAAATGAAGATGTTGCCTCTGGAACAAATGAAATATCTGAGTTGCCCTTTCCTTCAGGGAGTCTAGCCTTCCTGAGCAGCTTAGCTTGGGATTTCATTTAAAATGAGCCAAAAAAATTAGTCATGCCAGGATTTTTGTATCCATGACTAACCTACTCCTCCATAAGGTCTTTGATTGTAAAAACTATATCTAAAATTAGAACAGCTGGCTTGCAAAACTTTTGTGAATAAAGCAAAAGATTAGCTTTTCAAATGACAGTGTCAGTATTAATTTCTTGCAATAATTTCATTTTTTTCATATGCTGCATTAAAGGAGCTGTAAAAGGGATTCTAACATATTGTCTTTTATGTATTTTGTCCACTGCACAACCTAACCTGAAAACCTAGACCTCTACTTTCTGAGAAAAGGGACCAAATTGTGGAAAGGTTTGCTTGTCTGTGCTCTATGCCTAAAATAAAGATACAAGTTTTTTATAAGGTCATTTTATGCCAGCTAGTTTTTCAATATGCGCTATATCAAGTTCAAAGTACATTTGTCTGTATATTTATTCCATATCATATTGAATCTATGAGGTATTTTATTGAGTTCATTATGCTTCATATTTATCTCATATTGCTTTATTGAGTTCAGCATAATCTTTAACCTATAATGCATTTTCATTTTATTTGGGACATTAAAATATTTTCCCCTCTTTCCTTTTGTAATGATTACTCGTATGCTTTTCCAGGCTATTATAATACTATTACATGATAAAAGCATTTGACAGAAGGTGTTTATCAGCCTTTTCATTTTTGAAGTTATTTTTTAGAAGTCTATAAATTTATTTGAGTTTAGCAAAAAATGTCTACAAGGGGATTTTGGGCATCAGTATTTTAAAGCCTCATCATTTCAAATAAATGATGAATTTCAAATAATTGCTTTCATTGCCATTTTTAAGGCCATTATAATTTACATTTTTAGTCCCAACACACCTCCTGTGAGCTGGATTAGCCCTGTGGTTTGTAAATGAGCAGCACTGGTAATCTCTGCTCAGGAGGCTTTGGTGTAGCACCTAAGGTAAGACCTAACAGGGCCTGGCTGTTGCACTGTTCTGAGCTGTACCATTGATTTTCTTTGGTCGTTTGTCCCTTAGCTGCAAAAATAAGACTGATATTGTTTTCCAGGTAATACTGCCCTTACCTATGCCAAATGCTTGGGCATAGATGAGTGAAGAAAAAAGCATTCAGCACCTGGAATTCATTCCTATTCATCTGTAGAAAAGCTGAAATATGTTTCTTTTTCTTTTCTTTCAGATTATTACTTTAAGAGATTACATTCCCAAAATCATTGGTCCAGATGCTTTTAATCAGTATATTGGCCTTTATACAGGTTATGATCCCACAATGAATCCTACAGTTTCTAATGTATTTTCAACAGCTGCTTTTCGTTTTGGTCATGCAACAATCCAACCAATAGTAAGGCGATTGAATGCACAGTATTTAGATGATCCTGAACTCCCAAATCTTTATTTGCATCAAGTTTTTTTTAGTCCTTGGAGGCTCATTAAAGAAGGTATGCTCTTATTTGAACTGCTTCTGTTGTTTTTGGTCTTTTCCTCCTCACAATGCTATAACCTTTTTCAAAGTTACTTATCCTGAATTAGGAATGGGAGCATTTATTTAATTCAATTATTTATTTAAGTTGTTGATGGGAATCCAGAGCACCAAAAATAACTGGAATTATTATTCTCAATTAAAAAGTTGACTGAATTGGAAAAACATTACTCTCCAGATTAAACCAGTCTGGTACATTACCAATAGAAGGATGAATGATGATGATGTTTCTGGGATTTTTTGTGTATGAATGTATTAACAGGTTGCAAGTTCTTTTATACCTGAAGAAGATGGAGCTCTGTCATATCCTTATTACTTTTACTTTACACTAAAGGAGATTTTTGCATGTGTTTGAGTGTAAAACCCTGTGTGGACAATGTGTTCAAAACATAGAAACATGTATGTGTTCACATATGTTATTAATGTTATAACAATTTACATATATGCTATAATACCATCTTTTTTTTATTTTTAAAGGAGGCTTGGATCCTTTAATAAGGGGTCTTCTAGCACATCCAGCAAAACTGCAGGTACAAGATCAACTGCTGAATGAGGAGTTAACAGAAAAACTGTTTGTGTTGTCCAATAATGGTTCACTTGATTTATCGTCATTGAATTTACAACGTGGCCGTGATCATGGACTCCCAGGTCTATTGATTTTTCCTGATTTTTTTCTTCCACCTGGAAACTGAAGTATAAATGCTTATATTTGGGATACAATCATGAGCTTTTAAATAGTAGCTTTGGTAATCAGAAACATCACTTAAGTCTCTTTTAAAATGTACATTGCTAATATTCTTAACTTTGATGGAAAGTATTAGTTAGTTTTTGAGATTAAAATAATCTGGTAAATCTGGAATCTAGAAGAACAGTACTAGTGAGTGGATCTGGGTGTGCTCAGTGTAAGTACCTGAGGCTTGTTTTTGCTGGAACCAACTCTGAGAAGTGGGGCTTTCTGCCTAAAACATCCACTTCCCATCAGCAGGCTGTCCCCAGCCTCTGGGTTAGGTCAACTTAGGCACAGCCTCACTGTCTCCACCAACCACAGAAGGTGTTGACAGATGTCTCCAGGAGTGATGTAGATGGCTTAGTTAGGTACACTCTGCATTTTAGGAACAATTATACATTTGTCACTGTTTTTTGCATTAGTTTTTTTAATCCAGTCAGCCCAGGGTAAGATTGAACTAACAGTCAAGGAGTTAATAGCCCATCAGGCCATGGATATACCTGCTTAAAGGAAGACTGCTGGAGGTTAGTTCAGATCCTGCCATCATTTCTCTGATCAATTTAACCAATAATAGTAGACCTTTTTTATACATAACTGTCTATGACTATGATCAAGGCTGTCAAAATCCAGCCTTTCTAAATTTTAAAATTTTAAAATTTCATATATCATGCCTAGCAGACAAATCTAATCTTCCTTTAAACATCACATTTGCAGGTTATAATGAATGGCGAGAATTCTGTGGTTTACCAAAACTGGAAACTCACACTGACCTGGATACAGTAATAACCAATCCCAATGTCACTGAAAAAATCATGGAATTGTACCATAATCCTAACAACATTGATGTTTGGCTTGGTGGTCTCGTGGAAGACTTTCTTCCAGATGCCAGAACTGGTCCCCTGTTTGCATGTATAATTGGAAAGCAAATGAAAGCACTAAGGGATGGTGACCGGTGAGTTTATTATGAGTCAAATCATGTGTAGAAACACAGTAGCAATGGAGATTTTACAGCTACTTATGTTTCAAACAAATCATTCTCTACCCCTTGCACATTTTTGTCTTAGCTCCTTCAGTTTTGTTGGGTGAGCTTTTGATTATTCTTCTTTGGTTCATATGTAGTGTCAATTCCAGATGACATGGAATTTGTTTCTATGGTACTGAGGTGTCCAGCCATGCTCTCCTGCTGAAAATGCAAGGTGCCATCAGAAGTTAAGTGTGGCAGGGGCCAGTAACTTCTGCATGGATGGATTTAGTACTGTGCAGGCTTTATGCCCTGCACTGAGGGCTGCACTGGGATCAGGAGCTGGAAGAACCTCATTATTTTTCTTTGGCAACTGCAGCAAAGTCAGAAGGGATAGGAAAAAAAGCTGTTATTCAGGCTTCATAGAGAGGATAATAAAAACACCCATACTTGGCCTTATGTGAATTGGGACTGCAGAATGTTCCCAAAATTGCCTCATTGGACTCAGCATAGGATGTCAGTTCAACCAACCCTGCACAAGTGTCACCAGGATCTTGTGCCACTACAACCCTTCATACCAGAAAAGCAAGAGGAATGCAGCTTTAGGCCACAATGGGGTAGAAGAAGCTGTTTATGTCTTGCTTCTGCTCATGAAGCAATTGTAAAACCAAACTTAATTTCTGTCATGTAGTTGTGGCAGTAATTTTGAATCTCATGAGACAACTAATTTAAAACTGCTCACACCATGCTAGCAGAGGTGTTTTAAGTACATCTGGTCCTTACAATGACCTTTAAGCTCTTCTTAAAATCACTGTTGTGGAAAGTAACCAGTACGGAAATAATCATCCAAGGCAGAATTAAAATCTGATCTTCAAAAAATGTTAATTAATTAGCTCACAAGAAAAAAAAACAATGCTAATCATAAAGGTGATATTTTATTTGCAGAAACTGTATAGACAACAAACATTCTACTCAGCTGTGTTAAAAACATGGTTGAAAGTCCTCTGTATTGTACAGGCATACTTGTCCCTGTCTGAGGAAGGAGTATCTATGGAGGTCTTTTCAGCCTCCTTTCTATTATTCAGTACCTTACACTATTACTTAACATTCAGTGTCTTATAATGCTATCTGCATTTAATAAACATAAGCATAATTTAATACATTAACTCCAAATTGAGGAAAAGAGAGTTCTAATAATGAAAGAATTCCCCAGATTTCTGCCACAAAGTTTGTGGCAGTTAACTTAAATGTGAAATGGTATTCTGTCATTAATAACAAAGAAACCACCTAAGAGAAGTTAGAAGTATGTAAAAACATGTTATGGTTGTCACATAATAAGAATGGAAAAGTCTAACACTCATTGCAGTGTCTGGTCAGGTAGAGTGTTGGGTGTTATCTGCAACTGCACCAGGGACACTACATATACCACATACTCCAATTGACAGGTCTGTTCACAGGGATTTAAAAATAATTCTTCTAATGTACTTTTTAAGTTCAAAAATCCAGACTACCTGGAATTGTCATCTGACTGAATTGTGAATTCTGATAACCCTAAAAACTTTTTTCCAGTAATCTGACAAAAAAATAAAAGTTTTTCTTCTTCCTATCTCCTAAACACAAGCATTGTCTTAACCACATCACCTGAAACAAATTGTTTCTGATCCATCACCCTTCTTTCTCCTCTTCCTCCTCTGAATATTTTTGCAATCTCAGGATTTGAAATATTTGGGCAAAAATTCTGAAGTTTTGACATAATCTGCATAGGGATTCTGTCACCTGATGCAGATTGAATGAAGTAAACCAAAATGTTTGTTAAAGTAAACACCCATCTGTTGGGTAGATTTAAAAAATAATTTTTCATTTAGGCTGTAGATAAAACTGAATTTTGTTATGAAAGTAGAATAGGTTAAAATGCACAGGAAAGGGGACATGACAAGTGTAGGAGAACTCAGTGGAGAAGTCTTTGATGGCTTTTGTTCTGGGAAGGGGCCTTAGAATCATCAGTGAGGTTTCAGGATGCTCTGAGTAGTTTAGGAACAGTGGCAGGTGAGGTGTAGGATGAAGGCTACTTTCTTTTTTTCTCCTTCCAGCCCCTCCATTTCTCCTGCATTTCAGTGCTGCTGAGTGTGGGACATTCACTCCACCCCTGGTTCTGTACATTGCCATCTCCTTCAATGTAGGCAAAGTGGGTGAGTTTTTTAACAAATCAGGCTTCTGAAGGTAACTATTGGCCTACAGATAAATCCAGTTTTTCAAAATCTCACATGCACTTACCTTATTTAGCAGGTATGCTCCTGTTGGCAGCAGGATCCGATTTGCCCTCCAAAACCACCCTAGGGCACACAGGCCACAGTCTTCATCCTCCCCAGAACACAAGCACAATTACCAGACTTCCCATTTATATGGTACCTTTACAGGCAGCTCATAAAAGTCTTCAAATGCTGCACACATGCCAAGTTTGCATAGAGTCTACAGTCAATACTGCTGTTCTGTTCTAAATAGGAAAATGTAAACACAAACTCACAGACTTTCTAGAAACCTCAGCCATATGCCCCCTGTATTATGGATCATAAGTCTTGTGTTAAACCTGAGGTCAGTTTGTACAGTGTGATCACTCCCATACTCTACTGCTGACTATCCTCAGGCATGTTACCACCAATCCTGCCTAGTGTTTGGGAAAATCCTAACTGGCCTGGCCTGAGTACCACAGGGAATAAAGCAGTGTAGCAGTGCTTATCATTATTTAATGTACTAATAGAGATGTTAAATCAAACTCTCCAAAAGTATTTTTGCCATTAATCACATGTCCTTATATACAAAATGCTTGTCTTTCCTTTTTCTCCCCAGTGTTTTCTTTCCTGTTACCTTTTAATGTATATGTATATGCATACATATATTTTTTTAATAATGTCATCATTTAATAGATATACCCTTGTAGCACCAACTGGTTCCTCTCTTCTGACACCACATTCCCGATCTGACAAAAATAAGCAGGTCTTGTCTGTTCCAGACAGTCCTCTTAGCTTACTTTGTGTATGATCAAAAACATAATTACTGTCCAACTACTAAGTAAGGGCAAGCAGAATTCAAAAGCTTTGGTATGGGAAAATCCATTATGGTTACTCCTCCAATTCTTCTGTAATTTATGCTTTAAATAATTTATGAGTGAACAGCACATATTAGTGCGCATAGGAGTAAGGATCCAGTCCAATCAAATTTGTCTCAAGTTTTTGTCTCAGGATTGTAATTTTTTTTGTTGTTGTTTTTTATTTTTTTTGTGGACCTGTTTAATCAATGAAAAGCAATTCTGCTGGATTTAACACATGACCTGAGTACATCAGACTCACACTAGCCTTTTTATGACTGATTCTGTATGGTCATGGCGTTTACTCTTACTATTGTTATATTCACCTATTTTTGCTGTAATTCTTATTTTTGGTCTATTATATAAAGTACTATGAAAGTAAGAATAACCAGCTCTTTGAATTTGATCTTTTCAAAAAAAGTTTCTATCATTCTTTCCAGATTTTGGTGGGAAAATGATGATGTTTTCACAGAAGCTCAAAAGCGTGAACTCAAAAAACATTCACTGTCCCGCGTTATTTGTGACAACACAGGAATTTCTGAAGTGCCAGCAGATGCCTTTCAACTTGGAAAGTTTCCACAGGATTTTAAGCATTGTAATAATATACCTGGGATGAATTTAGAAGCTTGGCAAGAATTTTATCAGGAAGGTAATCTGTAGTTACCAATCTTTTTGGAGGGGAAGGAAGGGGAGGGGAGAGAAGAGGAGGGGAGGGGACAGTAACAAGCAGATGAAGTACTGACCTTGTTTGTGGCAGATCTTGAATTACTGGCCTGAATTACAGACCTTTAGTATTTCTATCACTTAGAAGTGGGATCATAGAATCAGAGAAGATTTTGGCTTAGAAGGGATCTTTATAAGACATCTAGTCCAACTCACCTGCAATGACCAGGGACATATTCAACTAAATCTAATTACTTAGAGCCCTGTGCAATTTGAATCCAAATGTTTCCAGGGATGGGGCATCCACCTCTTGGAGCAACTTGTGCCAGTGTTTCAGTACTCTTGTAAAAACTTGTTCCTTATATTTGATCTAAATCAACCCTCGTTTAGTTTAAAAACATTACCCCTTGTCCTATTGCAAGAGGTCCTGATAAAAAGTTTGTTCCAATAATTCTGAAAAGACTTGGTTAAATTGACAGACTGCAATAAGGTCTCCCTGGTGCCTTTTCTTCTCCAGGCTGCAACAACAACGACAACAACAACAACAACCCCAACTCTCACAGCCTCTCTCTCCAAAGGAAAGGTGCTCCAGCCCTCTGATTATCTGTGTTGCCCCACTCTGGACTTGATCAAACAGGTCCATGTCCTGCTTATGTTGTATTGCTAGTTTTGTGAGGATTACAAGTCAAACCTGTGGTATTCCATATAAATTCTTTTCCAGAAATTAACAATTAAAGTCTTGATCACCTTAAAACATGTGAAAAATTTCACTGAAGTTAATGTTTGTAGCAGTAATGGAGAATAACATCCATTTGCAAGTATAAGGGAGTGTCATAGTTTCACATGGGATATCAAACTTTTAATGTTTGAAAAGCCTGTAATACAGACTTTCTATTTGTAGATGAACTATGTGGAACACCAAAGAGTGTAGAAAATGGTGATTTTGTATACTGCTCAGAATCTGGAAAATTTACAGTGACTTACACATGTCACTATGGATTTCAGTTACAAGGAGAGGAACAATTAACCTGCACAAGCAAAGGATGGAACTTTGAGGCTCCAGTTTGTACAGGTATCTATTATTATTATTGTTGTTATTATTATTATTATTATTATTACTATTATTATTAATTTCTGAATTTTCTAATAGCTAAAGTCCACCATAGCTCATCAGATGTGAATTCATGCCTATGCTTCCTTGTAGTTAACATCCTGGGCTTATAGGTATAATAATACAAAAATGTGAAACTCTCTCCAGAATTGCTATCTCAGTTTCTACCCATCCTGATTCAGCAATCAAGTTGATGATAGGAAAATGACACTAAAAATTGCACAATTAAGCAAAAATCAAGTCTATTAACAGCCAGTGGGAGGGAGGGGGAGGAAAAAGGGAGGAAAAAGGCAGCAAATCAGAATTTTATGTTGCTTCCTCCTACCTTGAACATAACAGCATGACAGAGTATTGTCATTTTCCTGGCATTGTTTCAATGGATGCTTTAGATAAAAATTGAACTCTGCACCACTAGGTCATGTGTCATCCTAATAATTTTTGTAAAAGTGAAAAAAAAAAATACATTCTGTGAAGTGAATAAGTGAAATTAAAGAAATTAATAATCCCTTTATGTCCAACCTCCCTCTCCCAAATATCTGCGAAAAGATTTGCCAGAAGTTAATTACTTCTGCAGGTACAAAAGTAGAGCAGGTGAAAAATCAGCAAAAAGACATTTCTGGCACATTTTCACAGGAACTCTTTTCTGTTATTTTAATAGTTCTTTCATCTTCTATTTTCTTTTTGCCTTTTGCTGTTTAGTAGAATAGGTTAGAAAGAGAATGTGGCAAATATTTCAAGACTTTCACTCCTCATGCTATGAAGAATGAATTCTCTCTGTTCACATTTCAAATGTGCGTGTTTATAATGGGGGCGTGTACAACACGTATATATGTATATATATATGTGTGTGTATATTCACACTCCTCTGCTTTATAAGAACATGAGAGAAAACTAAACCCAAAAAGGCTATATTTCAGAATATATTATGGAGGGTGGTATAATAATTTGAGTGCAAGTGCTGCAGCTCATCCACAATAAAGTCTGCTTATCGGTATTTCTGTGATAGTGGAATAGAAAGCTCTTCATTCTAATTGTATACCTGCTATGGAAAAAGTCAAATGAAATTTGCAGCTCTTTCCTTTATTCACATCCTATTTATCCACTGAATTCCTCCCACATAAATACTATATAGAGAAATAAAGCTGTTAAATGAATTATAATAGAACCTTTTCAATAGATTAATGTTCTGGCAGTGAATGGAATAAATAAGTTAAATGAGTGAATCATTCCTTGTCCTAGTTTCTTTTAATATGTTCAGTAATGTAAACAAAAGACTGTATATCTGCTATAGGAAAACAAGCTGCTGCATATATTAAAAAAGCAATGCCTTTATTAAAGGAAAACCATCAAAACCCACTTATGCAGATGCTACTTGAGTTTTACAGTAGAAAGCACTTTGTTCCACGCATGTCTGAGCAATATGTTCCCATTCTTTTAAATATTCAGCAAATTAGGGATAAATCAAGCAATATAATGAGGAGGATAGAGCTTAGCGTTTCTGCAGATGGTTTCAAAATTATATGCTGCTCTGGAAAAGACAGAGTGGCTTGCTGACAAAAGCATAGATTCTGAGAGCTGTTAATTCCTGCTTACTAACTTGGGCTTTGACTGAAATCATTTCTATTGATTCAGGAAGTCATTTAGTGCTAGAATATGCTACCTTCCTTTATATTAAGTGATGTCACACTTCTGATAGATAACTATTTTGATTTAGTAAACTACTGCTCTCTGAGTAGCATGGTAGACTGGTCAGATCTGACATGCACTATTTAGTGATGAAGAAGAGTTAGCTACTTAGCAGACAGCACAACTATGGAACTGCAGAAGTGGAAGCAGCACATTTGAATTACAGTGCAGGCAAAGGTGCAGGGTTTCTTTCCTGGATGATGATTAAGCCAGTGAACATTAACTCAAAATGTAGTTTTGAAGGAAGAGGGAGTAATACTCAGAAATCTTCATCCTGAACAATAGATTCTTTTCCTACTTCAAAGAAGTGTTATGAAAGCTATTGTTTCTTAAGAGTTCTGAAGTTTTAGATTTTTCCTGCATGTTAGTCTTTTGACTGTCTTAGTTGATAACTATCTTTGGGCACAGCTACTTTTTTTTACTAAAATTTGAGAGAATCAGGCTGATCCTATTTCCAGGGATGGAAAGTGTTCTCAGTGACAATGCTAAACTAAGTCAGTAAATACAGGTCAGTTTCTAATACTGATTGAAAATTTCTACTTATATTGAAGCAGCAGATCAAACATCGTGGTAGAGAAGGAAAGGAATAAAACCAAAAAGAGAAGACACTGAAGACTTGACTAGTTGTCCACATATGGGTTTGCAGTGCTTCACAGGACCATTGGCCAGAGACATTAAACAAGCTGTCAGATATACAGGACCAATTGGAAAGTGCCTAAAGTAACACTAGACACCTACTTTTAGTCAACTGAATTCAGTCATGCAAGTAAATATTACATAGAAAGAAGAAAGGTGCAAAAATGAAAAGACCCCTTTCTTCCTGCACTGAGTACTTTCTCTTCCGTACTGCTGTTTCCCATTTCATCACATAACCAGAAAGTGAGAGTGAAAGATCTTGAAAGGCCTCAAGAGCAATATGTGTATGTACATTTTCCAATGGATAATTGTTCATCTGCCCAACATTCTGCCAGGATCCTGTCATTTTACAGAATCTACATAACATCTAGAAACAACCATCCTTGCAGTGGTATCACAAATTATGGTTATAAATTCTGTAACCAAAGCTAACCTGAAAAGTTGACTCCTCAAAATCATGCCTAGAAGTGTACAGAACTGTGTCTGCCTTATTATTTTCATTATCTCTATAGAGCACAGGATGAAAACATTTATAAAGGAAGCCAAATCTTAGGACATAAACACATGCAAGAAGAACTCTCAAGTTTAGGATTTGCATTTTTGAAAATCCAGCCATTTTCCATTTGTAGCTTTTGGAGGATTATGAAAGCAACATTTTTTTTCATAATTTCCAGCTTTAAAACAAACAAAAAATCAAATCAAAACAACCCCCTACATTGTTCTTTAAACAGTAACAATAAAGATTTTTATCATTATCAGTCTCATTGAAAGGGTACAATGCTTTTCACTTATGAATCGTTGTTAAAAGTGTTTATGAGAAATTAGTAATCCCTTTGTAATTTGTAATTATTATTGATCACTGTGTACTCATTTTGCAGACATCGATGAATGTGAAAATGAAATTAATCCACCATGCCATCCTTCTGCTATATGCATTAACACTAAGGGCAGCTACAAATGTATCCACACAGATCCCTACAAGCTGGCAGAAGATGGAAGAACATGCATTGGTAATGGCTGTGAACCTAGTGTCCATTAAAATGTTCTCTGTTCCACTTTAAAATGCTGTAAAAATTCATCAAATTACATTTTATTGAAGAGCTGTTAACATATGTGGAAAACCTCTACACAACCATGGGCATAAAGATACAGAGAGATTCTGTAAATGAAGGTGTTTAATAAATAATTCTGATACATAAATAAGCTTTTCATTTCCATTCCTATTGCATATAAACCACTAAGTATTTCCTGACAGTGCATATGAGGAGGGAATAAAATTTGTCTCAGTTTCTCCAAGTTAGTATCTAAATTCAGCAGCCAAATATTAACTAAGTTCCACCTGACACATTCCAAAATGGTCGACCCTTACAGAGCTAGCATAACTTACGCATTTTCTTGGGGTTTTCTACTTTTCAGCATGCATGGAAGCTGTAAGGTAGAATTTTAGGGGGAATATGAGTACAGTTGCTCACTGAAGCTGAGCAATACCTGTTCTGGGGAAACCTCCATGAAAATCTACTATCCAAACTCAAGTAAATGGGTACTTGGCTTTATCTAAGTGCCCAAGGGAAGCACATAATGTTTAAACCACTCAGATCTTGCAATATGGAGTGCTGTATGCCACACAGTCATAAGTACACTGAATCTCACTGATGGCACATTACCTTTTTCCGATTTCAGCAAATTCCTTGGTTATGACGTGGGACTACACTGTCCCTTATTATTAATTGCTCCAAGAAAATACAAGACGATAATTCCCCAGCAAAGAAATATTCAGTTGCAAACAAACATCTCTTCAATTATAAGAGGTACATCCAGTCAGTTTTCCAGCGGTGTTTCAAGGTCACATGAGCATATCTGACCAGTGAGAACTCATTCTTCAAATGACACCTTAAGTGAGGCCACATGACTTTATCAAAGGCCCAGGAATGAAGTGCAATGAGAGACTGCACTAACCCAGAAGGCACACCAGTAGAAAAACTTCCCCAAGAGGAGGTAGCCAGAATGGACCTACTTTTCTCTCACTGTAGCAAAAGCAAATGCAAATCTTCAGGGCCTAATTTTTATGAGATTAGACTAAAAAGTTATAGTGGCAGCCATTCAGAGTTTCATCTGAATCAGAAAATACAAAAAAAACCCACCTTTTTTTTAGGTACTTCTTAACTTTATTTATTCCTTTATCCAATCAACTATGGTTACTTTTGTTTATCTCTCTAAATTCAGACTCAAAAATCTGCTTTCAAATTTAAAGTGGTTAATTCACTGGTGTTGAATGCAACAAAGGTAACACAAGGACACTGCTTTGGCATATGGCTGCTGTTGCAGTGGGTATGTGCTATGGACTTCCTGATCGGGAAGAAGTAGATGGGTCTTTCTTCAAACAACTGAAAGAATCTTTGTGGTCACAGACCCTGGCCCTCAAGGGGAATTTTACCCACAGTTGTAAGGACAGTACAGCAGGGCACATACAATTCAGAAGATTTTTGGAGAGCATTGACAGCTTCCTGACAAAAATTGATCAAGGAGGCAACAAGGAAAGGTGCTCTGTGGGACCTAGTGCTTAAAAATGGTTGAGATTGGAAGGAACCCCTGGAGTTCATCTTGCCCAATTCTTCTGTTTAAGCAGGAT
The DNA here is from genome assembly GCF_031753505.1 of Anomalospiza imberbis. NCBI lineage: Eukaryota > Metazoa > Chordata > Aves > Passeriformes > Viduidae > Anomalospiza > Anomalospiza imberbis. The sequence continues at coordinate 19,342,410 of NC_089683.1, read as the reverse complement.
CTCTAAAGCCAATTGTCCAGGACTATGTCTAGACAGCATTTGAATCTCTCCAAGTGTGGACACTCCACAACCTCTCTGGGCAAACAGTACCAGTCTCACTTACCCTCCCAGTCACAGTTTCCTGATGACACCCATTGTATACCAGTTTGTGCCCATTGCCTCTCGTCCGGTAACTGGGGACCACTGGAAAGAGCCCAGTTCCATCCTCTTTGTACCTTTCCTTCAGATATTTATACAAATTGATAAGCTTCCCCCTGAATCTTCTCTTTGCAAGTCTAAGCTGGCCCAGAGCTCTCAGCCTCTTCTCATAGGAGAGATACTTTAGACTCCAATTGCCTTTGTGCCCCTTCTCAGGACTCTTTCCAGTATATTGATGTCTCTGGTGCACAAGGAGCTCGGATTACCCACCCAACTCCAGATGATGTTTCATCCAGAGCAGAGGGGAAAGACCACCTCTCTTGATCTGCTGGCAATACTTTCCTTAATGCATCCTAGGATACCATCATCCTCCTTTGCACAAAGGGTGCATTGCTGGCTCATGTTCAGCTTGGTGTCCACCACACCCAATGGTCCTTTTCTGCCAAGCCATTTTCTGGCAAGTCATTCTCTGGTGTGGGCTGGTGCCTGGCATTGTTCCTCCCCACATGCAGGAGTTTGTATTTTCCCTGTTGAACTGTGAGGTGCCTGTTAGCCTATTTATCTCATCTGTAGAGGGCCCTGGGAAACCTGCCATAGCTGATCCTGCTTGAACAGGGAAATTTGACTAGCTGACCTCAAAAGGTCCCTTCCAACCTCAATGACTCTTTGATTCTACATTTAGATAAAGAGAAAACAAACTGGTTTTAGCAGTGTTTTATATGGTTTCTCTGTAAACTGTGGTTCTTAACATACTAGTGTACATCTCTCACTGTCATTTCTCATATTTTTGAATTGAGAAAAGAGTCAATTAGCTATTTGATAGTAGATTGCTCACAAAAATATTTGTATTAACAAGGGAAAGGAGAATGTTACAGCTAAGTGTATTCTCGTTTAATTTCCATATTAAAAAAATGAAAATTTTACATAAAACAAGCCGTTTGTGTTTTTATTTCAGATAATAAGTTTTTATCAAGGTCATTGAGTGGCTTCATTTGTTGGTCTATTGTTTTTTTGCAATTTTAAGGACATAATTCATAAGGCCCAGCTAATTTCATCCTATGGTTAGAATGAGGTTTTGAGACTTGGTGAAAAAAGGCAGTGCAAAACTTTTCTAAACCAACATATTGGTGATAATAGATGAGCAGCTGAAACAGAGCAGTAATAAGAATTTGGGAATCTGCAGTATAGAGTGATTTAAAATTATGAGAGCACTTCACATTATTATGAGCATTTCAGTCTTCAAAACTAAAAAACTCTTATAAATTTTGAAGAGCTCTAGTAATGCTAGCTATTCAATACTGAAAATCTAGATAACCTTCATTCCTGCTATTATTGATGGAATTCATCAGTAGCCTCAAGGCTTTTTTTTCTAAGTTTGGATAATGTCTTTGACTCAGATGGAAACTTGTATAGGATAATTTATTCAGGAAATTAATTTGTTGAATGGTCTCAAATCATAAGTTGCTCATCCCTTACCACTCTGGCCCATGGTTTGTGATACTTTTAGAAGAAAAACAAACCAAACAAACCCCAAATAAAAACAAACAAAAAACCCAACAAAATGTATAAAATTCCCCGTTTTCCATCTATGCATACTCTAACCACAATAAAAGGACTGTCACAATTTAAATATTTTTACTCTTCATCCACAGTTATTTTACCTCTGCACAAAAGAATTTACTCTCAAGATTCCTCATAGTCATTCAACCCAAAATATTGCCATTGACCTCTAGTTTAAATTTGTTTTAGTTCTTGTTTTGAGTTATATGACAGTGACAGATTGTAACTTTTGGATAAATGTTCTTAACTTTTTGCATGTTTTTATTTCCATGTCAAAGGAACATAAATCCTGAAAATGACACTTCCTTAAACTTTGATGGAATTATAATATTGGACCAACTTTCTTTGCTGCGCTGCAGAATGCTGTAAGAAGTGACTCATCACAGCAGGTGCTTTAGTCTGCAAAGTCAGTTGGTACACTCAGCACTGCACCCTGCAGGTTTGAGAAAGCCAGCTGGTTTGAGACAGCAGAAAACAAGACTTTTGACACTTTTATCAAAACTATAGGAAAAATATGGATCATTTTGGGAAAAAATTGCAACAGAAGCTTTATATTCTGTGCTACTCGGGTGCTTACAAAATTGATCTTTTTGTATGCTCAATTTTGTATTTATGGATGGATGGATGGATTTATGGATAGATTCATATTGTTGTTAAGACTTAACTGAGACACTGAGATAAATAGTGAGGCATATTCAAGGGTAGGTAAAGAGAATAGACTGAAGCAAAATAGTTCAGGACTTCAAATTAAATATGTACTAAACTCAAAACACAGTTTTCTTCCACTAATGATGTGTAAAAGCAAAACTAAGTACTTGAATTAAAACAGAGTAAGAGATAAATTTTACAGCATTTTTAGCAGCTGTGATATTCTATTCTGACATATGCCCTTTAATTAGATTGTTTCAATGGAAAATATAAAAACTCTATTATGATTTCTGTGAGTGTTCATACCAATTCCATTGTGCCTTTCAGCATACATAAGAAAAGTTTTACATTTATAATTAGTTAAAAGCATTGACAATTAAAAAGCTAAGTTACCAGTGTAATCAGTTTTGGAATCTGTACAGCTTTTGGTGAAAAACTAAGAAGGAATTACCATTCTCATTTTACCATTCTGGATTCTATCTCACAGCCTGCAAATGAAGTTGGTGTGCCTCTCTTCAGAAGTCTATCAGTCACATGATTACACCCTTTGGATACTAGAATTCAAGAAAAAATGGCAATCAGACCTCCCAGCCTGAAAGGTTGTTTCTTTTTGCATGGTTCTACATGGCATCAGAAGCGCACACTTCTGCCGAGCTGATGGCCGCCTGCCCACTCCCAAAACAGCAAACCAATTTTGCAAGGATACAGATGGCAGCTGAAGATGCATGGCGTGCCCATCACTGCAGAGGCAAATTCCACCCTCCAGGAAAGTTTTGTTGCTCCATCACTGTGTGCCAGTTTGTACTTTACCATGTTTTTCTCAGAAACATAAAGTGAAAAATGCAAAAGATACTGTGGTGCTTAACACAGCAGAATATATTTTTTGTAATGGGCCACATGCTGGATCCCCAATTCCTGCACACAGTAAAGACAGCCAACCTCCAGGCAGACCCTGTTAGCCCAGGCTTAACTCAGAGGCAAACACTTCAAGACAAACTCAACCACAAGCCTGACAGCCTTGTCCAAACCACAGGGCTGAACTCATGCTGAAAATCCAGTGGAAAGGCAAAGGTTTGTGTACTGACCATTTCCCCAGGAGGTGTTTGCTCTCTGTTCTATGGTGCAGACTCAGAGCTGTGATTTTAGACTCCCTGTCTTTGTAGAGCAATGTCCAGGTGCCTGCACAATGCTTGGAAAGGGGTAGGCAGCCCATCCTCCACCAGAATTATCATGCTCTTCCCACTGTCCTTTTGGATGTTTCACGTACCTGCTTGCTTATCCTACACATGACCTGCATGCTCTTTCTGTTATTTTTTATTATAAAACTGTGGAGTGCTTATCCTTTATTTCCACTCATGGTTTCTTGAGGTTTCTATATTAATTGTAATTAATTATTATTTTGCTGATTTGATTGCAGAATGAGACTTGACCACAAGGGAAAGGATGAACACTGTCATTTTGAAAATACATAGGAAATATTAATATTGGATGACTGCCATGAAGGTACCAAGAGAAACTTCAGCCAGTGTCCAAAATGAACTGTAGTTTTCTCAGTTATTTGTTCCCAGAACTTCTCTGTCATTCAGCTTGTCTGAGCACTACACATTACAAGTGCCCAGTTCCAGATCTTTGATAATTTTTGACATGACTGAAACAAGAGTCTTGTATTCCCTTTCCTTTTTAGCTCCTAAAAATAAGGAATAATGACTGGTACCACTCTCTGTATAGCCAAATAACAGTAAAGGTAAACAAGCACAGGTTGAGGTTAGGGCCCCACTAGATGAGCTATAAATCAAAGGTAGTGACCCATTTGTGTCATTAAAATCCCATGATCCTTTGTGTGAATGGAAAAACTTAGAGCTATGGATCAAAGTTTATTCCACAATGCTTCAGAGATTTTTTGACATTTTTCACTATGATGGCAAGTAACCAGGATGTCAGCTGGAAAGCATTTAAGAAACACTGACTTCTTTGACAAAGAAAAATACATCATCAACTGTGACTTTTTTATCTTCTACCATTTTCCAGTCTGTGAGAAAATTTGCAGAATACAAAGCTCTCAACTTCTTTGGGTTATTTTGCAGCCCTAATACCTCTAGCAATACCCTTAGTTTTGTAACTCTGCCATGTCAAAACTTATACCAGGGACTCTGGTCTGCTGCATATGGTCTCTGAATACCAAGTAGGTAGATTGTTGACCACCCCAAAAATTTGTGAACTTTGAAAGTAGAGTTGGTGGCAAGATAGTCGAGTTGTTGCTGGCTACAAAGAGCATGCTGACTACATTTCTGAAAAAATGCTGATGTTTACTTGTACCCAACAAAGTCAGATGTGACTCTACATTTTAACTAAAATATAAGAAATATGTGACAATGAGAGATTTTACCAGAAGGAATTTCAATAATTGTTGTTTTGAAATTATGCTATTCATAATCAGCTCTGACCCTTTTTGACCGTTTTTGCATTAACTTTCCCATTATATTCCTCTGACATATTATTCAAAATATGTCACTATAATAATAAACTCATTGAATGATGATATTTCACATGGAACAAGTCCTCACACTGTAGAATTCTGCCATTTTCTTCTGTGGGACAGAAATTCTTTCTTTGGGCTGCTCCCAAGTAAAGCAGTACTATTTTCTTTGACCTCTTTCTGAGCTGGTGATATCTGGCTTCTGTCTGGTGTGAAGTTTCAAAATAAAGGGAACTTGTCTGTTTAGTTGAGGTAAGTACCTTGGGAGTATTTAAGTGAGCTTATTGTAGAGTGATCTTTTTGTGTTTTGTGGTATTTTTGCACTTCTTCTTGGATTATTGCAAACTCTGGTGACAATTCTCCTTATGCTAAACATAAACCCAAATAAATATATATACCTTCAGTGGAAGAAACCTGGCAACAATAGGAAGAAAGAATTTAAGTGACTCATATAAAGTGTCTCTTTCTCCACAGAAACTTTAGAAATCTTCCTGCAGCAGACACGGCTGTTGATTTCTCACAGTTGAGGGCACAATGCATAAAACCAAAATCATAAGTAATTTGGTTTAAAATAAATGAGGAAAATGGTGACACGTGAAGTCACTCATGCTTGTAGAAAGTGCGCTGATGTTTTTCATAAATGGTGCAACATCTGCTCTTCTTCCATTTTTGTATTAAATTACCAGAACCAAAACTTCCATATATATATGCGTGTATACCCATATTGGATGTAACCTTTGAGATTTCAGTAGGTAAGGACAGACAGTGCTCTTTCTGTGATTCTGCTCTATTCATTTGCTTAATAAATACATATTGAATTCTGGCAACATAATGTCGCATGTTACTATACACTTTGCTATATGTTGTTATTCCATATGCCAGATAAAGTTGGAGAATGGGATTTACACCACTTGATTTTAGATTTCTGACTATATCTAAGTCAGTCCCTTTGTGGGGTTCTGCGGGAAATGGGCTCTTCTGGGGTACAGCTCCTCCAATACTCTTCTGACTTACTTTGGTTGTCTACATGAGGATGAAGTTAATGCTCCATAAGCTCACAGCATCACAAATCTAGACATATAATGCACAGATATCTACATTAAGCTTAATGAACTCTGCCAAGGCATGATGGGGGCTGGAGGCTTCTTGAGAGTAGTTGCTGGAGATGCTGGAGGCTTCCTGGGGTGGCAGGGCAGGGGCACTCAGGCAGCGCATGTCCCACCTCCTGACCAAGAGCAGGGCAGCCAGGGGCACCGCGGCAGCCCCAGCCCAGGCACTGGGCACATTGCTGGGGTCTGGGGATGGGATAAGGCTGGACTGAGACATGAGCTGTCACCCTGATTCCTTAGGATTTTCTAAAGCCTTCTGAGTTGACATTATTGTAGAAAACTTTCTCACACAACTTTCTGTAAACAACTTATTGTTTTGCATTCTTTCATAGAGGTGGAGAAATTTGTCCAGTGTCGTTGGAGAGGTGGCACGTTCACCCTCCAATCCACTGGCACCTTTTGAGAACTATAAATGATTGGAGTCAGAGGAAATAAATTAGTCTCTTCATCGTGACCAGAGCTGTGGTGCGTCGTTTTTCCTTGTGTCGTCTGGTGACAATGAGCCTACAAGTGAAGTTCATGTTTCACATCAATATAGGACTGCCATGGGCATTGCTGAGCAGCATCTGTAACAGAGAGTAGCAGGGGAACAAGCAGGAGGGGGCCCAGCTTGAAAGCAGATCCCAAGCTAAAGAAATTTCAAAATGCAAGCAAATGCTAGAGCCCTATTATTATTTTTTTCTGGGAAAAATGTGGGGGGTTTTGCAATCTTTATGCAATCCTCTTTATCTTTTCAATCGGAGGTTTCTCCCTGTTAAAATAAAGACTGCTTGATATTTAACAGCTGAGACACCTCCTGTGAATGCTGCTCCCAGACGATGCTAATTTGTACTGCTTCTTAAATACGTAGAAATTTTTGTTTAAGAGAATGTTTTATTTAATTAACCTATCACTACAAAAATCCGATAGACAAGACTGAAATTTGTTAACAAAATTAATAATGAATATTTATGTCTACAAGGTATTTTTCTGCAGGCTCTAGAAACACTTTGGAGACTGCTAGATCAATCTGAACTAGGAGTAGGACTCTTACTCACTATACTTCTAAGCAATTATAGAAATCTTTCTTTACTAGAAAAGCTATGAATGAGATTTTTTTTTTTAGAAAAGGAAGCAACACAGATTCTTCAGTTTTAATGGCAGAGTGGAATTAGATTTTCAGTACACTGGAAATTTACAAGCAGCAACAAAGTTAATACTTTGAAAAGTATTTCTGAGACATACTTACATTTCCAGTAAGAATTTTATGAGGAAGCTGGATAGTTATTAAATATGTATTATATGTATTATATGTATTATAAATATGTATTAAATAATATTCTTTTATGCTATCCAGTTAGCCTCTGTATGTAAGATTATTGAACATGTGGGCATTTGAGTCTTTTCCCTGCTTTTGACACCCAAACTGCTTTCCTGCATCCAGCAATATCAGATCTACCCTCATATCCACCACGAATTAACTATATTCTTATATTCTTGCACTCATCCCAACTCGAGCCTATGATTCATGATGATGCTATTCTGATATATATAAGAAAAAGAACAAAAAATTAGACATATCTGTATTTCAAAGAGTTTTCTGGTTTCTGAAGAAACTCCATTTTTTTACATAACACCAAAAATCTTTAGTAGTATTATTAAAAACAGAAAGAGTATTGTGACCGTAAGGTAATGCTAACTACAAGCCTGGATTTACTTCTGCCTTCCTGTCCTGAATCAATGGTCTTTCTTTCACTTCTCTGCCCTCTTTCTCCTGAGTATGCTGTCTGCAGCATTCCTTCCATACCGTTCAACAGAGAAAAACCCCTTGTTTTAACAGTGATGTATTGGAAACCTCTAGGCATTTACAGGTAATTAATTTTTTAATAAAGATTGCTCTCCTAATCTGCCTTTCATACAAGGCAGGAATTTACACAAACTACTGGAATTTCCCACGCTTATTCCAAAGAGAAACTACATTTACTATTGATCATTTCACCAGAAAATTTTGGTTCATTTTCATCAGAAACTATTTATAGAAGCATATAGTAGTCCCAGGGCTAGATGAAGTACAGCAATCAAGCAGCTAAGCCTAGGCAGTCCTGAAACCTCAGTTCCTGGCTGAAGGAAAATGCATTTCTGCACCCAAGATTTAAACCTTAGATTCTGACCCTGACATGAGTTTTCCTGAACAAATAGCTGGGATCTGTCTTTTCTTTTGCAAATAGATCTTTATCCCATAACAGCTGACAGGTCAGAGAAAACAAGATTTCACAGGGACTCTACAGCTACATGCAACTCACCCCAGGAGACCAGGCCTGATGCTGTTAGAGTAGCACCATGGTGGACTGATATCCAGGGTTAGCAGTATAAGGAAGTCTTGATTTTATACATAATTTTATTTCTGTTTTTATTAATATATGGGATTAATTGCTTATGTAACATTTTAAAAGTATCTTTTCATTTTTTTCCCATATGCTTGCTATGCCTGGTAGACTTTGTTGTATTGTCCTCCCTTTGCAGAAAAAAGGTGTGATAAGTGGACTCTTTATCAAAATAAATCTTTTGGTGGTCCTGCAGGAAGTGCAGACTGCATCTCCTTTAGGTGAGAGAAAAGGATCAATGTAATAACTCCTGCACTGATCTAATTTGTACATTTGACCCACTTCTATGATCCCTGTGCATAACAGCCAACCTGCTTCAGGAGAATTGTATAGATGATTAATTAACATTTGCTTATCAGCATTCTCTGATAATATTGTGTTGAATCCCTGCCCTAAATTCACAAAGCATGGAGAGAAACACCACTACCAAGAACCTTTTTGTACTTAATAATTATTCTGTGACTATAGGTGCGGACATGTGAACAGAATTTAAACTCACCTTTTTTTCTTTTTGGTTTTCTTTTCTTTCTTTCTCCAAATTGCTGCTGAGGAATCATTTTGATTTAAGGATCCTATCTGAACTGTTTAAATATCCATAACAAGGAAAGCTATCTTTACCAGTTCTATGAGGGTTTTATTGCTTGCTTTACAGTAAATTACTCTGAAAAGAAGAATCACCACAAAGTGTTAAAACTGATCGGTTTCCTTGCCTGTGCACACATGCTGGGTGCAAGGGTGCTTGCCTGTGTGTACACATGTCTTTGGCAAAATACTTCTCAATTAGTTGGAGCGAGATGAAAAACAGAGAAATCTGAAGGATTTTTGAAGAGTAATTTGAAAGCATCTCCTCTGCCCCACTTAACTGATATAAAAGAGTCAGAAACTCTTTTCAAGAGCTAAGGCTGAGACCTGAACGATCCAGACAGCCACCAGCACTGACATTCAGCTCTCAGAAGTTTCACAGAAGTATTCTAGTTACTTTGTGCAATTTTCCTTTTTAGCTGATTTAAATAATATATTTCTTTTATTTCCAGATTTAGCTCAATAATTTCTTTAGGCTTTACCTGAAATCACCCAGAAGATATGTTTCGATTCATGCTGAATTGCTCACTTTATTGGCTGTGTGAGAAGTTAAGCATGTTTCCTTCTTTTGTTTTAAACATGACATATTCTGTTAGCACATCAGGTCTATTGAATGTATTCAATAGAAAGAATTAATCTAGTTAGTAAATAGAAACTGAAAAAAACCACCATGACAATGAAGACATCTCAATCCATCGTACTGGCCAATCCAGCCAGTAAGGGTTAATGTCCCCAAAATTAAAGCATTATAAAAAATAATTCTGAAGAAATTCAGAATTAATTTCTGAATATATAATATATATAATATTTTATATATATATATATATATATATATATATATATATATATAATATATATTATATATATTATATATATAATATATATAATATATAATATATATTATATATTTTTATATATATATATATATTTTATATATATATATATATATATATATATAATTCTGAAATCCTACATCTGATCAAAGTTTATCTACAGGGAAGATATTTACTTAACTACAGCAATACCTGAACAGAAGGGCGGGCAAATAAACATAGAATTATCCAGTTTCCAAATCCAGGGTAACAGTATAGAAAACAGATTCAGTTGACAGTGTGCAAGTGTTTATATAGATAAAGTCCTGCAGATGCACTAGGATTTTCTTACATGTTTTACCAATGATTTATTCATTATTTTTGAGAAAATTATTGGGTTTTGGTTTTAATATACCTTTGAAAATAAGTAGAATGTTTGAATAGCTGCCAGAGGCAACCTGTCACATGTAAATAAAAAAAAAAATTAATCTCACCCAGGAACTTGACATCAAGTGAATTCTTCTTTCCTTCCACATGAGGTACCACAGAAAGGAGGATTACAAATAAGCCTTGGAGACTAGGGATATCAACAGAACACTGCATGCAAATTGGGGTACAAACCTGCTTGCAGACTGTTCTCTGAGCTGAATACTAAATTAAGCAGGGAGCTAGTGAATCTGTATGAGATTTGATTTAGCTGTTTTTGGACATTGTGGGTTTTAGCACACCCATGAAAGGGCAGATGACAACTGTGCTCTGAAAAATGTAAAGGGCATGGAGTTTGGGATGCAGAAGTTTTTTTTTTAAACCCAAGGTAAGAAAAGAAGAGTGGTTTCAGGAATCTATCAACAAGTTGCAGAAAGAGTCATTGTTACAATGTGGGTGCTGAGAAGGGTACACAAAAATTGCAAGTGGAGCTCATAGTTCATGGCATATATTGTACTAACAGTAAAAGTTACTTTAGGAAAAACAAAATCAAAAGATAAAAGACAGAAAAAGAAATGGAAAACTCTCCTCAGTGGCCAGCAGGAAGAGAATTGATGGAAGTTCTCAGGTAAGCAACCACCCCAAAGCTACTCTCCAGTGCACCAGTGCAGCAGGGTTTCCCCACAGAGCTCTTCCAGTAGAGACATAAGCTTTATGTTCGAACCCTTGTAGATGGCTGTCACGGTCGAGCAGGATGGGAACAGAAGGACTCCAAGTTAGAAGGCAAGGAATGAAACTGATTTATTTCAAATGCACCACACTATATATATAGAACATCATGCGGACTAATTTCATTGGTCTTAAAGTAAAAACATCTCACACCATTGGTGTGCAGTGAATGACGCACGGTGGCAGAACATATCTATATGAACAATGAGAACAACAAGAGAGGTTAGAGAACTATTTACATGCTTTCCCATTTCCCAGGCTCTTGCCTGATTAGAAAAATCCTCTTTTACTCTCTGACTGAACTGAGAATATCCATAGATGGCTCCTGACTAAATGATCTTATCGGTGTTGTGCTGACTGGGGCTGGTGCTGCATCCTCACTGCTACACTCAGTATTAAGCATGTTATTGGTTCTCCAATTTACCCTGAAGGCCCAAAAGAGGTGAAAATAGGTCAAGATTGACTGTTTCTCCTGCCTGGCACAACTGCTTCCTTTGAGCCCACCACAGCCACATTACCAACTTAGCAGGAGCAAGACCACGAGAACAGATCATGGAGAGGAAAATCCGGGCTCAGGGCCCTGGGAGATCCTGTCCAAATGGCTGGGGTAATGAGGACCCCACCACTGCTGGGGGAAGGCAGGCTGAGCATCTGCAAATGGGAGGCTCCCAGTACAAAGGAGGCTATGTCAGCCAAAGCACTGTGCAACACTGCATGCACACAGCAAATTAGCACCGAGCATCGCCATTGTCTGATGAGGCTGAAGAGTATGAAAATTCTCTTTGGAGCTGTGAGTCATAAAACAATCTTGTTATTGCAGCCATTAATCAGCCTTAGCTCTCTAAAATTAGATACTTGGAATCCAAATCAGCAAAACATTTTATACATGTGCATGGAATTCAAGCGAAGGTTTAGATGCAAAATTTAAGTGCTCTTTTCCTTGTCTTTAAGACCATCATAATATAACTGCCATGTAAAAATCTCAAAATGTCTTAGAAGACCATGGGAAAATTCAGAAAAAATTCACTATCTTGGGAGCATTCAGTGTTGAGACAGTTTTGAACTTCTTTAACAAAGAGCTTGCACAGTTTCTTTCTTCTTACTTTAAACATTTTTGAGTCCTTTATCATGATCATAATCATAATATCATAAGACAGAGGATGTTAAAATTTAATATGTGGGCTCTTCCAGTGCTTCCAGTGAAGTAAGTGAAGAGCAGTATAGTATTCACTCTGGAAAATCCAAGATATGCTCTTAGTTTCTTTGTGAAAAAAGAGAAAAAGGTCTATTCTTCTCTGATTCCAGACAAATTAGTAAAACAAAAAATAAAACCCAACCAACAAAAAACCCTCACAAACTGAGATACTCTCTCAAATTCAGATATTTTAATTTCATTTACATAAATGCTTTATTCTCAGCCACTAATATATGCACTTGAAATATATCTTCCTTGCTATCTATTCATCCCCATTGCCAGTTTTACATACTAGCCATTTAGAATCTTTAGAGATTCTATGGTTTGGTAATCTTTGTCCAAAAAACAAATTAGTAACCTACACGAAATACAGATTAATATGTTAAGAAATGTAGATTAAATTAATTGCACTTATACCACTGTATGGCAATATTTCATATTCTTTGCTGGTAGTTAAATCCTCAGTGATCTCTGTACATGACTTATGGTTAACATACTGTGTCTTGATTACAGCTATCTTTTTATGCAAGTTTGAAGGAGACTTTTTTAGCTTTCTCATGTGCACAGCTACATACAAAACTGTCTGTGAATTTTTTTACATTTTTTATTAATTTGACTGTGTTTTCAGAAAATAAGCCCATTTTTTATTGCTGTTGGTTGAGTTGATTTTAAACACAATCCCATTGCATTCTAATAAAACTTGCACAGAATCACAAAATGAGTCAGTTTAGAAGAGACCACAGTGTGTCATTTAGGCCAGCCACACTGCTCAAGCAAGACCATCCTAGAGCACATGGCACAGGATTGTGTCCAGATGTTTCTTGAATATCCCCAGGGGTGGAGACTCCACAACATCCCTGGGCAATCTGTTCCAGTACTCAGTCACCTGCACAGTGAAGTTCTTCCTCATGTTCAGGTGGAATTTCCTGTGCATCAGTTTCTGCCCATTGCCTCTTGTCCTATTGCTGGGCACCACCAAGAAGAGCCTGGTCCATCCTTTTGATACTTTCCCTTCAGATACTGACAGACATTGATGAGGTCCCCCCCCATCTCTTGTGGAGGCTGAACAGGCCCAGCTCCCTCAGCATGTCCTCATAAGAGAGATGTTCCACTCCCTTAATCATCTTTGTAGCCCTCCATTGGACCTGCCCCAGCTGCTCCACGTCTCTCTTGTCCTCAGGAGCGCAGAACTGGACAAAGCACTCCAGATGTGCCTCACCAGGGCTGAGTAGAAGGACAGGATCACCTCCTGTGACCTGCTGGCAAAGCTCTTCCCAATGCACCCACGATACCTTTGGCCTTCTTGGCCACAAGGACACACTGCTGGTTCTTGAGCAGCTTGTTGTCCACCAGGACTCCCAGGCCCTTCTCCACAGAGCTGCTTCCCAGCACATCAGACTCCAGCCTGTGCTGGTGTATGGGGTTGTTCCTCCCCAGGTGCAGGACCCTGCACTTTCCTTTGTTGAATTTCACAGTTCTTCTCTGCTCAACTCTCCAACCCATCAAGGTCCTTCTGAAGGGCTCAACAGCCCTCTGTGGTACCAGCCACTCCTCACAGATTTGTGTTGCTAAGGAGGCATCTGCACATTCATCCAATCAGTGACAAATACGTTTCAGTAAATTAAAAAATTCTCAGTCCAGTATCAAGCCTTGAGGGACACCATTAGTGACAGGCCTCCAACTAGACACGATTCCAGTGATTACATCCTCCAGGACCTGCTGTTCAGCCAGTTCTCAATTCACCTCACTGTGCACTTACCTGGTTCACACTTTCTGAGTTTGCCTATGAGGATGTGTCAAAAGCCTTGTTTTGTCTATTTTAGTTACTTCTCTTTTTTGAGCTTCTCTCTGGATTTTCAGGCACCAGTAGAATATGTGGTTTTTTTCATATCAAATACTCATTTGAAAGAAGACATGAGGAAAAAAAAGATATTGTAATTTTTTTTTGTATTAGTAACTGTAGAGGACAGTCAGAAAATCTGTGAATTCATTTCAAAAATATTTATAGCCTTGTTTGTTGAATGAAGCAATTAGAAAATAACCAAAACCAGAGTAAATGCAAAATACTTTTCCTAAGGCTTATGAATTGTTACAAACATGAACGCATGCATAAATCAGGGGAAAAAACCCCATACTCTAACGCCATCTACACCAGAGACAAAGCAAGGATTTAGTTATAAAGACTGACAAAATATTTGAGCTGTGTCACTGCCAATGGATATCAAAAATATGTTTTAAGTAGTCACTCTGAGGTTTTCCCAACTTCACTGTCCCTTCACAGTTTTTATTTCCTTTCTGTTGTCAAATTCACATTGCATTTTCAAAGGGATGGTTGAACAGTGCCCTGTTTCTGCATTGTAAGACATAACAGCAATGTACTGTGGTACAATGGATTTATTTTAAGGCATTATAAGATAACAGGGAACTTCAAATGAGCTCCATTTATCAATCGGAAGTGAAAAATTCACCCACACTATAACAGGGAGAGAAAATATTAAACTCTTGCTACAATACTGAAAAAAAAAAGAAAACTCAATTGGTCTTGAACTCTTGTTTCTTGCAGTAAAAAGAATCAATTACATGTTCTATAGGGTCTATAGTTTAAATGTAGAACCAGAAACAAATACTATTTAACTCCAAAAGTGTTGCTAGTTCTGCACAGCACAACATAGAGACAGTGTCTCACGCTTCTGGATGTATCATTGAGGAGCCAACTTTGGGGCTCTTCCCTGCCAAAAGCTACATAGGATGTTGCAGAAATGCCCATAGGCTTCTACAGATTTGTGAGCTTGCCACAAGACTGACAAATTGACATCTACTTCACATTACCCCCAGAAGGCACCATTCAATAGCAGGGCTGACATGGTTCATTATCAGCAACATGTATCACACAGACTACACATTCAGCAAATGGGCAGATGTTGTCAAATTAGGAATGACACCAGATCAGATGGTATCATCTGTAGCAGAATAAACACTGTCAAACCTGTAGGAAGCTAACAAGCAGATGCAGCTCCAGGACTGCTGCAGACAAGAGTGGTCAGTATAAAGTGTGATTTTATCTTTGTACACAGGCTCCATCTGCATTAGGAAAGAAGGCCCAGGCTTTTGGTTGATATTTGTCTCAAAGTAATCCATGTTTTGACCCATACCACTTAAAAATCTATCTTATTGGGGCTTTGAGCATTATTTCCAGCACCCAGTGTGATTTGCTCCAAGATTGCTCCACGACTAACTTCTGAGATTAAGATATGAGTATGAAAAGCACAAAAAAGGAATCATTCTGAATTAGAGCTGAATTTAGAAGGTGTACAGTGACTATGGCATGGGGCCATATATTGAGCACAAGAAGAAAACACTGAAGGCCATAAGCAATGCTGTACTGATTTGTATGGAAAAAAAGATACAAGCATATAGCTAAGCAAGCAAAGGATAAACACAAGGGACAAAAGTCACAGACAATCTTCAAAATCTCATCCCTACTTGCATTTGCTGTCTTAATAAATTATTTTGTTGTTGCTGCTGCTGCTGATTTTATGTAGCAAATATTTTCTTCTTATTAATTCAGCCTGATTTCCTCTACCTTCCTGTTGCAGATCTTTAGGATAAGAGAATATAAAATTCTGCCAGAAGCAGGAAGTTAGCTTCTAAGAGTAAAACTATGCAGCACTATGAAGCTTTCTCAGAGATAGAAAGAAGGGGAAGAATTAGAAATCACTTCCACATTGCATTCCTTTCCTGGACTGAGTTGGTTCCACTCAACTATTCTATTTCCCTTTGTGTTGGTTTTACATGGCCCAGTTTTTGGCAGTGGTGGGGAGAGAGGGGCCAGGCATAGAGGTGGCTTCTGTGAGAAGCTGCTAGTAGCTTCTACCATATCTGGCAGAGCCAATCCCTGATGGCTCTGAAGATGGACATGCTGCTGGGCAAAGCTGGGCCAATTAGAGAGGCTGGTAATGCCTCTGTGACGACATAGTTAAGAAAATCAGAACTAAGTGGGCACAGACAGTTTTTCTTCTAGTCAGAGAAGAGGAGGAGGTGACAACTTGGAGACACCAAGGTCAGTGCAGAAGGAGGGGGAGGAGGTACTCCAGGCACCAGAGCTGAGATTCCTCTGCAGGCTGTGGTGATGACTGTGGTGAAGCAGCTGTGCCCCTGCAGCCCATGGGGATCCATGGGGAATGCAGAGATCCACCTGCAGGCCATGGGACAGGTGCTCATGCTGGAGCAGGTGCATGCCTGGAGGAGGCTGTGATACTGTGGGAGATCCAGTGGAGGGAGAGGGCCCTTGGTCCCAGGCTGGAGCAGTCTGTCCTTGGAGGATTGAAGCCCGTGGAAGAGTAACCCACGCTGCAGCAGTTTTGGGACACTCTGCCCATGGGAGGGACTCATGTTGCATCAGTTTTGGCAAGATTTCTGCTCATGAGATTTGGAGCCATGCAGGAGAAATTCAAGGAGAACTGTCTCCCGTGGGAGGGACCCCACAGTGAAGGAGGGGAAGGCTCTCTCACTGACCAGTGGAAAAAACCTTGGGTGATGAACTGACCAAACCCCCATGCCCTGTCTCCCACACTGTCAGTGGGAAGGAAGGAGGGGCTGGGGGGAAAGAAGGTGGTTTAAGGGCTTATTTTACTACTTATTATTCTTTTCTGATTCTGTTAGTAAGCTGTTTTGCCCTTGGAGTGTTTTCTCTCAGTCCTATCTCCGCTCATGAGCCCTTCATTAATTTTTTTTTCTCTCCTCTGCCCAGCTCTGGCAGGGAAGGGTGAATGAGTGGCTTTTGTGGGTGCCTGGCATTTGGCCAGTGTCAAACCACAACACACCCTCTCCCACATTTGTATGAGAATCAGGATGTCCCACAGTGTTGATGTTGAAATACACCTCAAGTTCACAACTACCTCCTGCCTCTACTTCCTCACCATCTCTTCTAGCTTTGACAATATCAACATTGAGGACATATATATCCATGGTATACTGGTAAGCAAAAGAGTAAATGTAAGATTTAAAAAATTTTGAAGCCACTGGAAATTCTGCTTTTGGTCTCAGTGATACTGAGATGTCCACCTGAATAAGCAATAAATGCTGGCCTGTTGATTCTAATAACCCTTTTCATAATTACTCCATCATCATTTTCTTAAACATTCTCTAAGTGGCAGCACAATTTCCAGTTCACTGTATCACATGGGCACTGCAAACAGGCAGTCTTAACACTGATAGTGTAAAGGTACTTTAATACTTATTTATTAAGCCAACATATTTTATCTTTGATATTTGCAAAGCATTACCTTGGTAGAAATTAAGTCTAGATTTCCATGAGTCACATAATACAGGTTTCTGTCATGAACCATCCTTGGCCTTCTCTGTACATATTTAATCAGCAGAGACATGCAGATTTAGGTTTTACTGGCTTATAGCCACATGCCATTGGAGTAGGGCCCAGTGTTGAGAGTCAAACTTTCTGACCAAATACAGCTTGAGTGAGAAATCACTAGTTTGCAACTCCTGACAGACTAATTCCTATGTATGGGACTCCATAATAATTTGTCTATATTGATCCTGACTATGCAGTGTGAATTGCTAGTCTAAAACCCTGGAAATCCCTGTATTGTGCTCTATTTAGCTGTGTAAATGTACTTGCCATTTATTGCAGAGCTTTTACAGTGATGGTTGCTCTGCATGGTTTCAGGCAATAGTATTGGGGAGCAAGAATAAAAAGGGATTCTAGACATGATACATCTGTGATCAGCCAGCTCTATACCAACATTTTCAGGCAGCATTACAGATGAGTACTACAACTGCTTGTCTCAGTTATGTGAGTTGCTTTCATTGTGTAGCAAATCTTCAGCATCAGTGTGAGGTTTTAAAGTTTTTAAGAAATGTCTTTATATGATTACCTTATTAATAGTTTTTGGTATGCAGTTGCCATTGATTTGGGCAACATCCTAGGGAAGCTTCTATGGAAGCTTCATTTGTAAATATTTTCATAAATTATTACATTTGCTTAAGTAGTCAGGAAAAGCAATCACCAGTATAATTTTCTATCATCCTCCATGGCATGGAGACAGTTTTTCCTTCACTAAGACGAAATACTGAGGGGAGAAGGAATTAAGACAGCAGCAACAATGACTGTTTGAGTGTGGTTATGAACGTCTGTGAGAACTGTGAAAGCTTTAGAGATAAACTAAAAATAGAAAGAATGAGGAGGTTTTCAACTATTTCCAGTGATTTCAGACACATGCCATGTAAAGTCTGCACTAAACAATGAGAGATAGACAGTGATTTAGAGTCCAGATAATTCTGTGAATGAACTTTATCATGTCACAGCAGTTGAAAATACTAAAGATAAAAAAGAGAGGGGAGAAGGAGGAGTACAGAAGGAAGGAGAGTGGATGGTATAAAAAAGTTTACATTGCTACAAGTTGTAGCAATATTGGAATAAAAAGCAGAAGTGGATTTTTTTTAGCTAAATGAAAGGCACATGAAGTGGGAAAGAAAGAAAAGTAATTCGCACAAGAAAAATTGCTGGCATTATTGGAAATAAGCTGAGTCAGGGATATTAATCTATATGTCATTTCTGTTTAATTTTCAAAGCAAAACCTACCTGCCACTGTAATAATTTATCCAGCTCTGTAGTATCAAGAAGTCATAAAATCATTCAGGCTGGAAGGGAACTCTCACTGACTGTACTGCAACCTTCTGCTCAAAACAGAGACTAAACCAAGTTCAGACAAGGTTTCTGAGGTCTTTGGCCAGGTGAGTCTGTAAAACCTGCAAGGAAGGGAGTTATGGAATCTCACTGGGCAGCTTGTTCCTGTTTTCCATACTGACTTGTTGTTCCACTCACCATGGACTTCAGCAGAAAGCCTGGCTCCATGTTCTCTGTAACTACCATGCAGGTGTTGCAAGGCTGTTGTCAGGTTCCCCCAAGGCTGTCTGTGCTCCAGGCTGCAAAGTTCCATCCCTCTCAGCTGCTTCTCTCAGGGCAAGTGCTCCCACCCCCTAAGTACGTTGGTTCCCTCCAATGAACTCATTCCACTTTACGTTGGAGTCTCTCCTGGACAGAGTAGACCAGAAGCTATTTAACAAGTGCTGAGGGAAGGAGAGCAATCCCTTCACCCTTGGCGCAGCCCAGGATGCTGTTGATTGTTGCTGGTGCCAAGGCTCAGGCTCAGCTGATTGCCCACAGACTTAATGAGGTTTATTCTCCCTCCTTCTCCTCCATTTTGTTAGTAAAGATGCACAGAGAAGAGTGTCCTGAGGGGCTTCACCTGCTTCAGGCACAGAGGTGGAGCACAGGGCATTGACCCCTACTGCCTGGGCTCAACAACTGGGACCGTTTCTCACCCAGGTGGAAGTGTCCCAGTCTGGACAGTGATACATCTACAGCTAAACATAAGAATCAGTGTCTAAACAGGCCTCTCAAAGAGAAGATGACAAGCAAGGAGCTCCTCATGCTGAGACCAGTCTGTGGTAAGTGCAGTGACACAACTGGGTTCTGGAGGCAAGTGTGAGCAAAGTAAAACTCTTCACTAGTCTGGATGATTTTATGGGAGTTTTGGTTGCCTGCAGAAGGCCATAAATTGGCCTAAATCAAGCAGCTTAATATTTCTAAGCACCTATTGTAAGCTGTCAGTCATCACAGTCCCAAAGTGGCCAAATATATCTGCTATTTTATAATTACTTCCAGTATTTTTCATGTCAACACTGAAATGCAAATTAATGCAAATGTTATTGTAAGTTCTGTTACATTTTAAAACTGAATGAATATACCATGGATGGCATTGCATGTCATGGGAGCCACTCTAACTGAACAGGCTGTTAGAGAAAATGATACTGCATGCAATCAAGATCCTCTGCTGCTGAGCTCTGCCCAGAAATGCAACTACATCTGATAAGTGGAGCTGAAAGTCCCTGAAGCCAGCACAGACATTTCTTTCCTTCAAACCTTTTCCATTAATGCTGAAATTTTACTACTACACTCTAAATTAAAAAAGGAGAGGAAAAAAGTCTCTGTTCTTCTGTGCTCCATCTTAGACTCCCTACTTCATAATTGCCTTCATTTGATACTATTAGAGCAACATTTAAAGTGTCTGAATCAAAGCCTGTGTTACACTGCTAATCTGCAGCGTTTATTGCAGGGTGAACATCCTGAAGACAGAAACAGTTTAAGTATAGATCAGATTTACCTCTGCTGATAGGTACATCAGGCATTGTAGGCTGGCTGGGAGATTGGCATCTCTAATATTTTTCATTCCTCCTTTTTATCCTTTGGATGTATTTGTT
Organism: Anomalospiza imberbis; assembly: GCF_031753505.1. Classification (NCBI taxonomy): domain Eukaryota; kingdom Metazoa; phylum Chordata; class Aves; order Passeriformes; family Viduidae; genus Anomalospiza; species Anomalospiza imberbis. The sequence continues at coordinate 19,322,089 of NC_089683.1, read as the reverse complement.
TAAGTGGAAAAGTATGAATTATAGTAAAATGATCCCACTGTTTTTTCTCTCAACTTCAATCTTTGAAAACAAAATGAGGAAAACTTCTTTGGTTTTCCCCTTTCTCTTACATATGAGGTTAATATTCACCTAAATGAGACCCTTGTCAAATGGTTGAGTTTATGACATCATTTTGAGTTAGTATATTTAGTGCTTTCAAAAAAAAACTTAGGATCACAGCTTAGTTATGTGGTATTTTATATCTGATGTAAATATGTATTTGAATAAAAATTATTTCAGCAGGACCCTATCCAAAGGATTTGGCATGCAGAAAGTGAAATGGTGTATTTTGGTGAAAATTTAAACTCTGTCTGTGGAGAAAATATGTTATAAAATCAAAATTAAATTCTGTTACTGAATTAAGGGACATACTTATGAATTTCCTCACATAATTTTTATTCTACAGATATAAGTCTCTGAATTCTCTGTACTTGCATTTAATTTAAAAACCTCTGCAGCGCTGGCTGATTCACTCAGGCTTATCAGCTCTTCAAAGTTGCAGAAACAATTGTTGAGGGCTTATACCTGCTCCTTTTAATCATTAAAAATAACAATGATGTATGGGCTGGTGAATCTTTGTCCTTGAGAAGATGAGATTTTCATATTTACTGTTGAAGTTCACTTGTATCCAACCTCATTAGTTACACTTTTCAAAATACTTGTATTTTGTTTCTTACTGTAAGTTATGAGTCTAGGAGCCCTATTAAACCAAACACTACTGTTTTATATATAGTTCAGATGAAAATATACATCATAAAAATACCCATTAAGTAGGGACTATCCACATTAAGATATAAATAACAGTGAAATTCAAAATGGGCAATTCAACAGAATTTCACTTTTACATCAAAATTCTAAATTAGCACTATTCTGGACAGATATATTTAGGCTAACTGCATATCTTCCAGTTTAATTACAACATTCATACTTCCATTATGGCTAAAAATATAGAGAACAGATCAATGCTATACTATAAAGAAGATAAGGTATTTTATCAGAGGTAGGAACTACTTAAATTAACTAGCCTTTATCTGTGCTATTAATTTTTGTCTTAATTAATGATGTGCTAAAAATACTACATAGTTCTTTTATTGTAATGACGCTAATTTGTATTCAAGTGTCCTTCTGTAACAGAATATATTCTTTGCTTTTTCTAGCAGTTGTAGGAAAGCATACAAATGAAAATACAGTGAATTTAACTGAACATATGGGAGAAATGACATAGCTGTATTTTTCAGGACTGTGTTTGGTCTGCTGGCAATTATGTTAAAATTGATTTATTAGTTCCATTAAATTGGGAGCCATCAACAGGTCAGATCCCTAAATGCAGTACTTTGATATTGAAGACAGTGCAGCTAGGTTTACCTACCCTTCTTATGGATCTGGCCCACAGTTCAGAAGACAGAATATTCCAGAGACTTCAATTTACTCAAGGTTATGAGTGAAATTCAAATCCACTTTTAAAATACAAAATCTATTAGAAGAGTAAAAATCTTTAGGCTGATTAGAAGTATAAGAAATTTATACAACAAGCCAGATGCATACAAGTATTTGAAACTCAATAATGTTGAAATGTACTCATTGGGATTTTTAAAGCATCAAAAGCCAAGAATTCAGTGTTCAAAACTATCATCTAAAAGCCTATCCATAGCCAGAGCTATTTTGTTCTCTAGGTTTGATCACTAAGATAAATTGCTTATATCAAGATATTGAACATTTGGAAGGGCCCTAGTGTGGTCGAGCTACTGTGAACCTGTGTCAAGGAAGTAATTTATAGTAAAGCTAAAGCAGACATACTCCCTGATCTATTACCAATGATATCACACCAGTTACACAACTGGGAAAGAGAATTCCCTTAAAAAATTACAGAAATTTTATGTATTTTTCAGCAGTCACTCAAAGTAATGGGGGTTTTGTTGTTGGTGGCTTTGGGTTGGGTTTTTGGTTTGGTTTTTTTTTAATATGTTATTATTCTTGACACATGTTGGTTATTGTACAGAGATCTAAAACAATTAACAGAAATATGACTGTAAATTTAGGCTCAGAAATACAAATCAATTATTTTTTAGAAATATCTTGTGACTAGCCTGTGGTTTTGTATTGATACAAGCACTTTATCAGTGTTAAACAGTTTTCTCAAATAACTTCAAGGAGCTATCAGAACTGACAATTTCTGCTACCATATTTGCATCTTAATGAACTTTCAGATAAAGCAGGCTGGTGCAGGCTGCAGGCAGACTGGACGTGGCATATTTCAAATTTGTTGCTCTGCTTCATCCTATAAAATACTTCAGAAAAGGAGGTAGATGTGGGAAACAGCAGCTAGGCTTGGAAAACAAGCAGGTGAGGGCAGAAAACACAGCTGACCTCTCAGCTTTTATAGAAGCTTAGATAGAAGCTTTTTTATAGAAGCTTAGATAGAAGTGCCTTCAGGGTCAGTCCCTCCTCTTAGCCCCCAGCCTGTCACTCATGAGAGGAGGTGCTCCTGGCTGTCCAGACACCAAAGACAAGACCACTGCCCTCTACAATGCAAGCACTGACAGGTTGACCTCAGCTCACTAATACAAGCTCTTCTTTCCGTCCTGCACCTTTTGCAGACCAGACTCTCTTGCATTGCCCAACCATGCAATTCAGCTTTTGGCAGTCTTGCTGTCACTTGATAATTTTACCGACGTTATCACTGTAGTGGAGTTAGCCTCTGACTGCTTAACAGTCTTGCTACCAAACTACTATCTAGACAGTCTGCTTTTAGGCCATCCTATCACTGCTTTTAACTCTTCCATCCACGTGCAGAAGATTGGAGCCAGAGGAGGCACGTGCTTGAGCCTCTTTCTCAAAGCAGTGCGTAGAAGCACAGTTAGATTTTACTTCACATTTCTTGTGTCCATGAAGGCAAAACAAGTCACTCTCCTGCAACTGTCTCTGTTCTGATTCTCCCAGTACCACCCAGAAGATAAAGAACAGGACTTTTCCCTGTGCTGTTTCCCTAATAATTTAAGAGCTGTGACTGACAATTAATAGAAAAGTAGGATGGAAAAACACCCTACAGGGTAGAAAACAAGTACAAGCTGATGCTTAAAAATTTAAATGGTATTTTCCCAGAATATTCATTCTAATGTGATGTTGTTGATACAGTCACTGTGCACCTCTTCTCTCATCTTCCATTTTGGCATGCTGCTTTCTTGGCTTAGGAAGCGGCTGGTTTCACTAGTGAAGTAGTGGTTCCTCCATGGCTAAAAGGGTTCGAATAAAATATACAGTAATGTGGGAACACTTGGTAAAATAAGCTCCAGGCTAGTATCAGAGGCTCAGGAGGCAGCTGTTTCTTCCAAAATGTTTAGCAGATATTGTAGTATAAACACTACAGTGTAGCAAAAGGGGTTTTTTTCTGGAAGTCTGACACAAGAGAAAGAGAAAAGTAAGACTGGGCCTCCTTCAGTCGAACGTGTATGGGAATATTACTTAGACAAGCTCTTGGCCTGATGATTTCAGAAATCTGGCTACATCAGAGATAACTTTCATTTGAAACTAAGTGTGGAATTAGGGATTAAGAGACTCTTGTCTCTTGTGAGGAAAGGCTGAGGGAGCTGGGCCTGTTCAGCCTCCACAGGAGATGACTGAGAGGGGACCTCATCAATGTCTGTCAGTATCTGAAGGGAAAGTATCAAAAGGATGGACCAGGCTCTTCTTGGTGGTGCCAAGCAATAGGACAAGAGGCAATGGGCAGAAACTGATGCACAGGAAGTTCCTCCTGAACATGAGGAAGAACTTCACTGTGCAGGTGACTGAACACCGGGCCAGATTACCCAGAGAAGCTGTGGAGTCTCCATCCCTGGAGATATTCAAGAACTCTCTGGACACAATCCTGTGCTATGTGCTCTAAGATGGTCCTGCTTGAGCACAGAGGTGACCCTCTATGGTCTTTTTCAACCTTAGCTATTTTGTGATTCTTTGAAATGAAAAGTCAGACTGTGTTTTTTGGTGTGTCTGAGGACCCACCCTCTGTGCACATGCTGCTGGTCAGTCTAGCAAGCTCCTTATCCTATGCACTCTGCAGCTTCTGAAAGCTCATGCCTTCCATCACACAGACATCTGCCAAGCACAGACCTGGAAAGATGAGCTGCAGCATTTGCAACCTGAAAAGAAACAAGAAAAGCATTTTAATTCCAAAACAGGTAGCACAGACAATATGCAATAAAAACATGTACTTCTCAAGAACCTTTTAGATAAGAGGGCTGGTGCCTCCAGGGAAAAGGCAGGTACAGGACAGCACCTGCCCTCCTCTGCACCAATCATTCTCCTGGGGCCTACCCCTGAGGCCAGCCCTAGTTTGCATCATAACTTGGTAGGTTTTTGAGACTTCTTTGGAATAAGAATTGCTTGTGACATATGGATTTAATCTGATTTTTGCCATTGCTCTGTGTTTGTCCTGCTTAGAGAAAATTAATTCTCATTGATTCTCAATAAAGGAAGAAATCAGTATAAAACAAAGAAAAATAGAGAGATTTATCCTTAACAAATATATCCCACAGATATTTCTAAACCTTGATATGAATAGAATTTCATAGATTCATAGAATCTTTCAGGATGGAAAAGTTTTCTAAGACCATGGAGTCCAACCATTAACCCAGTACTGCAAAACCCATCACTAAACTATGGCTGCCAAGTGCGACATCTACATGCTTTTTAGTTACCTCTAGGGATAGTGAATTAACCACTTCCCTGGGCAGTCTGTTCCAGCGCCTGATACCCCTTTCAGTAAAGAATTTCTTTTTGTTAATATGCTGTAATACACCAGCATATTAATAATACAGAAAATAATTTGTTTTTCTTTTTTTTTTTAACAAATGCTTGCTCACATAAGATCATGCATAAATTGCAACACGTTTACATGATCCTTCACAACAATTTGTGACTCAGTCCTGTGCACAGAGTGATTTGTATGTTGGTCATAGCTAAATGGTTTAAAATCAGAAGTCAGAGTGAAATGCATATTTTATGCTACAGCACCATCTACAGTAAAGCCAAAATATCTTGTGGTAAAGTTCTATTTTATCCGATGTTAAATCACAGTGGGCTTGAATTTATATTTGTCTGAAGATTTGGCAAATTTATTCCCAATTTGCAATACAAAAATGGCTTATTTTCTGATTAATGAATATTAACTTCCTCATCTGTTCTTTTTCTTAGGCTGCCTAGTTTGTATTTTATAGGCTAACTTGTGTACTTTTTAATATTATAATAATTTTATAGACTGTGATAACTCTTTCTAATTCTGTAAAACACAAAAAGTATTTTGTTTACATCAGTTGTAACAAATAAAATAACAATCTACCACTTAAATCCTGAGTTATGTCACATGTTATGTTTCAAGCCAGATCTCCCTGCTTCCTCCTTTTGTCACAACAAGTAAGTATTTGTTGCCAGAAAAATTATCTGTCTCACTGTGCCAGCATCCTGGTCCAGCAGGCATCTACATATATGTCAGTTCACTCCCAAGTTCTCATTCCAAATAACTGATCAGCTTTGTGTGAGCACAATCCCCAGCAACTTTTCCTTGTTCCTTGTTCTAAGCAGGAGAACAGAAAAAGCAATATTTTTCTTCCATACCATTCAAGTTTCTGGAAATATCTTATCCATAGAGGGCACTAGCATATAAAAATATCTTTCAGTCTGGATGACCATATCTATCCTACATCTCCTCAAAACCTGGTAATTATACAGTGTCAGCGCATACCATGTTGTAAGTATTTAAATTTAGAATTTCCACTAAATGTGCAAATTCTGCTGGACTTGTCTGTGTTTAATAGCAATTTTTTATTTCTTATTTGCTTATAATATTTCCCTTTATTTTTCTTTTGTGTAAGTCATACCTGAAGTATAGCAAATACTTTCTCTAAGTGTTGGAATTTTTTTTTCTTAGTCACCTGTACTAATTTGCACCGTGGAATCCAGGGAATCTGATTTTCCCTCCAAAAGGCTACAAATTGCAAAATTTTATTAGGTGACCAAAAGAATCTAACTTTAAACCTTCAATTCTTTATTGCTCACCATCAAAGTAGTAGAAAATCTAGCACTTTCCCAGATCAGACCAGACAATGGAGCGCATGAGACAGAAGTCCTCTTTTTTAATTGTTTTCTGCACTATTATTAACCCCTTACTTCTATTCTGCAAAATAAAAAAAAAAATGGCAGGTGAAAAAAAGAATGTAGGACAAGTAGGGGCAGGAGGTGTGGAAAATGGCAGGGCAGGTCTTTATAAGCTTCTCCCTAGTGTCCCACAGTAAAACACATGCGCCAAATTCTGAACAATTTCAGCAGATTATTTTTCTTCTGACAATTTATCATAATCTTAGGTGAATCACCTCATTTTTTTCCTATTAAGCACAGGAGTTTGAACTAACAAACAGGTGGAATCAGAATAACAATCTTATTTAAGACAAGAGCTCTATCTATGGAAAAGCTCTGGTGTAAGTTGGAGTAACAGCTCCTCACAAGCAGGATTTCACAGTTAATAACTTTACCTCCTAAGTGTCAGAAGAGTATTGGCAGAGCTAATGAGAAGCTGTAAGCTGTACCAGTGGCCTGATGCAGATTCATAAGTGGAATAATTCCTGAAGGTATGTGTAATGTAACATGCATGTGAAATGATAAAGCGGCTGCTCCACAGTTTGTTCCTTTTTCACAATAACCTTAGCAGAGGGCTCATGAATTGAGAAGCCAACTATTGCTTCCTGTAAACTGGGCTGGGCAACAGAGCAGCTAAAAATTCACAAATTTTCTATAACTTATAATTTCAGGTGATTGGATGTGGCATTTATTTCACTTTTTCTTTTTTTTTAACAAGTGTTCAGGCAGTTTAAATATTTTTCTTAACCATAAAGTCTTCCCAAGAGTGCTATTCCATCTTTATATCTCTTTCAGGTCTAAAAAAAAAGATGGCTTTCTAAGAATGAGAGGATTTTATTATACACAGCCTAGTTACTTAAAGACATAAGGTTTGAGACAGTTACAAAGCATTACACTCTCTGGTCTGATTTCTCATGTCTGACACATTTTTTGTTTTTGTATAGTTAATCTACCTGTTTTATGAAGCCACCAAAATTGTTTAAACAAAGTTTGAGAAGATTATCTGATCTTTTTGTAGCTGAGCATCAAATAAGAAAACAGTGAGGACTCTAGACATGACTGGATTTGGCCATTTGTCCATCCTAATTTCAGTAAGGTACTCCCTTTCTATGCTGTAGGATTGCTGCCATGTTCTTACAGATGGCACCCCTGGTTCTTCCCCTGTCTGTAAATGGTGATGAGCTTCAAAATACATTTAATGCCTCATTTGAGACATGACTGTGCCCGCTGGCTTGGGAACTAGTCATGATTATATCATAGAGGGAGAGGAAGTATCCATTACTGCTTGCCAGCCCCAGCTGTTAATGGTGCTGTGTCTTGTTTTAGATACAAATTATCTGGCTTCAGGTTTCACTTACTACATCTTGTTGCTTTTCTCTGCTGCCTATTTTCTCCTCCTGTGGATATTAAGGTTCTGTCAAAAAAATCATAGTTTTGTCTTTTATTTTACATTAATTAAACTGGATTTTTAATACTCACAAAGTATTTCCTTTAGTTTTTAACTGATTTTTGTGGCTCATTTTTCACATCTTCAGCTTCAACTTCTTCAAAGTTTTTTTTTAAATACTGTATAGATAGAATACTTAGTATAGATAGAAAATAATTTCACTTATACAACTCATTTTTCTTTATTATTTTTGCTCATCATATCAGCTATTTTTGAAACAATAGTATCTTGAAAGCTTCTGTTGACTTACTTCTCTTCAACACTTTTCTGAGTTAGTTTTCCAGAACAGAATACTTATTTTATTAGGAACAGACTGCATTTTGGGTTTTCTTAGCTTTAAAATTATGTCATAACTTAAAAAAAAAAAAAAGTAATTGTAAAAAGTTTAATTCCAATACACCTTTCTTTCTGTTCCACTAGCTATAAGAAGTCTGGACTCATAACACCTCCAGAGAGACGTGAGACTTGTGGTTCATACTGAATGTGGAACTCAGAGGAAACTGGCTGCTGAAAGTCAAAGCCATTGGTTCTCTCTCAATATCCTCTGGATCCTGGTCCTGTCCCAGATTCTTTCACAGCATTGAAAATCTACCTGCATGCCAAGTTCTGTATCAGTTCCATAGGCTGGTGGTCCTCCTGCTACACATACTGACCCACTTGCCCACAAAATTGCCCTTTTGATGAGTCGGGAGCTGGAGTCTATGTATTGACTTCCAGGATTTGGAATAATGGCCTGTAATTTGCAGCAAAATAAACTGAATTTACCACAATGTGTAAGTGCTTGCCAGTCATTTTTATCACTGTTCATTGTACATCGTTGTAATGACTAAATATTACCAGCCATAAATAAGTGCACATCTTTAACCTGTCTTTGAAATTCCAAAAGAGAATTGTTTCCAGACTTTGAACACAAGCTGCCATGTGGCAAAGCTATATTCTTGCATTGTTTTAGCAAATACAGAGTGTCCAGGCACACATTGTGTTGTTTCCATCTTCTTCCACATTATCTGTTATAGCACCATTCATAATGCTTCTCACAGCTGTGAAGTGTTATATTTAGTTGAGGAAGTTTTTGATTTCCTCACCCTCTCCAAGCCTTTGCCAGCAGACTGTGTTCACTAGCAACCATATCACAGATTAGGCCAGCATGACAGTTTTGGACACAGGTCCAGATCATGATTCAAGATGCCTTTGGAAATTACATAAATATGAAAATATATACACAGAAATATTTTTCCCTAATATTTAATTCAAAAGTCAACAGGAAAAACAAATAGCCATTGCTGAGAAAGGGAGCATCAGCTTTTCTAAATGTTGCCAGTGGCTTTCGTGTTGAAAAATACATAGGCAGCATAGTTCCCATCTCAAAAGGAGATGATCATATGGGACAAGAAACTGTGGCAACACTGATTCTTCTTTGCATATATATATTTTTTCCCTAATGGTATCATACTTAAGTGCAAAGATGAGTAATTACTTTTATCACCAAATAACTCATTTCATTGAAAATGAACATGCCAAAATAAATATATGAAAATGTTCTTCCAAAAAAGTATTCAGGCTTCCCTAACTAAGTTTTGGGGTTGGGGCATGGGGTTAAATGCATGTGTGTTTGTGTTCAGGGGTTATACAAAAGAATTACTGGAGTTATTTCATAAAAATGCACTTAGAGACAAAAATAATGCAAAACACAGGTTTTGGGTTTTTCAGATACTAACTAATAAATTGTGAGAACCTGAAATCACTGATGAATAAATCCTTTGATTCTTATCTCGGGGGAGAAAGGCATATTCAGTTTGTTTTCTCTCAAGTATTTATGTGATCATGTTGATTGCCTTTGCATGTGTCCTAAAGTTTTCTTTGTCCTGGGTGACTTCATTATTGACAAAATAGACAGATTGATATGATGGAGAGAAGTTTCAAAGGAAAATAAGCAGGGATGCTGCTGATAGCAACTTGAGCAGAAGAGATGGAAGGGGTCTGTGAGTGTCAATGAATGAACACTGACATCACAGCTGCGGAGACCAGACTGAGTAGTCTACTAGTTGGGATTCAATCTTGTTACAGTAGAAAAAACTAGTGAAGGACTGCCTGCTAAATTTTGCTGAATGTTGTGATGAGTCAGGAAACCAGAGATGACTGACAGTTGGGGTTGTTCAGCCTGGAGGACTCCAAGGACACCTTAGAACACCTTGTAGTATGTAAAGAGAGCTTACAAGAAAGATGTAAAGACACTTTTGGCAAGGACATGTAGTGATAAGGCAAACAGGAATGACCTTAAACTGAAGATGGGGAGACATTAGATATTAGGAAGAAGTTCTTTATTGTAAGAGTGGTGAGCCACTGGAACAGGTTGCCCAGAAAATCAATAGATGATTTATCCCTGGGAATATTCAAGGCCTGGTAGGATGGATTTGGAGGAACTCGGTCTAGTGGAAAATGTCCATGCCCATGACAAGGGGGCTGGAACTTGATGGTCTTTCAAGTCCTTTACAACCCAAGCCATTCTATGATTTCCTACCCAAGCCATTATATGATCCCATTCTATGATTCAAAATGTACCCATGTAATTGAATTGAACAAAGAGTAAATCATCATTGTCTATCAAGACATGTGATAACTGTCTCACTCTAACTCTTAATAATTCATCTTCATAATAAAGTATTACTTTGGTATATTTTAAGATGTATCACAGCATTTGTGCCGTAATATTTTATCTGAATAACCTGGATTCTCATAAAAAGTGCTCAGTGTTTCCTGCACAGGCCCTAACTTCTTCTGGGCAACAGAGTTGGATGGACTGCTAAGCTTGGTGTGACTTGAGGTCAGGAAAAGGAGGGCTCACTTTACCTTGCAAGATGTGTAAATCTATTGCATTTCCAGTAAAGTGTACATACCTTATTTTATTCTAAAATTGTTTAGGTTTAGCTGACAGTCCATGGACATTTTTATGCCTTTGTTCACAAGATTGATGGTTCATATACTCTGTTAAATCACTTTCCCATGTAGGTACTTACAGACATTGATTTAGTTACATACTTGGCTTAGATTAGAGATTGATATCAGCTGTCTTAGCATTGCAGTACATTTTGAGTTCACGTCCAGTTTGTTATCTACCACAATCAGACCTTTCTGAGTCAGTGACATTCAGAATATATTCCCCCATTTGGAAGTAGCATCAGAAGCTAGCATTAGTCTCTAGAATATAGCCTCAAATTTGCTGCATTAAAATACTTATTATACAAATTAGTTCAGGTGGCTGCTCAAAGAAGTTTTGGGGTTTTTCTGGAAAAACTTACTTCTTTTACTATTATTTTTAAGTCTGATATTTGTTTATGTTATGTACAGTTATGTCAGCATGGATTTGCATTTCTAATAATTTTCTTCAGGATAGTAATAGGTCAATTACATATTCTTCCTTAATCCCATCCAATCCAATCTAATTACTTGAAATGTAGCAACTGGAAAGTGTCTAACCATTAACTTATCTTTTAAGGAACTATGAGGTAATCATTTTAGTGTAGACTTGAAATGATACTGTCAAAATTTTAATTAAAATACTGTGCAATGCTACATCAACTGACTTCTACTAAATTAAGCATATTTTATCAAACCCTTTGTAAGTCAAATCTGTAATCATACAATGAAGATTTGCTTCAGCTGGGATGATCTATTAGCTATAAAATATGTTAAGTGATATTAATAAGGTTACAACTCTATAATTGTATAATGCTTTTGTATAATGCTTCCTGAAGCATGTGCATCAACAATTTCATAAGAACTGCATAAATATAGAAAAATAATATAAAGAAATGAAGGCTGTGTTAAGATCTGGCAACTGTTTTAATAAATACTTTTATACCTGTCTAATTTCATTAAAAGACAATGTAAATAGGCATGAGTTAAAGGATTATGGTTTAGAGAAACTGCAGAGACTGGCCGTGTAGAGTGGGTGTTATCCAGTCTAAGTCAACATGAATTTCAGTTTCACAAGCAGAATCCATTTTCATTCCTGAAAATCTTGTCAGAGCAGAATATTTGCACAGTACTTGTCCAGGATCGCTAGACATATCTCAGCACAGCAGGAGCTCGGAACATAAAGTCTACAGATCAGATATGCTCACTGTGAAACTTCAGACCATTATCACGGGATCAAAATGTCCACTCTTACAGATCTGATCTTGATCTACTGAACATGTGTCACATCAAAATGTCTGGACATAGTGGAGCTACTGTAAACTAAGAAAAAGGTAAATACATGTAGAGTATGTCTAGTGCTTTTTGGTCATATTTGACTCTTTGATTTACAGTACATAACACACCCATAACTACTTTTGGGTGGAAAATTTAGCAAAACTTTGGAGTTCTTGCTGTCAGCCACATGGTCTTAATATTGCTTTGTAGAGAGGAAGTATAAAAACATAACCAGAAGATTTTGCTTGCAAATTCCCAGAAGGCAGTTACAATACAATGATCCTGAACAAAAGAAAATATCTCAGAAGTTGTGACATGTCAATTCAAGAGAGCAGACCTGAAGCCTTTAATTTCCATCAGTAAATTACCAGGCATCTCATGCCCATTGAACAGAAAGGTCACGTTTTTGTTTTCACAGGAGAGATATGCTAATTAAATACTGATACAAAGCTAGAAAGTGGAGCAGGGAGTTAATGGGACTGAGTGAGACACCTAGTTTTGGTGCAACAGGACGCAAAGCACCAGTGAGGAAATGTAATCTGTTCTTCTGAAAGAACATGCTTTAATTCTTTCTGCAGTTAGCACAGAAATAGCTAGCACTCTGGAGGCTTCTGGAGAGCTTTAAAGTAAAATTACACTAAGTACTTACATGTTCTGCTCTTTATTGAAAGTGCCTACATCCACTGGCAACCTGAACTGATGGTGTCTTTTAAAAGATAAAGCAAAGAAGTCAGCACAGGACCACTGGGTGTGAATCTCTTTTCTTTCAGGAACTCAGCTCATCCTTCCAAGGAAATGCCTTAACTGCCAGCTTTTGAGGTTGTTTTCACCATTTTCATAGTTGTGGAGCCAAAAATGCATGAGTGTAAAATGGTGATACATGGAGATAGGCAAGACAGAGCCCAACTCTCACCTGGAGGGGAAAGAACTGGACATTTTGTTCCTTCTCTGTTACATTAACAGAGGTCTGTAATGACAGAATGAAAAGAAAAATTATATTTATTGGTGAGAAAAGAAATATTTTTGATTATTGATATTGAATAAGTAACTTATTATTGCTGACATTGGCTAAGATGTATGAGACATTTGTGTCCCCTGAAGATAAAAACATTAAAGCCCATGTAGCAAAGCAGTGCTGCAGTGTTTGAAAGGCACCTGTCAGACAAACTGTCAAAGATATTCCATTAATTTTATTCAATGTCTATTAGAAAGCTCGATGGCTTTATTGATAAAGTGAGATATTTTTCAATTAATTTATACTGCTGTTAGCAAAATCTTGTGGGCATTAGTTCTGAAATTGAGTTATTTGGGGAAATTCTATAAAGAATGTATATGAAAAGTTGGGTGAATGTAGCATTTAATTACTGCTTATCATGTTTCAAGAAGGTGACATCTCATTGCTCACTGTTACCACACATGGCTTTGTGCTCACTCTCATCACAGGTGTAAACTCACAGTTATATCTGATTAGTACAGAGTTGATAAAACTCTCAAGTCACAGCCATTCTTTTCTTCTCTACTTCTTTTGGAATACACTTAAGTTCCATATTTTGCACTTCTGAGTCTATTTATGTAAGAAACAGAGAGGAAAACAAGCTTGTGATATAAGCATGAGATCTGCAATTCAGTCATGCCACACAGAGCAGAAATCAAGCATATTCTTGGAAAAATCCTTTAATATAAGCAGCTAAGTAATTGCCTGGTTTAGTCAACCAACACACAAAAGGCCCACAGCCTAAAATATTTTTGATAATGCTGGATTGCTAAAAACCGTCTCAAGTTACTGTGTAAAAGCAGTGATATTACTGATGTATGGCTGAACTAAACAAAATGTCAAGCAGATTATGAGTCCTTTGGCTGAACTTTTTCATTAGAAAATGGTGATTCACTCAAATTGAAACTCTGTAAAGGAATGTGCAGCTCTAGTGAGATGTTCTCCTCATGGGGAAACCAATGTCCAGAGCAGCACCTCTGTGCTGGAAAGTTTGATCCTGAAATGGCATCTGGAACACTCACTGTGTCTATGGCCACAGAAAGTGAAAGGTGTTTATTCATAGAGTAGAGCAAGGAGAACTGCTCCAGTACTGTGAATTGTATTCAATCTGGATCAAAGAAGTTTATTGGTTTTGCTGATGTTAGAGAAATTACTGGTAATCAATAATTTGGGATCACTATCATCAGTACAACAGATAATTCACTATACTAGACACATACAAAGTATAAATAGATGCTATTCTATAAAAAAAATCCAAAATATTCTAATCCTACCCTAACACTCTAATCCTACACTCATGCAGAATGATGTGCACACTTTGTGGGCCCTCTTTGTCCCCCTCTGAATTTACCTGTGCACCTCATATCCTGAGAATGATTGTTCCCCCTTTGCAAGATACACATTTTCATCTCCTACTGGAGCACTACATGAGCCCCTGCAGCTCCCTACAGCTTTCTGGGGCTGGGACTGGTGCAAAACATCCCTCAGAGTCCCACAGGCACACCGAGGTGTGAGTCCCCGTGTGTGTGTCCCCCTCCTCAGGCTGGACACAGATGCCTTGGGGTGGCCCATGGGAAGGTTGCAATCGTTGCAAGGGCAGTTTCTGGCAGTGCCACACCAGGCTGTGCTTCACAGGATTGTCTTACTCCCCTGTCTCCCAGGTAAAAAAATTTCAAAGAGTCTTTTATACTTCTTTTCAAGCTGAACCTTTTTATGATTAAAAAGTCTTCAAACAAATATCTGGTTGCTGGTTAATCTGGCTGGTGGTCATCTTTCTCCCAGCAGTACCTGTCTGTTCAAGTACTTGGGCTGATTGGCTTTTGGAAGTTTGGGTCTTTTTTTTACCATTCCCTAGCCAAAATTAATGACTTCACCTATTTGGATCTTCTAATAGATGGAATGGATCAATTGCAAGTAGAAATCAAAATTTTGAAAAGGCATTTGAAACTAGGTATTTAATTTTTATATACCTGAAATGAATACTAAAACCTGTTATGAAGGATGTCCCAAAACAGAAGACAGATAAACTAGTAGCTGATTGCTGCCCAATACAAGAAATACAGAGGCAGATTCTTCTCAGAGGTGCTCAAGAAAGGTACAAGAAGAAACAGTTTTAAATTTCATGAAGGGCAATTTCAAGGTTGTATTTACCTATAGAAAATCCCCATGAAAGTAGATAAGCACAAGTTGCTAGAGGATTTGGGATATCTCCATTATTGGAGATTTTCAGAAATTGACTGAACAAGGTCATCAGTAACTAGGAGTAAACTAGAAAGAAATGTTGCATAGAGAAGGATGTCAAATTGCCTTTGGTCATCTCTTCCAACCTAAGTAGTGCTGTGGTTCAGCACTTCCACTTTCACGTACTTAGTGCTCTCCTAAGGACAAATACCTGATTACTGAGAACATATCTGCAGTCTAGTAGGACAATTAAAGGTCTTGTGAAGAACACTACATCTAAAGTTGTTAACTTCTCAGTGCATAAGCACTAAGTTGGCAGAGTCTAGACAAATAACATCTCTCAAATTCTCTTAAACATCAAAACAGGTGCAATTGTTTTTAAGACCCTGAGAAATATAGGAAAGTAAGATTGACAGAAGAAAGGGTAAGACACTAGAAAATGTCTGTATATCAGTCCTAACTGCACCACTATTCTGAAGGAGCTATAATAATTTGATAGCCTGATTGTAAAAGTTAATTTTGGTGCAATTGGCCTAATAATGATATTGCCAACTTTAGACTAATAAAAAAGTCTTGATTCCATATAGAAGGTGTGATTCTTCAGCCCACTTTATTTACACAAGATGCAACCTGGTAGCCCACCCTTGAGAACCAGTTGTGAAATTTGTGTATAATTATGTAGAATGTGGGCAATAAAGTGCATAACAGGGAATGAATCAGCTGATTGGGTCAAACAGCTGGTTTGAACCCAGGATTACTTGGAAAAGTCTAAGACAGCCTGGGTTATAGGCATACAGAGAAAAAAAATTAAGCATGGAACTCATCAAGTTTCAGTGTCTGTTGCTTCCTGGGGTTGGGTTCAGATTAGGGGTTCTGATATATGTTAGTTAGCCAGTTCTGTGTACCCCTTTGTACACCCCTGTTCCCCCCATGGTGGTCCGCTCCGGGTCACTTACCACTGGAGTTTCCCCTTGTCACTCCAGTAACCACCCCCCCTTCCTTCCTGAATCTTCCCTGTCAGTTACCCCGTCCCTGCAACCCCATTCAACCCAGAGCCCCGTGTCCACCCCCGTCGCGTCCCTGTTGGTTACCCTGGTCCACGTCACTCCCTTGTAGCCTGCCCCCATTGGGTGAGGGGGGCTTCTGCCTCCCTTGGCCCGCCCCCTATAAAACCCCACTCCTTCCTTTGTTCGGGCCATTTTCGTCCATGCAGCACTGGGGAGCGCGTCGCGCTTGTCCGTCGTAGCTCCATGCCTCAATAAAGCCCTCCAGCTGACCACGCAGACAGAGTGGACAATTCCTTCTCTCTTTGCCTCACACCTCGTGCCCGGCAGCAGAACGCGGCCAGCCCACCCGAGTGCGCGAAATGCAGAAGCGCCCGAGAGCAAGCGGCGGCCCCAGGTCCCACCGAGAAGCAGCGCCATTCCAGGCTCTCTGGAGCTGCGCGGGACCGGGGGAAAGAACGCAACGCCGCAACTATCCTTGCTAACTAGCCCTAGCATATTTGTCTCTTTTTTATGGACATTCAAACCTACATTCTCTACTTACTTTGTCAAGGCCTTGGACAGTGACTGACAGAATAAGTAAACTTTAGCTCTGTTGAAAATTGTTAGGAAGCCATGGATGTCAGAGCCATGAAGCCAGACTGAAATAAAATACAAAGTATAATAGTCACTCTGTGACTTGGACACTTATTTTGATGAGTGAGAACAGACTTGTGTATGCCTTCCCCACCAGATCAATATGCATTCTTCATGGTGTCTCAAAGTGAGTAAACACTCCTTTTGAGATTAAAAAACCCAGAAACAATCTGGAGAAAAACCACCCTGCTTAGGTACCTCCAGTCACCTCTCATGAGGGAGTGCTCTAGCTTTTAATCTGCTCAGCAAAATGGTTCACTACGCCCCTTTTTCAGATGATAGATACCATCTGTGGCTGTTTTGCTGTCTGCTGAACTCTGTGCTTAATCTGTGGTGAGTGGTGCAAAGATCACACCTAACAGACCCTGCTTTCCCCGGGGTTTTAACGAGCTCTTTGTCTCAGCTCTGAATTATGACACAGGTGGGGCTGGAGCTAAAAAGGCTCCTTTGTGCATTTGTATACCAGGGGAACTTTGCAATGCCAAATGTAGACACTAATTATAAGTATGTCCTGGAGTTCAGGTTTTTCAAATTGCTATTATTGATTGTGGATCTGAAGCTGATAGGATTTTTTGAAAGAACTTTATGTCCAAAAGTTAGACATGAAGCTAACTAGATGAGGAAAAAAATTAAAATCTAGTGATCATGTTCAGGCTCTCAGAAGGTCTACATAGCCATAAAAGGAAAAAAAGAGAAATAATCTGTTGCCTAAACAGCATACTTTCTTGAGAAAATGTATCTATAGGATAAAGAGGATGCTTGAGTATTTAAAAGCCATTGGCAACAATGAAAACCAGGAGTAGAAAAACTAGGAACCTCTCTCAGTTAAATCTCCTTCTTACAGGAGTTTAGCTAATTTTCTTGCTTTGTTTACACTTTGTGGTGTAAAAAGTTCAACAGAAAAAGCTCAAAAGAGAATTAGCACTGACTTTTCTGCCAGTTTTTTGGCTGCAGAATAGTAAAAATTTTGGAGCAAACATCCTCAAGCTAATGTAAACCTAAATAAAGCCTTTCCCTGATTTCTTGGCAAAGGCTCTACTGTGTAAAGTAAGCCTTCTCCTTTGTATCTCCTTCTAAATCAAGTGCCTGCTCCCAAAAGAGCATTAACCCTTCTGGGACTATTTATGAATCTCTGAAATCACAGTCTAGAGACCTTTATGGTCAGGTAGAAAGCCTAGGACCAGGTTATGTGGTAGCCTGTTATTTTACAATTTGCTCTTCTGTAGTAGGTTTTAAATATTCCTTGTTATAAATCTGTAGTGGTTCATTCCATGTACCCCATGTGGCTTCTCTAATGGTTCAGTCCTGAGTGCATTACCCCAAGATTTTCCTGCCAAGTGTATGTCAATACACCTGTCAATCTCCTTGTAACTCCTTTGTTCCCTTCTGGAATGTTCCCTGTCCTTCATCCCTTCCTTGAAGCAAGACTGGGGTGCAAGGTTTGCTCCTTCCCCTTGGTGGCTCCTATTGGATAGCCCTTACTCTGCACCCCTTCCCTAATGCCTTCCTATTGGTAAAAGGTTGTGTCGTCCCCTTATTCCCGCCCCTCCTTAAAAGCAGCTTTTTGTCCTCAGTTATTGTCACTTGTTTCTGAATCCTCTGGAGAAATAAAAGTTCCTTGGAACTCAAACAAGTGACCCCTCTCTCTTCTTTTGCCTGGTTTCTTGTACTGTGCCAGGGCTGTGTTCCCCAGCCACAGCCATGTGCTGCAGGGAGCTGCGAGCCCCGCACGCATCGCCACCCGGGGGGACTTGGTGAGGATCCGGAGGCAGCCGCTCTCATGACTGCACACCGGTCCCGGGGAGTCAGCTGGTTGGGGAGCCTCTTCCTGTGACCATAGCGCGCAGACACAAGGTTAGATTGTCTAAAATAGTTTATGACAGCCTGCAGTCCTGCTTTCTGAGCACTGAGGGATCCAAGTTGAGTGTGTCATGTGGGCATTGTGAATGACAGGTTTTTCTTACCGTAGAACAGCGTTGGATTTCTACAATGTTTTGTTCCAAAGCAGGAGAAGAAAACTAATTTTTTTCACCCACATAAAGTCCTAATGTCCTCTTCAAGGAGAAAATTTAGTTCTGCTAGAATGTGCTTTGAATGTATTTTATCCTGATAGCATTTTACTATACACAGACTCCTTTACCGCTACATGGATACCAAGATGGGGGAAAAAAAAAAATCACTTCTAGCAGTAAAACAGAATTTCCTTGTTCAACAGTACAAACCTTCTTCATTAGGATATGTGTTAGAAGGTTTAATACTTTCCAATATAGAAAGCCTTATTTTACTTTTCTAAGACCTAGAGTTACTTCAGTGGCATTATGGTAATGGATAAGAGAATATATTTTCACTCTTCTTTTTAAAATAGTATTTTTGGAAATAAACATGAAAACTTGTTTATTGGCTGTTACTAACAGTGAAAATTATTCAAAAGTATTAGGAAATTCTAGAGTTAAGTTTTCAGTGCTTGTGCTAAATCTTAAGTATCATTTTTATACTACAGCCTACAGCAACGTAAGTATATAATATTTTTTCCACAGGATACTACGTCATTCAGTGTAGAGGATAGACTGTTAGGCCTGTAGTGAATGAAACCGTTGTCTGTACAAACCCTGCCTTATGTTTGATAGAGTTGAGAACTTAAATAGAAAACAAAACAAAACAAAAACCAAAACAAAACCAAAAAAAAAAAAGGGAGGGGAGGAACTTTAGCAAGAGAAAGGATAGTCTTGTTCTTCAGTTGTTTCAGTACAGGCTGGGTATATTTCAGCTTCTGCCAGATGTCCAGTTTGTCAGAAGAGCCTAATTTCAGTCTTTTCTATGGAAATGAGAGTTGGATAAAGCAGAATTACATACAGGAAATGCTGTGCCAAGTGGCACTTAAACATATTTATCCATATGTCTTTTATATAAAAATGCATTATTTTATACTACCTTTACAAATACATTAAACATTTATGAATTTTAAATATCTTAATAAATCAAGGACATAAATCATATGTTTGTAGTAAGCTGTGCAAGTTGTGCCAAGTTTACAGAGCTGGCTTATTAAGCCCAGCTCAGAAGGTAAACCTGTCCAAAGTAAAAACACTTTGTTGGTTTTAATACAAATTACTTTCTGTTAGAATAATTATTTCATTTGTAATTTCAACAATATTAACTATGTATTGGTTTTGGCTCTGCCTCTGGAGTACATGGGAATATGTGGACATGTTGGGACATATATCTTCCCCACAAGGTGGTGATATTACTATGCTATATATTATCTTTTCTTCACAATGAACTGAAGCAGTTTTATCTCCAAAAGGCATAAAATATCATGCCATTTCAAGCCATGAGCAGAACAATTTAAGCTCACATAAATTTATATTTAAAAGGTTAAATAACCCCACCCACCTCAAATTTTAAGATTAAAATATCTTTTTACATATGTTTTTACCTAGATTTGCCTAGAGAGCAATTCTGTCATAAGAACCCAAGAACTGAGGAATAATTTCCTCTGTATCATGAGAGGTGTAGGATCACTTCAGTCAGACACACAACAGACATGTTTCTGAGAGTAGTTAGCAGGTCACATCTCGGGTCTCTGGGGAGCTGCTGACCAGCATCCTAAGGTGTGTGGCAGAGAGGGTTGATTAAACGGGGCTGTGGAATGCCAAATCCCTTTTTTTATGTAATTGATTAAAACCCCACATTCATCACTGAAGATTCAAAATTGCTAAACACCTAGATAAATTAATAATTAAGAAAGTCTCAAAGTGATTTCTCCAGTTTCTTCCTTGCTGAAGGGGCTTAGAAATATCACCTGGTTCAAACTTTAAGAGAAGGATCCTTGGTAAGATTATTTAGCATCCTCTTCAATCCTAGCCTGAAAACCTCCATTGGTGGGGACTCGACCACATCCCTGGGGAGGGAATTCCAACACGCTAAACACTGTCACTAATATAAAAAAGTCATTGGTAAGAGAAAGTGTTGCATGCCAAGATGGTTCAGTTAGGGAATTTAATAAATGTTAGTTAGGTCAGTTCTATGTACCCCTATTTGCCCCTCATAATGGTTTGCTCCAAGCGGTGTCACAGGAACTCGGCCATGTCAATCTTGTAACCACTCCTCTTCCCCTCAGAAAGTTCTGTGTCAATCACCCCACCTCTGTAATCCCATTTGTCCCAGAACCCTGTACAAACCCCTGTTATATTCCCATCGGTTACCGTGTTCCACGTCACTCCTCCGTTGTCTGTCCCCATTGGGCGAGGGGGGCTTCCGCCCCTGTCAGCCCACCCCCTATTTAATCCCCTGTTCCTTCTGCCCCGGTGCCATTTTTGCCCATGCGAGCTTGAGAACAGCTGCATTATGCATATTCCTGCATGGCTGCAGGAATAAAGAGTTCTCAGCCACATGGACAGAGTGTGCCTTCTCTCACCCTTTGTCTCGCCTCAGCGTCTGGTTACGGCGCGGCAGACCCACGCGAAGGCTCAGCCCTAGAGCTCCATACACACGCGGCAGCCCCGGTCTCGCCAAGAGCAACGTGCTAGCCGGGCACCCCCAGCTGCCCGGGACCGGGGTAGAGAAAAACCGAACGCTACAGGAAAGGTGTTACACAGATGTAAAGATAAACAGATTTAGGTCTCTCTTCTATTTCCTGAAACAAAGGAACACTAAGCATGCTCAAAATCCATTGAAATATTTAATTGTTCTGAAGGATTGTACTCCTTCTTTAAGCAGAGCAATATGCAAAATAAGACAATACGTCAGATTTGAAGATTTTTCACTTCAGGGAAAATATGGGAACAAACAGAATTAGATGATCCATAGTAAAATTTCTTTCAAAAGCTTTAATGTAGCTCAAAACGTTCTAATAAACAATAAATAAGTGCAACTTCATGGGAAACAAATTTTTTAAAAGCCAATGGTAAACCAGCCAAAGTCTGCCTTCAAATTCACACACATAATTTACATTGGGGAAGGGATGATCTTGATTACTCTCTTACAACCTGCTTCTTTGGCCACTGGCACATAAAATAGCAGAATTTAACATCCACATAAATGGAAGCAGATTTTGGCATTGAGTGCTTTCTTCAGGAAGCTTGGTCTTCTGGGAGCATTACTGATGGATCTGCATTTATGTGGCAGAAATACATTTAAACTCAGCTCAGAGGAGGTATTTTTGCTCCAAGCTATGAAACAGAATGATCATGTTAGTTATTTCTAGGACAAAATTATCTAGTGTGAGGAATGGCCTGCTCTGAATATCATTGCTTCAGAAAACAGCGTACAAATGTAGGAAATCAACAAAAAATTTCAGCAATAATTTGACTGCAGGCAGCTGAGACTCCTGTAAAACTTGAGGGCTCTACCTTAATATAAAAAGTGATAAATGGAGACATTATTTATAAATTGGTTGTTTTATATTAAAATCCTTAGCAAATAAATTATTTCCGCTTTTCCCTTGGACCATATTAAGGAGAAACTAGATGAGAAAATAATTACATGCTCATGGTATGTTTTACTGAAGCTCTCTGAGATCACCACAGAATTACTTTTTAAGGCATTTTCCTCCAGACTTTTTTTTTCCTAACAAACTGTCTTGTTAAGTCATTTTATTTTGTAAATTGAGGGGCAGGAAGGAATGAGAAATTTCCTACAGGAAAAAAGAAGTGAATTAATGATATGCCATTGAATATTGCTTCATTCTGCTGCAATCACTATGTGATCATATTCACAGGTAGGAGAAAAGTAAATAGGAAGAGTAATTTGGTTAAATTGTAGCTAAACCAGCTATTTTTATGGTCTTTGCTTTTGTGTTTGGAAGATTATAGACTGCGGGCTGTATTTCATACTTTGGCCTCTGAATCTGTGAATATTTTGATTCCTCTTTCCCTGTTTTTTTCTATTTTTTAATAATGTGTGAAAGGTGGTTACTCACATAACCTTCCACATAATCATGCCAAGTGCACTTTCACATTAATATGATTGTAACATGTAAATCTCAGCTTCACAGCTTCTGTCAACTGTCTGAGGATTTTCTCTGATACCATTTTGGCCTTAAGAAGTGTGAAGAGTTGCACACTTGTGTTATTTATTTCTAATTCCATATACACAACTTTGGGTATCATGGTGCAGGAATTCACCTGCGGGACCTCAGGTTCCTCTTCCATGAGGATTTTAGACCACCTAAGTTTTTGAGACAGACTGCCCATTTCTTGCTCCTTTATGCAGTTTTCTATGTCAGGCTACCTCAATTGAAGCAATGGCAATAGTTCCCAGCCTGCCTCAGGCTCATATCAGAACTGCTTTTTGACAAGGAAAGAACTTGAGGCTTATATTCCTGCTTGAGCTTAAGCGGCAAATAAACCTATGTGACCCTAATGTTATACTTTCCCAGGTAAATGTTTTAATGACAGTTATAAAGATAGTTATACGAAGATGGGTATTTTATTCTACCTATATAATTCACTTATGTTGGGCACAAATTCTTAAGCATATTAATGCCTGGAGCTTTCATAAAACCAGCTGCATTTTTTTACATCAGTGCTTGAGCATCATGGGAATCTGGTTCATAACATGACCTATAAAGAGGCCTTAGTTATTCTTAGGCAATTAATGTAACTCTAAAACATATTTTTGTTAAGCAGTATGCCTTCCTGGAGCCTTAATTCTGTACTTAAGCTCAAGGGAGCAGAAGATTTTCTGCCTTAATCCATCTTTGTCGGAACCCAGAATGTCCCTTGGACACTCTTGGATGTTCCAGGCCCAGGTCAGAAGCATTTGAGACTCTGGCATGCAGCCACAGACCCTTGTGGCTTTGAACCTGATCCATGGAACAATTTACCAACTTTGCAGGAAGAACAAGAAATCACAAAAGTTTAGATATTATAGTAGAAGTAGTCACAAAGTGAAAGGAAGAACTTTTGAGTGCTGTACAGGGGGGTTTAGGCCTTGCTAAAAGGGGTCTGAGTTTTGTACATGGGGGTCAGAGGTTCTAAGATGGTGGGATTTGGGCGTGCCCTGTCCTCTCTCCTTCCTAACCTCCATATTCTTGGTGATGTTGGCACTCACAGATTGGTTTAGAGTAGAAAGTCACTATTCGATATAGGTAATAGGCATTGGGGAAAAACCATAAACATTTAACACGTAATGTATGATATAAAAGAAGGCACCAGCCCCCTGGGTGTCGGAGTGCGCCTTTGCCTGACTGATGAACGGACCGCAGCAGCTCAGGGAGAAAATCTTTTAGATAACATACAATAAACTACCTTGAGACCGGACGTCTGAAGAGTACTGAGTCTTTCTTTGGAAGCTCGGGTTGGAGGAGAGACTTTTCCACCTTTCGGAGTCACCCCAATCTGGGGGTGAACCTGGACACATCTTTGGCAGTTTCTGTTGGCTAGTCTTCTCCTATTGGTACACAGGAGTTTGGGACTACCATTTTGAATTATATAACCCTTCCCATGCCCTGACGACTGTAACTCTTGATTCTGGGATTTCATTTCAGGGAAAAGTGCTTAAAATATAGATGCTACACTGCTTGTTTTCAAGATCCATAAATCTTCTTTTGGCTTTAACATAACTTCCCATTGAAGATCTGTCTTTTAATGTCTAGGAAGTCTATGAAACTGAGCATTTCAGATTGCTGAAAATTCAACACTTAGAATAAAGGTGAAAAATTCTTAAGCCTGAATACACTGAAAACATTTTTATTATTTTTTTCTTCCAACTGAAGACTAATTAAACTAATGCAAAATTTTTGCATTAAAACCTGACACTGGGAACCAGAACTGATAATGTACAGAGCTCTCTACAGCTCTGCATGTTTAAAGATTGCCTAAACTTCATAAGCCTTTTCATATTTACCCAGACCATTTTGAGGTTTTATGATGAAATTACGTTTATCTTGGGGTTTTGACATGATACCAAATGAAATTCTGTTTCAATTTCTAGTTCCATTCAAAGTAAAAAAAAAAAAAAAAAAAAACAAAGTGAAGGAGGGCCATATCCTTATTTGCTGTAAACCAGCATCTCTACGCTACTTTCAATAAGGCTGTGTAAGCTTACAACAACTGAAGAACTAATCCCAGTGAAGTAAAGCCATGTGGTGAATTGAACCAAAGAAAATGTTCAAACGAGTAAGGCCAGCTGTATAGCACAGGCAGACTCTGCAGCTGGGCATTGGGCCAGGTTTCCCCATTAATTGCCTCCCTATGCTTCATTGAAGGAAATTTGAAACCATTCCAAATCTCCTAAGCTCCCCAGCACCACCCCTGTGTTTTTACTCTAGCTGAGACTTCGAGACATTGCACTCACCAGCAACAAAAATGGGAATACACACAAAGTTTTCTAAATAGTACTTTGCATGAACTGCAGAAATGGTGCTTAGTCATGAGTAACTCTAGTTCCTGGAGCTGCATTGTTGTAGGGGCTGATGATGAGGATCCAAGTAGAGGAAATGAGGTGGGAGGAGAGGCTGGGGCTGGAAAAACAAGGGAGGAAAAGCATAAGGGAAAATTAGAGCTAGTCTGAGCTGGTTGCAAAGGAAGGCAGAAGCAGCAGCTCTCAAAGCATAAAGACTTCTGGAAAAGTCTGAGTGGAAAAGCAGGAAAGGAAAGTCCAAAAAGAAGTGAATGGGATAAAGTTTGTGAGTTAGGAGATGTCCACAAGGCAGATCCATGTCTGGAAAGAAAACTGAGCAGGACAGTGTGGTAAGGAATTTAAGACCTCTTTTAAGACAAATCATCAAGGAAGGTTGAATGGACCAGGAGAATATGGTGTCAGTCTGCAAAGAGACACTGGGGGTAGAGAAGTGAGAGCTGGAGTGGAAAGAAATTAAATTGAATAAAACAGGATGAATGTGAAAACCTGAGTAAGGAGCTGGGAGAGCAGAGAGGCTTGATATGAACATGGTGGTGAAGACATCAGAAAAAAGATCTCCCCTTGGGAAGAGATGGCCTAACACATCAGTATCCAGTACAGCAGTGTCCCTTAAAACTAAAACATAGATTCTCATTTCTGAGCATCAACATTTCCAGTGGCAGCATATACCTCAATGTCAGAGTAATTTTTATGCTGAAATTATCAAAAATAGCATGTATTGGAATGGATCTGCCCATCATCTCTCTGTGCTGTCCAGTATCAGTTTCTGACACTTCACATATTCCAAAATAGCACTACTAAATCCTATCAGCAAGCAGTCTAAATTCCTTCTGACAGCCATGGCAGAGATGTTAGCAGCTTAGTACTGCTATCAGTTAAACTCCGAGTTGAAGGGGCGCCTGAAGAGGAAATGAGAACAGTGTGAAAGCCATGGAATGGTATGGAACTGATGAATGAATGAATGAATGAATGAATGAATGAATGAATGAATGAATGTGCACAAGCCAGAAGAGCTGTTTTGGAAAGATTAGATTTTTTTTTCTTCACTCTGAAATTAATAAAACAGAAAAAAACACTTCAAGGCTTTGAAAAAAAGTTCACAAAGCAAATTTCACAGCTTTGCTATCAGGAGGTCTTCTTCCTTATGTCTTTCAGAACAGAGAAGACCTATAATGAATAAGACAGGGATGTAGGCAAAGGACAGTTTCTGAAAAGATGTAGTGTTATTCAGCACATAGGTTGTTACCAAGTCCCTGTACCATGCTGAGTTATCAACCCTGTTGGTCAGGGCTTGAAGTCCATACTTCTCTTTCCCTGGTGCTTGGTTTAGAGGACTGAAACAGACTGTTTGCTGCTGCCTTCTCACCTCAGCTGTACTCTCCATGGAAAGTGTTTATTTTCAGTGCCTGAGCCTTCTATCAAAATTTTCAACTTGGAGGGGTTGATGCCTTTAGCCAGCACTCTCTCTGTTCCCTGTAGTTATGACACTAGTTCTGTAACAGAGCTGTGCATGCTAATCACGAGAGACAAGACAGTTTACGAAATGCTTTACCAAGTCTTATACAAAATCAATAGCTAGAAAACTACACTTGCTTTTTCCTTTCCTAGTCTCCAGAGCCTGTATGAGCCCTCAGACCCCCCAGCCTGGCTGGTGGGAGCTGGCAGAACATCCCCTGGGAAGTGCCAGCTGATAGCTGCGAGAGAACAGCACAGCGTGGGCGCATTCCCTCCCTCTTCGCCCAGCCAAGTCCAAGTTGTCCTCCAAACATGCAGACTGTACCTCTCTGTAAGTGGGAAGTCCTCAGTTGTTAAGACAGTCAGTTTTAGCTCTCCCTGCAATGCCAGAGGCGAGTCCTGAAGCATGAATGGAGTTCTTCATGTTCTCCAGGATATTCACTAGCAGAGCCAACAGCAAACTGCTCATTTGCCTTCTGTTCTGATTAAGTCAGATTTTAGGCCAAACACTGGAGTCACTTGTAATGATTCTATTTCACTTCAAGGTACAATAGTGTAAAGCACTATGATTCTGTGTTTATAACAGCCTAAATTCCCAATTCTTCTGTACCCTTCTCTGCATTGGTTTCTTTTAATTGGGCCTTTCCTTGGCTTGTTTTTATGTCTGACAATAACACATACAGCTTTTTGTCATCTATAGTCTTCAGCTTTTTATAGCATTTAAGTTGTTCTGGTGAACTACCATCCCATCTCCCAATCTCCTATTATAAAGTTGTGATTTGGGGGAGACTGGGAGAAGAGGGAGAACACTGCATGACATAGTGATTTTCCTCTTTTTAAGTGGTTGTATTTAGCAGACTCCATGTTCTTTATCCTAGAACAAAAAA
The DNA here is from genome assembly GCF_031753505.1 of Anomalospiza imberbis. Lineage (NCBI taxonomy): Eukaryota > Metazoa > Chordata > Aves > Passeriformes > Viduidae > Anomalospiza > Anomalospiza imberbis. The sequence goes on along the minus strand of NC_089683.1, from coordinate 19,294,759 downwards.
AAAAAAAAAAAAAAAAAAAAAAAAACGTTATATGAAGATGTTTGAAAAGAATGTGAATGACATGGACTGAATTCATTACCACTTCAAAACTTCACACAAAGGTTTGATTTCCTTTGTTTTTAATTGCCAGCAATGAAACAGTTCACAGTACACTGCAAACACAGCCCCAGCTCTTTGTTAGAGACAGTGGGAGGGGAGGGGAGAGAGGGGAAGGCTTATGAGGAGCATGAATGAGTAAGCTTTGCTGACTCCTCTAACTACAGAGCCTGACAAAATGCCTATAAATACATTTCCCATGATCTTAATAGCTGAGCAGGACTTTTTTTGTATGATAAGTGGGAATTCAATCTTGTCAAATTTAGACAAGTGGGAGTAAATTGTAATTAACATCTCTAATAGAAAACAACTTATTACATTGATCTGTATTTTAAAGCATAACTTTGACATGTATGTCATAAACAATACATTTGCTTTACTGATGGTGTATCCAAGTTACCTCTTTAGTATTTATTGATATTTTACTGCATATAATCGCTTAACCTATCTAATCCAAATCACAAATACCAATCACAAATACTGTTTTTGGTTAAGTACAACTGTCCATTCATAGTGTATCACATAAACAGACTTACTAATCATGTAAGGTCACTTGTATGCAAATAATGAAAAAAAAGAGAAAAAGTATGTTTGTCACATGATGTATCTGAAAGGAGTGAATGTTTCTTTCATTATCTTTCATTTTCCTCTAGGGATATTTATTTTTTGAAAATTTGTTTCAGACAAAAATTGAAAAGAGCTATTTTGTAACATCTCAGAAAAAGTTTTAGTGGCATAAGCATAAATCAGTTTCCTTTCCACTAAAACATGATAAAAATGCATCTCAACATGTTAACATTTCAGGAAAGACAGAATTTTAATCTCATGGATTTATGTCTTGCAAAAATAAGAGTTGCCTTTAGCCACTGATTTTTTAAATTATCTAAGATACAAAGTTCAGACACTGGATCTTCTGGTATCCCTAGTTATGCTTTTTCAATTTCCTTTAGAAAAGGCCATACAGTTTTGCTCAATTCAGGTGCTCATTGTGATTTACTGTGCCAAATCTATTGGAATTTTACAGTATTTTACAGGTTTTTACAGGTTTTCTCTTTTTGGTTGTACTTAACTAAATCAACTATGATATTTTTAGCTCAAGAAATTAATGTACTATTTTATTAGGAAGAGAAGGTCCTACCTATAGTTCATGCCAATCATACCAATATCTTCTGAAAATTACTCAGTGGAATCATGGTGCATTTCCTATTCCTCCATATTTGCATAAGATCTGAGAGATGTTTCTTTGCTGTTTTTAATTGAACAAAAGTACAGACACATACTAATATAATCTGATGTTCGTAGTTTGAAGCCAGATGATTTGAAGCCAGCAGAGTCTAACAAGATGAAGTTTAATAAATCCAAGTGCCGAGTCCTGCATTTTGGCCACAATAACCCCCTGCAGCGTGCAGGCTGAGGACGGTGTGGCTGGACAGTGCCCAGGCAGAAAGGGACCTGGGGGTACTGGTTGTCAGCCAGCTGAACATGAGCCAGCAGTGTACCCTGGTGGCCAAGAAGGCCAATGGCATCCTGGCCTGTATCAGGAACAGTGTGGCCAGCAGGAGCAGGGAGGTCATTCTTCCCCTGTACTCAGCACTGGTGAGGCCACACCTTGAGTGCTGTGTCCAGTTCTGGTCCCTCAGTTTGGGAAGGATGTCGAGACGCTTGAGCGCATCCAGAGGAGGGCAACGAGGCTGGTGAGGGGCTTGGAACACAAACCCTGTGAGGAACGACTGAGGGAACTGCGGTTGTTTAGCCTGGAGAAAAGGAGACTCAGAGGTGACCTTATCACTCTCTACAACTTCCTGAAAGGTGGTTGTAGTCAGGTGGGGTTTGGTCTCTCTCACCAGGCAGCAACTGACAGAACAAGAGGTCACAGTCTCAAGCTGTGTCAAGGGAAATATAGGTTGGATATTAGGAAAAATTTTTTCACGGAAAAAGTCATAAAGTTCTGGAATTGCCTGCCCGGGGAAGTGGTGGAGTCACCATCCCTGGATGTGTTTAAAAAAAGACTGGATGTGGCACTGGGTGCCATGGTTTAGTTGCATGGCACTGGGTGCCATGCTGTTAGGGCATGGGTTGGACTAGATGGTCTTTAAGGTCTCTTCCAACCTTGTGATTCTGTGAATTCTGTGATCTTCAAAACAGGATGAGATTTCAATGCAGGTCTATTACATACCCCTCATACTTGCACTCTGGAGTTTCTATCGTATTTTTCCTTCAAAAGACACACAAAAAAAAGCATTATGCATTTTCTCAATTACATTTTCCATGTGTTTCAGTGGGTATTTTTCTATTCACTTTGCCATTCCCTTCATTATATGTCATCTTCCATGATACCTGCATGCTATGCATAATTACACTCCTATGCACAAATACAATCAAATGTTGCCTGCTGAGATTTTTTTATAAATTTTAAAGTTTTATAAATTGTTTGCTTCATATTTCAAAGCTACAGATTCTGGGGCAGCGCCACATCCTCCAAGCCTTCCAAGTTCACTCTTATGATTCTAATGAGTAAAGTTTCTTCCTAGAGGTCTTCATCCTTTTCCTCACCTTAGTTGCCTCTGAAAACAATCTCTTAACATGCTTAAATAAATATTTATACACATACATTCTTTTGATGCCTTGAGAAGCTACCTAGAACAGGGGCTAGGCAATGTTAAAGGAATAAAGTAGGTATTTATTAAAAAGGCCTTCAAAGAATACATCTTGAGCAGTACAAGAACTTGACTAAAGCTACACCCAAGATGACAACCGGTCACGAGTTTTCACACTTTTATTAAGTTTTGGTCCATTTACATAATGGGGTTAATTGTCCAATTACAGCCGCAGGTTATGAAGTCCCATCCTCCTAGTTTGCTCTCCTCAATTTGCTGTAATTTACAGTTTTTGGACCTGAAGCTGTAGTGGTGTCCTTGGTTCTCAGGCTGGAAAAGGATCGTTTTGTCTAACTAAACTGTGAGGAGAACTTGCTAACTTTATATGAAGTTCAGAGTTATATACTAATGCAGTACAGAATCTGGAAAATATGAATGCTAAAACTTAAGGCATCACTTTCACCTAAAGGTCTCAGCCCTTCATTTTTTTTTTTCCATAGAAGACAATTTCTGGGGTGACAGCAAATTGCAAAGTGCAAGCATCAGGAGGCAATCACCATCCGAGCTACTGCTCATTACCTCTGGCTTTGGGATAATACCATACTGCAAACTGCAGCAACTTCTTCCAAGTGCTCATGGCATCCATCAGGCCTTCTCTTGTTTATAAAAATATCTCTCCATATGATGTTTTTGACAAGTAAAGGAGCAATCACCTGGGTCTTTATACACTGGCCAAAGAAAAGATGCAGAGAGAGTCACAAGTCTATCACTTGAGCCTTTAGAAGCAATAATGAGAGTGATGCCTGGCCAGATGTTCAGAGGTAAGGAAAAGAGTGAAAAAGTCAAGTGGAAAAAGGAAAGTAGAAGACTGTACATTGTCAGTGCATTAATTAGAAATTCACTCCCCTTAAGCTCCACATCCTCACCTGGGATAGCTTCTGGTGCTGCTTCCTTCTGCTGGCTCTGGCAGCCAGCACACTGACAGCAGAGTGTGAGAGGGGGAGCATGAGGTACAGCTCAGGAAGGAAAACTCTGTTTTTCCTGAAGTGCAGGTAAATATATTTGACTTATATTCAAATAGTGATTCTGGAGGCTTCAATTACATGCATAGTCTGAAAATACACATGATAGAAAGTTTGGGGATATGTTGAAATTAGAAAAGAAGTAGATGAAAAGATTTGTACTGGTTTTGGCCAGGATAGAGTTAATTTTCTTCCTTGTAGTTTGCATGGTGCTATGTTTTAGATTTGTGCTGTAAACAGTATTGAGGGATTTTTTTTTTCTGTTGCTAGGCAGTGCTTGTGAGGTGTCAACATCTTTTCTGCTTCTCACCTCACCAGTGAGACTGAGGTGCACAAGAATTTGGGAGGGGACAGCCTGGACAGCTGATGCCTCTCGTGACCCATCTCTGAGTCAGGACAACTGGGTTCTTTACTAAAGGATCCTTTGGAGGAGATTAAAGCAAAAAAAAAAGTTCAATAATTGTTTATAACAAAAACAATAGCTTTTATTTTTAACAGCTCTGGAATAGTAACTAAAAAAAAACATAACTGAAAAAAACATAATTGAAAAAAGTAGTCTATAGGCATTCTGGGAGCTAAGTTCGACATAAGAGAGGAGAGATAGAAGGAGAAAGATAGATAGAAAAGGAGATAGAGAAATAAGAAACAAGCCAGAGAGATATTACCAGCTGTGGCTCCAGTGGTGTGCGAGTGGTTGTGGTCAGTCACAGCTCCTGTCCATTGGGGTGAGGGCACCCATACTCAGCAAAAATAAGTTTTCATGCCCTTGGTCTCTTTCAAGAGATGGCCCAGTATCTCTTCCAGGAGGAGTTCTGGTGAGCATGTGTCATCTTTCCTTGGAAAAGTCTGGAATGGTCGAGAGAGGGGATCTGTGTATAGGTTGAAAGTCTGTGGGTTTCAGTTGCGCACTGATGACTTCCTGCGCAGGGAGGGGACTGGCACAGCTACCCTACCTCCACAGGATCTGCTGCTTAATGGCTGTTGGTAGTCTAAAATCTGTCCAAAATAGGTGAAGCGTGGGCAGTAAGTGATTAGCACCAACTCACTCCCTTCAAAGCTGTTCCTAATATGTCACATGTCACATTGCTAAAATAGTCATAAGCACAGCTTCTAACTATTTCTTATGCTGAAGTCGTGCATTTTCAGTCCAGAAGACAAGATCTCTGTTTTCGCTCAAAACACAGATACCCTCTGTCATTCAGTCCTTGGACTGCGAGTAGAAACCCAATCTTCAGACCCAGTCATACATGACTGGGGATGTGCCCAAGTGACACGTCAGAAGCCCAGGGAGGTTGTTGAACTGACTGTGGGAGTCTCACTGCCAACTGTCAGGCGTGGGATTAATAGCTGGGCATTCCTGAAGCTCAGAATAGCAATCAGTCATCATCCAGAGACTGGTGGAGCTTAGAAGAGCATGAAACCCTGGAACTAAATCCAGTCAAAAGCACTTTTTTTTTCAGAGTAGTGAGTGAGAAATTGTAGAAGATATCTATCTAAAGATGCTCTATCTTTCCATTTTTCTCACTTCTCCCTATTTCTTTGGAGCCACACCATGGAGACACTGGAAAGAGAAATCTTTCCAAAACATTATTAAACCCATATGTTCAGAAAAAATGCAACATTTACATTAAATACATAGTGCAGGAAACTGCTCTGTCAGACAAGATATTCCTCACCTGATTATGATTGGAAAGCAATAAATAGAAAGAACTAGTCATAAAACAAATGGCAACTGAAAACACATGCATTTAGGTCTTTAGCTCCAGAATAAATTAAGTGCAAATGTAGATTTTCCATATATCTGCCAGAATTTAGGAAACTAGTTATTTTATCCTATTTAATAGGTTGCTTGTATGAAAAGCTTTTTTTTTTAATGAAATACTCATTGTGAAAGAGCCTTAAGTATTTTGTTGCTGACACAGTTAAAATGAAAATGTTTTTTTTTTCTGCTTTTCTGTGCCTGTAGAGCTACAGTAAATGCCAATTGAGATAACAAATACTTGCTGATAGCAAACACAGACCCTAAGGTCTATCATATCATTAGATCTGCTTATTTCTCTAAGATTTTAACTGCTCATAAAATCTGGTCTTCGTGGCTTATGTGATAGATGTATTTATTTAATTAAGCTAAATTCTTTTAAAACTCCCCAAATATTACAATTTGTCTGTGTTCAAGAATAAATAGCTGGTAATACAAAGTGACTGCCAACATTTAAAGAAATATTCTGTATTTAACCTTCAAGCAAATTTGATAACAATCTTGAACGCCACAAGCTAAAGTTCAGATCATTCTCCTGTGACACACCTCCCTTGAGATCTGGTCAGATGCCTTTACATTACATATTTTCAAATATACCTAGCCATGGAATTCAGTTAAATCAATTTCAGTGAAAACTGGGTGTTTTGTCAATGAAAGATTTGGTCTCCATGTTTTTCAGTTTCACATTTGTATAGAGGAAATTTCCAAACATCAACAGCAATAAATTTCAAAAATAAATTTTTACAGGGCAAAAAAAATCAAAAGTCTGCAGAACAGGCAGACATAGATATTCAGTAGTTTATATTCTGCAGTTTTTCAAAATTGTCATAATTTTATTTGCAGATCAGCTCTGTGATTATCTCAAGACCCTAAAGAAGCAGAAAACATTGATATTTGCATCTCACTGTCATTCCATAGGACACATGACATTCAAAACTGCCATATATCTTCTTTACATACAGCTCTGTTTTACTGTTTAATTCTACCTCCATCATGAAAACACCAATTACCACAAATGGCTTAAGACAGCACAGCCAGGTGTAATTCTGTGACTGTGACTTTCTGCTTGTTCATGAATTTTGACTATTATTAGGATTAAGATGGTATTCAGAAATCTCAGTCATTTTATATGAAGCCTCACAGCAGCAGTCAATCCCTGCTCTGAAGACCTTAGACTCTCAACAGGTACAAGAGACAAAAAAAAAAAAAAAAAATACTTTCCTAACATTAGAAAATACTGTTTTCCTAACATAACCCAGCTCCCAGTAATACAACTTGATGCTTCTGCTCTGAGCAATTATAAGACACTGGAAGGCAGAAAGTTCATGATAATTGCTCAGGGCAGCTCTTTCCTCTTCAGGCAGTAAGTGGCAGCATTGCAGTAGCCTTTGCTTCCCTATCTCTTTTGTTATTGCCTTCCTAGGCAGTCCTGCTTTTTTGCTCAAGCTCACAAATCTCCTTCTGCCATTTCTATATCCCTGAAATATAATATTATATTGGAAAGCAATATATTATATTTAATATAAATAATTTTGTGTAAAGTTAAATAAAAAAGAAAATTTGCAGATGTGGGGTCTTGTGAATGGAGATTGTGCATATGAAAAGCAACCCCTCCCTTTCTATGCTCTCAGTCTGGGAGTATTTTGTATCCTTATCAACATTTCTAAAAACTGAACAAATTAAAACAAGGGAAGCTGAAATATTTTCTTCCTGTTTCTGAAGCAGAGGATGTAAATGGGATTCTATCTATAGGTAGACATTATAGATCCTTATTGAATATTTTATAGCCACGAAAAAATAAGCCTGAAAATTCAGCATCAGATAATTTCATGTTAATTGATTTGCCAGTGATACAGTATTGGGTTTACCCAGTTCTAAAAGGGCTTTTTGGAACAACAGCTGTGATTTTTTTCCTGGCTCATAATCATCATCAGCCATAAGGAAACTGCAATCAGAAGGGAGGAGACAGATCTGCTGATGAAGCACAAGCCTGCCTCGTATCTAATTCCCTCTCGAGCTTTGTTGGCTCTGCACTGCTAAAAGGAACCACATACATCAGGAATTCAGTTTTGTCACTTGCATAAACATATAGTCCTAAATGTGAAATACACCCTTTTCAGTATCTGCTGAAGTGAGTGGCAATTTTCAGTTGTGGGGTATGGCTAAAGAATAGATCTTTTCCTGAGAAGAAATGGATTATCAGGATAATTGATTTTCTGGTTAGACCTGTCTGTGGCGATTAGCTTGTGTAGTCATTAGTTCTTGGGCTGTTTTCACACTATCTGGCTCTGTACCATGATGCTGGATGTTCCTGTCAAAGGTTGTCATTTTCTCTGGTGTAGCATTTATGTTACTGGCCTTTGCAGAGGAATGAAAACTGTACGATCTGTCTCTTGTGGAAAATTGTCTTTACGAAGATCCAGTTTTCCCATAAGAACATGGCAAATTGTGTAAGGCAGCTTTTAATTAAAAACTTTGCTTATTAGCTGTGAAGGTTAAGAGGTGAATGAGAAGACTCCTTTATTATTCAGGGCAAAATGGAGCATTTCCAGTTAAGAAACCTGCAAACACTTGTAGAAAAGGAAAAGGAAAATGACTTTATAATAATTTGCACCATGCCTGTGTCAAAAAATCACTATTTTATGACATTTCTGAGTTTCCATTTTCAGTAATGTTATATTAAGTGAGGCCTGATTGGATGCCTGGGCATTTTTAGCAATGTTTAAGAGAATCAGTCATAGTAATATTTTAGTGGAATTTTTAAAACAATTAATTAAAAGGATAATGCACTGCATAATCTGGCAATTATTCAAAATTCTCTTTCAGCAATATTTGTGGTTTTCTGCAACACCACATACAAACATTTTTAAACAGCATATTTTTAATATACTTTGGAATACTGAAAATAAAAGTGCTTTATAAATTTAAACCACTACTAATGATTATTGCTACAGATTTTTCCTTCATCATCTTTCTGATCATTAAAGAATATTAATGAGAAAGTTTACTCATTGTGAGTATGAGCTGGTTTTCATGAATGTCTTTCCCTGAGACTGTATGATTGTTAAGATGAAGGCTCTCAAATGTTAATGCACTTGAGGTTTATAATGTCTAATGTAAATGTCACAGGACACAGTTCAGGGAAGTGAACTGGGAGTGATTGCTCATGATAAACCATCTGTATGTTATTTTGCAGCAACAAAGCAGGGAAAGTTAAGTCCTGGGACATGTCTACTGAGTTACGAAGTTATTGCAGGACATCATCTAACATTAATGAGGCATCATTTGAACAAATGGGAAATTGTTGAAATAGGATATCACAGAACTAGTTTCTGAGGAGCTGAAGGGAATAAATGTTGAGAAAAGGCTGTCTGGATTTGGCCTTTAATGATGCATAGGGAAAAAGAGGAGAGAACTTCTCACATATCATATTCCAGTGTTAGGCTACAAAAACTGCCCTGTGTCCCCTTGAGAAATAAACAATGACTTTTTCAGAATTTCTTTTTTCCCTTTGCTTTCTTCTCCTCTCTTCTGTTTTATTCTGGAGGTCAAGACTTGGGATTACATATTCACACACAGAACAGTGAAGGAAATTTTTAAGCTGGCTGTGTACATTCACAGCTATAAAGCATAAAAATCTTTTAATATCACTGCGCCTACTGCACTCTAAACTACATTATGCCCACTAGTATCCAGCTACAAATTATACGTTTCAGGCTGAGTTGCTATGTCAGCTAGTCAGTGATTTACATGTGCTTTTATTTTGTGGTCTGGTTTACATTCCTTTTAGCTTTATACTGTTCTGTGATAGGGACAAAAACTGTATCTACAGTGGAGGAGGACTAGAGAAATTAAATAGCTCTTTTAAATTTTTTCTGTTTGAAAATTAATTTAATATTGACAACATGATTTGAACTAAGTCTGTAAATGTTTTGAGACCACTAGTTTCAAATGTTTAAATTGCTTTTTATTGATACAGGTTACAGCTTCAGAATATACAAAAGAAGCTGCCCTTACAATGGGATATGCAAGATTTATGTTATCCAATTAAAGGCTTGTGCATCATGCTAGCTTTTAAGAAAGTAAACACACAACTAGTTGTCTTAGAAGAGATGCACTTATTTGTCCCTGTGCTCTCATACTCGAAGAAGTGAGGGTTATGTCCGTTTTCCACCCAGCATCCTATATTCTTCCTGTGGAATAACTAAATCCTTATACTACAAAGTGACAAACTCACGTGTACTCAAATTTTTCCTACAGGATTCCCTGGAGGAGAGCTGATGGGAAAGAATGGGGTTAATACCAGCACAGAATTTGAACCATTTATTGTTAAGTGGGAAAACAGCATAAACTACTATTGTCATAAGTCTCTTTTGTAAACTTTATAAGAAATTAGAGATGTAAATAAGGTACAGGAAATTATTTTTCTTTCCAGGGAATTAGACCATTTGATTACAGCATGCTTTGGTTATTTAATAACATCTGGAGAAGCTGTTTCAACTGCCTTCAAGATAAAAATTAGATAAAAATCTTGGAACATACGATTTCATATAAGTGGAAATAATGTTGTGTATGAAGGAGAAAAATAAATAACTCATGTAGTCATGTTATTAGGCAGTGCTCAACATTCATTTTTATATAAAATTATGAATTTTTTTTTACCTATGTCTGTCATTCTTAACAAGCAATTTCTATATTGTTGTTTGTTGCTACTTGAGAGGAATGTTTAAAACACTGCAGGTATTTTTGAGAACCACCAGAAGCTAGCAGTAGAACTGCTAAGTTAAAATACAATAGACCTCCATATCTTTCTGTTGGGCACAGACAGGAGCTTGGACAGACATTCTTCCTGATTCTGGTCAGGGAAGATATGAAGGGTATTTAGAAAAACCACACTAATGTCATTAGTCGTTAAATATAGACAGATATCACCCAAGTCTCTCCCTAAGGGCTGATGAGATTGTCAGTGGAGAGAGAGAAGCATATAAAGGCTCATTCCTGACTTACGGATATCTATTCTAGGATGAGCTGAATTACACCCAAGATGAAAGGCACCTCGATGACTAGCATGAACATTTGCCTTGTAGACATCCTCCTTATGGACAGTGAATCCAACCCATGGAGTTACATTTTCTCAGAAGAAAAGTGGAACTGAGGGAAGGGGTCCTGGGGTTCATTGATCAGCTGAGGTCCATCTTCAGAAGGCCAGACAGCCCAGCATCTACAGCCAGGCACTTCCCTATAGGCAAGCAGGCATTTGCCCTTACAGGCTATCAATGCAACCAGCTGTCAAGCAATAAGCCTAATCAATCTTTTTGCTTGATGTGGCACAGTGAGGAAAAGTCTAAAGAAGTCTAAAAGGTGAAATGAGATGAGAAATCACTTCTTCTCAGCTTTTGTAATACTCATGTAGAAGGGTAGATGATAAAAAGGGTCGATCCTAAAAAAAGGCCAGAAGCATCACCCCATATTGGAGAAAATGAAACCCTTTTTAGTGGAGGAGCCTGGTGGACAGCATGTGAGCTCAGAGGAACCCAGGAAAACTGGCAAGCCTGCCTCTAAATTTGGCTTTTGTCTTGTAATCTGTAGGATAATTCCAGGACAATTCAGTTCACTCAGACCAGCAGCAACAGTGAAAATAAAGCTGTTGTCATTCAAGTCACGTTTGGATTTAACTCTTGATCCTTTTATATTTGATCTGTAATAAAATAATTCAGTGTAACTGTTGGTGTCAAGGACCTGGGCACAAGTGAATTATTTTAATTATTCTTATGGGACCTACTGCCAGTGAGCTACTACATTTTTCCTCTGAATTTCCTTGTCTTGAAAATGAGTTGCAGATGATACTCCATGGAGAGACAGGCAGGGAGGGAAGGAAGGCAGGCAGGCTGGAAGGCAGGCTGGCAGGAAGACAGGCAGGTGGGAAGGAAGGCAGGCAGGCAGGCAGGAGGGAAGGCAGGGAGGCAGGGAGGCAGGGAGGCAGGAAGGCAGGCAGGCAAGAAGGAAGGAAGGAAGGCAGGAAGGAAGGCAGGAAGGCAGGAAGGCAGGCAGGAAGGAAGGCAGGCAGGAAGGCAGGCAGGAAGGAAGGCAGGCAGGAAGGCAGGCAGGAAGGCAGGAAGGCAGGAAGGCAGGCAGGCAAGAAGGAAGGCAGGAAGGAAGGCAGGCAGGCAGGCAGGAAGGCAGGCAGGAAGGCAGGCAGGCAGGCAGGCAGGCAGGCAGGAAGGAAGGCAGGCAGGAAGGCAGGCAGGAAGGCAGGAAGGCAGGCAGGAAGGCAGGCAGGAAGGCAGGCAGGAAGGAAGGAAGGAAGGAAGGAAGGAAGGAAGGAAGGAAGGAAGGAAGGAAGGAAGGAAGGAAGGAAGGAAGGAAGGAAGGAAGGAAGGAAGGAAGGAAGGAAGGTTGGTTGGCTCGTTTTTACAGGTCTCATCTACATGACAGATGACAGATGAGCAGCAGTTAGAAATAGTACCTATAGTACCTGAGCTGCATGGTCTGGAATGACTATGTCCTTTAGCCAGCTGAGACTAAATACACATACCCAGCAGAGTGAATTACAGTAGATTAATTTACATAGGAACAACAACAATTTTCTCCATGCTGGTGATGTAATTTCCTGTGCATCAGGCCACTCTTACTTATCTGATTATTTAGTTGATCAGCAACCTAAACCATCTGCACTCAATTTACAATGTAATTCCTGCTAAAAGCTGAGCTTGTATGATTCGTAGGGATATTCATAAGCTTCTTGTTAGTTTGAAGAAATGCTATGCTAGCCTAACCATTCATGGGAAAGGAAGACTTGGCACTCACGGTAGGTACTATGGCTCCTATCACATATCCTCCATTGCTACTATGAAAAGCATTTTGAAGCAGACATTATTGAACACCCCTTAGTTGCCAACCCTTCACTGGGACACTGCAAAACAAAGTGGCTCAAAACATGTATGAGTTTTCTGTTCACAAAGGACAACCTGGGCAAGAGTCACTTCATGTAACTTTGGATACCTGCAAGGTACATGTTTACATCCAAGCTCATCACCCTTGGTTCCTTCTGCCATCAATGAAGGGAATGAGTCATGTCTATGACAGGATTCATCACAGCATGGGCATTCACAGGGTGAATCCTATCAAACTGTAAAAGTGTTGATTTTCTTCACTGATGGTGATGAAATGAGCCTGACTAGTCTGAGCACAGATGTTCACTTTATAGTTTCCTAAAGTGAAGTGGAAGGAATCCAGGCAGGTTTTGGTGCTCTTTGAGAATCTGAAATGTCTGTCACCTGTCATTTTGTTTTGTCACGATTCTGGTGTTTTAAATTCAGATTACAGCAGAGATTTTCAGAAACTCAGCATACTCTTGGAAAACATACAAGAAGTTGAAATATCTCTAATGAGCAACAAGAAGGAAAAGGAGCAGTGAAAGAAGGAGACATTGCCGACTGTAATATAGAGATGTTATACATTGCATTTCTGGCTGACAAATGGCATTCTAGCACTTTTGCCACACTTCCTTGCCCTGTGTCCATCATCCTCAGAGTTCCAGATCACAGCAGAACACTCCCTCCTGTCTGCCTCTTGGTTGCTGGCAATGAGTGCTCTATGTGACAGGTGCAAAGCTGTACCTTAAAAAATGATAAGGGATTTGTATCCCTATTTTTGCTCAGTTACTCTTTAAGGATGTCAATTTTCCTGTGGCTATATGTCTGAGGCAGATGTATCTGTTTTACAAGCTAGTCTCACTGATTTTTCAAAATTCTCACTAATGAAAAAAATTCAGCATTTCCTTTCCAACAGTAGTTACTATATATATCAGAAATACCCAGTAGTGAAATTTCAATGTTTATTTTTAGTTAGGCACAATAAAGATTTCACGTGCTAAAATGCATGTCAATGTAATGATTCTTTTTCAATTAATCCTTTCCTCCTTAAAATCAATTTTTCTTCAATTTTCTTATTCCCATTATCAAAGATTGATGATATAATTTCCCTTTCTTTTCCAGATATTCTGGCCTTTTTCATTTCATTCTAACACTTTGCATTTTCCAGAGAAATATATCAATGTATAAGGACTCTGTTAAACTTCTCCAAGGAAATGCTCTGGAGCAAAGTTCCTCTACTTCTCGCAGGCAGTGATGTGTGTACTCACTGCTCTGAGGAATGAACCTTGTTCCTGAAACAAATTGGTCCAAGTGTCTCAGTAGTGCTCTAGCAATGTCTAGTTTGCTAACTGATAATTGTTATTCTGTTCCTCAGAGTCTATTCCTATTCATAAAAGCAAAACTTTCTAGGTGCTTTTCTGAGCACTGATGAGCCAGTATCCAGCCTAAAGTAATCTACATGATTTCATAATGCAACTATACCCAGTGCAGGGACTTCTCTTTGTGGACCTTTCTTTCTGTTGTAACTGAAATCTTGAAGCTTTTTTTTTCATGTATATGAACTCTGTTTAGGTATGGCAGCTTTCCAAAACACAACTTGTATATAACAGTATCAAGACTACTTCATATTTTCTGTGTATATCACATAAAGTGAATTGAAGTTAAATATTCAAATAGATTAAAACTTGACATGTATTCCTGTGCTGACATAATCACACAATCTAAATCAAATATTTCTGTCACAAAACAAGATACAATGACTGAGTAAATTCAGATATATACTTTACATAATTACCTTAATAAAGACCATGTCAGTGCCATGTTGGCAAGCACACTACGTCAGTTATAACCAGCCAGATTTAAATATATGCTGTGTAAGGGAAATGTACTATTCAACATGCCAATAATTCACCAGTTATTATTCTTCATTTCTTAGTGTTTTTCTATGATGAAAATCTCTAGTCATACTGAGACACATGAGCTGATGATCATCTAATTACAGCCTCTACAGGAGCACCTTCCAGTCGTTCAGAGCTCACTCCTCAGTGAAAGCAAGTGGCTAAAGGACTGCAATGCAGTAACTTCCAGGCAGGGTGATTAGTTATTTCCCTGTTTCTCCAGAAGAATGTAAGGAGAAAAAGTGGGACAATAGCCACTGGTTCCTGCATTTGATAAATAATTGAAAGTTTGCCTTTGCTGACATCAATCTACTCATGTTATGATTGTTGCAGTCTTTCAAAGAATCTCCCGACTTCAAGCAGGGATGTTAAAGGAAAGACAGCACAGATAAACAAATAAGCCAGCCCTTTCCTTGGAAGGCATATAATTTTCCATTAAAAAGCAGAATATAATATTTGCTGGTGTTGAGACCGCTGGAGAACATATTTCTGCCCTACATGCCTATTTTGTCATTTTGAAAGTCTAAGAACAATGTTAATTCTTATAAACATGGTTCATTTTTTAATTCCTGTTTGAGGGGGTAAAAGCGAAGAGTTTCAATAGTGTTAAAGAGCTTTCAAGTAGCTAAGGGGGAAAATTAAGAACTAGCTGCATTAATTGCAGTGTCTTCAAACAGTGGTCACATTCATTTACAAACCATGCACATGCCTGCGTAGATTTTAATTACCAGTGGACTGTCAGATTTCATGCCCAGTTATGCCAAGAGATAAAGCAAAGTCTTAGCAGTGGCATGTGGCCACTACACACACAGGCCCTAGACTGTCACTGCATCCTGATGGTATCTGTGGCATGTCCGTGCAGGCTTTGTCCTTGCCCTTGCAGGCAGAACTTTGGTCACCATGCAGTAACACTCCGGCTCACATTTCTGTATCATGTTACTGTCACCATGCTGCTCATTTGTGTTCAGGTAGCTCTTCTACACGATTTTACACTGGCACAGGGAAGGTTAGATTCACATCTATCAGCCCTCAGCAAATCTTCATTTGAAGAACTGAAGCTTGAGCATCAGGCTTTGAGACTTTATGTCTCATCTTAAATGGGGTCATAACCTCTTAAATGGGGTCTTAAATGGCTTGAAAATCTCAATTTCTGGACTTCATTTATATGCAGAAAGCACATATGGACGCAATATTGCCCAAACAAATTTTCTAGAGCCACTGCCTACACTTGCTCTCAAGTTGTTAGCCTGTGAAAAAGTTTTGTGACTAAATATAAACTGAAATTGATTTCTTTACAAAACTAATTAATGTCCAGGGGAACTTTTTTGTTTGTTTACTTCTCTTACACTGTCTTTTTTTATTTACTAGTCACCATGTCCTAGGCTAGAATTTTCACTGACATTTCTTTGAAGTGTGACTACAAATAAGTAAGCAAATTGAATATAGATAAAATTGAGAGTTTTGTTTGTGACTCTGTTGGATCTTATAGCTAGAACCTTTCAAATTCTTCATCCATATTTTAGATCTAAATACTGAGATTCTTTTTTACCCCCTTAGTATTTTCAACTTGACTTGAAAATTTAAGAGTTTGCTTTAGAGGTACTTTGCTTTAAAAAATGAGTATTACTACAGCTGTGAAGTTTTTGAAGACATTCCTTTTATTGTTTATGTATTTTATCCCACTTATTAATGAGGCAAATTAAATCTAATATTGTATCTAACTCTATTTACTATAAATACATTTGTTTGCTGAGAAACATCTGTGAGAACAGAGAAAGTTCCGTGCTTCAGAGCTCAAAGGATTAGGCCAATTGCAAAGTTTCCTTTCCTGAAAGAAAGTTTAGCCCAGAAAACATAGCAGTTTGCCCCAGGCTTAACCAAGTAGAAGAGCTAAATCTCTTGCCAGACATCTTAGATATGAGTTAAAGTTGTTTTGTCAGACATTTCAGATATCTACATTTACTAGCTCAAAGGATACACTAAGATTCTTGCAAGAAGGTCATTGGTAAATAGGTGAAATCCATACTGGGTACAGTGAGAGACAGAGAAAGATTTTGTGTGACAAGGTTGGAGATTTGCAAAGTTGTTGTGTTATGGGGTGTAGAACGCCCCTGAGAAAATTCAGTAGTTTCCATACACTTCTCTCGTTTTGTTACTCATGCTCCCACACTTCTCCTTCCTGCCTCATTTCTGTCACAGCTGCACTTTAAATAATCAGGGCCTAATTTCTCTTTCCCTTGCTCCACTTTAACTGCAGTCTAAAGGAGTTAGATCTTGTTTTATTTCTTTACTTCAGGTAATGGTGATATTATACACAGGGACATGAAGATAGAACTTGTGAGAGTGACATAGAGTTTGGGAAAGATGCTCTGAGAGCAAAAGGAGAATGAAGATTATTTATTCACACATGTCAAGTGGATAAACTATGGAGAAACATTTTGTCCAGTTCCATGTCTGAAGCCTCTGTATACAGAAGTTTTTTACAGTGCACTGGCTGTACATAAAATACTATGTAAAAAGAGTGTTGATTGATTTGCAAGAATTTTGTTCCAGATATTGTATTGAATTATAGGTGGAAATAAAGAGAATTACAATAATTTCAATACAAAAACCCCCCAAAGCATGGTGTACTGGAGCATATTTAAGACATTTTATTTCTATTTTGAGTGAATAATATCCTAAATTATCTCTCAGAAAGAAAATTAATGTTTGGAACATGTATAGATCTGTGGTTATCAATGCTTAGTCTACACTTCTAATAATGAATTAAAATCTGCACACATGTAAACAAAACTAATCAAATTTATGTTTATGAAAGTTGGCACAATTAACCTGTATATGTGGAAGCTTCTTCTTCTCGAGAAGAAGCTGTACCTGAAGAAGGAACCCTTATATTCCTGCAGTGCAATTTAGCAGTGACTTTTAAAAGTACATACTGCAAAGATTTTGGAGTCAGCATTCAGGTCTTATTCTGTCAGTGAAAAGAGCTCATGGTTAGTTGTAGCTTTTCATATACAAGATCTACGCAGTCAGAAGACCCAGATTTCCCACCCAGATGTAGCTCTGGGTATCTACACTTAATGTGTAGATAAAAGCAGCAGATTTCCTGCTAGTCTCCAAAAGGTGGTAGCCGAGAGCTCCTACCCCTGCAAAGCGCTAAGACACAGGGTTTACATAACATCCTTAATCATTTTTTTCAAATGTGTCACACAGAAGTTTTACAGTGCTGCTCATCTCAAAGCTTCTTCCTTTCACGGTAAGAAAAGGGGCTACTCTTGAGTCTAATCCAAGTTATTGTTCCAACTAAAGACAGATTGTGTTGCTGCATTTAGCCGAGCCCTGTTTATAAAACAGTTCTTTAATATTTTTTGTATTGTAACAGTAGATACAGTCCATGTCATCAAACATTAAAAAAACCCATTAATTTATTTAATTAAAATAAGAGCTTCAATAATTCTTGCTACATATGAGGTTCCTTAAGACTGAATAATGTGTCCAGAGTTTGTATAATGTATATGTACTATATATAAAATGCATACTCAGTCAAGATTAAAAGGGCATTGAATGAAATGCACATTGTAAAATGTTGCTAAATTATGACAAACAACTTGATTTTGAGTAGCATATGAAGTATATCACGAAACTTAGTCCTAAACCAAATCAACAGACCTTTAAAAAGTTTTCTATTTGACCCTCACTTTCTCAGGTTATTCAGAGAATACATATAAATGAAGTGTCACTGATTCAATGCACAAAGCAAAAAAAGCCAAAAATAATGTAGAGGGAACACATTCTTCACACACAACATTTTATACTGTCACTCTGTTTTCTTTTATACCCTGGAGATTTTAGCATAAATTATTGTTTTAAAATTGATAGCTGTTAGCATTCCTACTGTTCAGTTCACTCTAATGAACTTCATTTGAGATTGAATTATATGAAATCATTCCCCAATTGTCAAGCTATCCATTAGCAGTGACTTCTGATGATTCTATATAACGTCAGGATACAGTGAACATATTCTTCACTTTATCTAAAAATCACATGCTGGAGTCAAGCAATCTTAGGATTGAAGAGAACCATTGAATTATAGCAGTTGCACAATGTCAAGAAAAATAGTCCTTCCTGTTCAGGCCTGAAGGAGTTGTTAAGCATTGATGGACTAGTGCATTCAAAGAAGGATAGAAAATACTCTAAGTTCTGCAAAGATTTGTTCCACCATTAAGCCTCAGCTAGAAATAAATTGAAAGAAAGTTCCTATATATTATATTTAAAAACAAGCATTTAAGTTATTTATTTTTAATTACATATTAAGTGTTGCTTTGTCAAGTAAAAAGCAATAATGATCAATTCAAAACTATGTAACTTCAGTGGAAGGGAGGAGTAAGGATGCGTATCATAGCTCCTATGAAGCTGGTTCACTTTAGCACTTCTATCACATCTCTGCTCTTTGGATTCCTTTACAGATTAACTTTTATTCAGACAGAGGCTGCTACTCATAAATCCCTGTTCATTTTATAAGGGTATGACGGAATAGTTAAAAATAATCTACAGGCTGAAGGGAAGGATATTCACAACAGTCAGTTTTACAAAAGCAGTGAGGCTGAGTTGAAAAGCCATTATGCCTTGAACTGTGTGTGAAACCACCTCCTCTGAGGGGCACTGAGGCCAAGACTACTTCCTGAAACAACATAAGATGGGGACAACCATGAGAAAGCAGAGAAGGTCCTGGGAGTCCTGGTGATATGAAGTTACCCATAAGCTAGCAAAGGAACATCACAGCAAAGGCAAATAGCCTTCTGTACTAGGCAGTGTTGCCAGCATGATCAGGAAGGTGATCCTTCCCCTCTTTTCAGCATCAGTGGGACCCATCTGGACTGTTGGGTACAACTCTGAGCCACCCAGAACCAGAGAGACATTGGCATATTGGAACAAATTCAGCGAAGGGCCATGAAGAGGAGAAGCATAAAAGCCTTCTTATTCCTATCTGGTGGGATTTTTTTGCTTGTGTTTTTTTTTTTTGTTTGTTTGTTTTTTTTTGTTTGTTTGTTTTTTGTTTTGTTTTGTTTTGTTTTGTTTTTGCTTCTTGAAATGTAGATTATAACCCTGCTATAATGTTCACTTCAATAAATCACTTCTATGAGGCCCTGATAGCATTACTTTGTGGCTGTAGTTTTGAAGAAACTAAGGGTTCACATCACTCTCATGGTTTTTGTCACATACTGCCCCTACATTTATAATGAAGAAAGGTAATGCACTTTCAACTACACATTCAAAAACAGAAAGGCCATCAAGGTAGAGGCAGATCGCTGTTCAGGGCTTTGCATTATGTTGCCCATATACATAACTTGCTAATTCCATTCTGTGCATCTAATTTCTACACTTAATGAGTTTTTACTTTTCAGAAATTACCTTGCTATCAAGAAATAAATTAAGCATAAGGCGTGAAATTAACCTGTACTACCAACAGAAAAAAAATCCTTGGGCCATAAAACAGTTCATAAATAGAGAACACATTTCAGGAAACATCTTGGCATGTGGTTAGGGAACAGTTTATCTTGAGTGCAATCACACGGCACATACTGGACAACCAAGGGATCAGGCTCATCCTGGACGGATTTAGATAAGTCAGAACCTGCATGATCTATCTGATCTCCTTTTAGGACAGGGTGACCCATCTAGTGGATGAGGGAAAGGCTGTGAATGTTGTCTGCTTGGACTTCAGTAAATCCTTTGTGACTGTCCCTTATAGTATTCTCTTGGAGAAGCTGGCAGCCCATGGCTTGGACAGGTGCTGTGTCAGGGAAGGTTCAGTTTGGACATCAGGAAGAGTTTCTTCACTGAAATGGTGGGTAAGCATTGGAAAGGGCTGCCCAGAGAAGCTGTGGAGTCACTGTCCCTGGAAGAGTTCAAGAAATGACGGGATGTGGGACTCACTTCTATAGTCTACATGGCAGGGTAGCGCTGAAAGCAAGGTTGGACTTGATGATCTTGGAGGTCTTTCCCAACATTAATGATTATATTCTATTCAAATAATGTTACAACTGCTCCGAAGAATCACACATCGGGCTCCTTTTACAATTGTCCATCATACCAATTTTACTGTCTCCACCCCAGAGAGCACAGGCTATGTATAGGTATCACAAACATATACAAAACCAGACGGCAGTGAGTATTTTGGCAAAGCTTCCAGCTCAGCTGTCACCCCAGCTGATTCTCAGTAAGCTCAAATATAATCCATTGAAGATGTCATTCCCACAGGAAGCTGAGGATCAGTTCACACAGGACTTTGTGTTTGTTTGCATATGTGTATTCACTGTAGTTAATGTCATTTTACTGACTGCACTTAAAAATTGCCCTCCTCCCGAACCGTGTGAAATGAGATTATCCCTCAAACCATGAGACTGTTTCTGAAAACATACACGTGAATCAAGCCCCAGCAAGTCTCCCACGTTCATGAGAACTAGTGGTTTCAGAAAAGCAGTGTCTAAATAATAAATCTTTACATCCTATTTTGTCTTCATTATTCCTAATAGAAACAATGGATTGGCTACCTATTTAGGTTTGTGGTCCAGAATGATTGCAAAGTGATTATAAGCAAATCTTTTATGTCTCAGAAATTAACTTTTTCTTTCAGGATGCAATGTTGTATCATGTTTCTAGAATAAATGCTGGAAAAAATGGAACTGTTTTCACTGAAACAAAATTACTGTAAAGATAAATGCACAAATTAAAACAGAAAAAAAAAAAAAGCCACTCAATAATACTATTGCCTACAGTGTAATCCTGAACCAGGAAAGTCCAAATAGAGGATTTATGGTATATCTGTTACCAGTTTTTGACTGGCTGTGAAAAGACTAGATCTAGTTTGAAGAAAGATCCTGCTGCTACACATTTTAGCCAGTGGAATCTGTTGAAGTAAATGGAGTCATATTGATTATTGTGAGAAGGATTGCAAGAGAATGAAAAAAACCCGATATTTTAGTAAAAAGCTCTCCAACAGGTCATAGTATTCCACAGCACAAGATGCAAGCATTACCTTTATTTGATACCCAGAGCAAAAGGAGAAAAAAAAATACTAGACAAAGTGGCAAAATTCTACTCTAGAAACAAGCATCTGTCCACAAAGAATAGGGAATAGTCATTGTGTGATAAATATGTGAGGTCCCAACAGCGACTAGAAATGGTCAGTAGCATGGCCGTAAGAATATGTGGGAAATAACCATGCATTCCTCCAAGCTGAATAACTCCTACAACTAAGAAAGAGAAAAACAGAAAACCAAATGTTGTTGCTAGGATAATAAACAATAAAAAGTCCCCATCTTGGGTATATTCTTAACCATAAGATATCTGGTATCTTTTTGTTTCATCAAAAGATGAAACAAATTTTAGTGTTTTATGTAGAGTATCTCATGTGGCACAGCTTCCAACTTTAGCAAAGGCAGCCAACACTCACCAGTTACAATGCATTAAATCTTTACACTGGTGGGACTGACCACCCGTTTACACTGTCTGGATGCCTGAGTATCCAGTACTGGTATTACAGGACAAATCTTTCCAAATCCTTTAGCAACACTGCTAATACAAATATTATCTTGAGCCAGCACACTGTCAGGAGCTGTGATGCTGTCCACAGCAGTCTCAGAGAAGAAATAAAAGATGACGAAAGTGAGGTGTAAATATGAATCATGAAAGACAAGCTGGAAAAGGGAAGTAAGGATCTTCTGCTTAAATAGGAAGTATGAAAACACCTCTTCTTTTCATCTTAAACTTTCCCTCTCTCAGTCTTCAGTCTTTGAAAAGGTGTCTGGGGCAATCTTCTGGGAATTCCCTTAGTTTCTTGACCAGGTTTTTACCCAACAGGTTACTTTTTCTGAAAATTAAAAAATACTTTTATACTTTAAGACATTTGGATTTTGTGGCACTATTTTGTGGCATCTAAATTCTGGTACTTACCCAAATTTCCTTTCAACTGACAAGGCCAGCAATGACATATATATCAGTATACTTAATTCTTCTGAGGAATACCTTCAAAGCTGGTGGGAAAAAGCTTTAAAAGATCATATCCAAATTTCATAATGCTTTCTGCTTCATTTCTGTTACTTGGATTTTTTTATATGTTAGTAAATACAAACAGATTTTTAATATGTACTGCAAAAACAGACAAATATTCATGCACAGTCTGGAGTAACAAATGTTTCCAGGAAAATCCAAAAGGTAATGGAAATAGGAACAAAATTCCTACCTGGCAAAAAGCCAGCTAGTTTTCTGCAATAGGAAAGCATGCTAATTTCAGAACACAACATGACAAAAGCTCTAATAAACATCCTGAATGCTTCATCCACATAAAAAAAAATTCCCTTCTATATAATGACTACTGTTGCTGTGTGATCATCTCCTTCTGCATATCCCTGTGAAGAGCTAGTACTCCAGGGATTTTTTTGCCTTTGATGACTAATCTGTCTCAGTGGCTGGTGGGAGTTTGCCCTTGACTTCTGCAGAAGCTGGGTCAAGATCCAGAACAAACAATGACAGACTGCTATCTAAATCTGTACAAACTTGCTGAAAAAAAACCTCACCAAGTATAAGAGAAGGGGCAATGAAATGAATTTAAATTAATGTTACCTGCAACATGAAATAAAACATTTTTTATTGATACTATAGGCCAACTTTTCTCATATCAAAGCAGAATTCAAGTTGAGCTACTACGTCCAGCTTGGCAAACTTATCTGTTGTTTCAGTGAACAGGCCAAGGATTGACACTAGATCAGAGCTGGCAAAAATCCTCATGCTTGTACTAGATTGATTTATGCTGACTAAGGATCTAATCATATATCATCCTCTAATAAAGTAAGGTATACAAGAGGCAATGTGTTAAAACTTTTGATGATTTTCTCTGCACTGAATCTATATTACTGACTGAAGACTTCAGAATTAATTCTGGCAAGACTTAAAAACATACATTCGCAAAACTTTTGGAACTAAGCCATTCTGGCAGGGAATACTCAGACTAGATTTGAAAAGTAGTCTCCATGGAAATCTTTTATTGGGAAAAAGAAAAAGTCCATGAAATTATTACTCTGTAGACCAGAAGAAATGCAAGCCCATTTCATTACGTGTAAACTCTAGCAATTAGCAATTAGACATAAAAAGGCTTTTCAGACTAGCATAACCATAAATTCACAGTATTTCTACTAATTACACCGATGTATTCTCATTTCAGTGAGATTCTTTCTGATTTTAATTTTATTAATCTAAAACTTATTCCAAAATATTTTAGCTTCTCATCGATTATAAAAATATTGTTTAATGCCAGAGGAAATACATGCTTCACACAGTTTCTCTTCTGATATTTCAAAGACATTTGACACCTTCCCATTTAAGAAGGAACATCTTGTTATTGCAAATAACAAGACTGTAATTTTTTAATGCAAATAGTGTGCCCCCTTCTTCTCTAGAATTTTTTTAAGTCCCAGTTGCAGTGATTCAACTAAATATTTCTGAAATCAAGCAGGTAAGAAGAAAAATAACACATGGTCAAGAGTCTGAAAATATGCAGATATCTTTGTTTCACAGTTTTTTATGATTTTATGACAACTGTTCTTAAATTCTGTTTCTTCAGTATGAGGGGAAAGAAATAAAACTACTGTTTTCAGGGATTACAAGGTTTTTTTCTAATTTACTATTTACTGTATTCACATGTTGATTTACAGCTAATGTAACAGAAATGCAACAATGCAAAAATCTCAAGGGTAAGAATAGTCAAAATTGTCCAGTTAGAATTGTCAGGCTGATTTCTGCTTTTCTCCTGAACAAATTCTGTGATTCTCTGCCAAGATTAAGAGTCTGTTTTGAGAAGCTATTCTTACAAGTAATTTCTTGAAAACGTTATACTTAACAGAATGTGTCTGATTTACAGCCTATTATGGAACGGAAATACTCCCAATAATATCAGTGTGCATGAGTTTGTAAAGTTTTTGCAAATCATTTGAAATTATACCAGGAATCAACAGGAAATCATGCTGTTCCATTATGTCATTTAGAATTTGGAGAAAGATAATGAATAGGGAAAACTTCCTGTATGCATTAATACATTGTATTATGTATTATACATACATACATACATATACATATACATATACATACATACATAATACATTTATATAATACAGTGTAATTATTCAATGGATGCAAATGAGTACAATAGATTTTTGATAACTAAAATATTGTGAAATAGTCATAGGAACAGATAAACTCTCCAATATATATCCTCTCAGGCAGATATACTGGGAAATGCCCCTCAACCTTCAGGCTCCCTTTGGTTTAAGGTATTCACAAGGACAATTAAATCTTCCATACTCTCAGACTGAGGCCAAGCAAAGCTGTGCTGGAATCCTTTAGCTGCCAGATGAACAGAGCCCCAGAACTTCCAGAATTTTTTCTTGCATCCTCCTACAATAAAATGACTGCCAAGGTTAACTGTCAGATACTTGTAAGGAGAAGTAAATCTCACAGTGAGAGAGGTATTTCCCATTGTTTAGTAAAAAAAAAAAAAAAATCTGGTTGGAATATTTGAGAGAGGGAAAGACAAACTATGCTTTGAAGCCTGAGCCTTTTTCAAGACTGAACATCTTGAGTCTTTGCACCAAAAAACATTTGCAAAGAATTAATATGTGAATGGGAGCTAGCAATTCAGCAGCCATTAGGGAGAGAATTATAGACCGCAGTCTGAGGCTTTCCAGGGCACAGCCAGCTTTATATACTAAAAGAACAAATCTATTAACTTAATTTCTCCTGGTTTGGCTATGAATATTGATCACAAATAGTTTATAGTTTCATTTGGGTGGTTTCCCTGACTTTTCTAAATATCTAAATGAAATTCCTCCAGCCATGTTTTCTAGCACACACTACTCCTGTTCCTCTATATGGAACACTTCCAAATTGCATTGCTTATGATATTCTCTTCCTGCAAGCTATATTTCATCAGAAACACCTGTGATTTTTAAGTTCTTTCAGCATCTTGGTATTTAGAGAGTAGGATCTGATATTTACACTGTACAAGCAGCAATCCTGCTGGTCCCCTAGGAAAACAATAATGAAATGGAACCAAAACTGTGGACAGTAGTATTTTTAATCAAGATATAAATGCAATTAAAATAGAAAGATTCTTGAGCTTCCAGAAATAATAATACTTATTTCTTTTTTGCTACACAACCCTTGTTTCCTTACACAAGGAGTGACATGCATTTTTTTTCTGTTTCAACTTGAGTGATGGAGCTTGCTGAAAAATTTTTCTACTTGCCCTCATTTGGCAGAGAAATTCTCCAGATAATTTCTTTCTTAGAAGTAGTTTCAAATGTCATATAGCCTCTGATCACTACCCTAGATTAGAGAACATCCATTTTATCTGAACTTAGGTAATAATTACTATGGTGATGGACAATGCATGAATTAACACTCATCTTCTTATTACTTACTGCAACGTGCTGCCAAAAAATTATACGCGTCAGATTGTGCATGAGCCTTCATTTAGACTCCTCTGTGTTGTCAGCTATAACATATAGGTAAAAAAATAACTCCCTTCATCTCTGTTTTCACACATCTTTTAGAATATAAATGACAAAACAGAAAAAATATATGTGGATATTTTCATATCAATAGCACTTAGCAACAGTGCTTATAAACAAAAGACTTGGAAACAGGAAAATTAAAAGAGAAATGCAAAGTTATAGAAGCATACCTGAACTCTACATCATATAATAAGGAAGCCCAAATAATTCAACAGACTTACTCAACTTTTCTAAATATATAACCTCAAAATAAAAAATTCTCTTTCTCAATTCATTCTTATGGCAGGTAGAACATAAACTGTGATCTAGATCCTGTTTTCTTACCTACCTGAAGTTGGAATAAGTGTCTTTGATATGAAATTAAATAATTCATTCAATGAAATTAATTTAATTAATTATTAGAATCTTAAGCTTAATGTTATGTAATTGATATGGAAATAATTGCCTGGGAAATTATTTTTAGACCAAAAATAATCTTAAAATTTTAAGAATCAAAGCTGTAGAAAATAGACTACAAGATGGAAATGTTGTTTTTTGTGTTTTTGAAAATATTTGATTCATTCTGTAGAACAGAATGAGCAGCAGTGTAAACATCAGGCCAGTGATTAAGGAAAATAAATCTCTTATACAGTGAAAGCAATATGAATGAAATACAAGAATGTGATAATGACAGTACTTATACATCAGCATGCTGAAATTTCAGCATGCATTACACAGTAGTTCTCTTGTTCTATATGAATGTATATGCAAGAAATTGAAATCTCATTGTGAGAGATAAAGTTGAATTTGTTGTGTAAGCAGAAATTAGTGACAGTATAAGTACAAAATCTTTTTGATCAGTCTTGCTACATTAAGCACAATAAAGTCCAAAGCAGTAATGCATATAATTAGTGCTTCGAAAGGAGACATTTCCCAGAACTGAAAAGAATTATGTGCCAAGTCAGCTAACAGAAAGAATTTAGGCAGAAAAATCATATGCCAATTAGAAATCAATTATGGGTATTTTGCTTCATGTCCAAAAGGTAATAAGCCTATAAACAAACAAACAAACAAACAAAAAGCAACCCAGTAAACAAAATAAGAAGGCAACTATAAAACTAGAGTGATATTTTGAAAATTCAGAAAACTAATACTAAAAATATATAAATTAGAAGTTGGAAAAATTGAAGGAAAAGAATATAAAACATTAAAACACAACAAGAATAAGGACAATGAGAAAGAATAATACATAAGGATTAAAGTTGCATAGGTCTACTATTCTATAGAAATAGTACATACATAAAATGATAGAGAAGATGCTAGAAAAGATGGTCAATATTGATTGAATGTGGAAGGAATCACAGTAATGCCTCAGAATTAAAAGGCATAATGCCATCAGAATGACAGTTTTAAAAACGTAGTGCCATTGTTTCTCTTGGCATTTTAAAATCAAGTAAGATTACTAGGTATTGATTTTTTCAGTGATTTATCCAATAAAAAAAATATATTTTTAATTGTGCTTTTCATATCTCTTCATCCATCACCTTCACGATTGCTTTGCTTTTTTTCTGCAGTGAGTACTTTAATTTTCTGTAAAGATCATCTTTTGCTAGTGGTGTCTCAAGGATCATTTTAAGTGTCTAAAACAAAAGGTTTTTGGCTACTTCCCTGTTAACAAATCAAGCACTGCCAGGGAATATTCCTGGACACTGGAAGTTGAATATGTTAAACTCTTAGAACATTCCCTGGCATCATTTGTCCTGGGCCAGGAAGTACTCTATCAAACAATTTCCAGGTATGGCCTGAATGTTAGTGCAGTCTTGGAACTGATCTCAAAGGATGTACAACCTGCTTTGGTGTCTAAGATGTTAATGGATTCTGTTCTCTGCCCCTTGGCCTCAGTGCCACAGAATAGTCCCAGATGCATAGGTGCCTTGTAAATATGTAGCCTTTTGTGACAGACCAAATAAAGACAGAATCAAAATTAATGTCTCAGATTCTGAGCCAATGAATGCCCTTTCACATTTTTGGCTGTAAGTTTTAACTATTCCCAGAGAAAAGTCACTTTATATGACTATTTTCAAGCTGCATTTTGGGCTTAATTACCCTTGAACTATAAATCCCAGTTTTCTGTCCAATTTTCATATTGTGATCCTGATAATATAAGTTTCCTGAAGACAGTTTTATTAGGTATAATATGCTCCTTGTAAAAATAAATAGGTTTAGTTCAGAGAAGGTCTTGAATCTTTCTCAGTCTTTTTAATGTCTGCTGCTATTTTTTCACCTGGCTTTGTAAGTTCCCAGCACTGCAAAACAAATCTAGCAGTTTTCTAAATAACAGCATGAAAAAAACTTGAAGCCTGTAATTTTCTATATTGTCTTTCAAGGTTGGAATGGTCTAGGCAGCACTTTCTCCAGATGAAGTCTCACATTTCATGGGTATGAAATAAGTATTTAATGAACTCAAGGCAGATTACTTGAATACATTTCAAGTATAGTCTTTGTGAACATGACCTATGACTGTCTAAAATCAGTGCCTGATTTGCCTGTTTAGAGGATGGAGACACCATAAACCAGAAAAGGGGCAGCCATTCTGCCCAGCAAAAGCACCTTCTGCAGCTCCAGTGTCATAAATAAAGTCCACCTCCCATTTTAGGCTCTGGGTAATTTAGAAGTCTACATTTGTCTTTAATAGTACATAGAACAAGGATGCAGCCTATCCCTGGCTTTTTCTTCACAAGACCAAGTGTACAGTGAGCTTATTTCTCTTTGGCCTAACAGAATAATGATTAGAGAATTCCAGCAGCAAAGAAGAAATTTTAATTCTTGGCTCAATTTTGTTCAAAAGAGAAATCTTTAAGCACGCAAATACAGAGTAACTGGGTGGAAGTTCCTTGCCTTCATTCTCTTTCGAAGGCAAAACGCTGAGCACAGAAGTAAGCCAGAAGTGAGAATAGCCCCTTTGTAGGTGAATGGAATGAAAAATGTCTGTTAAAGGGTCTTGGAAACTCTCAAGCTATGTTAGAATGGGCCTAGTTAGAATTGATGCCCATAATTTCAGGACATCTTGAAGTTAAGACTGTTAAAAATTCCTGCCTGAAACACAGATGAATTTTAGTTGTTCAAGTTCTTACTTGGGAAAGAAGAGCTGGCACCTTAGCTCTACAGCTATAGTACTGAGTTAAAAATGCCCAGGAACCACTTTTGGCATTGAGGCAACAGGTGTGAAACAGTTTGTGTCATTAATAATAAATGGTTTTATCCCACTAAAGCAGGATGGCTTCATCCAAACTGTAAACTGCATCTATTATAGCACTATTTAATTTATTGCTCTAGATGTTTTAGGTGAAATGGATCTCATTCAAAATTAGCACAGTTCCATACCTGAAACAGTCTTCAGCAAAGCACTGTATTTTATCAGCTGTTTTCTGTTTTCCTCCACAAACGCCTCCACAGAAAACAGCTGTTTTCTGTTTCCTCCACACATTTTTCTATGTGTGATTAGTGGAGACTGCACTCATTAGCTGGTTCTATGATCAATGTTGTTAGAACAACTAAGATTTGCATTATTCACAGTGCATATTTTTTGCAGTTTTCCAAGAAGCAGTCATCTTAAAACACCTAGAGACTTCTATTACCGTGGATTGTCATTTGCAGCTATTATTGATGTAAGAGGGAGTTGGATATGGATATTCAAGCAAGTTATTTCCTTTGGAGACCGATGTTATTACTTCTGTTTAACAACATCATATTTGCTCCAATCCTATTCATTTACTGTCTGCTAAACTGAAAAATCCAGATCTTCCTTCCTTTCCATAAGCTCATAATTTTAGCAGAACTTCTATCTGCTCTAAACACCGTGTTATGTTGTGTTTTATTTCTGCAGGAATTTTGTTAAGAGATATTCCCATATATTTTAGGGGTTGTGAAGAGTGAACACATTTTACAAGATTCAAACATGACATTACTGAAGCCAAATAGCTTAGCTGTTTTCCAACGTATTGGACCTTAGTACGAATTGTAACATTATCCAGAGGATACAACATATTCAAAGAACTTTTCTCTGATATGTGAGTCCTCAGGTTTTAGGTATGAACCAGCTTCCAACTGCTGAAGGAAAAAGAACTTCCCCATAGGTAGTATCTGCCACAGCAGCCTGTTACACCAAGCTGAAACATCTGCTTCCATCCACTGCTGGACAGAAATGCACACATAGTTCTCTGACAATAATTAACATCTTTTATTGCTTTCACCATTAGTAGCATTCTTCGCAAACACGAATTCGCCAGTGTCATGTCCATTGTTTATTATCACATTTTGTCAGGTATGACTGTACAAATGAATGCATATAAAAAAAAAAGGTGGGAAACAAATTGATTTATGCATCTAAGTCAGAAATTGTCAGTCAATTATAAGAAATCCATTCAGACAACAGAGGAAAAAAAATCCAGATAAATTTGCTTTACTTGCAAGTATAGCAATAGTGCCTGACTTTTGGGTTTCTTTGTCTGACTGCCAAAGGAAAAAGCAGAGTCAAATAGTAAGATATCCTGTCCTGTCAAAACTTATGGAGAATACACCAAAGCGCAAACAGTAAAACTTTCCAGGAAAACTGGAATCCCACTGTATGTTTTTCTCAGAGAGGCAAAGCAGATTGGACTCATGGATGTGATTAATTACAATGACCTGCCAGGAGTCTACACCACCATGACCCAAAAATGAATGCAGAAAGAACAGCAATGTTATAAAACAGGCAGTGAATAAAGTCTGAAGGAAGGCAGAATTGAATAGGGAGCCAGTAAATTAGCTGTCAGGCTGGAGAAAACAAGACAGGAAAAGGAGTAGCTCAACAGGAGACAATACGTTCAAGGGCTCAAGCTGTCATAATAGAACAGCTGGAACAGAAGATGTTTTTCCTATGGTGGCTATTTCTTCCCATTTCTATTTTGTGCTGGGATCTTGGGAGAAAAAACAGAGTCCATGTATGACTTCCCTTTACTCTGTTCAGGAATTCACTGGAACATGGGGAGTCGGATTACATTAATGTCATTTAAAACAAATAAATTAGAAGTTACATCAGCAGAGATTCTTGCTGGTGAAGTGCTCTCTAACATGACCTAGCAAGCTGGCCATATTTGGTCCAAGTGTGAACAAGCACAGCATTCATTTAGTTTTGACTAGCCATTAAAACAGCAGTATAAAAAAGAGCTCTCCAACAGGAAACAGGCAAAATTGTCTAAAGCTTTGAACACTGGAAGAGCACGTTCTATTTCCAGTTCTGCCAATGAACTGCTGCTCTTTCTCCATCTGTCAAGTTTCTTAGGTCATGGCTGACAGTAATGAAGTGTCATGTAAGGAATAAATACACTATAAACTTGATAAAGAGGCTTGATAAAAAAATGCTATTCATTTTAATTAAGGGTGATGAATTCACTAAATGGCAGTTGTTGCCATGGGCTTTTGTTTTTTTCTCAATTAAAGAAACCAAATAACTTCAATTACTTCCTACCCTTCTCTTTTTCTTTCTGTCTCTTTATTGTCTAATTAAACGTGACGTAAATGCAATACTAAAGAAATTACAGTAACATTGCATGCTGTTTAGAATAAAAAGTTTGGTTGGTCGGTATCTCTGGAGGCTGTCTAGTCCAACCCCTGTCTCAGATCCATCTACCAAGCCAGGTCAGGCTGTTCAGGTCCTTGTCAAGTTGAGTTTCTACTGTTTCAAGGATGAAGATCCCATAGCCTTTCTTCTCCAGTCCTTAACCAATGTCACAATGAAATATTTATCCCCATATCCAGCTGGAATTGCTCTCGCTACAACTTGTGGCTGTTGCCTCCTTTCACTAACTATCACAAAATCACAGAATACTTAGAGTTGGAAGTGACCTCTGGAGATTAACTGCATATTGTGTAGGGGTTGATTCCATCTATGAGAGGGATCCAGTACCATTTGAAAGGCCCTTTTGAAGGGATCTCTTTTTTGACACCCTGCTGCCATCCAGTAGGGCCCAGATGTCCACAGATTCCTGTATGACTTCTGTCATTCTTCTGCCAGGCTGGGGCATCTCAAATGACACTCAGGAATCACTGTACTGATGGCTGATTAAGTAAATAATCCTCAAATATTAATAAGTCACACTGAACCATATTTTCATTGTCTGCAGTGGAAGTTTAAGCGCTCAAAATACCTGTAGATTATTAACCCCAAGAATCTAAGTGGAGGTGTCTTTCGTGCTGTCAGTGTCTGGGCTACTCTAAAGTGAAGGGACAGAACTGGCATTGCAAACATTACCTGTGATAATCTGGCATCAGTGACAGTGGCTTTAGCCACCTTCTGCTAACAAAATTGGTTCTAAAAATAGGCTTTCAACAGAATCACTGAGCAATATTAGAGATATTGTCTGGGGGAAAATACAATGCAATTCATCAGGAATGAATGTCAAGTTCTGTACATAAGAGTGATCAGCTGTATAATGACAGGCTGAATAATTATGGTCTCTAGTACTATAGAAAAGGGTCTCTAAAGTATGGTGAGCCATGAGTTGAAAGTTATTCAGTGTTAGGCTGCTACAGAAAAACAGAACATACCATATTGGGATAGATAAACAATAGTTTTGTTTGCAAAACACATGAAGTAACTTGTCAGTAGCATGACCTCAGGGGGAGCACCCTGTCTATTTCTGGGCAGTGCAGATCAAGAAGAATGTGGGTCAGTCCAGACAAGCAACAGAAATGACTGAAGGTCTTAAAAACACGGTCCATAAATGTTGAAGGAATTAGGACTGGGTAATCTGGATAAGGCTGAGGAAAGAAAACTTGGCATGACTTAATCTTTTCTGACTTTAAAAGTGACAAAAAGAACAAGGAGGACATAAAGACTCAAGGCCATTTCTGGTGCTGATTGGTACTAAAGATGTTTGGCCACTCTAATTTATTTCTCCCATGCAAGTGTATCAGGAGCAGGGTCCATGCAGCCAGTTCATCCATCACTACTGCTTAGGTCACCCCCTTGGGCTAGGCTTTTGGCAACAGAGGCTCTCAGAAAATATGAAGCTACTGCCAAACACTGAGGACTGTCCAATCTTGTAAATTTTTTTTCCCCCCATACTGTGCATCAGCTTGTATTTGTACAAAGAGGTTTACACCACATAAAGAGCTGTGTCAGAAACAGAGGCAAGCTACACAAATAATTAAATTACATAATTTGACCATATTTCTGTTTCTTTAAAGGCAGAATCAGAGTGTAACTATCAGCTGAGAGTTAAACAGTGCTGTGGAGTTGTGCACAAAAAAATATATTTCTGTTTAAAAAAAAAAAAAAAGTATAAAAAAGAAATCCATTGATAAAAATCTGGTGCCAGGGAGTAGCAAGGGCCAGCTTTGCCTAAAGGCAATGATGGTGAAGGTGATCCAGGTCAAGTCATGTCCTCACCAAGTGGGTACAGTCCTACAGAGCTGAGCAAGGGCTGGTTGCAGGGTCCATCAACAGCCCCAGATCCAGGTCCACAACTGATACCAAGGATCTGATCAGGGGCAAAAGAAGATGGAAATAGCTGCAAACAGACAGAAAATTGTTTGGGCAGGGACAAAGAAGCTGTGGCCAAGCTTAAATGGTGTCCTGGCCTACAGGGAGGGGTGTGGAAGGCCAGCAGGATTAGCAAGGTGTATCAGTTCTCTCATGGTTCTGGAAAGTTTCAAAGGAACAAAAAATGTCATTCTTGATTTAACACACATCAGACTGATTTTAAGGGTAGTTGTTCTTAGAAACAACTGATGCTACACAGCATTTTAAAGTCTAAAGGAAGATGGATAAAATTCAATAAATACAATTTTTTCACTACTATTGAATTAAAATATAAACATTTCTATCAACAGCAAAATATATTATATATTTTCTAGTAAATATGGGCTGAAAGAGATGTTTTTGGCCTCGGCTTATGCTTGGAGTTTACCAAAATTACATATTGGGTTGATGGCAGAACTAACCATGACAAAATCTTTTCTAATAGTTATGTGGTTTTGGAAAAAATCTCATGAAATCTCCTGAGAATTGTTGTTTTTTGAAAATCTTGGCTGCATCTGAAATGGGAAACAGGCTCTTCCAGCTTTGGGATTTCACTGGAAACCATAAGCAAAGAAATTATGTTGAAGCTGGGAATTCAAATGTCTCCCTGCCCTTCTTGGCCAGAGATTAGATGAGCTGGATGTGACACACTAGTTTCAATCCATCTGTTCTTTCAGGCCCTATCAGATACATAGTTCATTTCAATGACAGCAAATGCTCTGAATAATTTGTATTACTTGCATTCTGCAATATCCTTGGTGATCTGTTCCCTTTCCCCACTTCCTCCACAGACACAGACTTAGGTATTCATCATGTGCTCCTCACCTCATTGTACTATGAGACAGCTGTGCTCTCGTGGATTGCTTTAGACCATTTGGCTGCAAAAGTTGGCTGGCAATCCTGTACAGCTGTAACCTTGGCCCACTAACTTTCTAATGAAAGCCATGCCACAGTGGGTACCAAGAGGAAAACAAATACCCTTTTGTCCATGGAAAGTCTGGCAGGGAAGCAGATCCACTTTTGTTTCAATAACAAATTTCCTTTGCAGCCCTCTCTTTGAATTTTTTCACAGTTAGTCAAAATGACAGAATAGTCAAGGGCAGGAGGAGACCTACAGTACTTTGGGCTACAGCTGCCAATTATTTGAATCAAAGAATCTATGGGCAAGTAGCAAAGAAACTGCTAAATCAATTCTTAGACATCTGCCTTAATGGGAGGTGGTTTCATTCCTCAAACTGGTTTCTTTTTCATATGCACACACATTCAGTAGAAAAGCCTGGAGCAGGGAGGAATGTCTGGCATTTCTGCTGGCAGTGTGCATGTACATTGGAGTCTGTTATTTTTAGAAGCCCATCACATCCAAGTATGCATGAATTCTCACGTAACCTCATAGCATGAACAGCTCAGGGAGTCAGGGATGTGAGGCTTTATCAGATTAAACACATAACTTGGTTCCTGCTGAGTGTTTTTCACACAAACACTTGCTGCATATTCCAATCCAGGGGCAAATGGTACTATAAGATTAAAATGGAGAAGAGAAGCAGGAAAGGCTGTGGTATGTGGGCTATAGCATAACTGCAGGACAAAGCTAAAATTGGTTAACCTGGAGATGGCATGGGGAAAGCTGGATGTTCAGGGCATTTTAGACAGCCATATGCCTTTTGTTAAGTGTCTGTAAGAAAACGTTTCTTTCTTAGGGGAAATTTTCTGTATATAGGAGATTTCTGACAAGTCTACTGTACTGTTCTGACCCATGCCCATAAATGAAGCCTTATTTCTTCTCTCTGGGCCCAATCATCTGATAAGCAGGCTTTAAGGGGCTTCACAGTAGAAGTAAAACAGGGTCAGCTTTACAAAGAAAGCCCAGGGAAGGTCAGCTTTTGAGAATGTTTGAGACATAGTTATTCATGTAAGAGAAAAGGGCAAATTTGAACTGGAATTTTCCAGAGCTTTTTCAGTTTCCCTTTATTTCCAAAAAGAGTAAGGATACCATTTCACAATGCCAAAGCCCAGCAAATGTAAGGAAAACACTTAAGAAAATATCCCAGTATTAGAGATAGAGGATTTACTGGTTCAGCACAGAACAATTTTACAATGAGCTTCCATATAAAGAGGGCATTGTTTAAAAGACAGGGCAAGGATCTCTAAACTGCTGAGTGGTTTTAGATCCCTGAAATTTTGCAGGCCAAGCAGAGGACAGTTTCAAGTGCCTTGCATCTCTGCTCTAGCACCAAAACATCCAAAATCACTTGACGTGTAAATGATTAGATGCACAGAAAAAATAAACAGGACAATATTCCACCAGGGCACTTCTGTTAAAAAATTACTATTTCCAGTAAAATAAGGCAGAAATAAATGTGAACCATGGGTCAAGTTTTGTTTTTTTTTTTTAATTGAAGTGTTTAATCAGACTTTCACTATTTAATCACCAAAGCTTGGGTCTAAAGCCCTTTGCTGAGGGAAATCCAAGTTTAGAACATAAATACAACATTCCTGCATAATGCAGCTTTGATCTAATGAATAATAACATGGAATGATTCTTGTTCTATTACTCCCAGAACACAAATAAAATGGCCTTTGTGTTAATTTTCTCTAGTCTTGAATACATCTGTATGTCATTTATGTCTAAGAGAGTAAGACAAAAATAATTATAATTCTGTTGGCTTAAGGACAATCTCTGCTTTTAGACACAGAGGTTTTAAAAGGGTTGAATTGACCTTCCCCCTTCCCATTTTTATTTTAATTTTCTTTTAAAAAACAGAATGAAGAAATGGAAAAAAAATGAGCTATTGATATGGCTAGCACTACTTGTTGCTTCTTGTGAGCTTGTCCAGTGTTTATAATGCACATTTCCTTAAGAGAGGAGATAAAATTTTACATAAATACAGATAGCATGGTGTCGAGCTACTGGAACTGTGCAGGCTTAAGGCAGCCTCTAAAAATACTGTGTATGAATATGCTGAATGTCTTTCCAGTCCCCATGGTAACCAAAGGAACAATCAGTTGCTCTGAGGACAAGTGGAAAAGAAATGCTATGAGAAAAACAGACCCTTTCTGACTAGAGCAAGGAAAAGGCATGATCTCTGCAGCCTCCTAGAAATCATGTACACTGTCACTATAACTTGCAGTATGCAAACAAAGATCCAAGCATCACAAAGGGGATGGAAAATACAGAGCTGGCACAAGGCTCTTTGGTTTTATGATCGGGCTTGAGGTACAGAGGTAATTTTTAGCCTGTAATTATTATTTCCCTGCTACTGCCAAGGATTCCATAGACTAATCTCTCCTCTTTCAGGGTTTCTAATTGGAAATTCTCTGAACAAAGTCCCACGGCTCATTTTGCTCAGCACCCAACATCAGTCAAGCCACTGCCAGGTATAAGTAGGATTGCCTTACTCCAGGGCAGAAGTACCTATTAACACCAGCATAAGATATCTGCAGTAGTCCCACCAGAACTCACTAAGCTGAATTGCTTGTCACAGCATAATCTTACGTGAATTTTCATAGAGAAAAATACTAATTTTTCATAATGATGAATGTATGACAGATTAGCTTGGTATACTGAAGATACGTAATCTTGCTTTTGCTGTAGACATCTCAGAGAGCAGGAAGGAAATGTTCCTGAGGAACACAAGGGAAAGGAAGAGGATCTGGAGCATGAATTTGCAGCAGAGAATTGGAGGAAGTAGCTGGGAAAGATGAACACATGGCACAGTAATTGAAGTTCATAACATGATTTTACATGTGAAATTCAAATTTGTACCAAACATTTAAAACCATGTATGTTTAATACACTCTCTAAAAGCATATATCTATGCACCAAAACATATAAAAATGTCACTAGAATACAACTATATTAATGACTGTAACAGTGAACAGTTCATAGCCATAACTAATTACAGTCATTATCTAAATCACTAACTGAGCATCCCATAATGCTCAAACTAGCAAAACAGTGTTTTCTATCAAATGATTGCTTAAAAGCATTTTCTTGCATCTCACTCTAAAGCTTGAAGAGTTCTTTTGGGCTTCACACCAGAAAAATTACTGCCAGTGAAAAGGACCCTCTATGTTGTGTCTCTGATCTAAGAAACACTGGCTCTAAATGCAGATTTAGATATCTTTCGCCTCATCATTCTCAGCAGGCATTGTCTTTTGAAATCTCTTCCATTATTTGAAAGGCGGAAGAAAAAATTCAACACATTAAGTGTACTACGTAGAGAAAAATGTATTTTTCATTCCTGCATATCACTTTCAGAATTTCAGCAACAGATGTAACTGAGCTACCAAAGCTTCTGAGACCAGATTCAAGATCCCTTCCTTCTGCCCTAGGTAAGGTACACTGTTTTCTTGGCAGTTTTTGAGTGGCACCTCCTAGGCAGAAATACGTGTATATATGCTAGGTTTTGGAATTCCGTACAGTTAATTTGGAATTCCACCATATGTGGAATGATCTGGACAGGGTTCCAGGACACACAGGGGCCCACTGGATGTGATGCACAGACTGACATCTCAGAGGGAAGTGTACACTTGCACTAGGTCTGGTCCATCCAAAACATGATCTATCAGTGAACCATAAGCAGAATGCAGTTAATTCAGCAGTCTCAATATACAGCATGCATTACTGGCTGCCACTGTAGTAATTACCGTTAATGGATAATAAAAGACTAATCATCCTCACATATCCATGTAATCCTCAAATTCATACACGTCCATCTGGTAAAGAAATTTACATTAAAAGCATGTACCAACTTACTTACCAAATTTAGAAACTATATTTTTCATCTCTATATCTCATAAGGCAGAAATTTTTACCATTATTGTTGTCTGTCTTCTCTTGATGCAGGGAACCTAAATCCCTCATGCTTTTTTTGCTGCATTTATTTACTTTCCAACACCCCTTCTCTCACTGGAGAGCACAAGTCTCAGAAAAGTGATGGCCATGGAAGAAGGATGTTAGCATCAGCAGGAAGATGGATACAAGACCCAGGTTGGACAAAACTTCAAAGCAAGAATATATGCACTCAACCTCTAATCTGCTTTCTGCTTTATCAAGACACATCTCTTGCTTCAAACACCCCTAACAGTATAAGGTCTGTCAGCGTACCTTAAAAAAATCAGTGAAAGTGCCTAGGTCTACAGAGTCCTGAGGAAAAGAATTATGTCACTTCAACCACATGAATGCATCATTAATCAAGTAATAAAAAAGTGCTGGGTTTACAAAGTTGTCCTTTTTCTCCATTCACGCTGGATTTTATCACTTCCAACAAACTGTTGGTAGAGCATGACAAAAGAAAAGATCTTTGGATTTTCAGAGCTCACTGTCAGTCATTGTGAGGACTGCAAATATTGATAACATCCTGGGCTAGGCATCCAATTCAGGTATCTGAGTGCAGAGCTGTTTTCACTCCTGCATGTGCTGGGGGAGAGCCTTAAGGAGTTGTACAAAGGCAGACTGAAGATCATTTGCTCTTCTCTGCCACACACTTCATGACCAAAAACTGGAGGGGAACTAACGACCAGTATAAATAAGGAAAAATAAATACAAAAAGACTAAAAGAGGTTACAATAAAGTAGAAATTGGAAACAGGTGTAAGTCAAAAACAAGCAACAGTCTAAATAGAGACAGGCTGGCATCAGTTCAAGCTATGGGACTTAAAATAATTTAGGGCAGTCACCTTTAAAAAGAAGTCATAAAAATGCACTGGTTGTATCAACAACTTAAGCCCTTCTACACAGTAAAATCTCTGTTTTTCGTTCCCCTCTTTACTCTGTTTTTTCATGCATCTTGCATTTCCCTGAGGTCCTATTCCTCACAGATAAATTCTCCTCCTGCTCAGAAATGCATTATTTAGAGTACTTAAGCCCAGGTTTTTTTAAATTATAATGATAAGCAATGGTATTTTTCTGGGTCTTTGACAAAGGGTGACATTTTTAAAATAATACTAAGCTAATGCAACATAAAATTTTGCACAATTGTTTTTACTGTATTATGTCTCAAAATAATAGCAAGGCAGTCAAAAGTATAAACACTTCTGAAGAGATAAAAATGCTTTAACTTTGCCATCTATAAAGATGAACATTTAAGAAAAACTAATATATGAAAATGAGGTTACCATACAACAGCCCGGAATAGTTATGGTGAACATTTTTTATTAATGGGGATAAAATATTTTTGAAAAGTATTTCTTAAAAAAACTTTTTAAAATGCCCTGTCACAGAAAATATAAATGGTATTGGCTCTGTCCCAAGTAGAAACAAGCTAAAATATCCATGGGGTCATAAAGATTTCCCAGAAACTCCATGAAACTGTGAAGTCTGTCACAGGAGTATTTTCCTGACGAAACCATGTATAAGCAAAGGAGTTAATTCAGGCAGAAGGGATCTGCTTTGAGTTATTGAGAAGTTGCTCTATCCTCACATATCACTCTCAATTTAAATCAATGGATTTAAACAGCTCAAACCATCAGAGAAGAGTAAAACCTGGGACTGCTAACTTGTTATCTCATTCCCAGTCATAGACCTTGGGCTGCCAGGGATGTCCTCTGCCCTTTCTTGGCTCAGCACAGGACACCGTTCAATCTGCCTACCCCACTGCCTTCCTACCCCTTCTGCACACTGAGGAAAATGTAGGTGTAGCTAGCTAGTTGAGAAAGATGATTTGTTCCAAGCTGTTACGTTTCTCAAGAGAATGTCAGATGAATTCATAATTGTGAGAACTCTTGAAACATTTCCAGCCTTACACAACATGTTTGTTTTAGGGCTCTGGTAATGTCTGTAATGTGTGGGTCTGCTGAGATTTGAAACAGATGCATTATTTTCCTCAGCCACCTGGAAAAAAGTAAAATATTGAAAAAAGTTGGTTTATAAGGACTCCCTGGTGTCCACAAGCTGGTCTGGTTAATAAAGGAGAAAATATTTCTGATTTTTTTCAGCTGCAAAACAAACAGTAAACGTATAATTGCTGCTTTCTGTCAAGGACAAAAATGTCAGGAGGCTTGCAAGGCTTAAAATCAACACACAGTAGCTTGCCTAGTGTCCTAATTTGGGGATACATTAAGGATTTGTGAATGTACTCTTCAGACCTGTCCTGTAAACCTGAAACTGAAGAGAGAAGGCCTCAAACCTATGTGCAATTCAGTGTAAACTGGGTGGTTTTAGCACGAGTTGGAAGAAATTCATAAGGTTGTTTCAAGTTCATAAATTATTTTACTGGGAAAAAGACATACTTGAAGTTTACACTTTTGAGAGCAAAAGATCTTTGAAAAAAAGAAAAAGTGGCCAAGGTCAAATGGTAGCCCAAAGAAAGGACTTCTCCAGACTGAGCAAAGTTCAGCTTGTTGTAAACACCCTTGAAATTACCGGCAAACTATTTCACATATACAAATGTCACCAGCCACAACATTTGTTGAAGTCCTCCTTAGCTTCCCCTCAGTATAATGAAATATGGCAAAATCCTTCATAATCCCCATTCCCTTCTTTGAGAGATAGGGGCCTGTCTATGTTTAGGCTGAAAAAAAGGAACTTTGTGTGCACAGCCCTGGGCCTAGGAGCAGGCCCAGGACGTCGTCTGCCAGCAGTGACTTTGTAGCTGGAGCAAAGCCTCAGGCAGGGACCAGGAATTCAGAGGGAGGAGATCCTGCTGAGCTGCAAGGCTCAATCGGCTGCTCTGCTCATATATGGTCTCACAGCCTCAGAGATGGTGGCATTCATAACAAGAAATTCCCAAGCTGGCTCAAGATGGAGCTTCTCTTATGTAGCCATTGGTTCTTAAAGATGGTGAAAAACAAATCTTCCTGTTTGCAGAAGCCATGGACTATCACAGACCAATCCACAGAATCTGGATAATGACAGGAGAGATAAGCCTTTAAAGCAACTCTATAGTGGTGCTTCAATATCCAGGATTTCTCAGGTGGATTTACTTTTTAAAAAGTGGTTTAAAATGTCTTCACAGGCTGGCCAGAGTTTTCCAACATTCAGATATACAAGGTTTTGCCTGAATTATATTCACAAATTGTCCTGAAATGTCATCAATGTTAAATGAGGTGTTTCTTAACTATTGCTGTGAATAGGGAGGACATAGTATATACAGCAAAAAACACTTGTCAGAGACAAAAGGTTTTGTCCCAGATATACACATTTCAGCAGCACATGTAAAGAGCAGTTGTCTCATCAGACATCCTAAGCTGCTTGCCTAAAAATAATGTTTGTGTAGATAGTATTCTAAAAGAAAGAGCTCTCTGGCCGGCTGTTTTTGCAGGCTTTACAACCCTGAATGTACTTCTCCTTTACATGTTACAACTCAGCTGCAAGATATATACACTGGAATGTCCAAACTAGGTTTCAGATCTATATATTTCATTGAAATTATTTTTTTCATTTCGTTGGAACTCTAAAATTTCAAAGGAAAAACTGTGCATCTATTGCCAAGAAAACATCAAGTTTAACTGAAGTTATCTTTTGTCTCTGCGTTTCAGAGATCGAATGGCAATGATTAAAATATGATTTTGTAGCAAATATTTATGCATCACTAACAAAATTCCTGCACTGTTCCTGTGTGCTGGCCATTCTGTAAGACCAACTCTTTATACCACATTCACTTAATCTCATCTTTGAAACATAAATTATGACATTTACATGGCAAAGTGCTGTGTAAAGGGATCACTGTGAGAGAAGTTGGCACTTCTTGAAAAAAAATAAACCAAATAAAATGTTTCTTTTTCAAGCCTCTCCTCTGCTAAGTGAGTTAGAATATAAGGACATTTAGCTATAATACTAAGAAATTGAAATATGGAATACATTCCTCTCCTTTCACCCCCCCAAATCTAAATCTTCATTATCTAACAATTTACAATGAGCTACATCTGCAAAACTGCATAGCTGCATTTGAAAATCCCAAAGGCCTAGTGCAATTCCTAACAGATGTATCACTGCTTTTATACAAAGGGGAATAATGTGGCCCACTAACCAGAAGAAATACATCAAATTATATCTCTGGTGATGACTCTAGTGTCTGATGATGATATCACGTGGCAACTCGTTTTTTCAGCATCTTACAGGGACCTAGAATTAGGTCCCTGTCTGTGAAGCTCAGCCGAGAATTGCACTATAGTTCAATTCTTACTGCCTTTCCAGAAATGCTATGGAACATTTAATTGAAATTATTATGAATTTATGAAGTCTATTATTTAGTAAGCCATTTGTCATCCTTACATCATGGATATAATCCAGATATCAGGTTTACAGGCAAT
Source organism: Anomalospiza imberbis (assembly GCF_031753505.1). NCBI lineage: Eukaryota > Metazoa > Chordata > Aves > Passeriformes > Viduidae > Anomalospiza > Anomalospiza imberbis. Next base: position 19,252,148 of record NC_089683.1, on the reverse strand, counting down.
GCCTTCTTAAGTTATACTTGAAATTGCTCTGCTGGGGCTTGATGACATGCTTGATTTTTCCAACTAAGCCCAGTCTGGAGGAAAAGTGGGAGTGGGACAAGCAAACCTGGATGAAAATCCAATGGGAGTAGAAGGATTAAGGTGAGTAGTTATGGATACAAGGGGAGGAAAAAGAGCAAGCAACCAAGGTGACAATGCAAAAGAGAAGGAAAACTGAAGGGTACATCAGAGAAGTGACAGCAGGGCTGGACCCAAACAGGGCTTGTCAGCTAATGTAGAAATTACATGGACCTGTAGTCTTCAAGCAGCTCACATAATTGCCAGTTATCCCAGGCATGATCTAGTCCATTGGTTTTAGATATTTAAAAATTGCCATTCTTTAAAACTCGTTGGCCTGTTTGCGCTAACTTTTTAGAAAATGTTAGTTGGAATGAGATGGAAATGTGCTGGTTCTAACTCATTCACAGGTATGAAGCCTGGCATTGTTTCATTTACTGTCACACAGACCTTCACCAGCCTGATCCTTTGGAGTCAGCTGCATGTCTGCATCACTGCCCTACCTATAATCAGCTGTTCTTGCATGCAGAACAGCCTAGCCTTCAGATAAAGTTGTTCTCAAGTCTGTGAATTTTCTCTGTCTTCATTCCATGAACATATAATATTAGGCACCTCCTAGTTCTCAGCCTCTCAAGCATAATGAGCTACATCAGCAAAACTGCATTGCTGTATTGCTGCTCTGATGCTTTATAAGCCATCATATTACTGTCAAAGCACTAAAAAAATAAAGTTCTCAGTAAACTTTTACATTAAGTATTATCAAGTAGCTGAAAATTAGCACTAGCATGCCTTTTCCCAGTTACATAAAGGAAAATGTCCCTTTGGGTTAGTGTAGGTTGCTCACTGTTAAGCATATTCTTTTATCATATAGCCCATTTTTAGTTTCTTAACTGTCATTGTGCATTATATTAAGTTTAATATCCAACATTACATTTTTCTCTGACCATAATTTTAGTGGTATTTCTCATAAAGTAGCTATCTTCAGAGAGATTTCTACTCATTGGAGAAATACTATATTGATTGAGTGTCTACCATTGTACACAGTAATTTCTGTCAACAGCATCTAGATAAGTACAAAAGATTCTTCTACCTACTAGGAGTATATATAAATACAAATTTACTTTTTATGTTATGACATCAAGCAGTTAATGGCCATTCAGAAAATTTGCCACAGGGTAACAAGATCATGGTGATTATCATATAAATCTTTTAGTAAAAACATCCATGCAAACTAGATAAGGAATTCAAAGACTAACAGAGAGTAAGGGGTATTTTTAAGAAATTCTTTACTTAATTCTACCTATGCTCAACTTTTTACAGGAAAATCTCTAACTGAACTTCTTAAATAGAATTAAAGCTGCTAATTCCTTTTGGAGGAAGGGAATGAAAATATAATTCTTGCTATAAAGATATACCTATTTTTAATCAGAAGAATTTGAATTCAGTTGTGAAATAAGCCCATCTCTCATTCTTCATCAGGTACATTTATGAAAGGGACATCTTTACCTCTTTATCAAAAAGTCTTGATGAACAACTTGGAAAAAACAAACTTGTTATTGAGGATGATTGAAGAATGGCTGCAGAAATTCCAGTGTTTTGAGAAAGTAGAAGCATGTCTTTTCTGATTCCGTGCTTGCCTAGGAAAATTTAAGGAAGGTAAATATGCTAACAGGATGTGAAGTCCATATTTTCCAGATTAATTTAGGATGAAAAGTGTCTGAAAAAACCAGACATTCTGATAAAAGATGGAATTTAGAACTCATCAAACATCTCAGAAAATTAAACGAATAAAAACTGAATTCTAGCTGCTAGCAGAGGCAATATTTTTGTCTATGTGTCATCTGATGATGATTTCAAGTTCACTGGAACTTGAAATGTAATTCTGGGATGTTCTATGATTGTTTTCAAATTATATTAACTGGCATTTTTTCCTTCAGTTTCGTTTCAGATGGGTAATCTGATGTTCAAGTGATTTGAGGATTTATTTTTAAGGGCACAGGCTATCTGACAGGAATTAGATATGCACAGGTATGGTGCCACTAAGTCTTCACATGCCTAACTCCATTTACGTGAGAGGAAGGAAGAAAGGACAGGGAACTCTAAATCTCCACTACAGAGCAGCTGGTAGGAAATGACAGGCCCTGCAAGGCCAATATCAGCCACTCCCAGACCTGGAAAAATTCTGTCATAATCAGATCATCTAAGACTCAACTTCCCCCTCTGGTTAAATGTTCATGGAGGTGTTGTACATGGTAGATTTTTCTTCCTTTGATCGACCAAACTTCTCTTCAAAATAAAGGCAAAGATCACCAAAATGAAAAATAAACAAGGAAATAACACATAAGAAGGAACAACAGTAAGCTTTCTCTGAGACACAACAGGCCGTCAGTGAGCTTCAGCGATTTTAAAAGACTTTAAGAGGCCTGTGTTATTATGTCTTTCTTACAGACAGGACACTTAAATATTGAGAGCTAAAATTGATTGCCTGAGCATGCCAAAAGCTAACCCAAGAACGAAACCATCCTGTTTCTTATCTTCAAGGCCATCCTGCCTTAAATTAGTTGCTCCAAATCTAGTCAAAGAAAGTTAAGAGATGTTTTTTCTCTCTGTCTGCCTTGATCCAGAATATTTTTTATGATCAAGATGTCAAATAGTATCAATGTAGAATCCAGTAAGTCTGGAGACAGGAAGGTGAGCAGTTCAAATAGCCAAGTGTCCTCTCCAATGTGTTTAAGAGCAAAAGATCCTCCTAAATTCTATTTAGCTACTTAGGCTAACTCACAGCTCGACTGATAGAGTTGAAAACCATTTTCTTGCTTTTTTATTCTAGTTTGGGCAACTAATTCTACCTCTAACTTTTACTTAAAAAAAAATATTTTGGTTCAATCATGTATATAAAACACATTAAAAAAGAGGATATATTGTGCAGACTGTATTCTACTTCTCAGTACACAGGTCTCTGTATTGCCTTCAGGTCAGAGAAACAGAATTGTAACAGAGAATAGAAACCCCAGTTACTGTAAGACAACTAATATATGGATGACTAATATATGGATAAACATGTAAAAAATACATATTAATATCAGATACAAGGAACAAGAGTCCTAACCACTGTTTTTGGCTGGAGTAAGATTAATTTTGTTTGCAGTGTCTGGTATGGGATTGTGTTTTGGATTTGTGCTGAACACAGGGTTGATAATACAGAGGTTTTTTTGTTATTGCTGAGCATGGCTTGCACAGAGCCAAGGCCTTTTCTGCTTTCCATGCTGCCTTGCCGGTGAGGTGGCTGGGGGTGCATGGGAGGCTGGGAGGAGACACAGCCAGGACAGGTGATCCAGATTGACCAGAGGGATATTCCAGACTGTATGATATCATGCTCAGTATATGAAGTGGGGAGAGGAAGGAAGAAGGAATGTTTGTCTTCACAAGTCATCATTGTATGCAATGGGGCCCTGCTATCCTGAAGATGGCTGTACACCTGCCTAATCTTGGGAAGCCCTAAGTTAATTCCTTGTTTTGCTTTCCTTTCCCTATTAAGCTGCTTTTATCTTAAACAGTTTTCTAGCTTTTTTCCTAGCTTTTACCCTTCTGACCCTCTCCCCAAACCCATTGGTGGAGAGTGGGTAAGAGGCTGCATGGAGCTCGTTTGCTAGATGGAGTGAAACCACAACATCTGTCATGTTAAAATAATTATCAAAAGAGTATACAGTCTATTCAACCCAGTAATTGCAAATTATCACTTAACCCACTTTAAATACTACAGATGGTTCTTACATGGTGGTATTCCTTTCACAAGCAATAGAACTTTCTAGATGATGATGAGTAAATCAGCATGTAAGTAAAAGCGAGTATGATGTATTTAGATATGCTGCAAATCTTGAAAATTAACAATTTAATGTATATTTATTTTTGTACATCCTCACTTTTGTGTAAATTTTACCATGGACTGAACAAATTAATTCCCTCTGTTTACTTCAGGGATTATTCCACACTTAGAGGAATTGAATAGGGTAGCTCAATGCTCAATGGCCATGTTTCTCCTCCCCAAATTGGATTCTATTTCAACCACCTCAAAAAAAAAAACAAACAAACAAAACAAAAAAAAAAAAAAAAACAACAAAACAAAAACCCTTTCTTTCATTTTTCCAAACATTTCCTACAAAATAATTGTGAATTGTTGCCATATTCAGACACTTCATGATGGTTGCTTGGCAAGAGGTCTGTTAACTTCCTTAGGAAACCAGTCCCCATGGGACTTTGGTGAGGATTTGGATCACTTGTTTAGGTACAGGGTCACCAGTGTCATGCAACAGAGAGTCATGTGGACTACGGAGGTCACTAGATAGGCATAAGAAATATCTGCATCTTAGAAATAGATACATATAATCACTACAATGACTTTAATTCATATAAATATCAAATATTTCACAATTAAAATAAAATACATGTAATAAAGGAATACTATTTTCAGTGGAAGTTTCCTTCCTGCCTCCAGCTGGAAATTCATGTATTCTACAGAGATATTTAACTAATTGGCTCTCAAGTTTACAAGACAAAAAGGAAGTATGGATTTTCTGCCTGATTGCCAGAGGTTTTATTCAGGGCCCAAGAGAAAAATGTGCTCATGTAAGTCATGATCCTGTGCATGCTTCCTTGGTGTGCTGTGCCAAGACTGATGTAACAAGCCTTGGGAATCTTCACTGAAGACCCAAATGTGCTAACTAAGATCTGAGATAGCAGCCATCATCCTGACAGTCTGGCAAGCTGTCTAAAAGAATTCTCTAAATCTGCTGGAAGAGTCAAAGATATTCTCTAAAGAGAGGAAGATTTCCTGATATCTTGCCCAAACCACAAAAGCTAGTTTTTACATGGATTCCAATTTCATTTGTAGCTAGCACTTACAAGGATGGACCTTGTGTAATAAAATCTACCTAGAAAAAAACATTTAATATTTTCTAGGATGACATCGCCACGGTTTTTATCAGTGTCCTGTAAAAGGAATGCATTTAGTGAAATCCTCTCTTTAAATTGTAGTCACATATTATCCCTGGCAATCTTATTAGGGAAGATTTGTAAATAAATTGGTCATGAGTGTTCCTTGGGATACTTCTGTTTTCAGGAGCTGCAACTAACTTCTCTGTTTATTCAGTTTACTTGCACTGGGCACTTGTGTAAACAAAGAAAAATTAGTACAGAGGCCTGGGACATTACAGAGGACATTAGGATTTCTTCCTAATGAAAATATACTGGTCAATGCTGTCACACTGATGACATTACTAAAACTGATCTCCTGATCTTGGATCTTAGACACCAAATTCCTCCTCCTTTTTAACACACAGAATCCAGAGCTACAGGAATATTATTTAATTATCTGTGTGGAAATCTTGACCCACCAAGAGTCTTTCCTAGGACTGACCATGAAGTGTCAATGACATCACCGCATTGACTTAGCAGAGAGAAGTCTCCAGCCTTGTCTTATCTCTTGTTAATTTTTATGAGATTTTAATGTTACTGTTTTTATGTTAATTTAAAGATTTTTATGGGCTTTCAGAATGAAAAAGAGGACCTGTTTGGTTGAAGATAGAAAAATAAAAGAGAAAAATAATGGTCCACTTGGGGAAGCAGTTTCTACAACACTTTTCCAAGATCATACCTTATTAAGAGTTTAAATTGTAAGTACTTAAATTTTCTATAATCCCATAGGAAAATTAAGACGATGATTTTAAAACAGCTGAAATGAGCTGACACAGTAACTGCTATCAGCTTTCTTCAGACCAAACTTAGTACTAATATCTTGGTTGCTTTGCAAGAATCTGTGAAAGTGTAGCTATAACACTTTCTGTGAAAGTCTGGGATTAACACTCTAGTTTGTACTTAGTAATAAGCACTCAAGATTTGGTTTACAAAATAAATGTGTAATTGTTATAGCACTTCCATTTTCTTCTATTCTATTCCTTCTATATTTACTATTTAAAGTAGTAATTAATTTTAAAAATAGCATGTAAGTAACCTTTTTAATGCATAAATATTCTAATAGTCTAAATAATAAATATTATGGATTTCAACATGGCTATAGTTAAATACTGCTGATGTGAATGCTTCTACAAGACAGGTAAGGTGGTTTGGAGGGTTTCTAGTGGAGAAGCAAAATTGTAACCAGTAATTCAGTGCAGAACAGAGACACACTCCTTTCTAACCACTTGTGAACAAGCAATGCCACAAAGTCCACCAAGGCTGGTACTTGCAGTGTTAGTCCTAACAGAGACACCAAAGCTTGAATGAACTCAGATCTTCATCCATGCCTGAATAACTGTCAAGAGCTGTGGCGGTGTTCAGAGGTGCTAGGAAGTTCTCACATCTGCCAACCTTGCAGGCCAACGCATTTTATTTTCCAGTGGTGCAAATCCAGCACTAAAATATGCAAAATCCCTGACCGCAACTATAGCTTCATGTAGCCCAAACTCTTTAAACTTCTAATATAAACAGTTTCCCCAGCCATATTTTTCTGCTTTTTCGTAAGTGTGGGCTATTATTGTTTTAATCTAATTTAAATTAGAGACAGAACTAAGGGCTGCAATACAGGAAAGCTGAAAAGGAGAGACAAGATTATCACTAGGAACACACAACTTACACTGTGTGTCACTACACAGTGTAAATCCTGACTTTCTACCAAAACCTCTTTTTAAGCTCTTGTACCTTTAAGTAGTGCATCAAGAGTGAAGGAAACGGCAGCAGATATGGGGGGAAAAAAGCCAGAGACCATCATCATGTTCATTTGTGAACATCTCACCACAGAACGGAAGCAGCATCTCGGCCTTCATTTGTTTTTCCTTAGCTTTCTTATTATTTCAAGTGTGGTCAGTCATATTCGGCTAATTATTGCTACAAAGAATCTACAAGATGGATTCACAGCATCAGAATATCTATACCAGATTATATAACTTGAAACCTTAAGTAAATAACTTTCTATAAAGAAAATTAAAACAATTACGGATAAATCTGGCTTACTTTCTAGACTGTTTATCTGATTAGAGTAACACAGTTAAATGCAAAATCATTCATGGGAGAATAAAGAATGTGACTCCTAATAAAAAAAATTCAGGCCTTTAAAATAGCTAAAAGCAGCTCTAAGATCTGTGTGTTATTTAGTGAAGTGTCATCTTACACTGCAAATGGCACCCAACTAAACCTTGTAAGTTTGAAATTAAAACAAAAAGAAGGCTGATCTAATTAGAAAGTGAAACTATGGGTTAGGATGAGCAGTTCAGTAGTAGAATATGAAACTATTGCAGACTGATTTTTTGTGAGACTAACCCCTACTGCACTTTAAATTATGGTCATGTGGAAGTAACATTTTAAAATTTTCCATCAAGACTGGAAGCGTTTTAAAGACAGTATTCAAACACGAGATAGTGTTTTAACGCAAGAAGTTCTAGACAAATTGAGTTTACTAGAGAAGGCTACAGTGACTTGTCAGGGCTTTAAAAAGTCTGTTAATCTAAAGCAATAGGTAGGACCTATGCCCCTTTTATCACTCCCAACGTGCAAAATCCGTGAACTCAAAAAAGTACGGTGACATTTTCTGATATATATCTGCAGGTCAAATAAAAAAATACTAGCTGTTTGTGAAGTAGGTTTGTGGTAACAATAGCATTCCACCAGAAAAAAAAAATAAGAACATAGGATGAACATTTTAAAATCTACAAATCTACATTAATGTTTGCCTGTAGCAGAAACAAGCAGTCCTTTTCTAACTGCAAGGCACCTATTGTATGTTATTTCCTGAATTGATTGTTGATATAAAAGAAATCTCAAATAATCCCACAGCAATATTTAAATACTCTCAGTATAAGAGAACAGCCTGGCAACATCCAAGGCTGTATGCAATCATGCCAAGGCATTTCAGATAGAAGAAAACATTTATTCCACTTCTAAAATGTCTCCAGTCTGCTGCACTCCATTCAAGAAAGCTATTTCCACAAAGCCTAATTAAAAAGAAAATCCTTTTCTGTGACAACATTTGAGTTTATAAATAAAAATGTAGTTTGCTAAATAACTGATTTTTACCCAGAGACAGAGAAAATCATTGGTTAAAACAACTTGAGCTTCAGCAACTGGAATAGCTCTCCATATATGAAAGTTGTCACACTTACCTCTCAGGTGTAGCAAGAAGATAGATGGCTTTCTACAAAATGAGTGACCTAGGAAAGAGCAATCCCTCAGCTTGGCATCTCCTAGCAGAGTTCCATTGAAGTGAGAAATCTGTTATTGAAATCCATAATTAACAGTGCCAAATCTGTTACCCAAGCAGAGGAAAAGAACAGGAACCCCCCTATGTCCCTCTGGGAAATGTTTTTAACTGGCTGACTCTGAATCTTTCTCTGAAGCATCTCGTTCAGGCTCCTCTTGTCCTTGTTCACCAGCCAGGACCTGCCATGCTGGGTCAGGCTGATGATCTGCCCTAATAAACACTTTGACCTTCAGTCATGTGTTCATATTTAAGTTCTTTAGCTGCAAAAGCAGGTAGGACAGAAAAAAAAATCTTCACTGCAAGAGAGGCAATGCACAGAGGGGAGATAGGGGACTAAAATCCTGCTTTACTACCTCTGGTAACTGGCTCAATAAAAGGTGAAATTGCTTCCCAGTGCCTCAGGACTCTCTATCACAGTCTAGTATATGTGTTGCTTTGGTAAAATTAACCTGCTCCTATATTCCTAATGAATTTTTGCATTTGCCTGAATAAGTTCAGAGGCCTTGATAAAATCTTTCCTTTTTTCTCCCTGCTAAAACGAAACAGTTTATTTCCTTTTCTCTGGACATTTCCTTACTACTTTTTTCCCCCTGTCTGGACACCTTTTTCATGCTTATCTCAATGAAAAGAAACATCAAGCACTTTGCCATTTCAGTCCTTGGAATGGCTGCACACCAGATTAACCACTTACAGCATCTCATAAAGATATAAGTAAATAATGAGATTTGTTTTGGCAACTCATCAACAGCACATGACTTGTGGGAATGTAAGGTTGTGTCACTGAGGGAGGCATCAAAAAACCATGAACATCTTTACCAAATGCAACAATTAAGTTTATTCCCTTATTGCAAGAATTTGTTCTGTTTGTTCCATTTCTGAATCTAAACAGATGTTCAATTCATAGCTTTTCAGCCAAACACAGCTAGCCAGATCTTCTTGTTACTTAGACACATCTGACCTGTACTCTGCTCCATCTGTTAGCAGGCTGTAAAGCTTAAGCCCTGTGAAAGGACCATTCATAACACTGCCAGCTGGACAGCAAATATATTGGGCCCAAAAGAAAAGAAGTTATGCTGGAGGTGCAGAGGTTTCCTTTCCCAGTCATAGCTGCCTAAATGGGAAAAAAGGGAACTAATGGAACTATGTCATGAAAGACAGGACATGAGGAAATGGCACGAAGCTGCATCAGGGGAGGTTTAGGTTGGGTATCAGCAAAAGGTTCTTCACCCAGAGGGTGTTTGGGCACTGGAACAAGGCTCCCCAGGGAAATGGTCACAGAACCAGCCTGACAGAGCTCAAGAAGTGTTTGGACAGTGCTCTCAGGCACTTGATGTTACTCTTGGAAATGCAGGGCCAGGAGCTGGACTCAGTGATCCTTGTGTGTCCCTTCCAATTCAGTTGATTCTATGGTGCTATGAACTAAGCAGCCAGGACAACTGCAAAATACGAGTCTGGTATTCTTAGTATGTCTTATTTAAAATATGCTGTTAAAGGACTTTGCTGCCTTTTAATGACTCAGAACAATCTCCTGACATCATAATCCAAAGCTGGTCAGGACTGTATTAGTATTGAATAATTTATTAAGCATTTAGCAATTTATTGGTTTGCATTAGTTTTAAGGATAATGCTTAATTCCACTGGGAGTCTGACAAACTTCAGAATGAAATATGTGCATATGCTCATATTAGTATTTTTTGCTGACACAGTTTATTCATATATCAGATCACATTTTTTCTTATACAAAACAAAAATTAGTCTAGTGAGTTCTGAAATATATTTCACTGAACCCCATGTTGTAGATGGGAGGCCATTAGAGGGCATTACACAGTCTTTTCTTCTACTGGTAATTTTATAATTTTATTACACTGTGTGTGCATAACTTAAACTATTTTAACAATATAACAATAGAATAATGCAGATGTTTTGAGAAAATTAGTCAAATAGACCAGATTTGATACCTTAATCTAGTTTTCAAACTAAAACTATCGAATAGTCCATCATGTCTAATAATCTCTCTGCAAAGATTACTGATTTGGTACATACTATAGGCAAAAAACATGAAGCTAGTTGAGGATTTGAAAGAAAATATGAAGAGAAATACTTTAGATAATATAATGATATATGCTATGGCAGCAAAATATTATTTTACCAAATAAAGTTAATGACTATGGAATGTCATTCCCTATAAAGACAACTTTAATCATACTGCAGCCAAATGACTCTTAGCTGTAATCACCTAAAAGAAATAACAAAGTAAAAAAAAAATCACTTGATTTATTTCAAATGTAACCGGGTCTTTCTCAAAATATATCAGTATCAGTGCAAGGGTTTTATTCTAAATGTCTATACTTTGTGGTTTGTTAGCAAACTTCTAGGCAATTAACACTAAGTGTGGGTGATCAGCAGTATATTTCACCAGCCTGCTGGAAAACACACAAATGACCTATTGCAGTTCTGCTTTTCTAGATTTGCCTTATGAAAAACTATAAACTATATAAACTATAATTAAGTGCGATGAACTGCAACCTGAACATGATTCTTAACTTTGTCTCTTGGAGTCCTTCTTTAACTTCTCCCATATCAACATAAGGTAACAGAATTATATTAATTTCAGTATCAATATTGTATCACAAAATTCTTCAAATTAATTTCAAGTAAATCTGACAAAGGAACTGACCTAGTATCCTGGAGATCCTAACACCTCACCAAAGGATGAGAGTAACTCATCATGTGTCCAGCAGTAATTCATATCCCAGGATAAAAAGAATAAATGAGGCGAAGAAGATCTCTTGCACAGAAGACTCATTTTGAACTGAGATTACATGAACCTGAATATCCATTGGTGAAATGATGCGAAAAAAGAATGAATGTAGAATCAAGAGCTTGGCAAGGCAAGTCATGACTGGATCTATTTGGAGACATGAGGAACTGTTAAGAACAGGCTTAAATTTGTAAATATTTGTATTTAACTGTTAGGACATTCCCATTAAAAAAAAAAAAAAAAGTTCAGCAATAAGGTCTAAAAAATGCATTTTGCTAAAAAATAAGTGTATTTTAAATATCCTTCCAAAGTCTATACTATCTTTTTCCAATCATCTAAAAGAAAACAGTGAAGAGACATTTTAATTCTAGGTGTTGTAATATTACATAAACTACTGAATCTACATTACTCATTAGCCCATTGCTTACTTCTCAGAAACAGTCCGGATTATGACAATAATGCTTAAGTTAAGTAATATGAATTTTATCAAAGCCTACACATTGCAATTTCAGCAAATAATCTAAAGAATACATGTGCAAGAAGAAATCTTGACATTTACTTGGAAATGTGGCCCATTTTATTTTAACTGTAAAGCATTCACTATACAGTGCAAACAGTTCTTTGGTAAATTTACTGATTAAAATAACAATGACAACTTTGCTTTAGGTAACATTAAAAAAAAAGAAAATAAATATGTAAAATTTGCATCACATTACAGCAACATTCTCACAGTGGATACTGAGCAAATGGTCAGCTAGCCATTGGCCACTGTTTCAGAAATGTTAAAATCAATGCTGATTCTAAGACACTGCAATAAAACTGAACTAGTACAATGCATGACTGATTACATTTTACATTGTGGATAAAGACCTGTTTTTCCTGGTTTATAAACAGATGGATGGTGGAAAATAACTCAGTATTAGACTTGTTACATTTGTTTAAGCATATCCAGACTCCTAAGCCCATTTTATATACCATATGAGTAAACAGTGAACAACAAAGAAAACCTCCCACTTTGGAGGCTGGAGAAAAGGAACAATCAGATATAAGGTACTATTTTATAATGTATAAAATGGAAACTCCTCCTATAAGCAGAAATCTTGAGAAAGTTTATTTAATATAAAATTGAAAAGAAAGAACGCAAGTAGTAACCAGCTGGATGTATTACTGCCTTATTTAACTGTTTGGACAGTTAAATAATATTTGGTTTAGCTCTGCAACCCTTCCTCTTTGAAGAATTTCTGCTATAGGTCAATGGGAGCTCCATCCGAGTTGGAATTACAGGACGAGACATGCGGTTTGGACTCTCAACAAAAGTCAACAAAACACAGAGTATCAAAGAAATATAGGAATGACATCTTTAGGAACCATGTGATACTCAAACATGTTCGCCACACAATTTCTAGAAGTATTAACAAAGAATATTACATAAATCAAAACACTGTATATAAAATCAATTAAAATATTCTTAAAAATATAAATTGCAATTCCATGTGTACCACACACCTTTAACACAGCACTCACATGTACATTGCTTCTACCATAGTATGAAACAAAATTTCTGTAGTAAGCTTTAATGTTACACCAAAGTTTGAATGTGTGTCATGGTAATAGTTTATCAAATTAGAAATTATTAATGTTAGTAATCAGAGAAATTATGTGCCAAAATATGATAGTGGATTTCCTATTGCTGTGCTAGGTTAGTTATTAGACAGGTATTTGTTCTACCATGCAATAATTAAGTACTCAGTCTGTTAGCATAATCTGAAATGCTTAACATATGAAGGTTTAATTTTGTGCAGATAGATTTCTTTGATACCCCAATCACTGCCCCTTGAATTTTAACAAACTCAGAAGTCAGTGAACCATGTAACCAGTTCTGGTTGTAGTGAGTCCTGGCTTAGGACTAAAGGACAGGGCAATAACCTCTAACAAATTATGTATTCAGGGAAAGAATCAATTCTGAATAAACAGAATAAAAACTGTAAAATGAGGTATGATAGTTGTCCTTCACTCAATCTAATTCCTGGTCAAAATCACACAGTTTGCATCCTATAAAGTACACAACTTTGAAATGCTAGTGTAGACATATACTCTATAATGTTAAACATTTAAATGGGAGATGAAGTCCATTGATAGACCATTTTTAACATGGATAATAAGAATATTGAGGTAAACATATATATTCATTAGATGAAACTGGGAAAAAAATTCAAACACCTTGTCAGAAAAAGTAGACAATCCACAATTATTCATGTTGCTTGATTTTGATTTTTCCTTTTTTCAACAGTGTCACAATATAATCAGGAACATATGTCTATTGACAATATGCACAATGAATCAGTAGGAATCTTTGTATACAAAATGGCATGTGACATCTTTTCACATTTTCAAAACAGGGCCATACAATTACATGAGCTGATCTGAGATAAATAGAAGCATACTTTTAAACTGACCTGGATGGGTATGTCACAAAATTTAAAATAAATGAAACAAACAAAAAATGCCATCAAGCAATTATAAATGTTTTGATAAAATGGATTCTGCTAATTTTTAATGTCAAATGCTACTCTGTCATGCATGTTTCCCTAGAATGAGGAACACTGTCAATTACATTATAATACACATTCAGTTGCTTTTGCTTTCTTCCAATTACAGTTATTTATATTTCCTTATTAATTCTAGCTTTTATTGCTTAGAAAATTTGGTTAATTTTGCTCCTTAAATTAAGGAAAGGATGTTGAAAGGTGTCAAGTAGCTGTCTTTATTTCCTTGCTGGTTCAGGCCCAGCAATGATAGTGTGATTTAACAGAATTTCCATGCATTGATGTTTGCAGAAACTGGCCTGGATATGGCATTGCTCAGGCACAGTGACATCACGTTTTCCTTTTCCTGGCATTTTACTAAATAACAGCAAAAAGTTGAGTATCAAGACAGACTGGTACTAGAAAGGGACAGTAAACTTTTAATGTTGCTAAGTACAGATAGGAAACAAAGTGTTCATATTAGAGTAAATCCTAAACCCAGTCATTTTGGGTACCTAAAACTACCTGACAGTGTTCTTTTAAGTAGCACCAGTTCGAGTTTGTCTAACCTGAGAAGTATAACACACAATTAACTTTGACCTGTTAGCTATTTTCCCTTTTGTTAATTTTTGCATTGTGATTTACCTTCATGGGCAGAAAATAAAATTATACATTATGTTATACTGTTACAGCACCATTAGAATATTGTAAATCTTGATTTCTTGCTGTTGTTAGGACTGCAGTTACCTGTTTTTGCCATCAGCAGGCACTGATATGATTTGAGGAGTATGCACCCTAAATTCTTAAAAAGCAGACTTATGGCTTCTTTTTATTAGTATTTTGTTGTAAGCAGACTGGACAGCAATCTCCTTTACCCTTCACAGGTGCTTCGCAGTCAGTTGGCGGGCATGATTCTACAAAACAGGTAATCTGACCAAGCTGTGCCAGGAGAAAAATGACAGAACAAAAACATACTTAGCTACATGCTCCAAACAAGAAATACATTTTTCATGTTATTGCAGAAAATATTCTCATTTATTCTCTGTAAGAACCTGACAAATGTAACCATATATAATATGGTAACTCCACAGAGTCTGTTTTAGTATAAACTGACATTCAGAAGGTTAAGGCACTCTCTGGATTACCACATTTTTTGATAAAGCATTTTTTGATAAGCTTTTGTCCAATGTTCAAGTGCGACCGGGGTACCAAGCACTGACTTATTTTTTTACTACCTTTTTAATGATTTCTCTGACAGAAGAAAATGACAATCCAGCAATAAGTCAGATGAGCTTTTATTGATTTTTATGCATTTGGTTGGATTTTTTCAAAAATGTGTCACTTTGCAGTTAAATTTACCCATATAACTATACATACATGAAAACAGAAGTATGATACATAACATCTGGATTGAAAAACAATGTCCAGGGCAGGGATATCTGAATAATATAATTTTCTGCAAAAAAACCCCTGAGAACCATAAAAAAATTTTGCAGGTATTATCCAGAAATTAGCAGGCACAAAACTGGAACTGCTGTTTTAGAAGCAAAATTATAATTTCTATCACAAAATTAATTTCCACATACTTACTTTGCATTCACACACAGTACAAGGGTCCCTTTTCCAGGTTTCATTGCTGGAATATGATTTACCCTCTTCATCAGTGCAATCAGAATTACTGAGGCGTGATTCAAGTTTTTTTATCTGAAAACATTAAAAAAAGTTAGCAACTGAATCAAAAAAGGTTTTTGTTTGTGTAAAGTATTCTGGTTTTCCTCTTATAATACAGGCTATATAATCCTTGTTATACTTGTCTGGGTTCTTCTTCTCACTACTTAGTTTTTATAATGCTAAAAGACTAGAAACAGGTAATACATATGGCGATAGTCTTTCAAAAGAAAGCTAACAGAAAATACATCTTTCCTACCATTGAAATACTCAGCTAGAGCATACAAAGAGAAAAAACCTTCATGTTTCATATACAGAAAGAAAAATTTAAACTGTCAAAAATATTTTGGAAAGGAAGTGAATTTTTAATGTTTTTAAAAAAACACCTTAATTTAAAAGGTTTACTTGAATTTTTAACTAACTACTGTATGGTGTACATTTTAAAAATGGGATTCCTCTGTGGCTGAATAGAGTTTACCTGCAAACATTGTAAAGTCTTCTCTAAGAGATCTAGATCTTAAAACTGTTTACACCTATAGTCTAACTCATTACTTTTTATGAAGTCTGCATTTTAATCATTGCTTTACACAAATTATATACATTTCAAATGGTAAAAAATATTTTATTAACACTACAAACATATTTTTAGAAGATTAATTCTGTGTTTAGCATACAATGGTTACACAAGGCTTCAGGTTCAAAAGTCAAGAGGGTCCAGCTGTAGAATATTTCAGTATGATTTCAAAAGAACACAGAAATAAAGAATAACACACAATTTTCTGTGTTGGTTTTTGTTTGAGATACTATGTGGGGGGTATTATCTGCAGGGGATGTCTAAATATCAAAAAACGTAAGACAGATACATAATAGATATAATGTTAGGAAAACATTATTAATAAAATCTACAATCAGACATGATAGACTGCAATAAGTTCATTATAGCATCTTACCTGATTTCTGAGGCTTGAAATAGTTTTTTGCATTTCCAAAACAAATTCTTTGAAGTCATTCACTGCGGGTACATTTCTATTTTCATTAGATGTGGATGTTGCATTACGAAAATATTTACTCCGTTTCACAGAACTGCAACAAATGAATGCCAAGTCAGGATATTCATCTAACTCATTTTTATTTGGCTAGATATTTAGGACACTTAACAAAAAATGTAAAATAATAGTAACCAACAAATGTAGGCATATGAACCACAACAGTACACAAGCCCAGCTGATGCTGAAGACAGATTCAGGACAGGTGAGCTCCAGATTACTGTCAATATCACTAGCAACAGGGAATTTCTTATACTTAGAAAAAATATGTATTTCGTGCAATGATAGACACAAAGTTGTCACCAGAGACACAATACAGCATCACCTTAAATTCATCCCTGAGCCTCCAATACGAAAGCAGACTAAAGTGAAAGAGTCTTAAGAAGTGTTCCCTCCAATATGAAATTCACATTTCACATTCTGAATCGTAGATTCTTCATCTACAGGCTTGTTGGGAAAATATATATTTTAATAAATATGAGTTTAATAAAAAGGAGAAAGCTGGGTTTCATAAGTAAATGAGAAGTACTTTTAGATATTAACATATTTTTAAGTAATATTTTATGTCAATACTGCTTATAGTACACAAAAGCTAAAGTCTTTTGTCTGTAGTATTTTCCAGCTGATATCTCATAACAGATATATAACACTAAATTTTGTTAATCAATTCAATCTGTTGATGAGAAAGAGTAACAAAAGGAACTGTCTGTAACTAACAATGTATTATGTGGTACCACCTGAAAAAACAGGCATTCAAAAGCTTGGATAACACTAAGTTTTAAGTCACTGATTATATTAAGATCTTTGAATCAATTTACTTTTTTGAAGATTCTTGAATCCATTAATAATTACAGGCATTGCTATTTTGTTAACATGTTATCTCCAGTGCTAAGGGATACCCAAAGAATGAACTGGCAAAGAAATTCTCATATATTAGGGCTCAGGATTTATAATCTTTCTGCATAAATTAAAACAGCACTTCCTGGCAGGCATTCAAGCTACTTAGTTTCCCATAGTTTTTAATCTAAATTAGAGAAAAGGAACTCTAAACAACATAACATGACAAAGTTCAAGTAAACCAGCTGCCATTGTATAACAAAATATTTAATCTTCCCCACCTGTTCAAGTTATTGAAAATGAGAAGCTAAAAAAAAATGAGGAAAAAACCCTTCTCACCACAAATGCAATTTAAGCACAACACTGAGCATGAGAATTCATGGGAATGTTCAATGACTGAAGTTGCTTTAGCTTTATTTATGCTACAAATAAAGTATTGTGAATCCACTGTTTTGTATTCCTAATTATTAATTGGACTGAAATACAGTCAAACAAGCTGGTACTTAGATGTGTTTATTTTTTTCTTGCTTTCATTTTGATTTCATTTAACCCCTATTACAATTTTAGAACTATGGAACTAGGCATCCTTAAAAAGAGAATTGTGTTTTGTAAATTTTTTTTAGCAGTTCACTTGCAAAGATGGACAAAAATCCTTCTTCAAGGATTACTTCAAAGGAACCTGTCTTTTCATATTATCTATAAGCCAGCTTATCCATAGCTGCTGTCTTCTCTTGTCTAAAATCCTAAACACTTAAAGGATCCTTTATTTCGGGACAGATTCCTCTCAATTAAGTGGAATATAATCATGGTGTTCCTTCAAGTACTAAAACACCTCCAAAGTATTTGAAATTGCTGAAATTCTTTATGCATCTGTTTAGATGCTTTTCTTGCCAGACTGGGTAGACTCGGCTTGACCATTGTCATCACTCAAATAGAAAGTTTTATTTGTTAAAAGAATTTATGCTGAATAGAAAGAGCTATAATTCAGGTGTCTCCAGTTTGCTCATCATGATGGATCTTCACAAGAAATGGTCTGAGCAGAACTTGTTTCATGTCACTGATTCATACTTAAGTTTCCATTCCCATGAAAGGGCAGCGACCCCGTGCAGCTGATAACTTGTGACTGAAACTGTGATTTACTTCCTTGCTACATTTTGAGGATTAGGAAGTTAGAAAAAATATTATTAGCACTACTGTTCTCCATTCCTGCTTGAAGTATTTTGGTACCAGAAGCAATCATTATCATTATCACAAATTTTTATGAAACTGAAATCAACACTTGGTATCCTATTTCTACAGGAGAATCTAGAAGCTGCAAATAGGAAATGAAATAATTTAGATTAATTTCGTTACTGCAGTCACTATAGGAATGTGGCATTTCAAATCCTCAAATCACAATTCATTAGTGATTTTTTTATGAAAACTGCAGGAAGAACAAAAGTACTATACTTATACTAGTCACAAAGAGTTTTACACAAATTTGAGCTTGAAGAAAGGTAACCACCATCTATTGTTAGTAGATATGCAGAAGTGTCAGAATAAAATACATCAATCATAAAGTTGAGAAAGAAGGAACTAGAAAAAAAGTGGCATGTGCTCCCAAAGAAATCGTTCCATTTCATTTTGTAAACAAATGTTTTTTTGTAATTCTTAAAAAAAAAATCTCACCTTACTGATTTGGATATTTTCATTTTCTTCAGGGGCTTATCCTCCTGAAAGCTGTAGTCAAGAGAACGTCTTCCCCGAAAGTGATATGAAAATGCATTAAACTGTCCTCTGGTTCTACAGTCTGAAAACAGATAAGAAAATACACATAAACTACAGCATATTTCAGCAGGTACAATATGAATATGGTTTTGTAGTGTTTTCTGAATTGGTAAAGGCAAGTCATACATTGAGTCTGATCCCCCTGGAACTGGTTGATGGCAGGTGAACATATCTCAGTGATAGAATATTTAAACTAGTTAGATGCAGAGAATGTGTTTACCCACAGACTAGCTTTTTAGTGTGAAAAAAAAGAAATAAATACAATTTTAACAAACCCATATAGTGCTACTTTAACTATTATTTCACTTCTGAAATTTTCATTCTTTTGGTTTTCAATTATTTTCTAGGCAAACAGGGCAATCACATATGAAGACAAACCAAAGTCAGAAACAATGACAAAAAAAACACTCTGTGGGTACCTCATCTATCCCAGCCATTATTATTTGTTATTTTTGCCATCTGAAAGAGAATTTTCAATTTAATTCCAAATTTCCAGACATGCTTTATAGGTTGATGAGTCTTATTTCCAAATCTGAGGAATCTGGATGTATCACCAGATCCTAAGACTCCTTCCACCACAGAGCAAAAATCTCAAGCCTGGAAATGAGCTATGACAGAAATATTCTCCTAAGATCCAAAGAGGATGTCTTGGCAGGATGAAGTATGTCATTCTTCCAGTTCACTTTATTTAGCCTTTCAAACACAGTGAGTATTTGGAAAGAGTCCCATTTAAGAAAGAAAAGGAAAACAAAACTGCAACAGCACTTGATAGAAGAGACAATGAGAAAATAGAAGTTTTCTCATTTCTGTTCACAGAATCTTGAAAGCTAAAAGTTATAATGGGCCAAGCTGAAGCAGGAACAAACTACATGATCAACTGCTAGAAGCAGAGTCTGACAGCTTAAATACAGAATGCCATAGACATTTCTCAGCTAAGTCTGGTATTAGCAGAATGAGCCATGAAAGCAACTGAAAATGGGAAGGAGTCATTTTCCATAATGTTTCTCTTAATTTGCACCAAAACAAATTAAATCAGAAACTCAGTAACATTTATAAAGTATTTTTCTGGAATTTAGATTGAATACCTATTGTATTAACACAAATTACTGCAAAAGTTTCAAGTCTATAAACACTGCTGAAATGAGCAACTAGAGACACAAATGGAAGGTTGCTCTGATTACATAAAATTAGCTATCTTGGACTACTTTTAATTGTGTTGAACCTTTATGTATATTACAATATTATGATTTCTCTGTTAGGAAAAATTTAAGTTTGTCTTAATGGCTTCATATCATTTAAGACATGAAAAAAGAAGGTAACTGACAAAAAAAAATTCAGATCACAAACAATATCTACAGATCATTAGTGAACACAAGTTATCCACAACTCCCCTTCCCTGTGCTTTCCTTGTGGTTTGTCCCATTCTTTAATGAACGCATTACTTTCCTCGTATAATAACAGCATCCACCAAAGAACTACATGCTATTTGCTGCCAACATATTGTTCATTCTTCTTGTGTGTTCTGCTGTTTCCCACATAACCTCCTTGCTGTCCACTCAGAAAGTAAACTTGTTCAGATGGGAACAGACCGATGTGTCTGTAAGAAGCTCGGCATGAAGGCATTTTTGAACACCCTTAGACACTTCTATATTTAGTATGGTGAGAAAAAGGATCATACTGAAGGGTTCCTGAAGAAAGAACTGATTTTGGTCAGAGAATTTTTTTTCTCAAAGCAATGTGCTGCTTAAAGTTTTTCTGAGTATCACAAAATCTCTGGTTTCTCTTGGAAGCAGTATGTGAAAGGTTTCCACTATCCACCTTTGTTTAGTAACTGCTATAGCCATCTTGCATAATACAGATTTTTTTTGGCTTTTTTTGGTGTAATAACACAATGGCCCATTGTTTTTATCATTCCTAGGTTGTTTCTTAGAAACAAAGGTCTGAAATCGTGGGAAGGTTTTATCACCTTAGACTGGTAAATATGAGAACCATATGGTCAGTGACAGCTTTAAGTACACAGATCTGACTTTCCAAGTTTTTTAAAACTCAAATATGTCAACTTGCCAAATTACCAGCTCTTGTTGTTGGTTTCTCTTTCAGGTACAACAGGGAGGAATGTCACTGCTGAGAGGTGCAGCACAAAATGCATCAGCTTTCAGAAAGCCTAAATCAAGAAATTTCTTCTCACTGCTTTTTGTTTTTTTAAACTTTTATTCTTAATGACAAATATCTTAGTAGTAGCAGTAAATAAGAAAAAATAAGCCTGTAACTCTGTTTTTTTCCCCCCAGCTTAACTAATATGTCCCCAGATTAGCTATACCCATTCCATTTAATTGTCTGCAGAAAAAGTGAATGTTTAAAAGCAACCTAAGAATTCTTTTTCTCTGTTGACAGTTTTTTCTTCCAGAAGTTAGCTACCATTACACTGCAAGTGTCAAGGTGATCCATTTACAGAATCACAAATAATCACAGAATCATTTATGTTGGATAAGACCCCTGATATCTTCAGATCCAACCTTTGACCAAACACCACCTTGTCAACTAGACCATGGCACTAAATGCCATATACAGTCATTTCTTGAACATTTCCAGGGATGATGACCCTCCCACCACCTCCCTGGGCAGCCTGTTGCAATGTGTAACAACCTTTTCCTTAAAGAAATTGGCATTTCTATTTGTATATGGAAGCCATGTCCACATCTTTAGAAAATCCTGTTTCCCTCAAGGTTTTAAAAATGCAATTATTACATAAATTGGATAATAAAAAACCTGATAGAGAATCATAGTGCAGTGTTAATTCTCTATGAATCACTCCACAAAATCTAGGCCATGGAGAATTATTCTAACGGTAGATTAAAACAAAACAACTTGAAAGACTGAAGAAATGTGAAGCAAAGCACATATATCTATTTGATACTAGTTTGATTCTCCAAGATTTATTAGAGTGAATTAGGTTGCTTTTACTGTAAGCATTTGTATTAAGAATTTGTAGACATGCCAGTGGGACAAGTAAAAGGAGAAACACTGAAAATATCTGATGTAAAATGATTTTTTTGAGTAGATGTTTTCACAAAGCAGCTATTTAAAAATTGCACAACATAGGAAAATTACTTTTCACACAAAATAAAGCCGTAACTCAAAATAGCTGTTTTTGTTATTGCCTAGATGGGCCACAACCCTTCACATTGCACAGCATAGCTTCATTTCTTCTGTTGATTAAGACGTTCTAACAAAAGATAAATTAAACACCACCAAAAAAGTAACACGGTGGTCTGAAATCCAACATTAATCTGCTCAGATCAGAACAGATGTATTTTGTAAAAAGATTAGTTAAACATCTGAAAAGGAAAATGTATAGAAGGTAGAAAATGAAGTGACAACTCAGATTGTCATCTGCCAGCTGATATACTGGGGAATTTTAAGAATAAAGATGTTTCCTGTAGTTTATCTCAAAACTTACACACTGAGCTTCGAGATCAGTCTACTACCAGAACTAGAAGATCCAGATGTTGTTGGGACAGCAAATGTCCAGTTTGTTAATAAATAGCTAATGATAGACTAGAGACATTTAAAAACACATCATGCTTTCATG
Organism: Anomalospiza imberbis; assembly: GCF_031753505.1. Taxonomy (NCBI): domain Eukaryota; kingdom Metazoa; phylum Chordata; class Aves; order Passeriformes; family Viduidae; genus Anomalospiza; species Anomalospiza imberbis. The sequence continues at coordinate 19,229,644 of NC_089683.1, read as the reverse complement.
ATCTAAATAGGTCTTGGATGGTCTTTAGGGAGATAAAGGAGAAACATTAGGTTCTTGACACCAAACCAAAGCACATCCAACGTGGAAAAGTCAAATAGGACTAGTTAGGGGATTTTGAAGATTAAAAACATGCAGTTTTTGAAATACAAATCAGTAAGAAAAAGTAATTTCAGACAGACTGAAAATCCATGGAAATTTTTAAAATAAAGACCCTAAGAACAGTCCTGCCCACTAGACAGTGAAGTCAACAGCGTCTTAGAAAGGCAGCAACAGTCTACAGGAAAGAAGGAAATCCTCCAGCTGCCTAGATTTGTAGAAATCACCGAGACACTTCACTGAGATGCTTTCCTACCCATGCTGATTTTAGAGTCAATGAACACTGACATAAGTAGAGATTGAAGCCTGACTATCCCCCGCAGACATCTCTTTATTGCCAGCAGTGGAACTTTGACAGATCTGGCAACTCATTCAGGAGTTTGAATTTAAACACAATGATTGAAGCCTATTGCTTCCTTGTTGCTCCTTGGAAGGGATGACAACCACTGGCATGGAACTCCTGGTAGCAAAGAGAAAGCAATGTCATAACTTACGTCTACTTCTTTTATGTTTATGAATGCAGAATTGTATTGAATGGATCATAGATACCTGAGAAAGATGAAATATGTTTGGTTTGGATGAAATACAAATAAAAATACTGATTCTCTCAGTAAAATTTGTAATCATACAAAAACACTGGGCTATATCGGATACTTCCACTCAAAGATAAAAAGGATGATGTCCTTATAATTATAGACTCTGGAACTTAATTTTAGTAGCCTGGCATAGTCTGAATTGTTACTAAGCTAACAGACACTATCTTTAAATGTAAATTTGAATGTAAAAAGAAAATTTGAATGTAGAAAACAAAAATATACGGCCTGACCAAAGCATACAAGTTCTGGGTAAAGACAAAACCTTTTCAGGCATAAATCACATCATTTTGGTATTTTGAAAGTTCTTGGTGAACAATATCCTTAGTCAAAAAAAACCTTCCAGTCTCAAACAGAGATTTCTGTTAACATTTCAAAGTGTTATTTCCACTATATTGCACAGAATTTAGTGCTTTGCCCGGTGCTGTTTAGTGTTCTCATTGAAGATTAAAGGACATAATGAGAAGTGCATAGTAAGAGATTAATGTTGTCAGTAGAGAAGCAATAGCATAATTGACAGCATAATTGTTCCTCTGGTTTTAAAATACAAGAGTTCATAAATGTAGGTCTAATCTACTGAAAGCATCCAGATTAAGAATGTGTCTTAACTCTTCTAATGAAATTCAGTGGGATTTAACCATTTCATCATAATTTGTATAAGGCTGTATTTCTGAATTAAACAAACACAGAAAAAAACAATATCTGACAGAGGAGATAGTCTGTTCACTAACTGAGAAATAGTTAAGAAAAATCTTTCCAAATCAGTTTACACTTATAAGGATGACTTGCATCTTATCTGAATCACTTCCTCCAGGGTCATTGTCCATTGTCCTCCTGGGTCCATGTGAAACCTCATGGGTTTTGACATAAAACAAAAGGTTAAAGAAATTTTTTACTTCAACTTACAAACCCCCACCCCCCAAAACAAAACCAAGAAGTGTGAAACTTTTAAAGATTCACATTTGAGTAATCATGAAAGCATACGCTGATTACTTAAAAAAAACCCAAATTTAAAATACACTTCTTGCATTAGAAAGCCTGAAATAAAGCACCAAAAGTTTCTTGTTTGGAAAATCTGAAGCTCGAGCGCTCTTTGCACAAATAAAGAGCAGCAACAAATCCAGAAGTTACTCATCATGTCTGACAAGACAAAGAAAGGTAGAAAGTGAAGGAAAACACAAGAAAACTTGTGCACTTCAGTGGAACTCCTACTTTTTGCCATAATAAAGTAGTAACTCTGTTGCATGATTTGCTAACTGAAATCTGAAGGTAATCTAGTTTTTTTATTATTATAAAGAGTAATAATACTTTTCTTTGTAAGAAGTAAATACTAGCTTTACTCACAAAATCTACAAGGCAGATTTTTATAACTAAGAAAGTTTTCTATTCTTCATATGGAAAAGTATTTTGACTTTTGACAAAACAGGAAGGACAACAAAACCAGATGTTTTTAACCAGGCTGAAACAGCTGAACACATGGGTCAGTTATGAAACATACATAAAGTGCAATGAGCAATATTCTGTACTTGAAATTTAAACTTCAGATAATTTTAATTTTAAAATAATTCGAAGCATTTTAAATGTGGAAAAGGGTTTAATTATTTTTCTTTTAAATAACGAACAATAATAAATTTAAAGAAACAAACCCCTTTAAGGTATTCAACTCAAAGTAAATGCTGTTCCTGAGTGTATGCCCCACCTCAGAGGAGTGGTGGCTACAGAAGGAAAGAAATTTTTTACATCAGTTACTTAAATTGGATTCCCACAGAAAATGCCACAGTCATTCATCCATGCAAGAAAGCAGTTCAAGCCATGGATACTTCACTTTCTCTTCATTAATCCCTGCAAGGCTTCAGGAGTTCAGAAAAAGGGGATAAAAATAGGAATTTTTTTACAGAAGAGTACTTATTTACCCTTTCTTCTGCTTGACAGTTGTCTAACTGTGCTGCATCCAGTGGTGCTCTCTGGTAGCAACTTTCTTGGAAGAAAATGCAAACTGGGTTGTTGAACACAAGAATACTCTAAAGACTTTCCAAAGATACCATCTGTTCTGAAGGGCTCAGTGATAACATAACATTTAGAGAATCAACACATAATTTCTCAGAACAGCTTTACCTTTTTTGCAAATCAATATAAAAAATGTATTTGTGAAACTGTCTGTCAAGCTTCATGAACCATAGTGAAATGAACTTCCCCTGAATTGGAAGAATGTGCTTTATTTATAGTAAAGCATTTAAAGGTGATAACTGATTTTCTCCCAGTGTTTCTGGCATATGTCAGGGAATTTTTGAAGAGATTCTGGAAGACTTTGTATTAAAATTACAATGTGTCAATCATGCCTAGCTTTTTAGAAACTATTATCATTAATTTGGGGATTGCAAACCTGGTAAACATTGTTTAAAAAAACACAAGTAATCTACCAATAAAAAAAAAAGCTGTGAAAATTACAGTAGGGCCTGTAAGATATTATATATGGGGAATACTGTACAAGATCTTATTGAAACTTAAAGTATTTATTTCTGTTAGTCTTACACTGATAACTGACATTTTGAACAGTCTTCAAGGAAGAATTTTCTTAGAGTGATTATTTTTAAAGACTTGTTTACTGGATGAGACAATACAGAAATCAGTTTAAAAGCTAAGTTATGCAGTAACTATGAATAGTAAATCTCTATCTACCTTTTTAATTGTTAATAATATCTAAGTTTGTTCTCATGGTACAGTCACATGACTATAAATCCTTCCTCAGTACTTACTGCATCTGTAGCAGACTGAAGATATATATCCTCCATCAGTTCAACTTTTACCTTCTGCATTAAATTCTGAACTGTATCACAAAAGAACTTTGTCATTGTGGACAATTATATCTTACCGAAGTAGTTAAATAGACAAGACACTAGTGGGTGACTTCTTTCAAAAATGAAATCCACCAGTTCTTTAGATGTGCATTTCTTTCAACAGAATATTGAATATCCTACTCAGCAGTAGTAAACTCAAGAGAATCAGCAGTAGAAAAGATGAAGAACACAGATCTGGATACCTTTCATCAGCAAATCTACAAGGTATTAGTATTGAAATATATTAGGGAAATGATCAGATTCTAATAATATCAACCAATACTACCCTTATCCTTTGAAATAAGAGCAAGGCTTTTCATACTAGGGATTTGTTTGACAGCAATTTCTCAACAGTCAGAGTTCAAGAGCAAAGTTCCCAAAATTCCTGAATATACTTTCACAGCCTGGGCATGTAATTTGAATTTTGTCCAAAGAAAATGACAACGGCATTGTCAAGGAGATCTCAAGAAAGAGAGGTCATTGTCCTCTGAAGCATTTTGTTGTTGATGCTACTGAAAATCATTCTGCATGATCCAGAAGATTCTCTTGGGAATGGATTCTAACTATGTAACAGTTGCAGAGAATTCTGATGTGACGATGGCAGAAGAGAGGCCACGCAGAAAATCTGTGAGACAGAAGCCAACATACAGGCCACCAAGCAGTGTCCTGTGCTCCATGCAGCTAAACAAATCCTATTTCAGGAGAAAAAAAGCTTATTTTTCAGGCAAAAAAATTACCCCACACTCCTAACTTTTGAAGGAGATGGCAATGAACAAGAACATTTATCCGCAAAAGAAAGAAAACAAGTAAACAATTATCTACACCTTGCAAAGCTCAAATCTATGCTATTTTTATGAGGTGTTTATTTAATATAGAATATGGAATGATTCCCCACTTAACAGGGGCTATGCTTCAGATTAGAATTTGTAATATCTTACAAAACCCCAAAAATGTTAAAATATCTTCTTAAAATAAAGTAGACACTTAACAAACTGCACACACCTCACTGCCCCTAAATCCACCTCTATACAGACCTTCACAGCAATCTTGCCACATCCTGAGGTCCAGTTTAGGAATATCTTCACAGCTACTATATCCATGTGGGAATTCAGCCACCTTAAAGACATCATGTTGTACTCTGGTTATGTTGTCACCATTGTCACACAAAACTCTGGCAAGAGATGTTTGCTTGATCTGAGTGAGCTGAGCAGGCGTGAACACACCTGGGTTTTCATACCATAACCTGTAATCTCACAGAAAAGACAAGTCTGCTCGTGAGAAGAAACAAGTGGCAGTTTCTCAAAGATATTTCAATACTGTGTTCAGAATGAAATGAATTATCTCTTAAATCCTGTTCTCAACATTCTATCAAGGGACTGATCCAAATGCAAAAATGTTAGCTCCTAATGTCACTTCAGCACTAGCTGGTGTCATGATGACAACTCTGAAAGGCATGAAATTTTCAAGAAATTATTTGATTTCTATTCTAGTCTCATTTTGATGTCTTGAGTATCTCCAGACATCTAAAATGGCACCAGACTACCATGTTAAGGGTTCTTTTAAGTAAGAAACTTAAATGACCATAATTTCTTTCTTTAGGCAACTTTCTTATGATCACGAAAACCTTTTGGTGGAATTGCTGAGATTAGAAGAATGGTTAATCTATTTCTAGTTTACTATCACGATAAGTAAGATGATTTAATTTACTAATGATTTTTCTTCTTTTAAACTATTTTCATGACTATATTGATTCAGGGACTTTCTCATACATGCTCAGTTAATTCATTATATTCAAGAAGAAAACACTATGGTTTCAAATAGTTTGTTTTTCATACTTAAAGAGCTAAAAGCCTGTTATCAATAGCAAATATAAATAATACATTACTATAAAAAGCAAGCTTTACATGGTAAAGAAAATTTCTTAAGTTACTGTCCAGGATTTGAAAACATTTTACACCACTCTAACACATAGGAACTGCTCACTGGGACATTTTTTTTGGTCCCCCAAAGCTATATCAATAATGTTACCTTTTCCCCCACCTATATTAAACAAAAACCAAAACCAAAACCAACCAAAAAAATATATAAAAGGCAGCTCTTTAAACTTTTATGAAAAATCAAAGCCAGTTGTAAACTTAAAAGAATGTAAAGAAATTTCATTTTAACTATTTAGTGTATCATTTTCATAAACTATTGAACAGTGGCCAATGAATTTCCAAGTACTACAATCAGATTCTCAAATTTCTATATTCACATAAAGTTAGGCTCCCTTCAAATATCACTCCTTTTTCATGCATGGACACATCTGCTTTGTATGGTGTTACCAGCTTTGATCCTCTGCCCATTGAAAAGGCTTTCCAAAGAAGTAAGAGTTGCTTTCATTATGTGTAATAATATTTTACTATTTGCTGACATGTTGCTTCCGAATATTTGCATTCCTTGGACAGCAGAATCCCCTTTCCTAAATATACAATGTTTTCCTATTGTTTCTAAATGTTGTATCAGAAAACAAAACAAAACAGGAAGAGGTGCTTTTGCTGAAAAAATGCAAACATATATAAACAAAAAGAAGTATAGATATCCTGTTGTGACACAAATAGGTACCTGTCACCAGTAACTTAGAGCTCATGCTGCATATATTTCTTCCCCTTTTACTCTCTCTACCTCCAGGCATGAGAGTTCCATGCTTCACAGCTTTATTTTTAAACCTATTTTATGTTAAAAAGTCTAGGAGTTCTTTTAAAACAGCATAGAAAAAGGTTTGGGTTATTGATTACAAAAATAAAAAAGCCTTTATGATATTCTAAGTAGCAATTTAATAACTTAATGTAAGAAAATAACATTAAATAAGGAGAATCAAATCTAATTTCCTAATTCTTCCTCTGTTTTCCTTTCACTAGGATTGAATTAATCAGCCTAAGTCTATGTACTCTCAAGCCATGAAAAGAACAGGATTCTAGGTCATAAATTATGTTAAAATTAGGGAAATGGATTTTTAGCTGCTGAACTAGTGTGCTGAAAATGTGCAAAGGAGATCTGGTTGCTGTGACAAGAGAAATGACTACTCTCTTATTTCACATATTCTAAAAACTGAAAATGAGACATTTTTCAAAATTAAATATATTTACATTTATATTTATAATTATTTAATTTATACTTATATTTGCATATATTTAGAGTATTTTTAATTTAAATTATTCTAATTATAGATATAAATATATTATATAATTATAATTTAAAGCAATTTTAAAACAATTTAAAGTAATTTAAAAACAATTAGCAAATTAAGGTCTTTGAATTAACCTGTCTGTTTTTAATACTTTTTTGGTGCACAGACTGCTTGCATTGTAGTATGCACAGGGGTTATATATACAGAGTGATACTGTTCCAGCCTATGCTTAAGTAACAACCAAAATTTCTCTGCCAATAAAATAACTCAATAACAATGAGAGAAGCATCATTGTTTCAAAAAGGTGAATGACTTGAATGTTTGGCAAAAGGAAACTCAGCATGTTTTTGGTGGTCAATATGATATTCACCACAAAAAGTAACAGAACTAAAATCATGGCTTCTAACAATGTTTTAAACATGTATTCTTCTTCTTTTCAGTAATATTTTAAAATCATAAATGAACATAACATGGAGCTGGTTTTGGAAACATGATGTTGCAATTGTTATTAAGCATCCTTAAGTTAAAATTCATTTTGGTTTCCGTGGTATTTTAATGTACCTGTCTCCATCCCGAATACGCCTGAACTGCGTGCTTAACAGACACATCAAAGTTGGCCCCAGTCGAGTCCCGGGAACTAAGTCTTCCACCATTAGGGCAGGAAATAGGTCTATGTTCAGTGGGGAGCCATACAACCTATAAATTGAAAAATACAAATACTGAATAACAAATATTTTATATTTACAAAATAATCAGTACATAGTGAAGCTAAAATAACTCACAAACAACTCACAGGAAAAAATGTAGTGATAGCACTACATCTTTTGTGAACAAGAAATCCTCCAATTCAGGTTGCATACAACATGTGGGTCTGCATGTCTAGCCTGCAATTTTTTTTTCTCCTAGCAGCTTCCTTCTGATTTCTTAGAATTGTTTCTTTTTTATAGCTTCTCTTTCCTGTGCCTCTGTACACCTGTTTTATATTCTATAGCTGAGACTAATTCTCTGTCTTTAATTTTGAGCAAATAAGCTGGGGGGGCCGGTAGATGTAGACTTAATTTCAAACACCGAATCTCTAAAGAAGAACTGATTACTGGTAGTGAAGGATGTCCACATGACAGTACAGTGGGCAATACTGACATTTGTTTCACTGTACAGAATTAATGGAATTGAACATCTATATACTTCCATGAAGTTGTCATTTAATATGACTGAAATAGCATTCATATTTTTACAAAACTAGGCATTTCAAATTAATAATTTCATGAACACATGCAGTATATATTACTGTATATATACTGTATATATTCTTACTGTTCATAGAGATGTAGAAGTAGAGAAATTATCTGAATGTGAAAATTGTTAACATCTATTTTCTGGTACTGATGGAAGTTTCTTAAAAATCCATTAAGTCTTTCTTAGCAAGTATCTTTTTCTAGATAAGACATTCAGATACGGTTTTTGCATGCACATTGAGATAATTGACTTTTTCTTCACCTCAGGCTCACCTGCTAAGTTTCTCCCTGATTTCAGGATTCTTAATTTCATTTTTCAGATCTTCAAAAGTCTGAGCTGAAGAAAGATTACAGTAAACTCTAAAATCATGGTAGGGAGGAATTCCATGATCTCTGCCTCTCTGAATATTCATAGCTGCCAGATCTAAAGCCACAGTACGTGCCATGGAGAAGAGTCTTTCTGTTAATTCTGTATTGAGTAATTGTGAGGGGACACGCATCTTACCAGCAACACCAAAAAATCCCCTTAGAAGTGGATCAATGCCTCCTTCATTTACAATCCGAAATGGAGAGAAGAATGCCTTGTGAAGAGGTAGGTGGCCTTGTGGAATAGGTTCAAAGTTTTCATCCAGTCGATACAGAAAAGGATTAATGAGTGTGTGACCAAACCTAAAAGCGGCAGTTGCAAACTCATTAGTTATGCCAGAATTAACACTGGGATCATAACCCTTATATTCGCCAAGCATCTTCATGCCTACCTCTCCAAAGATCTTAGGGAGCCAGTGGCTAAATGTAATGTGTTGCATTTCTGCACCAACAATTTTGCGTGTTTCATGATATATTGTGTCACCATCCCAGTGAGGATTGAGTTTCAGTAGCTCTGTAGCAATTCTGTTGTGTTCTCTAAACCACAATGTGTGGATGCTGGTAAGACCCAACTGTTCATTAGAGCGCTGATCACCAGCTAAAAAGCAGGGTATTGGGCTTTCATTTTCATCTCTCATACATTCTGTTGGTGGGCCAGTGGCAAATGGAAGAAGGGGCTTGCCAGATCTCTGTACAATGCCCTGCCTCAGAAGACCCCTTTGACTTGCCAAGTCTCTGATTTCTAGTGCTTCATGGTCCGAACTGCCATACACATTGGACGCATCAATGTATGAAGTCAGCTGGTTGATCTGTTCTCGTGGGTACACAGAATTCATCAGGAGAGATGTCATGCCGCTTCCACAAACTGGGCTGGAGCGTACGAAAAACATGCAGCGTGCGCCATTTCTAACTCTGGGATCGTTTGGTGGTATCATGATCGAAAAGCATGGAGGATCATTTGTACAAACAGAACTGCAATGCTGACCATCTGAAAACCTGGCCTCACTTAGTGCAGCCACAGTGAGGTCAAGGTCATGGTCCAGAAACTGCCCCCACTGCATGAGCATGTGCGTGTACTGGTCGTCTGGAGTCACGGTTTCTGTCCCGATCAGAGTAGTTGAAACCAAGCGAGGCATTGGGAGTGCGTAGCCATTAGACAGTCTTCTGGGTTCAATTCCCCGAGGCAAATTAAATCCGTTTTCATAGACTGACTTTAACAGACGTTCGAAAGCTGTCAGAGAAGCGCCCCACATGGGATGCTGAAGGTTGTTGCATGTTCCGTCATGTGTCCTGTACTTCTGGTGGAAGCACATATCGGAGCAGTTGTTCACTCGTCGATGAGCTGTACAGCCTGAGAGATTGGCTATCAGATTCAAGTACTGTGGGGATACAAGGTCATTATAGTGATAACCTGAAAGAGAAAACAGAGAAAGAAAACTATCAGAGAATTCATAGACTCATGGTCCCCCCACAGATCACAAATGTATTTTAATTTTTTTTTAATTTTTTTTTTACATTTCCCATCAGATTAAACATCCCTATTTTTAGATAAGGACAGCAATAATCATATATGTATATTTGAGCATTAGGTCATTTGCACAACTTCAGCACCACTAGCTCAGGAGGAAACTTTCTAAAATGCCAATTCAAGCACAACTTTTACAAAATGATCATAAAAGAAGTTCATTTGGTCATTTAGAAAAGCAGACATATTTTCAGAAATAAAAGCTTCACATTGAGACAAATATAACATTTTCCTCATGTTAGTAAAAGCATTTTAAAAAATGTTAGTAACACTAATATGGACTTCAAGACTTTAGCTTTTGAGACTTGCTCATTCACTGGACAATACTATTTTGTTTTGCTTCATTACAGTGAAAGTTTCAAATTTTAAGAAAAAAAATCAATGAAAAAATAAAATAACCACCAGCAATAGAGCCAAATGTGGAATGATCTCTAGGACAAATGTTGTGGAGTAACTCATATTCACATTACCCAGGACGAGTTTCTATACAAAAGTAGTGTTTGTGTAGCACTTGGCACAGATTTCTTCTGCAATCCACACCATTCACCTCTGGGACTAAAACATATTTATCATTTTCCTGTATTTTTTTCTCAGTTCATAGAAAAATAATAGCTACAAAATACATACTGTAATTCATTAGAATTATGTTTTTAGAACCTCAAACTAAGGTTACGTACTGCATGATCTCTGTTGTGGTATGATGGCATGTGGAAGGACTGAACACCGTAAGGCCTTCCAGCACAGTGTTGGCTGAATGGAAAGAGTAGAAGAGTCAGCCTGTGCCTTGTCCTTGCTGCCTATTATGAATAATTGTAAAAGCGATTTTTACTTAGTAACATTTTGGTTTAATTTCAGGGGGAAAAATTCTGGCTACATCTACATTATCAACTTGTGTAGATCAACAGAAATGTCTCAGTAAAGTGAAATTTTTGCTGCTGAGTGAGACATACCTACTGTATCCAAGAGTAGGTTTCCTTCAGAAAATCTTTACTTTGTACTCCTGGACTGAATGTGAGCCTGGAGCCAATTTTTCATTTAAGTTGAAAAGAATTCACATTGTTCAAGACCCTATCACAAATCATACCATAGCACAGTAAGTGGAGACAAATTCAAAAAGGAGCCACTGGTCCAAAGCAAAAGGCACACTATGAGTGACTAATGGATATAGAGCGTGGATGAACAAGGTTCCAGGATCCAGGAGAAAGTCCAGGAGGTGGAGTATTTGGCAGTGCAGATGTACATTAAGCTAATTAGAAACCATCATACACCACCATGGATCTTGATCTGGAAAGCTTGCAGTCAGGAATAAAACCAAACAAGCAGTATAAAGGCAAAGGAAAAAAGTAAATGAGTGAGTGTAGAGGGCTACTTGCTCCCACAGACTTCAGGGGATCCCAGCATGATGGCAAACACTCAAAAATATGAACTGAATGCAGTTTTGCAAGAGGTCGGTATCGGTTGATTGCACACAGTTGAGAAATGTTACTTTTAGTCCTGAGCTCAGTCCCAGTGTGCCTGCAAAGACAATGGTCTTCCTCTAAATTCAGCACATAAACATGTCCTAGGCACAACTGGCTCTCTGCCAACTCCCACAATGCAGGGCAATTGCAAACAAACTACCTAAAGCCCAGCCTTGTCTTGGCCTTGAAAGGGACTGGGTTACTCAAAGTTGCCCAGCTGGGACAGGAGCTGTGCTCAGGCAGGGAAGCTGTTTTCTCAGCCTCAGGCTATGAGTACTCCACATGGTTTACAAGTCAAAGCAAAGATATCAGAGATTTAGTGCTTGCAGTAGGCAAAGCTAACACGCTCATGTAGACATACAGAAATTATGTTACGGAATATTCCATACTAGGAAAAAGAAAAACAAATCACAGAGCAAAACTTGTAAGTGCCACTGGGTAATGCAGCAACAAACACACTTTGAGGATATAATCAATAGCATATTAAAATATCCTGGCTACCAGGGCTGCCTAGCTAGCAGTTTAATTCTAGAACTATGCCCAGAAAACTTATCTTCTTTATAATAACACTTCTGTTTAAAAGATGATGATAATAATCCATAATGAATGATGATTCATTATGGATTCCTTTGCTTATGATAATTATTCATTCAAATAAACCTATGTGGTTATCCTGATTGCCACCCCCACTTCTGAAATCAAGTTGTGAGCAAAACTCAACTGTGAACCTTTTGGGTGGAATGACCTTCAGTACTAATTTAAAATAAAAGGCTTGGGTTCTCCCTTTAGAAGTTCAGGTGGAATGTAATATCTCATGATGGATTAGATTTTGGCTTTCTGATACCAGTTGCTAATCCTTAATTGAAGGCACTAACTTTGCCTCTGCTCTCTAAATGGCTGTGCGCTGGGCATTTCCAGAACTTAGAAGGTGTCTAGCTCAATTCACATATTACCTTTTTTTTCAAAGCAAGCAAGATGTTTCATAGAGTCATAGAAATATTAATTATAAGGGATCTCTTATCCAGACCAAGCTCCTGCTAGAAGCAGAGCTGTTTCCAGCACTAGATACCTGTGTCCAGCAGGCTTGAAAACCTGCAAAGTCTGAGACTCCTCCACCTTTCTGGATTACTTGTTTCAGTGCTGCACTGGTGAGAAACTGTTTCCTAACATCTAATCTGAACCTCCATTAATGGCCATTCCCCTTGTTACACAGTCTGGCATTGTGGAGGAGAATTTGGCTCCATAATCTCTCCTTGGGATATTCAAAGGTTTTGCAACAACAACAAAAAAATCTTTGACTGGGAAACTGTCACGTTTCTCAACTATTCTCAATGCTAAAGTGCTAAATAACACCTTTCACTTGGCTCTGTATTTCAAAATAAAATGAAATAAGGACAAAATTTACTATTAAAAATTGGAGCATTGGGCAATTCAAATGAAAACAGATTTATTTTACTATTCAAATTTGCCTAAAAGCCAGATTTTTTTGGATTCTGTAGGTCTAAAAAGCAAGATCTGGTTGTAAACAGAATTTACAGTATCACAATGAGTTGCCTATTTTTGTTTTTATTAACGAGTATCTGTAGGCTTTAATGCCAGTTTTTGGTAAACCTTATGTGTTTCACTATTATGAATCCTAGTCAATCAGTTCTCACACATCACATTTTATGTATTGCTAGTACCATGTATTTATAGCATATATATTCAATATTCTTACATATGCATCTAATCAGAGAACCAAACCAAATGGGGTGGCTCTTATAATCCATCAACCTTCAAAGAATTTTGAGTATGTTTTTGTGGTAAACAATTCATCAAGAATTATCTACTGGCCTCTAATAATGAGTAACAAGCTGCTTTGACTAGCAAATGTGACAGTACACCACAAAGTGTGTTGTCTTTGGTCTTATAAATACTTGATAGTTCATGGTCAGTGTTAAAATTTTCAGAAGTTACAATAAATACTCTATTATAAGCATCAAAAGAATATAATGAGTAAAAGTATTTCCTCTAGATTGTTAGTGTAGTTTTTGGCTATGTCTCAAGTCCAAAAGCTCTCCTAAAACTCTGTCATTATTTCCAAATGCTTCAATCCTATGCTTCAAGCCTATCCACCCATATATCTACACACATTAGCTGTACGTACTCCAGCTGGACTTCATGAGTTTGACTGGAATCCAATACTTAAAAGGCAGAAATTAAACCTCACACTTTTTTTTGCTAGTTATAAAAAGCAACAAAAACTGTATTTCTCATTACATCATGTCAGTGTTAAACAAAGCAATTAGCTTAGTTTGACACTCATAAAGTAACAAATAATTCTTTCAATACTATTGTGGTACATGCAGAAACCATGGTTTGTAAGGTATACAAATCCTTCTTGTTATGTCATATTTTCTCCTTGCCAAGGCACACTGATATTAAATGTTTTTTTTCTTAAAGAAACAGGAACAAAACACTGCTTATTTTTACCACACAGGAGAAAAGTCTGTTCTGCTATGAGACTATGAGACAATGATCCTAATAAATAAACACACAGAGAATTAACAAACAGGATACATTATGCACTTCCATTATACTAAGTTCAACCAGCAGAAGAATCAGAATCTGAACTTTTTCCTAATATGTCAGTGTGAGAAGAAACACTCCACTTGGAGAGCTCAGAGTTATACAGTGAGAAATGTGCAAACCAAAGATGGAATTTGGTAAAGTTTTGCAAAGTCAAATGCTTCACTGTTTTTAATGTAATGGTTCTACAGTTGGGACCAAACCTCAGAGAATTAATGTCTCCTGAAGTATAATGACTTAAAAAGGCAAATAAATAACATGGCAAAACAGAAGAAAAAGGAAAGAATACTGACTTGTTCCATTCAGGTCAACCATTAGACCATCTTGTACATGATCTTGAATAAGCTGTAAGGTCCTTTCAAATATTTCCCCAGCTCTTGCTTGCTCAACAGTGTATGGGTCCCTTGGGTATCGAAATAAGGCTAGCAAATCATTTGGAGAACGAGGACGACTGATAGATAATTTGGAAAAAAATAATAAGTATACACAGGAGTTACAAAACAACAACACTACATAAATAATATAGACGTTCAGCAACATGATTAGTACGTACCTTGGTTACTCATCTCAAAATGGAAGGCAAACCAAGAAGAAAAAAATTCAATAAAATAATAAAAATGTAAATATTTAGTAGTAATTAACTATTTAGTAGCATTGTAAATACACATAATCTCAGCAGAAGAGCTGCTACAGTGAACAGACATCTCAGCAAGAGTGTATGAACAAAAACAATCCTTACATGTTAAACTGTTAGTATTCCCAGAAACAACCAGACACTAACAATATCTTTTAACTAACAAAATGGTTTCTTGTTTAATAAATCTCCCATTATTTCTAGTATATACAAAATTAATTCTGGCTTCTTAATTAAAAAAAAGGAGATACCTGTCAAACAGATGTGTACGTGTTGAATTTATTGCTCTATCAACAGTTGCAATTGCTTCCACAATTGATGTTTGTACAAAAGGATCGCCATTTCGGCTGACATTAGGAACTAGAGAAAAAGGAATTCACATGTTATTGCAAAAATGGCCACACACAAAAAGATAGTTCCATAAAACAGAGTCTAGACACGACATCATTTCAGTTCTACAAAGTAAACCCTTGTTCTTTAAATGTCAGTTCATCCAAATATAAAATTCTTAACCATTTTGGAATTCTATCAAGGCATATTAAAGTAGAACAGAATTAATTTAAAACAGAAGTTAACCTAAGTTTAAAAGTCATCTAGCTTATAACTCAAAACCAAGATAAAGATAAATGCATAGAGTGTTTAGCTGTCCTTTAATTAGACCTACAATTTCAAATGCAGATGACCAAATCAAAAATTAATTATTATTATTAAGGGTTTTTTTTTATGGTGTATTATCAGATTTCAGGGGGGGGTTATCAAGAACCTGATCTATAACCACTGAAATCAATGCAGATTTCCCCTTTGATTTCAGCTAGTTCTGAATTAGTATTGAATTCAATATAAGAACTTAAAGGGATTACAGGAATGTGCTGCAAGTGGTACATAATGAACATAATTTACATAACTGAATGAACATAAATTAACATTGTTCTTCTCCTGGTCTTAGCATAATAAGCAACACAGATTAATTTTAAAGGGCAGTAAATATTTTTTTAAATTTAGATCACTACTTTTTTCCTACTTTACAATTACCTTTTTAATACTAGATTATAACTCACATGCTTAAATGCTATTTAATAACCATATACAGCACTGGAAACTCAATAATTAATAGGCATTTTATACAGTGCTTTGTTGCAGCTAGATGTTTGTACAAATTATGTAGGACTAATAACCTTCCTGTCAGTCTAAACTAAGAACTACCAGATCCAGGGGCAACAGCTAACAATTTCCAGAGTGTGTTTAGATTGGAAAAGTCAAACAGGAAGAAGGGTAAAGTAGGGAAAAAGTCCAAAGCAAATATACTGGTATAAAATCAGCAGATGTACAAAATCATCTGACATAAAAACTGTTGTTTATAAGCTTTTCATTACTTCTTTTTTTCTTCCCTTAGGCAACTTTTCATTATTCTTTCCTAAGTGGCAGCTTAAATTGTCTCTACATGAGTTTCATAGTCTAGACCCACTTAATCAAACTTAACCATCTATACCATCAAATAAAACAGTCCCTGGAACTCTATAACTACAGATGAAGTCCCTTTCTATGCCCTGAGGCCACTCTCAGGCTTTTGACAATATATTCCCAGCATCCAAAATCAGCTGCCCCTTTCCACACTGCCTGAGGGCAGTAGACCCTGATCTGTCCCAATTACCAACTGCACTTGCTTGACAGCTTCATTTTCAATAGCAACCACACCATAACACTATCAGGTAAGTTACTCATTTTACGAAGAAATGCCATTTACAGGTTTAATTTTTAAATTTTAGTTGTTTCAGCATGTTTGTGTGCCTTGAATGATGTGCACAGTGTAAAATTGCAGTTTGTAGAAATCCAGTTTGTAGAAATTGCAGCTGGTTACCCTCCTTAATGCTGTCTACATTAGATGTAAACTTCATGTTTACTTGCAGGGTTATCTTTCTGATTAATGGTACATTATATGTGGGTTGAATTATAAACCTTTGTCAGACGTTAACTATTCTGTACTTAATTTTTGTTTAGATTATTTATTGCTAGCAGTTCTTTTTTTTAGACTGATAAATGTTAGAAGTTAAAGCTCCTTGTAAGAGTCTCCCACAATACTTTTTTTTTTTTAATTTGGGCAGGGAGGGGGAATGACTCTTACAAAACAATGGAAAAGAATGGCTAAAGGAAAGCATCTTTAAAATATTATCCAACACAGCCAGTAAAACCTGTTCCCAGCTTGCATACACATGCCTTTATTTGGTCTCAGTCTTAGGAAAGTGTTTTGGTTTAGAAACATTCATAAAACATTGCCCTGTTTAAAAGAAACTACGACAGGCAAGTTTTTAGGAATTTCTGGCTATGTCATTATAAATACTATCCACCCAGCAATTAACCAATACTTATAATCTGTCCACTTGTCCTCCTTGATCCTCTGACAGCATCAGTTTTAAAAGTAGCCATAGCAAAACAGCATCTCATATCCTGCTAGTTTGAAGGTTTCAGATGGAATGCAGATTAATTAAGTGTAGTTTCACTAATTTTAGGTTTATTTATGCTACAGTTTAGAAGAAATTACCATATTTCTATTATTACCATATTACATTAGTATTATTACCATATTACTATTATTAACTGCAAATCAGCAAATAAGTCATTTTTTAGTTTGCTGGTTTCAGCAGATGAGAATGATCAATTTACACCTGTACTAAGTGAATGAAACTCATTTCACTGGGGTTTTATTTCAATTCATGGTTTCATTTTTCAGCACTCCTAGTGAATTGAGAACTAGCTAATCTTTCCTAAACAAAAATGCTTTTTTGCTATGCATCTCCAGAGTAGCCAGATGAACTGATTTTCATAGACTTTCTTTCCTTTCCTACTTCATACATGTAGATATAGGAACCTTATTACTGAATGATTCCTAGCCCTACAATTTTTGTCTCCTGAGTAATCTTTACAGATTAAACAAATAATTTTCATAGAAAAAAGTACAGATTAAAAATCTACTAAAAGCAACCTAAGACAAGTAACATCATAGTTTTATTGATACTATGGCATGCAATACATTAGAAAAATGACTGGCACATCTTTAT
Source organism: Anomalospiza imberbis (assembly GCF_031753505.1). Taxonomy (NCBI): domain Eukaryota; kingdom Metazoa; phylum Chordata; class Aves; order Passeriformes; family Viduidae; genus Anomalospiza; species Anomalospiza imberbis. Next base: position 19,212,105 of record NC_089683.1, on the reverse strand, counting down.
CAATTTAGTAAATAAAATACAGAACATCCCAAATAGCACTGGGAAGCAATATCCCAATATATTGAAGATATCTTCACACTAATCTTCAAAATACCAAAACAATCACTGTTCTATACTAATTTTTTGATGATACAAAAATATTGTCTTATATTCCCTACTAAGAGACAGATATTATACCATTTTCTTTTATTTTCCATCAAAATTAAACTGAAAAATCAGCTGTTTCAGTCAATAACTCAGAAAAGCTCTGCGGTCAATCTTTGTAAAAAATTTATTTTCTTAGCCTCTTTTGCTGTTTTATTGACATTTATTACATAGTAATAATTGTTGAATATTATTTGCCATTATTAATTTCAAATTATTAGAACAAGATCAAATATTCTCCTTTTCTTTCTGTTTTCTCTTTTCGCTTCTTGAGGTCCGTATGATGTTCCTGAACTGTTTTGCAATAGTTGCAGCCTAATTTTCAATGAAGTGCTGTAAATGTCCCTTTGAAGATGCCAGAAGACATTTGTCAAGTTATTTCTAAAAATTAGACTGGGTATTTGACTAGCAAATTCTAAAAGCTCTAAATAATATCTCAGGAAGAAAGTTGAAAGATTAACTTGAGCCAAAAGCATAGCTGGTTTTGGAGCTTAACACCTAGAGATATTCTTATTACGACATTACCATCTTACTAAAGTATGGGGAAAAAAATCAATCGTGGGAGGAAAATAGCCACATGAATAAAATAATTAATTTAGTATCTTGACAACTTTGTTTCATGTTACATGTTAGACAATTTGGACAAAACTAACAATCCAAGTCATACTGAGTCATGTATCTTACCATTTACACTTAGCACCATACTAACAGAGGAGTATCCTATGGTGTTGCGGGCAACACACTCATAGCGACCTTCATCGGCTGTGCCAACATCGCGAATGGTGAGAAATCCCTCCGGACTAACGTGAAACTTTCCACTCTCGGTTACCTGTACTCCATCCTGCAGGAAAGCGCAAAGTTGACTTATTCAAAACACACTCATTTTCATACATGATTTTTTTGTCATCTTTTTCTCTTCTGCTTTTATTTTTTATATTTCTATTTTGTATGCCAAGTTTACAGTCAGATAGATTTAGATTAGCTTATACAGAATAATCACATGTACCTCTAAATTGTACAGTGTATTTCTTTACTTCTAAAATTACTCATTATTACAAATAAAAGTATTTTAATAGGCTTTCACCATGTATGATCTATGATCAAAAAATAAGATAATACCACTTGAGAACATACATATTTTATTTTTCTCAAAATTAACCAACTGAAATAGATCTCAAGAGCTTTACGTATATCAGTTCTTCATGTGCTATACATTTAGAAGCTATTTAAGGTTCATTAGAGTAAATTTCTAATATTCACTACTTGAAGAGAAGAATATAACCAGAAAAATTGAATATCAATATTAGCAACTCATCAATTCACTGGTAACTCTGCTAATACTCTATAGTTTGATATAGCAATTATTACATCAATGGAAATCAAAGCCACAAAGAGGTTACCAGAAAATTACCAAAGCCTGTCCTGGTTGGTCTCAACCTAGCAGTAGCAAATGGCTCCAGTACAGCATTTCTTATTGTTTTATATCTATAATATCATTGAAAGTGTGAATATTAGTAGGCTATTCCCACGGAACTGTCACTAAATACAGACCTTTTAAGGCATATATTATGAACTTTAGCTGGTCTGCATAATAATTTGCATAACTACATGTGTATATTTATCTATATAAAATTCAGGCTTAGTATCTATATACATGCTCTGTATTAAATACTTACTGATTGGACTTCAGATAATGTTGTTATGTTCACCATAGGAAGCAATAATTTGGCAACGTGCACTTTCAATAATTCATTCTGAAGATATGAAAAGGCCACTGCCTTTCTGCAATAACTGAATATGTTCATTACCTTATTCCATGTAATGACTGGCTCTGGCTCTCCTTGAGCACTGCATGGGATCTGCACGTTTGTGCCAACCTCCACTGTCATGTCACTGGGAACACTGGCAAATACAGGGGTCACTAAAAAAAACAAACGATACACTGATAAAGTATGAAATATAACTTATGCAAAAGACGATCAAAAAATAGGCCAAGCACTCTGTTTTTATCAGTTACTGAACATTTCTTGATCTATTACAGGATTCTATCTGCAGGCTTATAGTTTCTTATAACTTCATTTAGGGATTAAATTCTCCTTGAAGAAACTAGCTTCCCACGGGGTGGATGTATATTCTTTACTGGATAAAAAACTGGCTGCATGGTCAGGCCCAGAGATAGTAGTGAATGGAGTTACATCCAATTGGTGGCCAGTAACAAGTGGTGTTCCCCAGTATTGGGGCCAGCCCTGTTTAATATTTTCATTGATAACCTGGCTGAGGGGATCAAGTGCACCTTAAGCAAGGTCACAGACAACACCAAGTTGGGTGGGAGTGTTGATCTGCTGGAGAGTAGAAAGACTCTACAGAGGGAGCTGGACAGGCTGAATGAATGGGCTGAGGCCAGTTGTATGAGGTACCACAAGGCCAAGGGCCAGGTGCTGTCCTTGGATCACAACAACCCCCTGCAGTGCTGCAGGCTGAGGGCAGAGTGGCTGGAAAGCTGCCCTGTGGAAAAGAACCTGAGGGTGATGGTTGACAGCAGCTGAACATGAGCCAACTGTGCCCAGGTGGCCAAGAAGGCAAATGGCATTCTGGCTTGTATCAGCAATAGTGTGGCCAGCAGGACCAGGGCAGTGTCCCCCTCTACTCAGCACTGGTGACGCCCCAACTCACGTCCTGTGTCCAGCTGTGGGCCCCTCACTACATAAAAGACATTGTGGTGCTGGAGCATGTCCAGAGAAGGGCTGGTAACAAGTGACAGGACAAGATGAACTGCCCCTAAGTTGCACCAGAGGAGGTTTAGATTAGATATAGGGGAAAATTTTTGCATAGAAAGGGTTGTCAAGCACTGGAGCAGACTGTCCAGGGAAGTTGTATAGCCACTGTCCCTGGAAGTGTTCAAAAAATGTGTGGGTATAGCACTTAAGGACATGGTTTAATGGTGAACATGGTGGTAGTGCTACATTGACAGTTGGACATGATGAAAGGTCTTTTCCAAACTTAATGATTCTAGGACCTTATTTCTGATGTCTGCTTCAGGATGATTTTAAAGTACTCTTAAATTCTAACATAATAAGCTAGTAGTTGTCAAAACCACTTAAGTTCCATGAATTTAGAGCTCTGAAAAATATTTCTGTTAATAACTAAACCTGTAAAAATTCATCAGAATGAATTGCATTAACTTTTAATCTTTTTTTTTGTTGTTGTTTTAATTTTTTTAAGTAGTGACAACTGCAATTTCTCTGATGACAAAAGCAAAACCTTCCACAACTCATTCAAGTGAGTCTCTCAGCTTGACTTGCTGAGGCACTGAGTCTTGACAGACCTCCTACCTCCATGACACCTATGAGCCTCAGCCCTTAAAACATCAAAAAATCACCTTAAATTCTAAGGCCGGAGTACACTGTTACCTAAATCCACTGTGAATAAAATTAATGTGTTTTTAAACTCTAATTGTCTTCAAATCCAAACTGATGACTGGCACTCAGATATCATCATAAGAAGCACATATAAAATTATGAAGACATTAAGAATTCTATTTCTGCTGTAACATATACTGCTATACTGATGTCATGATACTGATATTTAGGGGGGAGTGGGAGAGGGTGGAGGGCTGTGCTTTTACAGAAAAATATTTGGTTCCACTGCAGTCATTTATACTACCAACCAAATCTGGCCCTACTGTTAAACTGTACTCAAATGCTTGTAAAGGACGAGAAATCAGTTCAAATAAGGCATCCAGAGGCAGCTGTCCAGGACTGGGAGGTAAGAGAGTCTGGCTCAGTGGATGTGAACTGAGTCATGCCAGCAAACAGACCTGGACCATTAATCTGTGTTTATTAACACTGATTTAACCACAGTGACCAATGACAAAACATTCCTCTGGTGAACTGTCCTTTTGTTAGAAGCCCAAAAGAAAATTTCTCTTCTTGCACAATTGAAAACAGCATTGCAAATATCTGTGGAGAGCTCCAATTTCATGCTATATATTCAGCCTTCAATCTTGTATTTACTATCTTTTGGTGACTAAATTTTGCAACCTGAGCTGCACAAAAATTGTTTTATTAAACTTTACTTGAGTCCAGTGAAATTTAACACAGCTGGAAAATTATAAAACTTTTTTTAAACTGATACTTGTTTTATATAATTTTAATCAACATTTTATATAGCTTAAAAAAGTAATCTCAATTTTGACAATCTTAAACTAAGAAAAATCAATAGAATTTTTTTTTCTGACAAACTTCTAAGCTCATGTGAGCCACTTTTACTAACATACATTCATTTTAAATTAGGTCAGTAAAAAGAAATGCTTTGAATTACATGTTTTATCTCCTTGAATTCAGTTAAACATAAAAGTACTTAAATAAATTATGAATGGTAATATGATTACAATTTATCCTGGAAGTAACTTAGAATTTAATTGAAAAAAAAAAAGCAGAAAAATGGACTTTGGGGTTGGTGTTTTAGGACTTTCTTTTTTGTCAGTTTATTTTCAGTACAAGGAATGACTTTTCTTTGTGAAGTTTGTTCTGTTTCTGTAAAATAGAGTGTTCTGTTTCTGGACACGAAACATTATGTTAATAATACCATTTAATTAACATCATAGAGCCTTATTAAAAACTTAGAGCCTTATTAGAGCCTTATTAGAAACTAGACTTTTCACAAAATAAAATATTTTCCAATGCATAGGAATACTGTCATCCTCAAAGCAAACCTCCACTTCTTACAAAAAAAAAAATAAAGTTAATCAGATAAACCTCTTTCCCAGAAGACAGACTGTTGTAATGGAATGATAGCCTGCACAAATGCTGGTAAGTTTCCAGACTTGTGATTTGTTGGAAATCACCTGGGATCTAAAAGGAGATGTACTCAGAAACAATCACACACAGCACTGTGTATTTTAGTGTAAGCTTAAATAGTTCTCTTTTTTTCTTTTTTTTTTTCCCCAGCAGCTGTCCATGGGCTGTACCTCTAGGCTGTACAGTCAGGTACACAACGATGCGCTGGGATCCAATAATGTTGACAGCCTGGCATTCATACTGCCCCTGGTCATGCAGAGCAACCCTGGAAATCCTCAGCGTTCCGGAGGATAGAACTAAGTGTCTTCTGTCAACAGACAACTGGCCTCCTGAAACACACAACAACATCATTTGCTCTTTATAGCAACAAAGTCCCTTGGTGTCAGAAAACGGGAAGCCCAGGTTTTAAATTTTATAAAACTCTGGAAAATATTAAAGTTTCTTAAAAAAAAAACAAAACCAAAAAAAAAAAAAAAAAAAAAGAGAGAGAAAAAAGTTTACTTGAAAAAGTTTTACTTGAAACCTTTACTTCTAAGAAGATAAACATGAAAAGCAAACACATTATACATATGCACACAATCATCATTCTTCTCGCTTCTCTGTTTGTGGTAGAAATAAATATTTTCATTTAAGGAGAATGCTAAAGCATCCAAATGAGAAGGTATAAAAACACCAACATGTGTTACTGCTCATGTCATATTATTGCCATGTGTGTAAGACACAATTTATCTCATTTGTCTAGGCCTAGATAATCTACAGAAAAATAGACAAGGCCCTGAAAAAAATGTAATATAAGAAAAATGGATATATATCAATGTCTGTACCCTATTCTACGTTTCTGGACATTTTATTTGATTGGAACAATCTAAGTAGAGGGAGAAACAGGAACATTATCAGCATCAAAATGACGAACAATTTGTTTAGTGTCTCCTTTATGTACCATAATTTAGAATTTCCTAAGAGTTATTTAGCCCGCTAGAGTTTTGTCACTTGAATCAAATGGAATTTTTGCACAATATTTCTTCCTGCTGGATTTGGCTTAATGCCTTTAGAGCTATAACTTGATAGAACAGTCAGCAGAGTGCATCCCGTTGTTTCTGTCAATATGCATTAAGTGACAGAGATGCTGGTACAGTTACAGCCTGGACTGTTCTGGTTTCTGAAGAGAGCACATCCCACCTAATTTCAGACCTCCAGCTAATGACAGCCATCTCCACTTCTTCTGCAGTACAACAGCAGTGAAACATACTGCTACATGTAATTTGCCTCATATTTCTTAAACATTTACTATTAGGAACCTGTTATGGATACATATTTTAGTGACTCTTTTTTACTTAATAATGAAAAATGCTTGGGCAGTTATCTCCTGTGGGACACCTTGCCTTTCCCAGCTAAAGGATAAAGAAATGAACTCTGTTTCCTTCAGAGACTGAAACATCTAAACAAATACATGCAGTTCCTTTCAGTAAAGAAGTGATTCCAATATGACTGCTAAACTATCCTGGTAGTTTAAAATTAAGAATGGAACACACTTACCTCCTTTAGTCCAGGCGATAACAGGCTGAGGATAACCTTGTGCTTCACAAGGGAAGTCAACGGTTTGTCCCTCAATCACTGTTTTGTCTTGTGGAGTGACAGTAAACTGAGGTAGAGCTACAGAAGAGCAAACAAAGCCATTTCAAAAAAAAACAACTGAAAAATGCATGACTAAATTACATACTATTTCCTGTGTAAGTTGAAATAGCTCATACTGGTGGGAAAAGAGATGCTAATGGAATTCTTTTATATTGTGACCCCTAAAGAGAAGAGAGTTAAAGTAACCACTTGTGCAAAAGGAACATCTCTCTCACAACCTGGCCCTGATGTCCGTGAAGGCATGTGGGATCTACTGTGACAGATCCCAAATAAGAGGTACAGTAAGACTTGGAGAATCAAACATAGAGTTTTCACTGGGTTGAAAATATTATCTTCTCTTTCTCGCAAAACTTCCTGGTTAAATTCTGAAGAAGAAATAATGTAATCAAAACCTTCCTGAGCTGCCTGTTTTCTTCCATGAAAGCAATGAGTGGAGTGTGGGCCAGGCTCTGCAGTAGCACTATGCACTAACTAACTACTCACTATGTGAGAAGTATTTGTTCAGCTCTCAAAACAAAATTATCCACTGGTAATAAATGAACACCACACAGACAAGTTTTTTTGTATAGCTTTAGAACTCATTAAAAAGGCATTTGCAATCTTAACTGTTTGCCAGCTAAAGATTTTAACATGAGAACAGAAGCAAACAAATTTAAAGGTTAATTAAAGAATTTTGGAAATAAAATCTCCAGCATGAAAGTGTTTGCAAAGACTATTATCTTTATACAGAGGAGACTTCTGATAGTTGATCTCAAATATTTTATAATCACACTATTGACATAGAATATCAAAATTTTTGTAATCACAAGTTAGAGTACTTCGACTTCTGCTTTGCAGAAAAGCTGTCTAATGCCTCAGCTGGCAGAATGATAGTTTCTATAAAATTCAGCAGAAAATGTTTCCACATTCAATGAAGTGTCTACAAAAGAAAAATGGCACAGATCTGTATTCAAAACTTCATTTCTAGTTCTCCAGGCACAAATTCAAATTATAACAGGCGTTGCTGCCTGTTACAGAAAATATTTAATCATTCAAAAATTTGACACTGCTTGTTTGTTCCTCCATGCAAACAAAACATAAGAAGTTAACATGTTAAAACATTAAACTTCTGATAATAATCAATGATATGTAATTTTCAAGGAAATAATATATAAACAAATTCTGTGTGAAGTGAATAGCAACTTCTCTATGGACTACAATAGTGCCATTAGAAGTAAAAATTTATGTTCTTAGTTTGGCTCTGTCAACTCAGAAGAAAAGACAAACCCACACAATTTCAAGTAATATGTCTCTCCCAGTTTAACATTATTTACCTTGAACTATGATGTATGCAGTCGCATGGATGTTATCTACGGTGTTAGTTGCAAAACAGGTGTACTCGCCACTGTCCTCCTGCTTTACATTTTGTATGTAAAGTCCTCCTGACGGAGTTATTGTGACACGAGGGTCATTTGGTAGAGGGGTTCTGTCGCCTTTGGTCCAGGTAATTCGTGGCTGAGGGTGCCCAGTTGCACTGCACTCCAAGGTAACACTCTCTCCAACCAGCACTTCGGTATTTTGTGGGTGAATCACAAAACTTGGCCTGGCTGTGAGAAAACAGCAATGCCTAAATGCAGCTTTTAGCTTGCACAGTTCTAATTTAGACAAATATAGCCTAACACTGGGGACACCTGGGGGTTTAATAAACCTCTGATCATAATCAACATACCTCTAATCTTTGTGCAAACTCTGCCTTACTGTAAGTCTAATCTAACTGCAGATATCAACAGATAAAAACTAAAGCTCTTAATTGCTCTGAAGTTTCTTTTCTCAACTCCCATTAAAACAATTTTCAAACATTTTGCTCTCCTATGCTGATCTTTAAAAAGTCTCTTCAGAGGCATGGACATTGAGACCCAAAACACAGAGTAAAAACTGCTGTAAGTGCACAAAAGCCAAAACTGATTAAGCTACATTTTAAGTAACTTTTCTCAAGTACATGAGTAATATGCAGTGACATTTTAAGTTTACCTGATGCTGTGTGTCAAAACAAAATGTTCTCACAGCAAAGACTGTGTTTTAAAAACATTACAGTCCTGGACAGGAATTTAGTCCTTACAAACATGAGGCCTTGGCTAGACAGAGCTAAAAGGTTCTTGAGCAAGGATGGCTGCACAGAGTGTGCCGAAGTTTCCCTAAGTGGCCTGCTCAGCAGCTTGTGGTTTTCAGTATCCAGAGAGATACTGCATTGAGAAATGTTGCCATGCAAACCTCTTTTCCTAACCATTCTACAGCCTGCAAGACTATTATAAAAATTGCATACAATAATAAACATATTAATTAACTGGCTGAGTTGTATTTTTGTTCTAGGGATATTATAGCTTCATGGTCTTAATATGCCCAAGCCCAACAAATCTACATATCAAGCACCAAAGCATTTTATTTTTTAACAATCTTATTATCAAAACAACTCTCACTCTGAATGCAAAATTCAGACTTAATGTTCTTTACCTGGTGACTCAAAGTATCTAAGTGTAACTTCCTGAGTTTTCACCTCTCCAGCCACATTTTTTGCCATGCATTGATAAATGCCTTGGTCTGTTTCTTTAGTATTCTGGATCATCAACGTGCCATCATCTAGCAAGTTTAGACGGGAATCTTCTTTCATACTGAGCTCATTACTGAGAAGAAAAGGATCTGCTAGAGTTAAACCTTTAAATCACAAGTGCAGAAAACTGCCAAATAATAAAACCCAGGAGATAAATTACCCAAAATAACTTGTGGGAAAAAAAGAAGTTTTACTTTGTTAAAAATAATGGAACTTTACATTTTCTCCTAAAGAGAAGAAGAGGAAAAACAAATCATGAAACTATTTTGCTAATGCAAGTAATGCATCTTCAAAATGAAAAGTTCAAATAATTTTATGAGGAAAACCTTACAGGGAAAAAAACAGTGAACAAATACACAAACCTGGTCTTTAAAATGCTGTTCTAGTTGGCAAAATAATTAAAACCGTTTCCACTGGAAGTATGTCATACAAGTTCAATATTCAAGATAACTTCTGCTAGGAGAGAGATTAGTTGCTTTAAAACCATCTTTGTGCCAACCTCTGCCTGGACAGTTCAAGGAGCACTAATGAAGCTGATTGTATTTTGTACTGGTTTAAAATATAAATTAAGGTCAGGTCTTCAGGTTAGGTCATGAATGAGTTTCTGTGATGTAACCTAAGAAGGTTTAAGGGGTTTTATTACAGGAACTGTTTCTCAGTCCACCCTTCACTACACGATGAAGAAAGCACAGAGGAGGGATGACATCACACATGTACAAAACGCAGCCTACTAATCTATTCAACATACTGCTCAACAGGTTGATGGCTTTTGACTGAAATCTTGCCATATTCAACTACCTTGCAAACAGCTTTGCTCTCATTCATGCAGCCAGGAAACGAGCCAGAGTCAATAATCCCTCACCCCAAGATCAAGTTTCTTCTTAAAACTCATATGTGTATTCTGAATCTGATTTTTTTGTGTATTATAAATACTTGAGCCAGAGAAAATTTTGAAAAAATAATTATACCATTTGAGTTCAAGGCTCTATTCTTGACATACTCCATAAATACCTTTGCTGCACGTGGGGTCCTCACTGACATCAGCAGAAAGATATAGAACCAGGACTCTAAACCATGCCAATTCATCAGCAACTGACAAACTAAAATGCTTTATAGAAACTGTAAGGGAATTTATGTCCAGGTCAGGTTTGTATAAGAGTGTTATTAATCCTAAGTCTGATTTGCTGATGGTAAACTCACAGTTCACGTGTCCATTGTAGGTTCACACCAGTTTAAGGGGGTGACGCGCTGGCACAAGGCTGATTCAGCTGTGCTGTGCTGTGCCCAGTGCAGCTGGAGGGAGCCAAGCTCTGGGCACAGCCTGAGCAGCCACTCTGCAGCAGGCTGGCCCTTGGGCTGTTTAAAGAAAGTCATCCTTTATAGAATCTTCCCCCATCTTCTAAGCGGTGAGGGAAAGAGATGCAGTAGGTTGCCCAGACAACTTGTGCTATCTCCACACCTAGAGGCTTTTAAGAGCCATCTGGATAAAGCAACCTGGTATAATACTGCTTTGAGCAGAAGGCTGCACTGGAGACCTCCTCCAACCTTGGAGACCTCCTCCAACCTGAATTACACTACAGTCTTATGATATAAAGACTTGTCTGCCCTCCATGTACTGGCCTGAGGAGGCTGGAAACAGATGTCTCTCTCGTCTCCTGGGACAGAGCTCAATCTTATCTCTGAGAAGCTAGGTCTCCAGAAAGAGTTCTCTGAAACTTTAATTGTATCTAGCTGGAGTCCTTAAAAAAGTATCTTTTGCTCCACCCCAAAACATATGCAAATGCTACGTGATTCACAGACTGTATATACAACATGTCCACAGTGGATTGCCTGGTACTTATATATAAATGATTTAGTATTACAGGTGTGAGCAGCTTTGCAGGTATATCACAGCTGAACATCTGACAAATAGTACTAGAGTAACAATACTTTCTAGTTACCAGCTCTTAAATGTTTAAAATTATTAATAAAAGAGCTATGGGCCACAATTACTTCATATGCTTATTTTAATTAAAGCATGTTTTTGCTGTAACTGTTGCATATATTACCATATACAGCACATGGACATGCACCCAGAAATGTACACACACACAGACAAATGCAATTGCATCAAGTTTCTCTTTTCCTCTTTCAAACTTACTTGTTTCGAAGCCAGATAATTTCTGGTTTAGGATTGCCTTCAGCCCTGCAAGTGAAGTACACTGTATTCCCTGAGGTAACATCCACATCCTGAGGCTCTGATGTAATTCTTGGCCTCTCTGTATCAACAGTAAAACATACAAGGAACTCTTACTTATTTTAAAACTACTAAAAACTGGTAAATAAAAATATTTCCACACATCTTGTAAAAAATATTTTTCACAAATGTTTTGACTTAAAATATGTATATGCTTAGTCAGGATTAAATGTACTTTTCCCTGTGCAAAAGTGACTGTGGCATTTCTGACCTCCTCCATTGTTCCTTAGGACCTTTCAGCAGACTGGAAATAGATTGTGCAAATTTATATCAGGTTCTAAAGCAGCTGTTTTATTTATTTGAACAGAGATTCAAATTGCCTATGAAGGAAAAACTTTAAAGCAGCAAGTACAAATGCCATTCAAAATAACTTCCTCTAGATAAGTATCAGTGCCTAACCTGCCTCACAGAATAATTTGTACAGCTTGCTTCCTGCAGTTTCCATATTCAGGCTCCTTAGATGTGCAAAGAGCTGGTAGGATGCCTTGTGCATTATTCTTGCACCAAATTCCCTTTGTACTATCTTTTTCAAGAACCTTGTAGATGCTTATGGTCGTAGTTCTCTTGATCCGAATTATATCCACCACATAACCAAAAGGACAATTTACTTATTTTATACCTTGGCTTCTTTATGTGAGTGGGCAGGCAAATGCCCATAGCTTAATGAGAAATCTGCATTTTGATTTCAGAACACAAGAGGTGCTGGGCCAAGTCACAGGGCGCCCATGGGGCCAAGCTAAGACACTTGTCCATTAATCCTCAGTGACAAAGGATTCCAGTGTCTGTGTGGGGCACTCCTATTAATTACAGCTGAGTAAAAAAAAAATTCAGTGGCCCAACCCCAATTCCTACATCAACAAAAATTTTAAAGGTCAGAACTGTGTCATCAGGGGCAATTCAGTAGAGCCTCTTTCTTTTCTTTCCCTCATACAGAAGGGAATAAACAACAATAATATTAATGCAACACCATAGACCCTAGCTGACAATCCTGTTATGATCAGAACTGAAATATAAAAGGGAAAAATAAACTCCTTCAGGATAATCACTTTTCATTCTTCAAGGGGAAATTTCAAACATGGCTATATTTGTTTCATTAAAGATAGGCTGAAGGGTAAAAGCAATCAGTCCTGTCAGAAGGACACAAAACCAGAAGAGGAACACAAAGAGATTTCTAGAAATAACCAATATTAACCAGAGGTGGTCAGTGTTAACAAACAGAACAATCAATTCTAACTCCCCCAAAAAACACAGTTTAGGTACACGCAACCCATTAAAAACAAGCCATCAGGAAATGGCAAACCCACCACAGTTCAATTCTTCTGGTGTTATCGTGGCCACCGATCTTCCCTGGATCCTCCGTGGATACTCACAGGTAGCTGCTGCCTGAGCGTTACCCGACTCCGCGTACGTCTTCAGCAGCTCCGCCAGCCACAGGATCTCACAGTCGCAGTGGAGAGCGTTCGAGTCCAAACGCCTGCACAAAACAAGGAGCAGCCAGAGCTCTGTTAGCAAGCCTCAGCCAGTGTGCTAGGATCAGCAGGGTTCTGTAAATGGAGCAATGCCTTTATCTGTTAATACACACAACAGCCAACATGCAATACAGGTGATGGTTACATGCTTATAGGCATTCTGGTAGTTTTTATTAGAAGAATGTGTGTTATTTCTACTGCCCAAAGCACAATCTATATATACTATTTTATCTATAAAACAATGATCACAAATAATCCCAATACAGGAAATAAACTTAAGACTTTCAGTAACTAAAGAAAATAGATACAGAACAATGTTCTCAATCTATGCACATAAACAACTGAAGCACAGTTAAGAAAAAATATTAATATTTCATAAATATTTAATCTATTAACTAAAAATTAATATTTAAATACTTTAAAAGGCATTTGCAAGGAAGATAAATATTGCAAGAGAAGATAAAGTCTAATTGGGTTATTTAAGATTTGATAAGTTCAATAATAATTCAATTTACTTACAGTCTTTTCATAGATTCTAAGTGACTAAATGTTCCAGGAATCAAATGAGCTATTCTGTTGTTATGCAAAAACCTGTTAAAAATACAGAAATATTAATGTAATAATTCAGATTTTGTGATGCATTCATTTCATTTACATATTTCTGGAAGGTCTTCAAGAGAAAGTAATCTAAGAAAATTTAAGAAAAATAATTGAACCTGTTCAGCAACTCAATGTCTGCTATTTTTTATGCAGCCCCCAAGGTGTACTTGGGTACATCCATGTGGGGAAAAAGAAGCCATAAGTAACTACAAGGAAGGGAGTTCATAAGCATTCAAATTAGAAATTTTAAAAAAAGGTCTTAAAAAAATAGTCTAGTTCTTCATTCATAACATTTATTTTAGGCCAAACATTGATCACAGATCTTTGGAAAATATTTTAGCAAAAGAAAAATAAACCACAGGCAATGCTCAGTTCTGCATCCCTCTAAGGTCAGCCTCACCAAAGTATTCTTGGAAAGACTATGTAGTAGTTACAGTAAAAAAAATTGGCTTAAAAACAATTTATGGCAATGGTAAAAATATTATTTTTTAGTTTCAAATGCTTGATTTAATTCAAATAAGGAAGCAAGCTGTCTTCTGAATCTTACCCCAAGAAAAACAAACTTACAGCCTTTCAAGTTTTGGAAGATGAGTGAAGGATTCAGGTTCCAACGTTTCTATTTGATTAAAGTGCAGATACCTGAAAATATGTTAAATAAAAAGAAAAATACTGAAATAATTTTCTTAATTGGTGAAATATTTTAAAGAATTCATTGTTTCCATACTGTTTACAGATCTAAATGGTCACAATGATGTAGCAGCTTTTTTCTGTTACCATATGAATCTCATACTTGAATCTAAGAAATAAAAGACATGACAAACAAAGATGTGTGTGTACATACATAAGCAAAAAACCCCAAACACTGCTTTGGAGATTTTGGAGATAATACTTTGAACACTATTTTGCCAAGTCTGATGTTCATTTTATGCATGCTTGAAACAATGTATCAAAAAATATTTTTATAGGAAAAATGTTAAGAGGCTATTTAGAAAACATTTACAGTTTCCAGCACAATAACATTTTTCGTGGCCAAATGTTTTAATTTCCATGAGTAAAAAATTCAAAAGATGCTGAGAAATCATCTTCTCTAGTCCATGAACACTGGCATTTAAAGCTGTGAGTGTTCTCAAAACCAAATTTGTAATATAAACCCAAGTTTGACTAATTTGACTTTAGATAAAGGGCTTCCTAACAATCGGTGCTGTTTGATGCTCTTTTGATGCTTATGCAAGCTATTAACATTACACAACAATAAATCTACACAGCTGTTAATGCTGTAAAATTGAGAAAGTTAACATAACAAGACAATTAACCAGATTGTTAACCTGTAACTATTGTGAAAATGGACTGCAAAGGCAGGATCATTCCAGCATCTACTATTTTGTGGAATACCCCTGTACCTTGCAGATGAGAAAACAAGATGTAATAGATAAGACTGGCACAAGAAGCTGTGAAAATTATTTATAGACTTTGGATCTTGATTATATCCAAATGTGTTCAAAACTTTTTAAGTTTCCTATTTGACCTCTGACAAACTCAGGAACCTTGGGAGAATGTGTATAAACAGAAATCACTGTAGTCTGAAGAACAAAAAAGGCTGTCATTTAAAAACAGTGAGAAGAACTCCAAGCTCAGTATCTCCTGAAACATCAATCCCTCAGCATGACAAGGACAAGGACGTGGGGATTCACCCATGCTGAGCCAGATGGTGGCTGCACAGAGAGAAAAGCAGGAGAAGCAGCGATTCCGGCCAAGCCCTTGCAGGGAGCCCTGGAAGGCGCGTGCAGGGGGAAGCCAGGCACGTGCCTGGCAGCCTCCCAGGACAAGCGCGAGCCAGTGAGCGATGCCAGGGAGCAGTGAATGGGGACCACAGAAAAAGCCAATAAATCAGCACGGGCGTGATCAAGCACATCGGAGTGTCAAGCCTGCCTACTGCCAGTGCAACGCGTGGCCACAGAGTATCTTGAGCACAGAGTATGGTCTTGTTAGCACGAAGAACCAAGAACTGCATCACCCTGCTGGAACTGCCAGTTTTCATCTCCCCTTTAAAAATACAGGGTGATTTCTTCTAAATTAAAAAGACAGATCTCAAAGGCAGAAATTTCCTGCAAGGTTCATTCCATTTGCCAGCAGACAGAAGAGAGACCTCGGTGAGGAAGGACTGGCAGGACAAGGACTGGGCATGGCCCAGGCATGAGGTGGGCAGGCACTGCTTGCCAGGAGCCAGGACTCTGCTCATCCACCTTCCAGGATCAGCAGCATACGGGCAAGGCAAGGTGGGGATCAATGAAGAAGGACAAAGGGAAAAACCAGACACAACTAGAGGGTTTGTTATCTCTGAAGCAGCTTTCATTTTGGAAAAAAAATTACTAACACTACTTCTTTTGCAGGCAGCAGTGATTTTTTCCTTTTTAACTTCCTTAATTCTTCTTGCGTTTTTATGCCTCATGAGCACCTTGCAAACACATCTCTTTATATTCCAAATAAATTAATCTCTTGTATTTCTTCAGCATTGACAAGGCAAGATTTGTATGCACTTCTTATTGGAACAAAAAATAACATTGGTAAAAGCAGACACATTTAGGCATGCAACCCCTTCTTCAGCACCACAAATCAGGGTGAAATTAGAATGAGAGAAAAACAGAGAATACCTCTCTCAGATAGTTTAAGCAGTATATACATTTCAAAACTCAAAGCAGCAGCCCATAATGGTTGTTTAGTACTCAGGACTATTAGAATTACAGATGTAATCAATATGTACCTGAAAAGTCACCTTGGTTTTCCAAACAAATTAAAAACAAAATTCTGTTATAAACCTTGCCTTGTTTACAAGCTCACACCATTGCAGATACAATAATTCAGGTGCTGAAGAACATTTTAACAGCTAACTTTACCTCATCAGTTATCACACTAAAGCAGCTCAAAAAAATCAAATAATGAAGTCCAGCTGGAAAATACTCTTAACTGCTTCACAGTAGTTGGGCTACACAAGTTAGTTGGGTTTTGCAGGTCTTAAAATTATGACCTAAAGTAGTCCTGAGCAACTTATCATGCAATTTATTAATAGAACAAGGTGTTAAATATCTGGCCAAAATAATTTGTAATTCAAAATAAATAGATGCAGAAACCAGATTGCATTCTAAGTCTACAATAAAGAGAATAAAAAATCCTTGGCATTATGGCCTACACATTAATCCTGTTTTATAACTTAGGTTTATCACTTCTATTATTTTCTTCTATGTACGACATAAAGGTTTGTAAAGGTATATTTTAAGATTTTAATTATTATGGTAAATTCCTGGATTTAAAATTCAATTTAAAGGTAACCATATTCAGAAAATAATCTCACCCCAGCATATCTTTATAAGCATCTTTTATGTTCAGAGTACAAAGCATTAAAAATAGTAGTATCATGCAATAAATTAGATATTAAAAACACTTTCAGAATGAAAATTGAAAGAAAAAGCATGCAAGAGTGATTTTTCAATACCTACAAGTCTTTCTTTTTTAATTCTAAACTCGCTGTCAAGAATTAAATACAAGGAAAGGAAATACTTATAGGGAAAAAATAGTCCAAAGGAAACACTTCAAGAGGAAGATTAAGATTTAATCAAATTAGCATGGTATAGATTGTCTTTCTTACTATTAATCTTGTAGGAGAAAAATTTACAGTAAAATTCAGTCCCAGTGGCATCTTTCACAGCACTAAATTTAGGATTACATCTTATGTAGCTTAGTAGTTTTTGTAGGTGAGGACTTATATATGGCAATTGTTCTTTTTCTAATAGTATCATCACATCTTTGAGGAAGTACTTACCCATTAGCTGAGTATAATCTATGTTCTGAATATTTAAACAGCACATTTGCCCTTTTGATTATTTGAATAAGAATGAATGAACATGTATGTTCCATATTTATCAAAGAGCTTTCCCTGCTCAGGGAGAACAAGTAGCAACCTTAAACCACAAGGAAAAATATTTTAATGTATGTTGTGATAATTATATAAAATATTGGAACAGGATACTTAAGGAGATTATGGAATCCTCACTGAAGACTTTTAAAATAAGGCTAGACAAGTATCTGTTTCCACTTTGTTGTCCCTAGCTGACCTTATTGTAGAATAATATGGATAAACTTCTCAAGGCCCCTGTCGTACCTTTTGGGATCCCTTGTTTGTTTATTAATTAATTATCTGACATAGAGTCATGCAAAAATCAGGAACTTGTAGTATTAAACAAGAAAATAAATAGCAACACTTCAAAAATACTGAAAACTGAATTGAGGTAAATAAACTTAATATAACAAACTGTATCACTATATGTTAGTTAAGGTTTTTGTCTATTAATTCCCCCTAAATATGTGTATATATATATACATAAACTACATCATAACTAAAACCAGCTTATAAATAACAAAATTAGTATGTTAATATGAAAGTTAAAAGAAAATGCATAACTAGGATTAGGTAAACAGATTTAAATAATTCCATTAATATTTAGGGATGCCACTAGTTAAATAGTGGAGAGTACACTTTTTGTCCCTGATACATCCAACTCATAAGCTGAGATCTCAAAAATATGACAGATATTTGGAAGGAAAGCAATGTATAGACATCTGGAAATTGACTCCATTTAGAGCTAGATCTTGGGATCCAAACTCACAACCTCCCAAGCAGGGTATTTGTGACATTTCAGGTGGGATTCCGTTGTCAGGCCCAGGCACACAGAGGCACAGAGCAGCTGTCTAAGCCCAGGCACACAGACAGCCCTCCCTGCCTTTCGGGTGTTCTGGCTGCCTTCCGGCTGCCGCTCTGAAAAAATGCAAGTTTCCTGCAGCTTTCTGCTGTCTCTGCCAGACCCAAACATATGTCTTGCAGATTTAACAGTGTCTAAACTGGTACTAAGCAGCTACTTTTCATCAACTGACTCTCTCCCTTCATGCCCAGCCACAGGTGAAAAGCTAGG
The DNA here is from genome assembly GCF_031753505.1 of Anomalospiza imberbis. NCBI lineage: Eukaryota > Metazoa > Chordata > Aves > Passeriformes > Viduidae > Anomalospiza > Anomalospiza imberbis. The sequence goes on along the minus strand of NC_089683.1, from coordinate 19,193,671 downwards.
TGATGAAATATGTATGGCTCAGTGTGTTCAAGTACCTAAAACCGCCAATTTTTCTTGAGAATTCACCCTAGCAAACAGGCTTCAAGATCTGATTCAAAGACCTTATTCCCTTGGCAGAAATTTCCAAAGGAAAAGCTATTTTGACTACATCAGCAGCTAAGAATTCTGCTTCAGAGGTTTAACAAGGAACCCGCCAGCTGCAGTAAATACTTGGGGGATTTTGTCCCTTAAACCTGCAACATTACATTTAGGTTTTAGTTAGTGTAATTTAGTTACATTTAACTACATTTAGTTTCTGGTAACAACAATCACTAAAAATGTGTTTGCTTTGCTGTTCAGGTATTTTTTAAAAGCAACTATCAGTTGAATTCTGCTTCACTGGAGTACAAGAAATTGCTGTGAAACAAGTCATTCCCTGAAATGCGGTCCACAGTGTCTACTTCTGAGAACTCTGCCGAGCACTGAGAACAGCACTTGGCTGAGTTAACACAACCAGTAGCAAAATGTGTTCGATAACTTGTGGCCAGAGAGACCTCACATGCAGAAGCATTGACTTAGTACTGTCAATACAGTTCAAAACTGAAATTAGGACGCTTAGGAACTTGTTTGTCAAGAGTAACTCTTGTCTTGTCAGCAGTTTTTCTCCAAAGCTAGTGTGATAAAACAGACCCTGTAGAGTCAGAACGTATTTTATGCTAAAGATGCATAAATGCCACATGTCTCTTAAACTAAAAATCTCTAAGTGTACTCTCCACTAAATTTATTTCTGTGCCTGCCACTGGCTTCATGTGTTCCCATTTTCCCTCCTGGCAAGCTCTCTGTTTAGGAGAAGCAGAAGAGCTCTATAAAGCAGTGAGCTCTGATGCAGGCAGTGGGGAAGCACCTGCCCCCCATCCCTCAGCTGACATGACACATGGGCAGAAAATGAGCAGTGACTCTGCCAGGCTCCATTTCCAATCTTCCCAGCTAGAGATGAGACTCAAGCCTTGAGCCTGAATCTCAATCTCATACTGAATAATGTGGATGTCTCAAAAGTTTCAGCTTAAGCTGATAGAGTGGGATGTCACTGTAGGCAAAGAGGCTTAACTGCCACATAGTGGAAAAGTGCATTCAGAAGGTGTTAATATTTCAAACTGATTTATGTCTTTCAGTAATAACATAAATCAACAGGAAAAAAGAACATAAGGAAAAAGGATAAATATTGCTACTTACAGCATATGAAGCTTGTGGCATGGGGAAGGACATTATTTTGGAAACATTAGTAATTCAATAAATGGGCCTCAGTATTCCAAATTTTACACAGAAATTATGTATTGCTATTAGCATGCAAGAAAGCCCTACCAGTTGCTGTCAATATGGTGCAGTAATAATTTCTAGAGTAAAAGGAGAAGGAAGAGAAAGGCATTAAGGAAAAAAAAGAACATATTTATGTACTTTTTATAATTAACACTTCTGTTTTACATAGAAGCTCCTCCTTCAAAAGGCATCTATTGCACTCTAAAAGGAGCATGTATGATTTTGTACCCATATAAAGTGTCATTTTATTTCAAATATATTCTGTGTCTACTAATATCCTTTAGAGGTTTATAGTAACAAGGAAACCAGTACATATAGAACACTTGTAATACACTGATGCCTTTCAGGAGTTTAAAAATTTATATTCAGCCCCCAATATATACACTACAAAACTGATTGGTTTACTACCATTATTTGGTAGTCAAACTGTGAAACAACTACATAAAACTACAACAACATTTACAGCTTTTTCCTTTTTCTAAACATTATCACAATGAATGTAGAGCAATGCTTTATGATCATAGAGTCACAGAATTGTTAACGCTAGAAAAGACATTTAGGATTTTCAAGTCTAACCATCAACCTAGCACCACTGTCATGTTCATCACTAAACCATGACCTCAAAGTGCCATATCCAGTCATTTCTTGAACACTTCCAGAAAGAGTGACTCCACTGCTTCCCTGGGCAGCCTGTTTCAATGCATTACCACCCGTCACATGAAAACATTTTTCCTAACACCAATCTAAACCTCTCCTGGTGAAACCTGAGGCCCTTTCCTCTTGTCCTGTCACTTGTTACCTGGGAGAAGAGATCACTCCCCAACTCACTACAACCTCATTTCAAGTAGTTGTAGAGAGAAATGAGGTCTCCACTGAGCCTCCTTTTCCCCAGACAAAACAACCCCAGCTCCCTCAGCTGCTCCTCACAGGATTTGTGCTCCAGCCCCTTCGCTCACTTCACTGCCCTTCTCTGGACTCACGCCAGCAATTCAATGTCTCTCCTATAGTGATTATAAAACAAAACATAGTTGAACTTAATGGAATCAATACAACTGGGTTTTGTCATGCTTAGGACTGTTTTCTTCATTCTTTTTCAGTAGAAATTATTCTTCATTTTATGGGAAAATAAGTATGATTTTAATCAATCTTTCTGGAGGACATTACTGAAAGATCTACATTGCAAATGATGAACTTCCTTACTTTTTAAACATTTATATCTGTATGTGGCAATGATTAACACATATAAATAATAGCAAGGTTTTTATTTAAAAAAAACTATTCTTGTTTCCAAGTACAAGAAAATAGGGTTGAACTTGAAGAGGCTAATTTTGCTTTAGTTATGCTGCATAAAACAAAGTAACTGCTGCAGTGAAAGGAATTGAGATATTATAAAAACCTGCAGAAATGAAAGCAGAATCTATCTCTAAACAATACACATCAGTTTTCAACATTTTCCACAATAATTCTCCTTTGTCAAAACTATGTAACAACGTACAGGGACATCAGGAATGCAAATCACAAATAAAAGACAAACATAGAAATGAGGAATTTGACACACAGATCAATTGTGGTTTTTTCACATGCAAATGATTATGGGGCTCTCTGCCCAACCCAGGGAGTGCAGACGTGCAGAGCATGCAGGTAGGATATACGGATCAAGGCGTGCACTTTTCCTCTGCAGGGGAACCATGGAGATGACAGCACAGAAGAGAAAAGGCACTTACAGTTGTTCTAGAGAGGCAAGTCCTTTAAATGCTTGCCTGTCAATTGACTGGATTTCATTCTTGTACAAATAGCTGAAACAAGAAACAATCAGTAATATTAGTACACAAACAAGAGCTACATGAAGGTGGAAAAGAAGAATTAAGTTGACACGTGAAGACAGTTTTTCAACTACATATTAGAAAAAAAATGCAAATCAAAAACTAAAAAACATAAAAATATTCTGTCCTTGAGATTTCATCCCAAATGACTCCTAGAAATGACAAAAGTCTGGGGCCTTGAAGGCCCTGAGGCTAACACCTGGATGTATGTACTTGGGCATCCCAGTGCTCATGGCACTACTTACTGGATGTTGTCCCTTGTTCTCTTGATTGGTTCAACAAAAGTCAAAATAAGTTCAACTTAATGGGACAGAATTGCATTAGAAGTGCCTCTACCAGAACACACCAGGGATGCCACTGGCCTCCACACACTGGATGCCTCTTGTTCTCTTTAAAAGAGCTCATCTGAATACTGGTATAAATATTCAAATTCTGATAGTGTGAGTCTTTTACTGGACTTGGAGAACAAACAGTGAGAAATTTCTGTAACTCCACCTGTGTCACCTTTGGAATGTTCACAAAAAAAAATACAAGTTAGAATATTGGTATCACATCCATAAAGCAGCACTGTATATTTGTTTTATCACTGTGTAGAAGATGGACTTTAGTCCCCATTGATACTCTATAATATAAACAGAATACACATGCAGAGTATCAGTATGATCACACGTGTTGTCTACACCTTTTTATGGAATTAAAATAAATCAGGAAGGATCAGTGTATGTGTTCATGTTCGTCATGCTCTTAGCAGCAAGGATGGTTTAGTGAGGGGGTATTGGAGAAAATCACACAGTTTAGCTGATGACTACAGCTTCTGCATGGAGGCAGCAAATGAAAATACTTTGGGGGTTCAATGTCAGTCACTCTTTTTGTGTTAGGATAGGCACAGGTTTGTGGTTAAGAACTTTTTCACAATTATTTGACAAATGATTTGAAACTCAGTTAATCAGGCATGGGTTTCTATGGAAAAGGGATGAAGAGACTTTGTACCACAAATGACTTTATTAGCAGGCATCTTATTAGTAGTGGTTTTGGATTTTCTGTTATTACAGTTTTCAGTAACTTACAGGAAATATTGCAAACTCCTTTTGGTGCAACAGAAAAAATACTGGCTCTGCTGGAGGTGGTGGCAGTTTTTACACAGATGTGACAATGGACAACATTTCACAATAGGCCCTAACAAGGAAAGAAGTTGTAGGTATTTGATATTCAACAAATGGCAACTTGGGGGAACAATAAGGAGTAGTATCCTTCTTTTGAATCTAAATTAACTTTTCCAATGCAGTGCTTGCTGAGAATCCAATACATTAATATACAGAGATTCCTGTGTGCTTTATTAATGTAGATATGCATCTAAATAAAAAAGCAAAGTTCTTCCAAGAACAAGCAACATGGAAGTAAAAATTTCTGAGGTTTTTAAAATGTTCAAAACAAGAAAAAAATTAATGTCATCTGAAATTACTGTAAAAACTTTAAAAAAGTTTTAAAACAGTGATTTTATATGTGGAACTGATTTTATTCTATTTGAAAAAAAATCAAGAGTATTAAAATATTTGTTTTGGCTCAGATTTACCAATTCATTTGAGGAACACAGTCATTACAATTTTCTCTCCTTAATTTTCCTCTCTGTTTGATATTTAATTCCTATCTTATTTTCCTATGAGAATTTTAAACACACCTTTTCACTCCTTAGAAATATCGAGGACTGAATTGCTGAAATGTTATTTATCTTTCTTAATACACTTAATTCCACTTGGCAGTGTGGAAATCCCTCTTATTTCTGAGTACTAAACTTCTGGTCAGACCAGAGAACAAAAGTGGGCTTAGACAATTTTGAAAACTGCCCTCAGTTAATTATCTCTTTTGGGCATTTCAACAATTTTATTCAAAAAATCTGAATCAATCAGATTTTTTAAAAAGTTTTACCATAGCCATCCATATAACTTTTATTTACTCTCTACTGCAGAGACGAAGGCAGAGAGTGAAAATCTGAGTTGAGTTAGACTGGGGTAATTACTGTAGTACTGCAGACTTTTACCACCATACTGCAGGGAAGGGAGCAGCCTTTAGGAGTTCTTACTGAGCCACTGCAGTGAGCCTTTATTTGGGATTCAGCTTCAAACCAGAGCTTTTTCCATTCTGACCAGAAAACCCTCAGCTGCAGGGAACTCAACCAACCTCAGTCAACCATATGCTCCCTCCACAGAGAAACCCCAGCAACCTCAGGGCTACATGCCCGATGAAAAATGTGTTAACCAGCCTTCCATTTAATTGTGTAGCTATTTCTCTGAGGACATTAACAGAAAGGAAAACATATAATTATTTGCCTAATGGACAGAGACATGACAGAATATAAAGTACAAATAAGTATCATTCACAAAAAAAATTTGTCCCTCTAAAATGGTACCATGCACATACAGTGTTATAGAAGTAAAACTCTGTAAACACTGCTAAATTTTAACAAACATTCTCAAAATTTATCTCAGTTACATTATCAGAAAACAAATGTAGTAAAATTAGGGAAAAAAATGATTTATCATTTAATTTGCCTAAAAGCTCTCTTACAGAACTGAATATTAGAATTTTACAGGAAATGAATAAACAGTGGATTAAGATGAAAAAGGGATATATTCTATTAAGACATTCAATTATTTTTTGACAATTACTAATATCTATTTTTAGAAATGTTAAAAAAAAAAAAGCTTTTTTTTTCCAGAAATGCAAGCAAGGCTGCTAGAGATCAGAGGTATTGGTCATATACTTTGGAAATTAACAAATAGGTAACCAGGTATCAGAAAATTTGGGAGAAAAAGTAGCATTAATTAACAAGTGTGCTAGATTGTCTATGAGGATATTATCTGGGGGTTCTTTTTTTCTTTTTTTAATGGGCCATATTAAAAATCGTGATTCAAGGAAAGTAAGATTCAGGTATATTTGCTTGGAACTGGAGAGAAAAAAAGGCAAAACGTAACAGGCATTGTGGTGTTAAATCTCACAAGTAATAAACACCCAAAGACAAGTTTAAATAGGAACCTGAAGGGCAGTGGAACCAGCAACATGAATTGCAAAGAAAAGAGATCTGGAACCACTGGAGATGCCCCGAGGACCAAGAAACCAAGAGAGCAAGAGTGGCAGAAGGCACCGAAGGAAATGAGACCTAATCTCAAACATACCATCTACCACTTCACGCACCAGACACAAAACAAAACTTGCTCCCTGTTGGCATTTCTGGAAATGATACACTTCATACAGTCTCAATTACCATTTACCATATGCTTATGGTAATACTTTCATGTCTGTTTCCTCCTCCATGCATTTCATACCAGGTGAACATACATTGTTGACAAAGTTAATTTCGTTCCCCAGTTTAATTTTTTTCACTTCCTTCATGTTATCTTCTAGCTCACTGCTCTGTAAATGTCTAATACATGTTCTCTTTATCTGGAAAGGTTTTTAAAAGCTAACCTATATTATATATTTTCCCAAATCTCCTCCTGACTTCTTCCTTTTTTAACTTACCTTAATTTTTTCCACTTCTGATTCCAAATCTTCTAGTATTCTACATGTTGAAATGGTAATAATGTGTCTACCTTCAATTCCCAACTATCTTCTCTCTTGGAGAATAAACTGTTGACTTTTAGGCTTAGGAAGAATTATCCTATCAAGTTTCTATAAATCTACCTGCATCTATATTATAAGGTTGGGAAGATTACTAAAGAGCTTTATTGCCAGCACTGAGGTATATGGAATAAAGACAGATGGACAGAAAAACAGAGAAGCAGAAGAAAAAAAAGTACCCTCTTAGTTTCACAACAAAACAATAATTACATTTCTTTCCAACCTTTAGTATATTAATACAAAACCAAATTATAACCACAGACAGAACAGCAAAATCACATAAAACTGCTTTTATAATTGCCAGAATTTCAATTACATAAAGAACAAGATAATAAAAAATCCTAAAAAAAGATAAAAAATTATGTGCACAGTTTTCTTTTTATGATGTCAAGACCAACTTTTACCGTGATTAATACTTTCAATGCAGAGAAAATTGAGAAAATATTACTCTTCATCAAAAAGTGTTCTTCAGATATTTCTGATATACTCCTCATAAAACTCTAAGCTCAACTTCTGAAAGGAACAGTACAAAGAAGCATTTGAAAATCCTGATTTAGATCCTGCTGAAAAAAATTTTGTTTCAAAGCAAAATGCTGATCTTCAGCAGCCATACAGGAATGGATCTATCTCTCAGAGACTGGCTTCTAAAAAAATAAATATGCTGTGTTATACTTTATATAAAAATATATAATTTTGAATATTTTTACTTAGTTTTACATATGCATGTTTATTAATTGTTACAGATTTGATATTTATATATACTCACATTTTGCTAAACCAGAGCCACTGAGAAATGACAGGCTTTTTTAAACTAGTGAGGGAATCATACATTTTCAGAACCACATGCAATCCAGCACAAGTTGTCATAAGAACAGAAGTAACATCATGGATCAATGATCTAGTTTTATGAAACATGACAGTACAAGTTAGGTTTACAAATACGCACAGGACCAGATTATACTAAACCTCCATTTTTCCAGGTGATTTGACTTTATAATAGTACATTCTGAGTAGTATTTCTAACTTTTGCATAATCTCTCCCCCTGATTTCTACTTCGGTGAATCCTATTGGAAAGAAATGTTTTGATTTGCTCCCTTAATTTCACAGAATACAGTTAGAATTCAGATACTCAGGTGAAACTTTCACTGCTGATTGTATTGTATTGTTTTGTTACATTTAAGTGTTCTGTGTTGATAATCTGACCAGTACCAGAAATTTTGTAACTTTAAGGCTGTTCAATTCAAACATTTGTTACAGCCATTGAAACAGGCAAAAACCCCCTCAGTTTATTTTTTCAAAACAAAGGATAACTTTAAAGAGCTCTCTGCAGTAGAATAAATTACCACATTGAACTTTATATTTAAATTTTCCAGGGAACAACAGGAAAATAAAAAGATCTTCCTCTTAACATTATAGATACTGACAGCCATTATTACATGTATATGAAAACAAATCAGAGTTCAGCTATCTTTTTTCACTTTTTCATTGAACTGAACACACTGCATTGTTAAGTTTTATTTCAGGTTTACTACAGCTAGGAAAAGGCAAGCGTGTGAAAACAAAAAAGTATTAAGAATCAAGAAAAATCTTTGTACAGTTGCTGACTCCATAGTCAGATTGCTAAAGAAGTTTAGAAACCTCACATAGTAAAACCTTATGTACTACACTACCAGAACAATCATGCAGACATTTCTTGTAACAAATAACAATCATCATGGACTTTAATCATTCATTGGCAACAGTCTGTTCAATATTCTTTTCCCTCCTATTTTGTATAGGTTAAACAATTTCATTACTGAAAGACAATACACATAAAAATAGGAACAGGAAATGTAACCAAGCACAACTTGGCAAAACAGGCAAATGTGTCTGCACAAATTGATGAGATTTTCTCCCTGCTCCCACTCCTTAGAGATCTTCTGGCTGTATTCATGAAAACTGCATGGAAATTTCAGCTTCTGAATTGTTTCCAAAGCAATGAAATCTCAATGTGACCTTTTTTTTTTTGTATGTCATTCAAGTAACCATCAATCAATGCTCCAAGACAATGGAGTGAAACTTTTCTAAATGACACTCCATAAGGTCAACTCCAGAAACTAGAGCTGAGAATCCATGACAATTAACTATGCAGCTTTAGTCTATTATACAGACAAAAATAACATTTTTGATGCCTTTTGTTTATTCATATAATTAATAACCTTGGTATGTTTGTTAAAAAAGGGAGAAATTAGGCTGAAAATATACAGGCTGACTGAAGACCTAGAACTAACAGCAAATCATATACATACTCTAATATTTTGGGTTTGACTGAATTTTTCACTTATGAATTCAGTGAAAAATTTAGGGATAGTTAATAAGCTTAGGTAAGTTACAAGCTTCTGCAGACACAACCTTTGGACTTGTGACTTTTGAATCCGTTTTCAAAACACAAAAAGTACCTGTGTGAAGATTTCAGTGAACCATTGAAGAGGTGATTTTCTACACCTTTCAATGTATCCCTTTTTAAATTATAAGCTGCATATAATAAACAGCAACTAGTTGTCACTGTTGGGTCAGAGATGACACAGATAAATTATTGACACACTTCATGCATTCTCAGAAGGCTAATTAGCATAAGCCTCCTTTATTTCATCCTCTCCTCTTTTATAGCATAGTTGGACTTGATTGGTAATTTAATCAATACATTTCACATGACTGGTTCATTAATGAGACACCTGTTTGTAAACAACCTTATGAGTAAAACAGTTTATTGCAAAACACCAGGTGCAGATTGTTTAGAATTCTTTCTCTCCCCACTCCCAAAAGCTTCCCAGGCCGACTCATGGGAAAACTTATCTAGCTTTCTCTCTCTGACCAGAGAGCTGCCACCACAACTAGTCAGTCCTTTAAAATGTATTGCCAACAGATAGCAGTCTTTTATTATCAACTACTATGAGAAACACAGTAGCCCCCACCCCATAAATTCTTTTCACAGACTTTCAGTCCACCCCATAAATTCATTTCACAGACTTTCAGTGCCGTTTATCTCCTGATATAGTGAGTCAGACAGAAATCACCATCTCAGATTAGAACACTTTCTCACTGAAGAAGCTGTTACACAGTGAAGTGACATTTCATTTAACTTACAGATATTTCAGATTTTCAAGATCTTCAAATGCCCCACTAGGAATTCTTTTGATTTGATTGTTGTTTAGAAGCCTACGAAAAGAAATAAACAGTCATTTATTTTAACATAAAGAAACACTAGGGAAAAAAGTGTAAAAGCAAGGGCAATATAGTATTAAATAGAAAATGCTTTTTCCCCTAAGAGTAACTGTTAGAGAAAAAAAGGTTATGTGCTTACAGCTGCTCAACCACTATCTTGAAGGCGAAAACCTGAAAAAATTAGACAGAATTGTAAAAAAATAAATTTAAAAATACCCAAACACATAAAAACAGCAACAAAGATAAACAAACAAAAACCCAAACCCAAACAAAAAACAAAAAGACCCACCCAGAAATGGAATAATGTAGTTTCTTGCAGTTATCTGAGATGTAGATGAAGGGGAGTATATACATCAGTTTGAAACTGATATACAAGTATATCAGTATATACATCAGTTTGAAACTGACAAAAACAAAGACTTGTCCCTAGCAGGTGCATTAAAGTGACTTTTCCCAGATGTTTCTTAGCAATATCTTGTGTACTGGGCCCTTTACATTGTACAGGAACACAACTGTCTGTACACACAGATTTGCACTCATCCCTCATACACTGGTTTTACAAAGAGAAGTGAATTAAAACTTAACATATCTTGTCTTTATCTGGGACTTGTGAATATCACATCAGTGATTTGGACAGTTAAAACCTGAGCTGGATATCTGGCAGAAATTGTAATTCAAAACTGGGATCCGCTGCAAAGAGAGGTACGATCAAAGGAGGCTGGAAATAAGGACAGCAAGAATATCTTGGCAGCACAGATTTGGACAGTATGCATTTCAGGGAAAGTCTTATCTTTTCTTCTGGTGTGAATATAGAGTAAAAGATGAGTTAGTATATTTGTCATGATTGCCTGAAGATAAATAGTGATCCAAAGCTCACTGACATCACTACTGTATTTCAACTCATACACTACTTTTCTTCTGGGAAACAGTCACATTTGCAATAATAAGTTATGTACATTTAAAAGTAAAAATAATTGTCTGCCTTAATTCCTCCTCATGCCTGCTAATATATAATAAAGAAGAGAAACATGCATGCATTTGTTTTAAAGTGATGCCTGAAGGAATGACAGAAGAGATACAAAGTTAAAATGATAAAACTCCTATTAATTGTATTATTGGTTGTAAAAGGTCTTTTAGAGAGGCTTTTCTTCACCATCCTGTATGATAACAAAAACCTCCACAAAAGGCAGCTCAGAAGGAACAAAAGTATCTGACTCCTGCCAGTCCCGGTAAGCACATTAGAATAGGAAAGTTCAGAATATTAGAATTTATCAAATATTTTGTAGTTGTAACACATTTGCACATCTCAGCCTTTGAACAGCTTTCTTGCAACCCCATGGATTATTATGTGATATTCCAGCAAAACAATTTAGCACCACGTCAAAAAAATCTTACATTATGGTCTGCATTTTTTCATGAAATTCAATTAAAGTATATCAGTAAAATACTAGTATACAAATATTTTTCTTTTTATTTTGATAGTCATATGCGTGTTTTTGCCTTCAGATATTTTGGTCCTAACCCTCACTTCCACCTGTGTAAATGCTACAGCTCAAATTTATGAGACTACTTACCTGTGAAAAGTGAGCAAATATGACACATTATCAAATTGATCATATTAAGTCAAAAGGGAAAGGGTCTTAGGGTTGAAAAAGGACTTACAGTGTGTTCAGGTTTTTAAGCCGTCTAAACTCTCCAGGCTGGATTTCTTTAATCCTATTAAATCTTAGGTCTCTGTAGAATTAAAAAAAAAAATCAAGTTATTAAAAAAGCTATGTATTTTTTCATATGAAAAAATGAACTAAGCATAAGTCCTTTGTGATGACTGACCAGCCTCTGTCCATAAAAACACAGCTTTTGACCAAAGCTAAACAAATCCAAGCGCTGTTTGACAAGTTTAGGCAGAGGATTCACCAAATCCAGCCTCAGTGGTCAGCTGAAGGCTCTATCTAAGTTAAACCCGTGGTCATGAAGTATGTTCTCTTCCACAGTGAAGCAACTTGCAATGGGTTGTTCAGTATTTCACTAAATTGAATTGTGTCTGTACTTTAAAAGCTGTTTGTAAATAATACCGTAGGACAACAATGCATATTTATAAATAAACAGATATAGAAACGTTTGCATCGGAAAAAAAAATCCGGAAAAAGAAGAGACAGGTTAAGACTTTTAAGCTACTCAATTCTTTAGTTCTGAGTAAGGAGGTTTAAGTGTTGTCTTGCTTTTAAAACATGCAAACCCAGCTGCCTGAAGCTAGACATTTTCTCATTTAATTTTACTTTCTCTTATTTTTCCTATGTTTCTACAACCTTCAGTTTCCTGTTAGCTCTACAGCTTAATGAGAACTTCTCCAAGAAGAAGGAAATCTATTTCTCAAGCAGCACTCTGCAGAGAAAGCAGGGACAGGGAGCAAGGTGTAAGTGGAGCAGGGATGTGGGGAAACACCTTGGCTCACCCCTCTCTTCTGCTGAGAGCAGGCAGCAGAGCTTCTCACCTCTGCCACCTCCTGTTCTCCCCTGACTCCATGTCTGGCTACTGTATTCCAGCCACTGAAAATTGGTTTAACCAACTGGTCAGAACCAGCAATAAACACATGCAAAAGAACCTAAAACAGGAAATAATTTTCAGCCTGGTAAGCAAAATGGACAGGCTTCTTGGGAGAGCGCTCAGGTGAGAGGACGACTACAAGAACAGGGGAAAGGAAGCAGGGTGATAAGTCTGTCCTCTTCCCTAGCAACAGACCAAGGACACCAGGACCTTATAGTGTCTGGTAAGCAAACAGAAGGGAAGCAAATGGAACGTAAGAAAAATCTAAAACACTGTGATCACGTATCTTAGAACACACGCTTACCAATTGCTTTCAAAAAGTAGGACATAAACATGTCACAACTGTAATCTTTGCACCACACCTGGTCTCAGTTAAAACAAATATGCTCTGCATTTTAACAAGTAATATGTTAACAAAAGTCTCTCTGCAATTTGGTCAAAGGAAGTACAGAAGAGCAGACAAAATGTCAGCTGCATCCTAATCCCAAACAACCCCACTGGCTGAGGCTGTATTAATGGCAGGTATAGCTGTCAGAAGTCTTTTATAAAGACCATACTTAAGCATCATTTCTCATGGATCCACCCATCAGAACTTATTCAGCTCTGGAATAATGGTCTCAGAAGGACTGCAAGGAAAGGATTAGACATGTGGTTCTGTTTGCATTACACTCCACCAAAATACTTGATCAGTGACTGGAATAAATGAGGGATGCAAACTTCTGTCTCTTATTTAGATGTGTATTAAACTGCCTGTAGATGTGCTGGACAGCCCCTTTTTACATAACACTCAGCAAAATGAGGATTTCCAGATGTAGAAACACAAATTTTCACAGCCCTAACTTGTTCTTCACAAGAGCACTTCTTTAGTTTTACTTTAACAGCATTATGTTTTGCTGTTAAAGTAGAACTGAAGAAGTTAGATGATGTTTGTGTTAACATCACTCAGATGTTTTATGTGTCATACATATATGTTCCTGATGAGAAGGAGACACTGCCTCTGAATCTCAGGTGCCAAGATATTCTAAACAACCATGGAATGTCATATCCTGCACTGAGAGAAGACACAGCAGATCCTTCTGTAAGAATCATTGGACATGACATACCACTTTACTTTTACTGCGTTTTCTAGATTATCTGAAAGTTTACTGTGTTCTAAAGGAGCACTTTAGTTTTGATTAAAATAGTCAAAAGTGAAAAAAATTCAATATTCATGAATGGAATATTGGAAACTGAGTATTTTTCAAAAGCCTCAAACTACCATTACAACTAGCAATATTTAGCTCCTAAAAACCTCTTTTTTTAGATATAAAATAATATACATTCATCCATATGACAAACAAGCCTATTCCCTACATCGGTGCAAAGACAATAAATAAAAATTTAACTTTTATGAAGGCAAGCAAGGATCCAGTCCACTGGGTCAGCAGCAAAATGAGGATAACTGGGGATTAGGAACACCAAGCAAAGTAATTACATGCATTATTACATGCAGTACCAAGCTGCATGTAATACCATATATAGTGGTATTTATCTCTACTCTCATATGAAGTTGTAAAAGCTAAAGAACACATCAAGTTTGAAATTCTACCCATTCATTTTCATTCTACATAAAGATATGAGAAAAAGGAGCTGCAATAAAACACAGCACATAAATTTTCTCTAGAGCACAGTATATTTTGTATCTGTAAGTAAAATTATAAATAATATATATGTTTTGTTCAAAGTCAGTACTACAATTACATTAAAATTGGAGGGAAAAGTAATGTTAACCTTACTAAAATGTAGGATTATAATTTTATTATTATCCATATTTATTATCCATTATTTCAAAGAATATTTCCTTCTTCAAAGGAAGTAACATTTATCAGTGTTTACTCAAAGTATTTTCATTAATTTTCAGCACATAATCCCCCAAAATAAAGAGTTAAACAGCTCACAAATTAAGAGGATAAAATTTAAATCATAACCATTGAAGATTTCTAAAGAAGAAATCTGTCAAACTATAATAATTTCCCTATAGAACAAGATAATAACCAAGCAGATAAAGGAAATAGAATTTACATTCCATGCATTAGTTTAGGGAGTGTCGTATATGCCATTCACATAAACAATAGAGGAAATCTCTGTAAACCAAGTGTTCAACTGCTAGGGGAAAAGATATGCAAGACCAGTTATGGAAGTGAAAGGTTGCACTAAACAGGATTGGCAGAAATCAGATTCAGTAGAAGAAAAGAAAAAAAGCAAAAAACTTTAGTTACTGTCCGAGAAGTTACCACTGTCATACCATCATAGGAGAAAAAACAAACAAACAAACAAACAAAAAAACCATTCCATACTAAACTGAAGCCCCATTTCTCAGGCTTGAACTGTCATGCCCCCATAGCACAGACACCATATCCAGCTTATGGTAACAGAATGATTTCAGGGAACAGAAGCGCTCAGAGCAAAAGCCCAACAGCAATCGGAAACGACCCCCTGGAGAGTGAATGGCAGGAATGAGGACTGTGTTAAAACTGAAAAATGAGTATGGGTAGCACAAATAGGCCATTATGGAGCAGATCTTCAAACACATTTTGTGTTGCTGAAATAATGTGTGGTCAATCAGCATGATGAGGTTTCTTGACCTTTTTTTTCTGACTAGTTCCGGCCCAACCGTGCCACAGGACTTTCACTCACAAAAGCCTGTTCTCTGCCCATTCAATTCTCTTTCACCTTTTTTGCTGCTCCCCATTTCACTCCTACAAACTGATATATCCTGGCTGGATGCTGTGCTTTGGACCAGAGCAAGCCTGACTCCCACTGACCAGGCAGAGTGCACCAGGAGGTCAAAACAGCAGACTGAGGGAAGCCACTCAGTTGTCACTGTCATTTTTCCCCCTTCTAAACAGTAAGTGAAACAACCAGTTAAAGAAATGCAAACACCTGTGATGATGGCATGGAATTTTAGGGCATTTAACAACTTTTGCATAAGAATTCAAAGCTAAATGTTACACATTTGGTTTTTAAAATAAAATTCTATTACATCTAATTCCAATTGTCTCTTTTATTATGTGTTTCAAAGTGAAAACATTTACTTCTTGAAATTGTAGCTGGACAACATAATTCAAGTTGAAAAATCCACTTCAGCCGCACAGGCTTCCACAGAAGCTAAGCCCATCATTTTGAAGCACGTCTTGCCTGAATAACACAAACAAAACATGTCCATGATAGCCAGTAAACAGAATCCTCTCAAGGGCTATTTTCCTGGCTGCACTCAGGAGCTCTGTTCTGTGCTAATCCATGGAGCATGACCAGGAAATGTTCGGCAGAGCGCGAGGCTGCGTGGGCCAAGATCGTGCCAGGGAGCAGGCGCTCAATTTAGGAATTGGATGCCCTTGAGATTCACATTCCAGCGCCTGGGAATGGCCGTGGTCCCACAGCCATGGCCAGGACATGTGCCAGGCAGGGTGTGCACACACTGGCTTTGCAGGCGTCCTGCGTTCTGTTACCTGAACAGGGCTGTGGGAAGATCTGTAAGGCCCAGATGTATGGCATGTAAGTAAATACAATATTTGTATATGTTTCCTTTTCTGTCACAAAGCAAACGAGAAATGTGCTGCAGACACTTTTTGTCTGGATGAAAATGAATCCTGTTCTTAATAAATTCTTTATTTGAACTTACAGCATCCATTTGTCTCTCCTCTTTACACTGCCCATTTTTAACTATTTCCAATGTAGCTTTGAAAATTAACTTTTAACAATATTTTTATTTAATTAAACGCAGTGAAAATTTCTAAGTATATCAAAATTAAAAAACATTACTGACCCATAAGATCCAATGCTTCTGTGGCATATCCTGCACTGCAGGACATTCTTTAAAGTTTGCACTGGCACTGTGCAGTAATGAAAGATAGGGTTTCTCTCTTAAAACATCCTTATGGGGTATGGCAACATTGGACCATATGAATTCATTGCAAGTTTACAAAATAACACTTTATAAACACTAAAGACCTTAATAAATATTTGGATATATGACAGTCACACAGGGTACACCACAAACAGTACAAAATTGACCTTAAACACCAAGCAACTTGCAAGAAGAACTACTTAAAGAAGTTTCTGTTCGAAATCTCTGAGAGAAGGGATTGTTTTTACTTAGATCAAACCATGTGCCGAACATAAAAGTGCAACTTTTTATATAAAATGCCTAAAGTGCAGATTTTTTTTTCTAGTTATTGCTAAGCAACATACAGGGTGGAAAGATAAGGATTATAATTTCATTACTTTTATAAAGGGTTAGACTTCAGGTACTTCAATAATATTATTTCAGATCCCTTTTTGCACATGCTTGAATTTTAAAGATTCTGTTGCTTCATCAAAATCAGAAAAATCATTAACTGTTCTAAGTCAAATGGATTTACAGTAGGGTTGTGAAGAACCTATCGTGTGCTCTCATCATGGACCTCAAAAGGCAGCCACCTTTGGATCAGATTGTGAATACTCAACACCAAAATTGGGCACTCCCAATCATCACTCCACCAGTGATAACTCACTGATCTCAAATAATAAGCACTCATTAGTCAGCAGTTATGACAAAAAGTGTCATCCTAAGCAGGTCAAATGTGAAAATTCCTTATAAAGAACTGCTGGAGCAGCAGTGGGAAAGACACAAGGGCTTCTGCTCTGCTCGATCCATCCCAGCCATGTACTTCTCATCTCCCCCTGAGCACTGGGCATCCTGTGACTTATTAGGGCTTGGAGGATGTCCCAAAGATCCCCACATTGCTAGAGAGTATATTAAAAATGGCTTTCATTTTTTCAGTTTTAATCTGTGTCAGAAAAAAAATTGTCATGACCCAATACTAAGATCTTTAATAAAAAAATTAAACCCAAAATTTAACGTATTACGCTACTGCTTCTTCTACAGTCATCTTTCTCTACATATACACACATAATTAGCCAACTGTAACATGGATATAGAAACACTGTATTAAGTGATGATGTAATTAAAAACATTTATCTTGGGAGATATTGTATGTATGCAACATCAGGGCATTCACAAAAAAACTCACTCTGCGTGTCACAGAAATGAGACAATTTAAAGGATTTCAAATCTAGTATCACAACTACAAGTATTCTTGGTTACTCCTTGATTACTCCTAGCTACAGGATAGAAATGAAAGCAAAAATATAAATAATTTTATTTAAGGCTCATTTGCTTGGGTGTAACAATAAGATTTACAAAATGTAGTATAAGGAAAGAGTTTCTAACTTTAGCTGCTAGAATTACCAACACAGCCCCAAAATCTTAGACTAAAGTAAGGGAGACAATTTAGTTTGCTTTGGACACTTTTATTCCTTGAGATAAATGCTTGAGAAGAGAATTCTATATGCAAAAGGAAGATTTAAAGCACAACGTGTAAATTTGACCTTCTGTTTATACCTCTCCCAATACTTGAAAACATAAATGCAAAAATAGACTTTTGATCCTACTTCCTTCTCACATTAAAGAATAAATTTGTTATTGCTTTCATTGTTAAGGCTAAGGAGGACACACAGCTGGTCAAACCAAGCACTCGTTAGTTGTACTGACGCCAACCAATTGTGCAACACGAAGCTATGTCTTACTTAGTACTTTTTGGTTTGACCTACTCTTTCATATCACCTGGACTTCCCAACTTGAGAAGATCCCTTTAATGATTTGTTAATCTTTGAGGATCTGTTGTAAGCTTTTCTAGTCCAGATATTAAAATATCCTCTTACATTGCTTAATAACACTAAATGTTAACAACAGAACAACCTAAACACCAAATTACACTCGCACTTGTTATGTTTGTTCTAGGGACTATTGACCAGCATATTGTACCCAGGTACCACAGAGTAAAGATCATATTCACACATTCATGCTAAGGAACACTACATGAAAAGGAGAGTAAGTAAAACAAAATAATTTTTAAAAAGCACCAAATCCTAGGAGTGTCTCCAAAACCAGTATCTATAAATAAAGAATAAAGCAAATGTACCACTGGCAAACTAGAACAAAGTATTTAAACTGAAGTTTTGAAGAGCTGCATTTTTTTTTAGTTTGTCATATTGAAAGCATCTGATTCCATACTTTAAATTGAAAATAGTTATGTATCTGTTAGCTTTGGACAAGACAAAGGCAATTTGGATGAAACCAACTTAGTCATATAATACACTGTTTCAAATGCCATGCTGACCCATTAATGACTTTTATTAACAGTCCTCATTTAAAAGCAAAATCTAAAGCATTTACCAATGAAACCCAATCCTGATTTTTATTAGCAATGAAGGTAAGTATCTCATTACCTTGTTTCAAATGTTAACCAATACTTCAGCATCGATTTAAGATATGAATGAACTTAAAATTTAGAGTTATTTCCTCAACTAAGCATAATCACCACAGCAGCAAAATGGAAAAATCTAAAAGAACACTACTGGCTTAAGTATTTTAAAAATGGACAGGTTCTCAAATGTCCAAGCTCTGCTGCAAAGGTAGATGCTTTTAAAAGGTCCAGTGAAAACTATTTAAAGCTAAACCTCTTCCTCTGTAAGTGATTGTAAAGTGTATGGTAATATAATCATCATTACTTTAATCTGACAAACTAAAAGGAGGTAGTGGCAGAAATAATGCAAGCTTTAAAATTTTGGATTTATTATTGTCACGACATTCTGATATTGAGGGATATGAACAGTCTGAGAAAGATGCTTATGTGAAACACAGTGCACTCATTCATCTGTAAGGCTAGTTATGAAATGCTGATTGGCAACAAGAAGTGACAAAATGGAAAATAAATTCCTTCAGCTGTGTGATATATACTGAATCTGGAAAAGAGATGCAAATTAGCTTCTTCCCTTTTAGAAAAGGAAAGTTTTCCTTTTTTCCTTTGCATTTTCCTTTAAAAAATAAAAATAAGGGAATAATTTAATAGATAAACATTAGATTTGTAGCTCTATTAGATTCAAAAGATAAATAAATTATTTAAGTTTACATAATTGCCATCATGCATTTAGCACTTATTTTGACATGTTCGTAAGGTAGGAATTGTCATAACCAGGTGATTTTACCATTGCTAAATCCAAAAGAACAAAATAAGACATTTTTTTTTCCTAACCATTGCAGATTAATTACTACCCAGCCGAAATAAGCTATACCTTGAACACCAAACTGCTATGTTTCTCAATACAGAACAAAAGATCTGCAAATGCCAGCAAGACTATATTGCTTATGTCTACTTTATTTTTATTCTTTTTTTTATTCAAGGTCATCCCAGCAGGAAATGAAAAACAGCTATCAGCATAGTAAAAACATTCAAACAGAGCAGAGCATGAAAATTGCACAAAAGGGGTCATATAATCAAGTTAGTGGAGTAACTGGATGATGTCAATGGCACTTTAATGCTGCTTTAACTACTGCCCTGTAAAAAAAAGTGTCACTTTGTTGAACAAAGAAAGACACAGCCACCACTTAAAAAAATAAAACCAAACCCTACTTGCAGGTATAGCACTACTTACAGTAATAATCTCTGTTAGCAGTGTAACATTTGTTAGTATACTAGAGGAACTAATTTTTTGTGGGACTTTTGCCTCTTTTTCACAATTAGCCCTAGAGCTTCTTTTACAAACAAAATTATATCATTATTCTTTTCCTTGGCAATTCATTTTCTGGATTAATCTTCTCCAGTCTAATTATTACGTACAATAGGTAATTTTCTCTAATTTATATTGAGATATTTTTATTATCTGTACATTAGCATGCAGCACATAAAAAAGCCACTGCATTTTGAGATGGGAAATTAAAACATTATTCTTACATGGTGAGGGGGTAGCATAGTCAACAGTACTTAGTATACTGTAATTGCAGTACCAAAAGTAAATGGTACAACCACAAAAATATTGCAATTTGTTGAACAGGATGCAGAGCTTTTGAAAGTACTTGCCTTGATCATAAGCCCGTGCTTCATAAAATATAAAGTCTAGATGATATAGCAATTATCCAATTAAAAATTTATCTGATTTGCACAAATATGTAAGATTTGTTAACAGGAATTTTGAGTTCACATGTCTTAAAAACTATTTTATCAGCTATAGCTTTGCTGAATGCAGAGCTTATGATATATCCTTCTCCAAGAGCTAAAGATTGTTTTAACTAACAATTATTTTGCCATTACAGTTGAAAGGAAAACATTTAAATGTTAATTCAATGAAATGCACTACAGTATTGTCTTACTAATTATTTAGATCCCTTTGCTGCCCTTGTCACCAATATTTCTAACCAGCCATTAAAATTGCCATTAAAGGACTCAAGTGGGATTTGCTGGTCCAATGTTTGAGGCCTGTAGGCTTGCCAAAAATTATAGATGGAAATTTTACCCTGGTGTCATTGTGGCTCTTTGTCTCATCCACTTTCAGAGTCCTTCAATATTCATCCACTACAGAAATTATTCTGATATTAGAAATTTTATTTTATAATGTTTTCTAATTCTCATGCTATCTTTAAAAAAAAATCACCAAAACAAAACCAAACCCACACAACCAAACCCCCCTCCTTTTACCAGCATGGATAGAATTCAGAGATGCAATTGCTGTTTCTGCAAAATTGCAGATTTTGCCTTTTCTGCCACAAAAAGGCAAAATCTGTCTTTATTTCTCTCAGGGGGATCTATTGCTAAAACTAAACAATGAAAAGGCTGTTGACAGCACAGCCATATATTTCATTACTGATTATTTTTCACAGAAATAACCTTGGGAAAGGGCTGATGTTTTGTCCTGTGTTTGTACTATGCCCAATAAAACGGAGCACAACAGTTGTGTCTGTGTGCTGTACTAACACAAATCTGAGATAGCAAAGGTTTGGATCAAACTCATGGTTGGCACAGTCTGTGTAAAGAGCTATGATACATTGAAATATTTTAGAGGACTAGTGGCATTTGGAGATGCAACCTTTTCTTGGTTTCCTTTTACATATTTAAGAATATGCAGTTTCAACTAGACTTTTGAATAAAAACTTATGTTTCTCCTCTGTTGTAGGCTAAAGAAGACACCAAAATAGGATGCTGACTAGTTATGGCTTAGCATGAACCACTGAAAAAAATGCACTAGTTTTGTTTGCTTTTAAAATTAGCAGTACTGTAAATTGCTACTGTGAAAAGCCCACAGAAATTCTGCTGTTATGCTACAGTAATAAATTAGTCTAACTTTCCTCCCATGTACCATTCTGTAAAATAAATTCTGTTTCTGCACTTCTCTGTCTCACAGGAATGCTTAATTCTAAACTCTATATCCATGAAATACTGATATTCTCAGAGGAAAAAACTGAAAGCCAGAAAGAAACATTATCATCCCTGAACCTCTTACACAAGATAAGTCAAACAACAATAGAGAAATTCCTGTCTTAAAGCAATTATTGCTGTCAGAGCTGAGCCATCCCTTTGAGAAATATATAAAATTGTGATTCAAGACCATTAATCAAGCAAAATCACAATGACTTGCTAATCATTCTAGTAGTAGACTATATTCACTGTTAAAAATGGGATAGTCTCATCCTGCTTCCAAACTTCATCTGGAGCATGTTTGTTTTCAGTTTCTGCTCAGCAGAAACAAACACCTTTAAGTGAGGAATAGCACTGACCATTTTTCTTTAAAAAATCCAAGCACTGAAGTCCATGCATAATTTTTTTTTTTGCAGCAGTACCTCTTGAATGATTTAAAAATAAACCATAAAACTTCAAATAGGATGGGTAGGACAAAATACAACTCTGATTTTGTTCTGTAGCAGATTAGTTCTCTCAGGAAAATAGATGCGAATAGTGTGCATATTCATAACTGAAAACCAACACAGAATAATCCCCTGTGTTTTACCAGAGTGCCTTAAGCTTCCTTGCCTCTGCCACATCAGCACCTCTCCCACAGGAGCACCCAGCTGGGTACCCCCTACGCTGGGTGAGGATCAGTGCAGGGTTAAGCTCTCAGCAACAAAGATCCTACATCTGAAAACAGGGGTGAGAGTGAGGGCTCTGAACAAACAAGCTGGACAAGTGAACTAATAAGCCAGTATAAAAGTGTGGTTTCCTCATCACTGCAGTTTTAGGGACTTCTTTCCTCAGGGCAGGCAGCCTCATTGGTGCAGGGCATGTGAGCTTGTATTATATTTATTATGCCAATAAATAACATCCGGCATCTAAGATGCCAATGACCTTACTAAAAAATGCCCATTTTGTTTCTTTCAATTAAAAAAGAAGTTCTGCAATTCAGGACCAACATCAAGCCAAAGGATGTGGAAAATTGAAGGAATCACTGCATCTAAAAATAACATCTAAAATTGACTCAAAAGCTTTTATTCATTGTAAATCTATGTGTCACTCTTCCCCCTACACTGGGCAGATTTTGTTGGAATATATTTCCAACTGTTTTGTACTTCCCACTTATTTCCAATAATGACAGGCATATTAGATTCCAATAGACTTAGATGTCAGAATTTATATGGATAGCTGTTCTTGTAGAATGCTACAGGACGTTTTACTATAAAATGGAAACGCTGTTGGCTTGCGCAAAGAGTAACAACAAAAATTCAGGTACTCTATCACTTGGCTGCAGACTAGATTCCTGGTTTCAGACAAAGCAACAGCTCTTCCTTCCACTTCATGGAAAATCCCAGGTCACCTCAATGAAAAAGCTGCAACTCTTGGAATGGAATTTTCTGCTTCCTGAGGTTAACAACAGGCTGCAAGAGCAGATAAGCTAGCTGCTTTCTGACTCTGCCTCCAGCTCCTCCTGCTCCTGGCAAAGAAAACTCAGAGGAACAGCAGTCTTAGGACTCCCCTGATAATTATTTCCCCAGTCCTCAGGAGTGCAGACAGCCTCAAGGCAGGCAACTAGGCGTTCCTGTCTCTTGGGAAAAGTTGTTTTCTTCCTATGAAGAGTAATGCAAGTGGCTACTAGATGACCCAGCCCAATGACATGGAGAGAGAAGGGAAAGTCTGGGAACAGATTATTGTTTCACTTTTCTTCTTACATCATGTCCATCCTCACATAGATATCAAAATTACAAACAAAAAGCAGTTTTGGAGCTACTACTCATTAGGGAACAAGTGACCCTACAAAATGCACAAGTTACCTTACAGAATGCATCAAGAGAACAATAAAAGATTAATAATAAGCATTATGATTTATACATTTTTATTATATTCCATAGCATGACTCAATCAATACCCATCATCTCTTACCTCACATTGCAAAAGCAGAACTAAGTAATACTAGCCTACAACTTCTTCCCCTGCACATTTCTTCTTTCTCTCCATAAATTAAATTGATTTGCCATCTTAAAAAACAGCTTGGAAAACTAGATAGCTGAAAATTATGGATGTATCTGAAATTTCCAAGTAAATCCTACTAGTCTTGTCAATTTTTTCATTCCAATGACCTCAGGAGATCACACCTATTTTGCATTTCCATGCATCCTCTTCCTAGCAGTTCTAATATTGGCAGCATCAAGGCAACAATCAATTAGAAAACACTCTTCTATGAATCTCTCTTTAATTATTCCAGTCTATTGACAAAATACTGAAGATATAAGAAAAAAGTATGAAATACCTGCAGACAGTGTATTAATGTTTTAATACACTTCCAGGTTGTTCATAATACAAAAAAGGTAATTTCGGAATAAAATCCAAGACAAGTTTATCCTTCTTCAGTCTTCACACTGTAATGCCATTTTTAAAGTTATAATTCAATCTGATTTTTCTATTTTGAACACATTTCAACTTACATTCTTGCTTTTATTGCCCCATACAAACTAGCTATACCCAGGCCATATAAACACCATTTGGGCCACATGGAGAGCAGTCATGCTGCCCAGTAACACATAATAGCAAACAGATTCCCAAGGGGTCTTTCCTCAGCTCAAACATAAAGAACAACACTTTTGACCTAGTGTGTATGTAAAAAAAAGTTCAAACATTTGATTAGTCTTGCCAAAGTAGCATGAAAACACCAGAATTATCTCTAAAATATTCAATTAAGTACAAACCTGCCTTTAAGGAATATCAGATGGTTTAAAATATCCACATAATAAATATCTAGCATAACAACTCCATAGAGGCGACATTAATTAAAAACTAATTTGTGGAAGTTAAAATTGCAGACATTTCTGAGGTAGAACGTTTGCTCTGGCAGGTGGGTGCAGTAGCCCAGGGAAGCACAGAGCAGGGGCTGGTGGCACTTGCATCCCTGGCAAGCCTGGCAAGGAAGGAAAGTGCAAGGGGGCTTTTTCTCAAGAAGGGGCATTACAGTTCTCTGTTTGCTCAAACATGCCCGTTCAAGCTGCATCACTGATTCAGCTTATTTTATGGTTTTCTCTAAGGGCAGGTCCTGTTTGATGAGGCCCCAGGGGCAGGTTTGTTTAGGAGGCAGCTCCTCCCCTCTCTCAAACATCACCACCAGGCCACCAAACCAGGGAAATGATTCAGACTGAAACCAAATGTTCTTCCCTTGCTTATTTTTCAGCTAACTCTGAGAACTGATGAAGACCATGCACAAGAGTGAACAACTGCTGCTGGCCAAAAGAAAGCCAAGATGCCTTCACAGGATGTTTCTGAGTTATTTTTGGGTTGTTTTGTTTTACTGCAAAGGGGTTCGATCTCTGTTTTGTAAATTAAAAAAGAAAGTTGGAAGAAAGCAAGTAGGTATATACTAGCATTAACACACTAAATAGACCAGCTACTTAAATAAATTCGACTTACTATTTTCTTTTAATATGCAATCTAAATAGTAAAAAAAAGGTCTACTATCTGCAGCCAATTTTTTTTAAATCTTAGTTTCAATATTTTCAATTCAAGCACATATCTACCAATCAATTTCCAATATATTTCCAATTAATTAATTTTATTAATTGAATAAAAGATTCTTGCAATGTTTCTACTACTGAAAAACACATCTACATGACTTGAAAATGTATAAATTAGTAGTATTCCACTTGACTAAGACCACTGCTATGTCATATATTTGGCTTAAAAGCCTGTGAAAAAATTCTTTCCCAGAAACATTAATCACCAAATTTTAAGTTCAACTGCAAAAGAATCCTCTGGTCCCACAGTTAAACGATCATTGCTCTAAGAGTGGTCAGAAGTACAAATATAACCTCTGATCCAAAGGCACACTAACACCAATTTATGACTGAGATTTCCACAAATACTTAAGACACTTCAAGAACTGAAGAGGCTGAAGACTGCAAGCCCCAAACCCAGCACTCAGCACTTAAGTGAAAAACTTTCCAACTGGTAAAGTTTCCTCAGGCGTCAGATGTTGTGCTACTACAGCAGTCCTGAGGCTGGAATCTCTCCTGAGAGATTATACAGAGCTCTGGTCTCTGGAGGGACAAGTCCTCCCCATGTCCAAACCATACAGCTAAAGATAAGCCTGAACTGAATGAACGTTTTATTTCCTGGCCACTGAAGCTTCATCACTACACAGTTAAAACCAACAGATTTACATAATGAAAGAGACACCAATCAAGAAAAAAACAAAACAAAACAAACCCCAAATTTTAAATCCCCAAAGCCATTCAACAAGATTACAAATCCTGATGCTATCAGAAATTTCTTACATGTGGATCTGGATGCTAAACCAATTTATTTTACAGGTCTACCATCATGTCAAACTATCTCCAAATTTTAAAGTTAAAAAAATAAATTAATTCCACTCCAATCATGACCTCCTTTTAAAAGAAAAATTTTGTTTACACTGTCTAGAAGATTGATTCCTGAAAAATGAAATATTCTTTCAGAGAAATACGGATATTTTTAAAGCGAAGTCAGCTTGCAAAAGCCAGTAAGTATATAAAAGTTATTTAATTAACCAACCAACCAACCAGCACACAAATTCTGTCACAGACAATGTCTGACATGCAAGACAGGCACTTGCTCTATTCTAGCACTATTACGAAATAATTCCTTGTGGATATTCAGAGGGGAAAAAAAAGTAAATGACAGGTAAAGAAGAACTCTCATCTAAGGAATCTCAGTTGCACAAATATTGCTGTGTTCTATATACAGTGGGAATTCAAAATTTTACCAATGTTGAAAAGATAAAACTAGTTTGAATTCAACTTGATATTGTTAAATGGTGAGTGCAAAACCACAACTAGCACTTATTTCTTTGGCTGATGAATAAGGGATGATAAACACGTGCCATGGAGTTACAAAACTGGCCGACATAATATACCTGAGTGTGGGGGCTGTACACAAGTCACTTGCCTACATGTCATCTGGTTTAAGTGTTCTTCACATTGTAACTTCATCAAAAGCAGAAAATTTCCCCTGTACTATCTGAGGTGTTTGGCAATCCCACAAATTTGTTCAAAAGACAAGTCTATCTTACAACTATTGATGGATATATATATTTTTATACAGATATGACCAATATAAAGATTGACACTGAAGGCTGGTTTGTTTTGTTTTTTTTTTTTTTTTTTAATAAACCTTGCTTTCAGCCAATTAATGACTGTTCTATTGGAAATCTCTAATGAATACTGGGTCTCAGAGTCTTTTTACATATTTTTTCTCTTTCCAAATCTTATATTCAATTATTCCCATGTAAGAGATATCCAAAACTTTTAAGTAAAATAGAGGATATCAAAAAGAAAACATCTACTCCAGAAAGTACACAAAGATGACATAGTATAAAACATCCAAGAAAATACTCATATCACAATAGAGGATTAGAGGATTTTCTGGCTAAGTTTTCAAAACTGTTGTTTACTGAATCAAGAAAAATGTTTCAACATGTATCAACATTTGAGAAATTTCAAGTGATTTAGATTATTGATAGACAACTCAGGAAAAAAAAATAATGTCCTGAGTTTTAAAAATTGGTTTAAATAAATCATAAATGTGACCATACTAAGAAAGGTATTTACAGACCTTTAATAATTGTCTGGTAGCCATTATTTACACACCTAACAACTAAGTCTCCAATCTACAAGTTAACATGCTTTAGATATACATAAAAGTATTACTAGGAAACATTTTAATTTATTTTACCCCCTACATAGGTGCTTTTGCATTTTCTTAACCTTTTCCCAGGGCAATAAAATTAAATCAGGAAGTTAATGTCTTGAATCTGGCCAGAGCAAGCCACTAACTCACAAAATCAAATTGCTCTCACTGCTCTTACAGCTCTGTCATAGCTCTGCAGTTCTCTTTGCCTGATACAAGTCTCTCCTTCTACTGGCACTTCAATTCAATTACCTAGGCCCTTTTTACTGGAGACTGAGAACCTTACCAAAGTCAAAGATCTGCATTTTCTCATTCAATTTATGCCTGTAAGAAATAAATACTATCATCTCTCCAATTTCTTGGAGAGTTTATCAAAATACCATCAAACCAAAACTTCTTTCTTGAACCCAAATTAGCTATTGTCCCAAAGAGTGACAAAGTATCCCTTACAAGGTATCTTGCCATGTACTTTTTAATATATATATGTCACACCAACATACTGCTGCTCTAGCTTTTTAGTTTATCTTAGCAGACAATGTAATGTGACATTTATTTGTATTTGAGTGCTGAATGGCCCACTAGAGTTATCTGTGTACCGGAACACACACGCACCCTCATATTTTTCAAAATATTTTGTAAAAATTGGGAAGAAAAGTTCTCTCTTCTCATCATTAAAGCATTACATTAATTTAAAGATTTAAAAATTGGTGACTGATTTTATCTGATTATCATTATAATCTATCATTAAATAGAAGCCACATCGAGACACCAAACAGTGAAATTTTATATCAAAGTGGACAACCAAGATCTTCTAAAAGTGAAATGTTTGCTTCTGTAGAGCATGATGGACCTTGGACAGAGGATATAAGCCTCTGAATTTAACTGTTATGAGAAGTTTGCACTGAATTTCATGCTGTCCCAGTCACAATGCTCACACTGCCTACAGATAAGTCAAGCATGCAAGGACTCATTTATTCTTTATTTTTTCTGCAACAAAGGAAACCAGCAGCAAAATGGCTAATAACATGCAGTTAAATCCAGTCTGGCTAACACAGTGCAAAGAACTTGACATTTAGCAGTCATCATCCTGCTTACCAAAAACAGTCATTAGTTAAGGTAACACTGTGTACCAAGTAGTATTTTTCCTTTTTCAGACCAACCAGGCAATGAGCAGTCTGTTGTAATAAGTGATTTAAGGGGAAAGAATGCTGAAAGAAAATGTTTCCCGAAAGATACAGGGAGTGGCAATTGGAAAGAGAATAAAAAATCTGAAAGTTACAATAACAGATCACAACAAAAAGGAGAGCAATGTCACAGGAAGTAAAACTAATTTGGAGTTAAATACATTTGCTCATCGTTTTCCTTAGCGAAACTTAAAAACAACTCAGAAAAAAACCTAGAAGAGAACACTACATAGCACAAAATTTCACACATTTTATTCTACAAACTTTCACATAGTTTCCAGAAACCCTGCCAGCCACTGCACAAATTATTCAATGTCCTAATCTTTGCTTATCTTTGTAAATACAGATTAAACAAAAAGACATGAAGATGAGAGACCACATTAATCTCTCCTCTGTGCGTCTTTCTCAAGATTTTGAGACTCTTTGTTATTTGTAATAAACATTCAATTTTCTGTTTAAAAGAATCACTTGACTCTCATTAGCAGCAGTAATAATGCCATACCAAAAAGAAATCAAATTTGGCAGCCTGATAAGCAAAGGAAGGAAAAGGAAACATTTGAGTCATTCTGTTCCAGCTCAGTCAGCTCTTGTTGCACCATCTCTATGGATTGTCTTGACACCCTGCCCACATTTGCAATAGGAAAGCCTTTAAAGTTATTTTTGTTTTGTTGTTTTGGTTTGGGTTTTTTTTTTTTTTTTTTTTTTTTTTTTTATTGAATCCAAATGGAAAAAATGGTAGACAATTTAGCTCAGTTGTTTCCCTGTATCTATCTGTATACACACACATTATGTACAGCACGTGTGTATATATAAATATACAGAAACACACATACATGTAAGTATTTAAAACACTGCTTTTTATACATAAACTTCACCAGAAAGACAAGCAACTATAAATGTTTAGATTGTGAGATACAGATTTTAAATGTTACCTTTATAAATGGATCTTTTCTGTAAGTGAAGTCATATCCTATAAGGATGTAAACACTTTGGCTTGCTGGAAAGAGACTCAGTAAATGTCCCTATCCAGGAAAAATCAGAAGCCTGGGGATTACTCGTGTATACAAAGCTATGCGTGAGTTCTGCAGCAAGATTAGATCAAGAGTGTACAAAATATTTGATCACAAAATACTGTAAACAAACTACAATACTGTAAACAAACTTTCAATAAGCTCTGAAAGTCTCAGAAATTTGAATCCAAAAGTAAATAATTGAAAAAATACCATATTAAAACATGAATCAAGATAGATTGAAATTTAGCTGGTTTTTCAGTTGTTCAAAATAGAATTGGAGCCTCAAAACATTAATCTAGCATTTTCATTTTACCCATTACACACAGTAAAATATTCCTATAAAGACTATTTTGTAATTTAAAAAAATATAATAATATGCAATTTTAAATATAACACACTACTTCTCTTCTTCTTTTGTTATTTCCTGAATAGCTGTCTGTAATTTTTTCATGTCATAATAGCAATATCAATTTCTCCTATTATATTATGTTGGTTTCTTTCTGCAGTTTCCTTTTATCTTCATGCCAAGCTCTGTTCTTTACTGGCAGTATTTCCTAATTTTTTTTTTCTGCTAGACTTGCAACCTTTCAATTTAAACTTCACTTACTTACAAGGCAATCCATAAGCACATGCAACAAGCCTAACATTTATCTAACACCTAAATAACAAAGTTTTCTGCAGGCTAATGACATCGCCATGTCATCTCTTAATGAGCACTGACCTCACCTGGGAGAAAAATCAGTAGAGGCTACTCAGAAAATGGAGGAGTTTAGAATATTTATTAATCATGTTTTTTCTCTTAGACATGTGTTTACCACTGTTTTAGGTGAGACACTCCTCTCCCTGTTTTTCAGATTCAGACCCTCCTGATGATGTAAGGGTAGGCATCTCCCTGTTATTTTTCCACTAGCTGCCTTTGGGAATTAAGAGAGAAAAAATATATTTACTCATGTCCAAGCATCCATCTCCTACTCTTTCCAATACGTAATCCCATGTTTGTCTCTGCAACACAAAAATTTCTTATTCACTATCCCTCATGCCCCTAAATTCCCCAAAGTAATGCTGAAAATTCATTTAACTCATCATTTTTTAATTATGTTGTTTGGGAAAATTGAGTAACAGCAGAGACACTGAAGCTCTCTGTTGAACAGAATCAGAAAGACAGAAAAATGTTTAAAACAGATTTTGAATTGGGGACAACACCAAGCAATCCACTGATCTGTATAATCCTTATAGCTTTCTAAAACATTTCAGTAGAACAAACAAAAAACCTTGTGCTGACAACAGTCCAAACTCCCAAAGCTTTGGGAATTAGAAGACAAACTTTTGAAACAGCTATAAAGCAAATACTCCACAGTCCAGAGGAGCATACTGTCCCGGTGCATTCCGGGGGATACCCTACGGGGGTGTCCCCCTAGGCTGTGAGTTGGCTGGTGGCAGCAGGCAGGCAAGGAGACTCCACACGGCTTCTGAGGGTGCTCATTAGATGAGGGTTTATTGGGGTCCTACCCCCGGAGGCAGCATGGTTTCTGAGGAAGAGGGCGGGAAGGGGAGTGAGGGGGAAAGGGGAGGGGGAGAGAGGGGCTGAGAGAGCACCGGCAAGGAGAGCCGGCGAAGAGAGAGAGAAACGTCCCCCGGCACACTGAACAGGGAGATTCAAAGTGAGCGCGGAACAGATTGGGCCAATGGCATTACAGACACAGGATACTGCAGGGGAGGATCACAGGCTTGGAATAAACCAGACATTTTCGAGGGGTGAGACAGAGCATACCATTTAACTAAAATATAACACCACAGCATATGAAGAGATGTTTGCAGTAAATGGAAAATGTTTGTAGTTGCGAAAGGTCGCCAGTAGAGTTTCACAGAGAGCTGTGCTGAGTTGTGCATTGTTGAGTTTATTCCTAAATGGAAGAGTGATGACCACAGAAAGAACAAAGTTTTGCTTATGATATTCATCTATTTTAACAAAGTCCACCCAGGAAGAAAAGCAAAAAGACCTGTCAAGAGTCCATGAATGGCTATTAAAATGCAGACCTAATGCATGCAGTTAATAACGTATATGGAGAAAATCAAACTTTACAAATAAAATGGCAGGCCTAGAAGTGACCATTACTACTTACAGACAAGATCTTATGCTACCCTTGATTACTCCATGAAACTTCATACCAGATTTCTCCATACAAATACTGGGCAAAGATACAATTCCCTCACTTCCAAACACAGCAGAGTGGGGAAGCAACAGTCCAGATGATGAGAGATTAATACCAACCTTTCACTGAGAAGGCACCAACTTTAAAAAGAAAGGAATGGAGAAGCTTAGGATCAAAGATGACAAAATCATGGCTGGCATTGGAATGATAGAGAGGGATCAAGTACTCACTGTCTCTTCCAATAGAAGAAATGGGGAACACTAAGTGAAGCTTTCAGGATTCAAACAGAAGACGGCAATTTCCACCATGTAGTTTGTGTAGTACTCCTTATCACTGAAAGCTATAATGTAACTTAACAGCCAAATCAGTTGAAAACAAGAGGCTAAACAATTTGTGGAGCAGAGATCCACCGAGATTTACATAAAATATGGAAGTATCTTCAGCCCCAAAAATCCACATCGGCAAATTATTATAGGTATAAACAACTATATGCTGCTCTATACTGTCTACTTGTTCATAAGCTGTGCTTTTCATCACCCTCAAAAAACAGATATAAGGTCAAACGGATCTTTGGGTTTACTTATTAAAGGTATCTTTCTGTAAATAAATACATATTTATCTTTTTAACATTCAAATGTTAGGTATTTACTGCTCAAAAATACATTTTAGTAAACAAGATGAAAACAAGAAATCATATCTATTCACTGTAATATATGACAATGTATTCCCCTGATGACAGTGTGTTAAGGGGAAAAGTAAGCAACTTGCAGTAAATGATGGATATGATTTTGTTCCTTATGTTTTCCCATTCTTCAGCAAAGAATTTGATGAGGGCTAACATACTGCTGAGATGACAAAAATATCAACCCGCCAGCAAATCCCATGACTCGAAGCGAAGACTCGTTTGGGCCTTCTGTTGCAGCCCTCAGCAGCTTTGCCTCTCATCTCCCAGTAAATGTCAAACACTATCAGTGTTGTGCCCTTCTGGCCCCTGCTAATGACCAAACGCATTCTGCAAGCTCTGCAAATGTCTCCTTAACACGCTCATGCCTTGGTCCTGGCTCATTCCATCAGCAGTACAACCAGACTGCCTGGGAACGGCATCAGCAGGCTTTACATCCTACACACCCTCCACAGCTGCTTTGCTGGGGAGGATTGGTATCTTTTGCAGTATCCACTTGATTTGTTGGGACTCAGGATGGGGCTTAATAGAGAGAAAACAACAATTTTTAGCAACAATTAAAGCACTTTGAAAGCTAATTTTATAAAATCACTTATGACTCCTTTGCCTACTTTTTGCAAGCAGTTTCTTTCTGTTGAAAATTCTATGAAAACATTCTCATCTAAAAAAATACCTTAAACTTTAATTTAGACAAATAAATACCAACATCTACATACAGACATTTCATCTCTTTTTATTGTCAACAGAAGACTAGTCACCACACTCGGGCTGGAGAAGGCACAAATAAATTAATAAACTGCCCAAACAGTAGTAGCTAATTAATTCAGTTCTCTGACCAGTGGTGCCCATTGTTGATTTAGATGTCCTAGGCTGAGAGCAAGCACCTATGACACAGGCCCAATTGGGACTTAGTCTGAGGTTAGAAATTATTATTTCTAATAAAGGTGTCCCCCTTTGAGTGAGCTGAGTTCTGCTCCAGGCACTATCAACTGTACAGGGTGAGTTGCTGCTTATTAGAAGGGAAATTCACAAACCAAATACAGATGTAAACTCCTGTGTATAGAGACCTAAATGTAGGTGTTTTAATCTCAAATTGAATTCTTTATTTGTTCATAATATTTCTATGAAGGAAGATGTAAGATAATTTTTATTGAAATAATCTTGTGCTTTACCCTCCCTCATGTCCAAGCATCCATTTCCTACTCTTTCCAATACGCAATCCCCTGTGTCATTCAAGCAAATCATCACTGGCACCTACTGCACTTAGCTGCCCAGCCAGGAGTGCCAATAGCTGTGTCAGTATTAAGTTATTTTCAAACCTTTCAAATAAATCTTCAGTACCTGTACTTCTTTTTTTCACATTAAGTATGTACAAATCCCTGCATCTTGAATAAAATCTTCTGGTGTGTTATCTCATGACTAACTCCTACATGCAAGTTGATGTTTACCCATAAAGTGATCAAGTATACTTACAATCCACATTTGAGACTGCAATACTTCACCCTTCACAGTAATGAGATGTGTTTATTTTATTTTGTCTCAATTTTAATCTACTGGATTTTTTCTAAAAGTGTTTCAAAGATCTAATAGAACACAAGGACATTGTATTTTCAGATGAAAATGGGATGGTTGTTTGTGGGCTGAAAATGCATCATGTCAAATCGCAGATCTGC
Organism: Anomalospiza imberbis; assembly: GCF_031753505.1. NCBI lineage: Eukaryota > Metazoa > Chordata > Aves > Passeriformes > Viduidae > Anomalospiza > Anomalospiza imberbis. The sequence continues at coordinate 19,159,487 of NC_089683.1, read as the reverse complement.
AAACAGCATGCAGTAAGATTTCTGCTACAATAGCCCAGAGACTCCTGCACTGACAGTCTCCATACACATCACCCATTTCATTTTCCTAAACACCTCTGCCAAGAGGTATAATGCTAGCACAAATCAACAATGAAATGCAAAATGTCATTACATTTCCATTACCCCTACCTCTTTAGTGAGTCACATATTCTCCAAATAGATGTGATTTGTGAAATTTAGTATTGTGGGGTTTTTCTTTGTATTAAGACAGATACTCTTGGGAAGTCTCAATAATGGTTTTTACCAGCAATTATGAATGTACATTAGATTCCACCAAAATTTCTTATGGAGGGATGAAAAAATGTAAGTACTTCTTACTCAGCTGTCTAGAAAGTCACCATAGAATTAAATGACTAACACTTCCCCCTTGCCCTTTGACATCTACAGAACAAACCAGAAATTAAAATACATTGATAAATGTGTAAATAAAAAAGTACACATCCTAAACTATCCAATGTTGAGAATATGTTAAATCATGTAACAAAAGCAGTAACAAGCAACACAGACTGTTGACTTCAATTTCATTTCAGAGCCTACCTTCAAAAGCTATTCAGCTGGAATGGCTGCAACTTAAGAAGTCCTATTAAGGTTTGATCACTTAAAATTATAGTTGCATGTTGAAAAGGCATTTTATTTGTAGCAGACATGCAGGTGACCCAAAGTAATAATCACACAGCAAATACAGAATGACTTACTTTAAAATTAAACCTTCTCAATAATTTGCATGTCATTCTCAGTGCAAATCAAGTCCACTTTCTTTCGTGACAACTATTTTTGTCAATATTTAGCTTTTCTGCTATTAACAGAACATTAGTTTCTTTTCTTCTTCAGTCTGTTAGACTCAAGTGCAGTGAATACTATTTTGTTTGTACAGCTAGCAAGAAACAAGAGAGCAATGAGGTGCTGCCAAGAAAAACTGTGAACAAATTTCAGTATTGGTCTGAGTATGTGTAGCTAGTCCCGTAGACAGGTTTGGATTTGGATTGTGTTTAGATACAAATAGTAACATATTGCATCAATTTTCAAAGGTCTCCCATCAGAATCATCAACACCACATACAAGAAATTGCTCTAGAATACAGAAATTCCCTAAAAAAGTGTAAGACAGGATACAATTATGGGAGGAGGAGACAGCAAGAGGGGATACTCAGAATTTTACATTCCTCAACTGTTTAAATGGTTTAATAGAAGTATGTTTCAGTAATTTCTGTGAAAATAAGCACTCTGTATTTAGTCAGAGATGAAATTAAATTTCCATTATTGTATTTACGGCATTAAGTAGTTTTTCAAACCATTTTGTACATGGGTCTCCATTTTTAAGGGAAGTTGGCACAAGGGATGTTTGCCCTAGTCCAAAAAAGAGCCCAAGTAACAATCTCATCTTGGGTGAAACCATGCGCTCATGCAAAGCTCCATGAGCTCTTTCAAAGCTGGCAGAATCCACCCTGCAGAAGCAATCTAACCCATGGTTCCCAGCCTGCAGCAGGAAAGGAGAAGTGTCAGAAAGTGGGAGAAGCAGGAGAGAGTGAGAAAATGTACAACCAGAAGTAGCACTGGCAAGGTCAGCAACTAGTAATGTTATGAACAGTTTTCAAAAGAGAGCCTGAGATTAGGAGTAGACATTTTTGATATGTGGGAGAAAACACTTGGCTGCACCATTGGTCTGGGCCCCATGCTGTTTTAATCCATGTAACAAATTATATGTGAAGTAGAGCAAAGTCAACTCAGCTTCCAAAATGGGGAATTTTTCAGAACCAGTACTCAGCAAAATACTTATAAACCACGAAAAACTTAGGGTGATATTTTTTTACAACATTACTTTGCATAGTCAATCTATGTTGTAAGTAAGAAATAAAACAGATGAGAATGTGGAATTTATCAATGCCAGTAAAAATGGACTTAACCCATTAACAATACACTTTGCAGGATTTCCTGAATTTTTGTTTTAAAGGGGAAGGTGATCAAATTAAATTAATTTATTATTTTTATTTATCTAACTATCAACACCACTACTCAAGAAAATACATTTCATATACAGGCACCACTTGAAAGACAAACATTGAGAATCAAACCAGAGATGAAATAACTGCTTACTTTCATGCTTAAAAAAAGAAACTGTTCTTGAGTGTAGAAAACCCTCTGTGGGTGATGGGCTGCCTCTGTGAAGTGTAACACTGCAGTGTAAAACTACAGTTCAACATCGCAGGTAAGTAAAAATAAAGAGTGGTAGGTAATTCAGTGAGTACCTCAGACATGTAACAGTTATTCTGAAAGTACATCCTACAGCGAAATTTAGGCAATTAATATAAAACAGGTAAGCTATTTACGTATGATTGGTACCTTCAAACTACTGATTATTAAATAAATTGTACCATTGTTCTTTGTCCCAAAGACTCATATTGCCTATCTTCTGACCCAGCTCTACCCAACTGTAGCAGAAGGAGTAACTGAGTATTTACAGACGTAATACTGCCTATTTTATTTGTAATAGTTCCCCAATCAGCTGTCCAGAAAGGATAATACCCATTACTAGATGACAAGTAAAGTCACCGCAAGGTTTTGAAGAATGCTGGTCATCTGCAGGCATATTTTGAAAACAACCATTCTTTGTCAAGCTGTAAACATATTTTTAACTTCTTTTGCATTACTTCTGCAGCATGGTAGCTTGCATTATACCAGAATGATAATTCAGATTTGGGATACTAGACAACTTGATATATTAGTGGGGTTAGACAAGTATAATGCTTGCATTGTTCACGCATTCTCCTCTGACTCACTGCAAGATTATAAATACCCACCGTAAGGGGAGCTCCACCCCGGCGAGGTTTAATCTAATATTTTCTGCTGTTGCAGACCCTTCTACCTTTAAGACAAAACCAAGCCATTAAGACTTGACTCCACACTCTAAGGCCTTTTTTCCCTTCTTTTTGCATTTAAGATGATTCACAAAACTAGCTTTTACATGGTCTCCTGTAATCTCAAGGCAAAAGGTGTTCTGTAAATGTACTTTGTTTCAAATGTAAGAAACATTAACCACCCACTTCCTGTACTGTTCCCTAAAAGGTTTACAAGTACTGCAGGACTAATCCAATTCTGCCAAAAGCCTGCACTTCTTGCCAAAGAGGGACTCAGTTAATGCTAAATGACTGTACTCTTCACATTAAATAATACTTGGAAGCTGAAACACAGCAAGGCTTTATAGACCCCTTTTGAAAATATCTGACAGTCACAAGTTAATTTATGACAGGAGGCCCCGCAGAAAATTCCCAGGGCCAAGCTCTGCTCAGCTTCCACGGCTGCCTGTGTGTAAGGAAAGGGCAGGGCTGGTGCCAAGAGCTTTCTGAGCCCAAGTAACATATAAGCAGGTCAGTGGAACAAATCTGTTCCTCTTAGTAAGCCACGAAACAAAATAGCGTGTGATGTTCATTTGGAACTTTGCCTTTATTGCAGGGAAATATGCCTGGAAAGGTAACTGTTTCAGTCAAATCAACGTGAATTAAATGTCAATCATTGTCAATACTGAAATTTATACCAATGCAGTCCCACCCAAAACAGTGACCAGAGGAACGGCCGGGCACTTCAACTGACATATTTCTGTCTGAACTAAAAAACTGGTCATTAACTAATGTTCGCAAATCCCTGCAGGAATCTGAGCCGGGTTGGTTTTCAACAACCCAGGATTTGGGTCCCGGCTTGCTCATACATCCCCAACATGTCTAAGAATTTAGCAGAAAGCGTCGTCTATGTCCCTGTCGATCCCCCTGCCGCCTGAATATGCTATTAAACAGAAAGAAGAAAGTACTGAAAACCTTCTAGGGACGACTAAAGTGGGACACGACACCCGTACGCTAACCAGAACATCCACCTCTAAGAGCCCCGCGGAGCCGGGGGCACCGCTCCGACCCATTCGACCCCGCGCCGCCAGAGCCGGGCAGGAGCGCGCCGGGCACGGCCGCACCGCGGGGCCGAGCGGGCAGAGGGACCGGGGGCGGCGAGCGCAGCCCCGGAGCAGCGCAGGGACGCCCGGGCCCCTCGGGCAGAGCCACCGCCTCGGGTCCGGCCCCCTCCCCCGACCGCAGACAAAGAGCTGAGGCTCCGCCGCCACCCACCCTAGTGCCTCTCACCCCAGGTATCCATCCCCTCCTCCGCCTTCTCCTCCCTTCCTGCCTCCCTCCGCCCCCCTCCCTGCCCCGGGCCGCCGCGGCAGCCCCCGCCGGGTACTCACAGGATGGTGGTCTGGGGGGACACGGCGGGGACGCTCTCCAGCATCAGATGCATGCAGCGCACCGTGGTGCGGAAGCAGAGGCAGCGGCTGGGGCACCACACGCTCCCGCGCTGCGGCGGCGGCGGCGGCTGCGCGGCGGCGGGGGGGAAGAGCCCCCCACTGCGGAGCAGCAGCAGCAGCAGCAGGAGGCAGAGGCCGGGGGCGGCCGCCGCTTCGCACCGGGCCATGCTGCCGGGCGGAGGGCGAGAAGGAGGAGGAGAGGGGCTTCTGCAGATCCGCGTCGCGCCCGCTCCGCTCCCGGCTGCCGCTCGGGTCGGCGGCGGGGCGATCCCGTCCCCCGCGCGGGCTGGAGGAGGGGACGGCGGTGGGCCCGCCCCGACCGGCGGAGGGATGGGCGGCCGCCCCGCGCGGGGCTCCGCGCCGCCCTGCGCACGCACCGCGGGGCAGAGCCGCGCTGGGCACGGCCGGGGGCCGGGGGTCCGCCCGCCACCCCGGCTCCTGCTCCTCCGTTCTCGGAAGGGAGAGCGTGAAGGCATCCCCTGAGCGACACGGCAACGTGCACCTCGGGAGACGAGTGAAGGAAGGCAAAATGAGGGAAGTGGAGAAGGGGAAAGAAAGGGTAAGGGGAGGAAAGGAGAACAGAAAGCAAAGAGAAAAGATGAGGACAAACAGATAAGGGAAAGAGAAACCCTTATGGGAAGAAGCAAGTCCAACAAGCCAGTTTTCATTTCTGCCCTGCTTTGAAAACCTACATACACAACCCTTAGACTGTCCCCTGTGAGTGCTGCAACTTTGACTGCTGAACCAGGTCAATCTGGATTTGCCCTGAATTACTTCCTGGTGGTGGTGTTGGGTCGGTGGGTGCACAGGCAAGGAGGTATTAGAGGACCCACTAGAATGTCACGTAGAAGAATAATGGTTGCAGCCACAGCTCACGTGATCTTAACACTTTCTCAAAACACGTCTTTCCTGAAAGCAAACAAACAAATAAACAAAGAAAAAAAAAACACCAAACAAAACAACTTAGATTGCCTTTGAGATTTCTAACATTGCCCTAAATACTTTGTCATTCTTATGTGGTGTCAGTCAGTCCTAAGCAGATCAATACCTTATCACCAACCCTTTGCCTATCCCAGGTGAGCACTAGCACATCATTTCTATGATGACAGTAACAGTGATCACAACTAACCTATTATGTCTAACAACAACACATCCTCTTCTAAATGATGGATGTCAGCATCCCCAGTTCCACCCCAGAAATAAGCCATGGCACTTCTGCATCATTGCCTGAATCGCTTTTTCTTCAAGAAACAATGTAGAGGCCATTCTTGCCTAAAACTTAACTACAGTAATTCATGGAACAGATTGCTCAGAGAGGTTGTAGAATCTTCCTCACTGGAGATAACTGTCTGGATGCAAACCTGTTCTATGTGCTCTAGAATGACCCTGCCTGAGTTGGGAGGGTGGACCAGCTTACACATTGTGGTACCTTCCAACCTCATCCACTCTGTGATTCTGTTACTCTGAATCTCACTGTGAAAACCTGTGTTTAGCCTGTGAGTCTGGGAATTACTTTTGGACTTTTTTTTTTTCTTTTTTAACATCAAGTCAAATACCTCATCAAGAAAATCAGAGCCTGGAAGTCTTCTGTGATGCTGGAAATCACTAATGGGCCCATAATTAAAATACACTGAGATGATTCATTATCTTTGACTATGTTTTCCATGAGTCACTATGTCTCCTTCTCTAAAGCAACACAACTGCTTCCTTCACCACCCCAGTGGTTAACTGTGAGCCTAGCCTGTGGGCTCAGTCTGTGTCTGGAGGTAAGGGAGGCTTACTGGCATGCCAACAGTATGATTACTGAGTTTCTAGGGTGGTCAGAGACTCCTAAAAGACTCTTACCAGTTTGGTACACTTCTAAATTGGGTGCATTTCTAAATACTCTTGCAGGGCTGGGCTTAGTCTTCTATTTCAACATACTAAGTTGCTCAGAAACTCATATACATCCACATCAGCTCAAGATAACAGTCTGAAGTAGAAGAGAATTTACAGAATAAACAGGTTAAAAAGTTTGTCACCTCAATGTCAATTCAGCAAGCAGCTGCTATGTGTATCACCTCCTCTGCATTTGTAATCAGTGTTGGGATATAAGCATGTCTTAATTTGAAAATTAAATTTGTTTCCTGGTCCAGGAAAACCTCTGACACTTTTGACCTACAAAGTGCAAATGTTGGCACAAGTAAGTTTGTGTTGCAGAAATGCCACTCACATTAGAGCATCTTGGCAGCTGTAAATCTGTCATCCTGCAGCGCCTGTACTGGAAGCAGCAGAACATCCGAGGTTAGATAACTGAACACAGTAATACAGAGATAGCACCAAATTGGGAAATTCGTACCTTTTAGGAAAATATGATGACAGTTTACTTCATGTAATTTTGGTGCTTAATGATGATTTATTTTTCAGGAGAAAAAAAAGTACATAGTTAAAATTATGTTTTCTATAGGAAATTAGAGTTGTTCTGAAAAGTTTTTAGTATTTAGGATCTTGATAGACTATTGTGCTATGCCTCAGAAGTATCTGTGTTATTACACATGTAATTCTGATAGTGAGAATAAATGTGCATGGATACTCTCACGGTCTTTAGGAAATTTAGATGTAACATGTGCTATAGCATTCTTGCCATTTGCTTTGTTACATGCAGCTTCCAAGCTCTTGGTTAATATATTATTGATGCCTCATAGGTCATATAAGTTAGAATTTTTTTATGTCCTATGGAATCCAGAAAAATGAGGTGTTATGTTTATAGTTATGTTTATAGTGATTTTAAAGGTGATCTTTTCCTAAACAATTCTATAATTGTATGATTTTAATATTCATTGCACGCTATTCTAAATTGGTGGCAGGGAAGATTTTTGATAAATAAAACTTCCAAATGGTTTTGATATATGTTTCTATTCTTAGCTGGTTTTTATAGAAGAATTTTTATAAAATGTGCAGGGTCATTTTTGTTGACCCTGCATATAAATATCCATGGGAAATTTGTCTTCTGTTTCCAATTTCTCTATTTGAAAAGTTGACCTAACAAAAAAAAAAAAAAAAGTTGGAAATGAGATATGTTTCTTTCTGAATGCTAGCAGAAATTATTATCTTACGGTTAGATATAGTGTAAATCTCCATTTGCTGTTAAAAGTTTCCTATCCATCTCACAAATTTTGTCAAATACTGCCACTTGCTGGTTTTATTCCATACCAGTAATTTAGTTTCATAGACTTTGCTTTGGTGAGGTACTAAAAAAAACTTTCTAAAAGATCAAATAGTTAATACTTTTATCTTTTGTTTTTCTAAAAATTTAGGTATTAGAAATCCTCTTCAGTTTTGTTTATATCTCCATGTTAACATTCTGTCTTTGGATATAAAATCAGGCATGCTAGACATTTCAACATATCTTCACATACCTGACAGTAAAAATGCTTTGCATTGTCTTTAGCAGACACTGAATCATGACCTAGATCATTAATTAGAACCTTTTGGTCAATAATAACAGTAAGAGTTAAGAGGACCAGATTAACAAAATCTTGAACAAAGCACCATAGAAACTTACATTTAAAGTGTTTTCATGATAATTACCAGCACAGGGATCTGAAGATTAAACATATGATCACTGATTTTTTTAAAGGCAGAAACAAAGCTCAAACTGGTTTTAAAAGCACATAATCTTACCTTTTATTTCTCTTCTATATGCAAAGTGAATGTCATGGAGTAGCTGGATGACATGTCAGCAATTGTGCTAAATGCAATTATTAAAATTCATAAATGCTTGTTCATAAGCATTTCTCAACTATCGAGGAAAGCTTAGGCTATACTCAGATACATCATTCTTGAAACACCTCGTGCATCTTCAGAGCCAGATCTGTCAGAGGCAATGTAACTTCTCTGACCACAGGCATTTGAGGTTTTATGATATCTGCTGGGACAGCAAAGAACATTGAGGACATTGTCTCCACATACTCACAAATCCTTCTTCCTCTTAGTTGGGATAGTAATGTTGATATCTTTAAAAGCTGCCATTCTCCTTTCCTGAATATAATATGAATTTCTGGAGGAAATTTTTCCTTCACTGGCTCCATTATAAAAGATGTTCCATCCAAGTTCAAAAAAGAGTGTGCCAAGAGTGTGATGGGTAACTTTATTTGCCTGGTGACTTGCAGACACCTGAACAAGTGTTGCTAGTTTCTTTATAATAATAAATTCCTGTGACTGCCAAAAAAAATAAAGAAAAGCTTGTCTTCCAAGTTATCTTTGAATCTTCACTTCAACCAGACTACCTGGTGCTAGCGAATGTGTTCAAGGAAAGATGCTTACTCTTTATCTTAAATCAAACTGTATAACTTCCATTTGCCACATATTCACATATTTCTGTTCTTTCAGCCAATGCATTTTAATGTATCCTCCCTTTCAAAGGGACAGTTTGTTACATGCAGGAAATATATCTTGCCTACCACTTATCTGATATTTAGGAAAATAAACCATAAGCTTGGTTTTTTACCAACTGTGCAATAAGGATCTATTAGACCTAATTCCTTTGGTTTGATTCCACACAATTCTCACACGTAAGACAGCAGTAAAACACTTATCAACCTGCACTGGCTAGTGAAGCCAGACTTGAAAAGTAGATAGCACAGGAGGATAACCTGTTTTTATCCTTCTGGCTTTTTAAATTATATGCTAAGAAAAATACTGAATAAAAAAACATAATAAAAAAGCCCTGCTTTGGCAAGCAACTTAAAATGCAAAGAAACATGGCCAGCCAACATACAGTGGAAGAGTTTGCCTGTGATGATAAAAGAAAATAAGAAAACTCCCCTGAAGAGACTTTCCCAAAGGAAAATGTACTTGAACCAATGAGCTGCTGGTTTCCCACAGAGTAATTTTCTTTAATATCAGCATAGCGGGAAATTGGGTGTCATTAGTTGAATCCCTTGACTACACTGAGGAAATACCTCACCCAGAAGAGACTCTAGGCTATGATTTGTTCTGCAGCTGTGCCTGGAGGCCTCAGAGGATCAGAGCCACCAGCCACATGTTTGCAATCATAAATAAAACCAAATGCCCTCTCTGAAGGCAGATGAATGCTGTGGGATTGTGCCCACTTCCCAGCTGGGTACTGGGCTGACCCTGGGTGCCTTGAGCCCAGGGGCCTGGCTCTTGGGGTGCTGGGACAATCTGGGAAGAGCAGAGCTGGTCCCTGAGCCGAGGGAGCTGCTGTGGGGAAGGCCAGAGCCCCTGTGAGGGCAAGCAGACCTGCTTTTAAACAAACTGCCATTTCCAGCCTGGCTTCAGCCCATCCCCATCCCCACAGCCCTGCTCACACATCCCAGGGCTGTGCCAGACACTGGTTCCCCCTATGCACCTGGTCCCAACCCAAGCCCAGAGGGGGTTGGCAGGAGGGATAGGCCCCAGCCATGGGCATAGGAAATCCTAGGAAGGATCCTGGATGCAGTGGTGAACAAATGCTGTTCAATTCTCCAGAGCAGTGTAGATGTTTTCTGTTCTCAATTTTAAACAAATTAGCATAATCAGGAGAAACAGAGGCAGCAGATCGAGAGAAGACACTTTCCACCACAGCTGGTGCATGTGAGGTCCCACCTGGAAGGACACATCCTGTTCTGCCTTACCGGATCAAAGGGGATGACAAAAAGCTAGAAGAAGGAACACCAAGATACCCAACGGCCTTGAGTACATGACTTGTGAGCACAGACTGAGGGATCTGGCCTTATTTCATCTGGTGAAGTTTGGTTAAGGTTGTGATCTAACAGCGACCTTGGAAGAGAAAGTGACACTTGGACACTTGTGACACTTGGACTTGTGACACCTGGAAGAAAAAGTACAAACATTGATAAAACAAAGCCATTTTTTTTGCAGTGGCAGATGATATAATAACAGTGATATAAGTGTAATGGTTGTAAATTGTGGTTTGAGAAATTTAGGTTAGATATTGTGTAAAAATATTTTTTACTAGGACAGCAGTGTGGCACTGGCACATGTTACATGGAAATGCTGGGAATCCTTTTTCTGAGAGGTTCTCAAGATTTGATTAGACAAAGCCATGACTCCTATGAGAGATTGCGGGCAATAGCCCTTACCTCAGCAGAAGGCTGGCCAAGAGATCTTCAGACATCCCCTCCAGGCACCATCTGGTTTTTTCATCACCTGACTTGCCCTTTGGCAATGACACCTCACTGTTAACAATAGCTGAGCCTGGGTGACCAGCTTGGGCAAGATGCCTCACAAGCTTAAAGGGTGAGTCATGAGCAACTTCACCAACATGACACAGTCTGGGTCAGGAATGGTCTGCTCTATTCATCATGACCTTAGTTTCCAGTGAAATGCAACAGTTTGTCTGGAGCAAAATCAATTTACCATAGTTTGACCGCAGCAATAGTTTAAAAAAAGTCTTTGGAAAATCAGAAGTAATGCAATACTTAATAGGACAGTCAGAAGAATATATATTTTTCCATATAGATGTTTGTGTTTAAAAATAATATACCAGAAAGATGTAGTTTCTCAAATCTTTGGGTCAAATACCAATGTACACCAAGAAGCAAGAGGGTGTGTTCAGCTAGGTTGTCTGAAGTTGAGGCTATCAACAGACCTCCCTTAATTCATCCATGATTTCCAGGCTGATCAAAGCCAATATGACTGTTCAGCTAGGGTGGGCCAGCTCAGTCCTGTTCTCTCCCTAAGGGCTCTTTCAGTGTCCTCTAATTGCTTCCCGGATTGACTAATTGCTGTTTGATCTTCGTCCTCTAGTCACCTTTGATGTTCTGTTGTTTGTTACAGTCTCTGGTTAGAATTAAGTAATTTTAGAGGGTAAGACAGTCCTGTGAACGGGAATGCAGACAAATAAGTACTAAAAAGAGAACAAAAACCCCCAATGTTCTCTGCCCCAGGGCATTGTTACAATGGCAGTGAAATCGGGGGGGTTGGGGAGGGGAGGTGTCTTGATTTGTAATTCAGGTATCATGACCAAAATGTCATGTTTGCAGCCATGCTCTTTTCCTGTTGGCCCTTGAATCTATAATGACCTGCCAAGGCAAAACAGCCATTCCAGCTGCAAGATTTTAGATAAGAGTAAGGAAAACAGAGTGTCCTAAAGAAGCAAATGGAGAAAAAAATCCACTACTAAAACCTGAACAGTATGGGCACCTTTTGCATGTAAATAATGTCATGTACAATTTGCTTCAGTTGCACAGACAGTAATCTTATTTACCACGGTCCTTGCTGTACATGTTCCACTGGCCTCCACTCATCTGTTTGTCCAATCTCATCCACAAAATGGACATTTGACAGGTTTGGTTCCTTTTTCTCTTTTTGCATAGCTTGGGGAAAGCATAATTTATTCCCACACAGTTCTGACTGAAAGTAGCAATATCTTCAAAATATGAGTTAAGGCTCTATTATTTATCCTTATCATTTGAAAGTTAGGTCGAAGAATTTTAGAAAATTAGCCAATTTTATACTTTTTTCTGCTGATTTTTCTGATTTTGTTTGTTTTTCTTTCATTGCCAATTCTCATTCTATTCTCACTCATTTTTCTAGCAGAACAACAGCCAAAACAGCTCTTAGGTAGTAATGAGTTTGAAAGTTGTTGTTTGATTTTTAATTGCCTTTTTTGTTGTTTTGTTTTATCAAAAAAGCAAAATATTTGAAAACCTCAGTGCAATTAAGATGTCCTATTCTGTGGAGAAACAGACCACAAGAGACCTTGTCCTTGTTAACAAGTATCTATTAAGAAGCTGGCAGCTGGCAGGCATTTTAGTACAAAATACTAGCCTTTAAATGGAAAAAAAAATCCCTGTATCATTTGTAAGACCGACATGAACAACATACTTCTAATATTCATTTGTAACTTTTTCCAGAGGCAGCAGAATTAAAAGGACACAGTCATTATTTTTCCATTTCAAACTTTATTTTTCCATCCTTTTTTCATGCTTTCCATGCCCCTTCTCTTCAAAGCCCAAGGTTTTTAGCTCTTAGATTAAAAACCAAAACATTGGAAGGTGCTTGAGTGATTCCTAATTCTATTTCTATTTTTGAGTCATGGTGTTCATTTTATTTGACTCTTATAAATTTGTGTTATTGAAAAATACCAAGGATGGTGAACCCTGTGGCACAGAAGCACAAGGATTGCTCCTTTGTGTGAATGCAGGGGCCCAGAGCAGTCAGTGCTTGAGAGACTTGGAGCAGACAGCTGGAGTTTCTTCTCAGAGAGGGTTTGAGGAGCCTCTTAGGAGCAGGGGGCATAAGCCAGGACTTAGCCAATGACTCAGAAAGTTGTTGTTTAGCCTGGAAGCAAGGACATGCTTGCAAGGAGCTCGTGAGAACACCTGAAAAATCTTTTTATTTCTCTTCTACTTGTTTAAAAAGAAAACCTCCTACTTTTGTTAAAACCTTTCAGTGTTTAAATAAGTTTTATTCTTTTGGAAAAGAATTTCTAGGCAGAGTCTTTTCAAAGCCAGCTCAGGACCTTGCCACACTCACATTTTGTAGTCCTGCTCATTACAGTTATACTTCCTATTGACTACAGTGAGATTTGGAGAAAGAACACTTGGAACATTTAAAACAGATAATTTATTAGATGAGTATTGTTATGAATATATATGCTGCTATATAGTATTATGGGTGGCATATATACTTTACCTTTTTGTTTTATCTTTTTTATTTTACCTTCTATCTATGTTTTATCTAATTTACCATTTTTATTTTACCTTTTAACTATGGGTTTGTTTGTCATTAATTCTTAACTGTGTATCAGATTCCTTAGGAAACAGTGGGTGAATTCAAATGGCAGTTCGAAAAATCAAGGTTTATCCAGGATTTTCAAAGGGAAGCATGTGAGAACAATGGCTTCCCAAGGTAAGTGATGTTGATCATCTCTGTTCAGACAGCTGCTGATCATGCATGGACAAGATGCACCATGGAATGATTTTCATGATCCCTATCTACAGATGAGATCACCTCCTGTGCAGAGCTAGCACCCTCGCCTGAGTCAGCACATCCAATGAGAGGTGCAACCTTTGCCATAAATATTGCTATTGCTTCTTGCTTATTTACCCACCTACCCTGAAAGATTCCCTTTTCATGCCAGTCAGTTCAAAATGGCTTATAGTTATACAGTCCCAAAAGTTATGACTACAAAAGCTTAGCAGTTCTGCTGATACTGCAATATCTGTTTTTTGGCATACCACATTTTGCTCTTGGTTTTAAGTAGCAGCTGTACTACAGTAAATGCAATTTCTTAAAAAAGATAATTCCTTTCTCTCTCCTGGAATGAATTATTCTTCCAGACAGTATGCTCCAGACCTTCCTCCTGGAACAGAAATTCAGCTTAAGTAATTTTCAGAAATTGTCCTCACATGTATTCTGATAACCATAGATGGTGCAAATGAGAAAGAGTGAAATGACTACAAGGGAATTTCAGAAGATAATTTTTTTGTGAAGGACAATAAAACTAAGCAGGTGTTAATCAGATAAATTGGCACCTGATAGAAAGAAGTTTCTCCTGAATAGGCTTGAATTGGTTAAATTTGCTGCTATTACTGTTGCTGTGTCATTTTCCAGGGCGGAGAGCAAAACTATATTTTACTGTGAACTTTTCTCTTTTTTTGTAGTTTACTGAAAGTGTTAGTGAAATAAAGATAAAATTCTTTCCTGGTCCAAGAGGTATAGCATAGGAAGGCTCTCCATATTTTCTTAGGAAACATAAAGTTTTGGGGTATCAGCATTTTTAATCAGGGATTAACTCTACGTATGTATCTGGGAAGATGAGAGGTAAATAGGTATCATATCATGTGTAATCAGAAGAGCTGAAATATCTCTTTTAGCAATAAAGGTTCGATACTACTGGTATCTGAGCAAGACCTTACTTCTGTCTAGACCTGAACATGTTGGTGGAGGTGTTAACAATGATCTGCTTAAATATGAATGTGGCTCACACATCTTGGGCATCCATCTGGGCAGAGTCTCAGGGCTCCAAACCATGATTGTGGATTTTGTGAAGTGGCACACTTCACAATTTAGGATTATATGTGCATGTGCACATACTAGTCTTTCATGTTATTGTTACAAGAAAAAAACAGAATCTTCAGTTTCATCCATGTAGAGAATAATCTCCTTAAAATGTCTCAAGCAAGGACAAGGTGGTCCATGCAGAAAACAATCTCTCTCTGAAAATCTGTTTTCATTTTGTTAACATCTCCTTAATGTGTAAATCCTGTAATGACTTCCATTCTCTCATTATAAAGGTCAGTGAAGAACTGAATAAAAGCAATTCCATATGTTAAAAGGGTCAGTGAATAGCTCATTATTTATAAGCCATATTATTTCCTAGC